>NC_089214.1:15490724-16134474 GCF_963930695.1 Labrus bergylta
TTTCTCTTCATATTTCTGTTCACCTCACATAATTCCTGATTTCGTTTCCATCCCTCATGGCAAGTTTTATTTCTTTGTTCCATCACTATTTTTGCTTCACCTTCAGTCATTCTCCACACTCCTTCCTCCTTCTTCTCTTTTATACTTCCTCCTCGCTCCATGATGCCTACATGTCTCCTTTGGCTCTCACCTGCTCCATGTTACTCTCGCTGAACTTTCTTTCACACTTCCACTGTCATGCCACCTGCCTTCCAAAGACTGCCATTGATCGTGTGTGAGTGTCTGTGTGACTGATTAAAGCATCGAGGTAGCCTGCCAGCAGAGGTAAAAGCCGTTTCAATCAGACTGCTAACAGATTGAGAATCCTTCCTGCCTGGGTGAGAGATTAGTGCCGGACAGATTCAGTGTAGCCAGTCCCTGCTGAGAAGCTACACACATCCCTCAAAACGATGTGCACATGCACACACACACACACACGCACACACAGACCAATAGAAAGGATCTGGTTGATTATAGAGATGTGAAGGACAATCTAAGATATGCTGATTTATTCTACCCCTACCGGAATTGCCCGTTCTTTCTTGCAGAACATTTTTTCATTTGTTCTTCATTGAACTTTTCCTCCAAAGTGCTACTACTTGTATTTTCGGCCTATGTTAAAATGTTTCAGCCTGATGCATCGGATCAGCATGTAAGTGCAATGCAAAGTGCTTATTAGCTATAAACTCAGTTTCTGTCCATCTACGGTTCTTCATGCTTATATACAGTACTTGTGTTTGCAACATGTACCCCCTGCTTCAAAAACAATCCTAAACATATTTTTAAACCACTAAATGAGGAACAATTAAGCTGATATTAGCTTACAGCTAGCTTGGGCTAAATCCGACTGCAGCAATAATGTGTGAAAGCCTGGTCATTATACTCAGGCCTCATTCGAATGGCGTAAAAATGTGCACATGCTGAGTGAGAAGCATTGCTTCTTTACATAAAATAACCCTTTTGCACCCAATGTGTTTATTGCAAATGCTCATATCCCAATATTAATGAAATTGGTATTAAATGGCCAGCCCTGTTTGTATCTTCTTGTATAAGAAACAGCTTTTTTTGACCCATATTCACAGTCACAAACTTCTTGTGGCCTAGTAAGCTTTCCAACAAAAAATAGCAGACACCTGAGAATGTAGCAAGCGTATCACTGCCATTCTTACTAACAGATTCAATGTGAATGCATACCATGTAGGCAATTCAACTTCAGTGAGATGTTTCACCAGTGGTGATTCTAGAGTCTGCTGGGGACCTGGGTGAAAATCATTTAGGGGCCTCTCCAAGGCGTTCATCACCATCATGTCTGCCAGTGTCCGATGATTACTCCTCGTCCTCTTTTTTTCCAGTTTCTTTTGTCTTTCCTTCAGATGGGTAATTCTTCTTAATTTTTATTTGTTAACTTTCATTGACAAACTATGCAACGCATAGCAGGGCAACGAGAGTGAGTGCTGTCAGCAGGGAGGTTTAATACCCTCATCGCAAAAAATGTGCACATATTGGTCCGTTGCTTTGGTTGTAAGTTTTTCAAAGCTCAGGGGGCCCCTACTGGTCTGGGGGCCCTAGCAGTTGCCTGCCTTGCCTGTTGACAAGGAGTGCCGCTGTGTTTCACCCCACATCACAAACGTTTTCCTAAATACAACCAGACTGTAACTCTTCAACAATGTTACCATTTTTTGTGTTCCCTTTCATGTAAATTTATCCATTGTGAGATGAATAAAGGATTATCTTATATTATCTTATCCGAAATTTTGATTATGAATGAAGCATTTCTGTGCAATATAAAGGAATGCTTGAATTTTTTTCATTGATTGATGAGTATAATTAACCAATAACTCCAACTGTAATGAATCTATTAAACATAACCGCCCAAGAAGTCTTTACACTAAAGCTGCAGAATCTGAATTGGGTTCTACCTAAAAAACAGTTAAAACTAATACTTAAAGTAGTAAATTAAGCCTCAAAGTTGTTTCTGTCTTAGCTTAGAGTCAACAGTGACTGTCCTTAAGTTTCCATGGACAGCATTATTATGTTTTTTTCAAAGACACACCTACATTTACTTGAAACCTAATGTTAAATAGAGCGTTACAAATTGCCAAATCGATGTCTCTCTAATGTTGTTTGAATGGGATGCCTCCCAGAAGCAGGATGGAAAAATAGATTAATCTGATATAGATTAGCTGCTTGAAAACGAGCACATTTTAACAGGCACAACATTTTCAAAGTCACTTCTAACACACCGGCATCAACACAAAGATTCAAGGAGTCATTCAAAAACTTCAACTGGGAGAAGCGAAACAGATTTTACTTGGACAGGAATCATGTTTTTCCTTCCAAATTATTCAGAGCTGAATGAAATGGCAGACGGGTAAAATTCAGTTGTAAGATTCATTAAATTGAGTGAAATTAAGCAGAAGGATCCATTTCACTCCAATTAGCGGTGCCAATATACGGACACATCTCATCCTCATGCAGCATCCAACTCTTTACTGACTCGATGGTTTTTACATTTTGAAGCTGGTAACAAGTGCTATCTGATATTAAAGATGATCTTTAAAGGCTATCTTGGCTAGTAGAGCATTGACTGAATAACTTTATACTGACCCTTTTTCTTACACCCAATGTGCAGCATCCTTTATCTATACAACTTTTCCTGTTTCGGGGTCACAGAGCGCTGGAGCCAATTCCAGCTGTCATTGGACAAGAGGCGGGGTACACCCTGGATTGGTCTTCAATCACAGGACATACACAGACAACAAGCCACACTCACATTCATACCTACTGTACGGGCAATTTAGAGTCACCAGCTAACCGTTGAGAACAAAAGGGTCATTCTTTTAAAAGGAGCCTTGAAACTTCATAATATCTTTCATTTTTTAGGTTAAGTGACATGATGTTAGTAACAGGTAGTTCTGGTGCAGCTGTTAAGGTTGCTAGGCGACAGGGGGCTTAGGAACAAAGAGTAAGGGTGGGGATAGATATTGACTTAAACAGGGAATCCTTTGCATGTGTTGTACCGTCTCATTTCAGAATGGCTTGAGGGGTCTATGAAGGCTACGAAGGCTGAGTCCTTTGTTGGCTTCGTCCTTTAAAGGATGCAACCTCAGAAATAAAACAAATACAGTGTTTTTAGGGATTCCTGTGCAACATTTCAGAGGACTTTATTTGAAATTGCAAGTGTAGCTGTACTCGCTTACGAATGCCTTTAGGGCACACAATTCAATTTCACCATGACGTAAAACCAAAATTCAACAAATATAATACCAAATACTGTAGCCTGGCTGATTTCTAGGATGAGTAACAGAATGTACCTCCTCCTACACACTCTACCTCATGTGCAGTTGTGCATCTGGTGTGAAAGACTATTAACGCTCTGGGAGCAAGCGAATAAAAAATTTAGTTTACAACGTCCCACGGGTGACAAATGTTTCCTTGGAAGCCTTTGAATTATTTTTCAGGGAGGATTTCTGTGAAAAACACAACGACTAAAGGTGATATGTTTAAGGATTGTTATCACTATGTACACCTGTGATCTCTACAATCACCTAACACACCCTGTGCAATCAAGTCCAATCTGAGCAAAGCTGAAAACATGTTGCTGGAAGTCACTGACACCATGCTTTTACTTCTTTGTGGGTCATTGAACTCACATGGAGGAGGCACTCAATCAATTTGAGGTATTGAGGCAGAGCCACTGAGCGGGCGGCTAAATTACAGTTATGCAGGTTGAGTGCGTCACATGCTCCCAGACTCCAGTCTATTCCAGCCCATTTAACTGACAGAGCCGGCCACCAGCACTCCACACATGCATTTCTCACTAAAATATTACCATATTGCCACACTGGGAACTACTCCCCAATGACAAAAATCCCTTAAACAAGAAGGGAATAGGACAATTGGAATGCAAGAAGTACACTGTTTAAGATGGCTATTGCAGACAGGAGAATGGTTACTTGAGCTATGGAGTATTTCTGCAGGCTCAAACTGCAAAATAGCCTCAACAAATCAAAACAATTTCCTTGGATTTCTTTCCAAAGCAAGAAATGTATTTTGTTGATGACTAATGTGTGTAATAACTCGGGACAAGTACAAGCATAAAGGTTTAAATTATCCATTATGAAGTGTTGTCTTTTTTTCTGCTCCATCTTTTGGATTTGCATTGATTTACATTTTGACAATTTGGAAAGCAGTCCGGGCATTCAAAAGGCTAAAATTGCAAAAATCGCTTTTTTTTCTCAAATTTGAATCAGTAGCACAAAGAAACAGAGACATAATTCACACGATTAATACCTTAATATATCTTTTAAACTTTCCAAAGACTGAAAAAAAACATGTCCGCAAAGATCTCTCCTGCAGGTCTGGACTGCGTAATGTTCTTGAAGCTAATAAGAACCCTCATTTCCACTAATTTGTGTCCTATTTAACGGGCACAGCCTTGCTGTGGGACTTTGCCAGTGGTGCATCTCTCACCAAAACAACCAGTGTGTCACATTAGAGCCCAGCCCCCCCCCCAGCACCTTCTGAGCAAAAAACATGTGGCGCTGCTAAAAATACCTGCTTTTGAATCATTCACGTCTAACACTATTTAGAGAACTCATGCATACTCATGACCCTATGCAAATATGTACCAGACTTTAACTAGCAGGGAATTCATTTAATGGAGTAAGAGGGGCAGCAGCCTGAGCAGCTTTGCTACACTGTGCACTAACAAACATCAGTGAAGCTGTGGCATGCAAGGAAAATGAACCCTGATCAAAGACTCTGTTATACTTTTAATCTTCTTACAAAGAAGGGTTTCAAGTTTGCCACTATTTTCCCTGATGCATAATTAAGGTTTTACTGTAATATTGCTCTAGTTTTTTTACAGAACGAGCCTCACACTTACAAACAGATCTGAAATCAGCTGTTTGGGCTGCTGCAAAGTTCAAGTGCCCAACAGTGTACTGAAAGAGTTAACAGCAGCAAAAATGAAAAGACTACGGTGACTTATGTGCCATAAACTGCAGACAATTCAGGTGGGTGAATGAACTAGGAGCAATGACACAGCATGCGGACAACATAGACACAAGCTTCACTTTTTACAAAAGCAATCTTTCCCCAGTGACTACATTCTGAAGGACATCAGTGTGTTGCTAGTGCGGGAAATCGGGTTGAAAAATAAGTCAACACACTATTTTACTCCCCCAAAAGTTATTTTTGTCATGGGGTTAGAAGAAATGACAACAGCTGTAACAACTTAACCTTAACTTATATAAGCCAAACGCTATCAACTGAAAAGGAGGCCACATGCTATGCTAATGCAGACCAACAAAGCTTAACACTACTAGTGAATAAATAAATATGGAATTTGTGACCAAGCGTTGGCTCGAAACTTCAGGATACAGGGGACCAATTAGCTTGCTCATTTGCCGCTCTTTCCTCATGCCTCCTTCTAAAGCACACAATTGTTTATCTCCTTCAAATTTGTGTTTTACCAAGCAACTACATCTGGTGTTGGAAAATGAAGCCAATGTGGAAAAAACTGCAGTTCCTTGTGTGTTCAAATGAGACTGGCTGCAAAGGCCAAGGAATCCCCCTTAGGTCCTACATTAAAATGCTCATTTTTAGAGCAGAGCTTAACATGTATAGAATACTAATGTGTTAAAAAACGTATTTATTCATTTATTGTTACGCAGCAAGCGGGTCATTTTTTATAGGATAAATCAATTTTGAATGTATTAAGAGTTATTCATATTTGCATGAAGAGAGGTGTGATTTAAATGGCTGACAGGTGGGTGCTGTGTCGCTGTTTGCTAGAAGGCTATAGTCCTGTTTCAGCTCCACCTCTTTGTCTGTTTGGAGATTGATCAACAGTATGGTTGAGACAGAATTTCCAATACGGCGACCACCATTGTCAGGCTTCATGACGCCTCTTTCCAAACCAGAGTGATGTCACTGAGACTATGTCCATGTTTTTAAAACATCATGTAGTTTAGACATTCAATTTGTGCAGATATATAATCAGCTGAGATTAAAATGTGTGTGAAGTGGTTATCAAGAATGATATGTATCTGAGGCAATGTGATGAACACTTTCTATTTTGTGTCACAATGAGACACTCAGATACTAAGTCATATGACAACATCAAAATGATCCTTTGCTTAAGCTCATAATATTTCATTATTTCTTTCCACTGAAAAAAGGAATCAGGCTTCTTTTTAGATTCAGTTCTTGCTACAAACTTCACTGCAATCAAATTTGAAGGATTACCAAACTAATATATGATGTACTTTCCCATCACAAAAGAGGACACATACATAAAGTTAAACATATATACTTTGAGTACAGTGAAGCTGTGAGCTCTCCACAGAGATCTCCTCCTCTCTTTCCCTGCAGAGCCAGCTCATTAAAGAAACATACACAGCCTACATTCAGCTTAAGTGATGTAAGACTGTAATGGCAAAACAAGTGTTCTTTGATAAGTGGTTTAGTACAGTACACTGTAAGAATATCCTATGCACACAGTTTGAAATGCATAAAATAGTAGTGGTTCCATAACGTGACACAGACTATAACAGTGGGATTTTAACAACCCCACAAATATTGTTTTTTTTTTTTAATTAGTAATGTGGGTGTGTGTCCTGAAATGATTAAACCCACTGTGAAGACAAAGTTTGAGTTTCAATGTCTCAGCAGGATGAGGAATAAAAAAGAGCACCGGCTTAGAAAACTAAACCCATAAATCATTGTAATTAAGGACATTTTTTGCCATTCCCATTCACAATTTCTCCGCCGGGGTGCTCAACTTTAAACCTAAGGGACTTTCATCTAATTTTCCGTCCCAACGTTTTCTGTCAGTAAAAACACTTTGGAGATGAATACTTCATATTCTGCACATTTTACATACGGCCCTAATTGGCACGGAATTTTGTCAAAGTACCACAAAGTTTGCGACTGCTTACATTAGGGTTTCTAATTTAGAAGTTGGACTTCAGAGTTGTGCCTGGATCCACAAAGACAATTTGGACCTGCAGGGTTCAGAAAAGCCACACCAGGACTTAACAGTTTGATGTAATAGTTATGCCGCAAAACAAGAGAGAATTAAACTTGGAAAAATAGCCGCTAAAAACATGTAAAAAAGTAATGATAAGTCATAGTTATAGTAGTTAGAATCAATGTTAGAATGCAAAATGTCCAAAAAACGCTCAAAATACAGATGAAGGATCTGCCGCCTGTCAGATTCCACATAATCTGACATAATATTGTGCCATTGTCACTATTTAAGATACTTTAGATAGATATGCTATTATTAATTTAAAAAGGCATTTTGATGGAGAAGGAAAGAAAACTGAGTCTAGACTGTCATTTCATACCATACAGTCCAACAATGGTCAATAATTACATTTGTAGAGCAGATAGTGTGCATCATTCTCAATGCAGATGTTTTTAAGTAATTAAGCACCCACCAAAAAAAATCATGTTTATCACCAGCTACTAGAGGCTTATCTTCTGTTCTTGTATTTTTGCAGAGAAAAAAAACAACTTTGGAAGCTTTTTTTTAAAAGACATTTTTGGTATGATTTAACAAACGGTATCCTTTTTTAAAAACATTTAGACTGTGCATTTGACACCTTCAAACTGCTTCCAACAACCACTTTACTTATCTGATAAATCAAATCCACCAGAGTGAAGTAAAAACTACAACTGTTTTTTTCGCTCCAAAATAAAGGCACATGAAAAATGGAGACTCAATCCCACAAACAGCGAATAAAACACGACAACACTGACAACCTTCTCAGCATTAAACACTTGAAACTAAAATAGATGTGTCATTATCAGTCTCAACACAAAGGCCTACAAAAACAAAACATGCACCAAAATGTAAACTTCTTCAGTCTGCCGTCGCTCCCGCTTAGGTTTTTATTAAAATGAGACGGATCCTACCGCTTTGCTGCTGGGCGCGGTGTGTGCCATCCATTGCTCCATTGGATCCCAGTGTGGACCTGGATGTGACAGGCTGCCTGAATTGAGAGCCAGTGTGTGAGTGTGTGTGCCTGAGTGTTAGAGAGCGTCAGAGTGTTGTAGTGAGTGAGTTTGCCCCTATAGTGCACGCTCACATGTCCACAGCGAGGCCATGTATGGAGCTGGGTGTGTGTCAGGAATATTGTATGAGATGTGATGGGTGGGTAGAGTGTATCTACTACTGTAACGAATCAAGTGTCCCCTGTAGGATATGACCAGTGAGTGTCACTAAAGCGTGTATATGTGCGTCCAAGTGTGCATCACCCCCTTCATCTCGACAATTCAGTGGTCTGCTCAGCCTTCCCTCTTTTCTTGGAATCTTCTCAGCTGCATTTTAATTTTTTATATTGAACTCGGTTAAGTGTCAATCACAGGTCACATGCACTGGACTATCTGCGGAGGCTCACATACAGGTAAATTATAAGAAAAAGAATGACTTTATCAAATGCTGAAATGACTTTAAATAAGGGGCATCTTAAAGTTAAAAACATTTAATGTGGCTGTTTGGGGGCGCTGGTTTAGCTCAATTGTGGCCCCATGTACTCCTCGTCGCTAATGTGTGTAAAAAGAAGCTGCTATAGGGAGGGACTTGCAATACTGATTGGTATTTATAGAAGTCAACAACACTGCAAATAAGAACATTAAAACATAAATACAACCCATAACACTTAACTAGCAAGTTGCTCTTATGTATCCTAAACTCGAGAAAGTTTTTCATTGGACGCAAAATTGTAACGAGCCATAGTGCAGGTTAAGTCATGGTCAGTATTATATGAGTATCAGCAAATGAAACAGTAAAATATCAATATCCTGGGGCTGCAGGTTGGTGCAGTGGTTAGCACTGTTATCTCACAGCAAGGGCGTTCCTGGTTTGAATCCCTGTTGGACAGCGCCTCTCTGCGTGGAGTTTGCATGTTCTCCCCGCGCATTTGTAGCTTCACTACAGGAACTTTGGCTTCCTCCCACAGTCCAGATACATGCTCTGTAAGTCAATTGGTGACTCTAAATTGCCTGTAGGTGTGAATGTGAGTGTGGCTGGTTGTCTGTCTCTATATATCAGCTCTGTGATTGACTGGCAAACAGTCCAGGGTGTAACCCTGCCTCTCGCCCAATGACCTTTGGGATCGGCTCCAGCCTCTCCACGACCCCCAATAGGAAAAGCGGTATAGATAATGGATGGATGGATGGACCTTTTACCGGAATGAAATTGACTCAGCGGGCAAAAATGTACCAAAACAATTCTTAAACCCTTATTTTAATTTCATAGGACCTTTAAAGGCTGCTGGTGCATTTATATTCCAGCCATGCACTTCTGCACAAAACAACAGAGTTTAGCATTCATGAGCTACTTTGTTTGCAAAGCAGTTTGGTCATGACAAACAGCAAGAGGCAAAAAAAACAACAACATGTTGAGAGCAGGAAAAGGGGACAGTGCCAGAAGCCATTGCAAATGAGCGAGAACATTTGAATGTGCTCTTGTTCAGGGTGTCAGATGTTTTATGGGACACTTCAATTATTCAGCCTTGTTTGGCGTTCAACATCTTCTTCTCTGGTCCGCTGAGGCACTTCATCGCACTACATGATGTGGAGCTGCCATCTTCAGGCCTGAGCTGGTATTGCAAATGCTCTTACAGAAACATATCACCTGCGCAGTTGTTCTCAGGCGTTTGCCACACAGATCAAAGAGGCGCTCAGTTGGACCATAGAGCTCAGCTCTAGATTTAAGCGATTACTTCTCTCTCTGTTGTTGAAAACACAGTTCTAACCGAAATCCGCTGCTGCAGATGACTAAAAAAGATGAAGGCTTTGGGACTACAGAGAAAGGTCAGAGGGCAGGTGGGGGCAGTGACTTTAGGGGATTTATGGAGCTAACATAAAATATAAAAACATATTGTCTTTTTTGATGCTCACACATCATGGCTCAGCTAAATAGAGTTTTCAGATATAGATATAGATAGATATAGATATAGATAGATATAGATATACACATTAGAAATATATAATGTGACAAAAGAAAGTTGTGTGAAATGGGTTACAGATATAAGCACTGTGATTTCAGTTTATTTTGTTTTTTTCCATGCTTCCTATAGGAGTCTATAAATAGCAGTCCATAGCATTTGGAGACACAGCTGGTGCTGTTCCCTCCATCTGCACATTAATGTTTCTACAGTGTGTAGTGTGGTTTAATGCTCATGCATGCATAATGTACACATGCATAACACACACACACACACACACACACACACACACACACACATACACACACACACACACACACACACACATCCCATAAGGTCATCTTTTGACCTTGCCAGCTGCACCTCGCGCAAAATGTTCCATGATTGCATTAGGTTTATGTTTTGTTGCATCATCAACTTCTGATAACCTCCTATTGATGTTCCCATTCTTAGTGAGAGAGGAAAAAACGAGCATGATGCATCAGTCACACAGTCTGAAAGAACAGATCAAATATATTCCTCTTTAGTAACGCAGTATGAAATCCAAGCAAAGGGCTTAACTTAAGCTTTTATTGCTCTTTGTTCATATAATTCCTCGTATGGGCCGAACCTAAGATTAAAGGTCTTCACTCAGTACAGTACAGCATCTTAGTTAATCAACTGTCAAACTACTCTCCACACTTGATTGTTAGAGCAAAATAAAGCTACATTCACTTTATACTCATTGCAGTTCATTGGTTGGTTTGCAGACTGTGTCAGGTACCATGATCTAGAAACCATTATCCAATGATTCATTGGATAATGAAAATGGTTGTAAAAACCACCGAGTGACTTAAACGTAGTTGTAAATAGCTGTCTTATGGTTTAAGTGATGCAGTTTGTCAGGGTACGTTTGGAGTTAATGGCACAACTTGTTGATTTGTTTCTGCTCACTGGTCATTACTAATCCGAAAGGACATGCTGTATGGACTTTAAAATAAACAGTTGAATCTATTAGGAACTGATTGACGAAAAGTCAAGTTGGCAATCAATATGAGACAAAGTTACTAAATACACTCATGCACCCATGCAAACAAAGCCAAATGTGAGAAAGAGCCAAACAAGTAGAGTGATGAACAGTCAAAAAAAAGTTCTTCCAGCAGATTTAAGAGAACTAGGGCAACAATTTAATCAGCTAATAATGATAAGAAAGCTATATGTATTTGTATTTGCTCATCTAACCTTCCCCCCCACCCCCCCCCGCCCCCCGCCCCTCCCAGTTGCTTGCTGATTTTATAATTACATATTCCATCCTTACTAGCTTGGTTTCTTTGTGTGCAACAGAGCAAGCACCTTGGTGAAATGCTGTCATAAAAGCAGACTTTCCATCTTGAAAATTATCCCATATGGTCGCCTTCTCCGTGTCTCTTCCTCTGAATTACTTTGACTAATGCTTTTTTTCAGCAGCTGTGCGAAGAAAACACAGGTGGCTGCATTGCACACAAATCATGTTTCAACATGACAAATCCAGCTAAAAAACACAACTCATCTCTCTTAATACATATGGAATTGTTGTTTATCATTGTTGTTTGCCAATGATCTGTAAAGTATAAGTCATTTGTCTGTGTTTGCTATTCCGTACATCTCTTACTCAGCCAGCTATATAAGCTGCATTGCATACAGTGTTCCTGTAACCAGGTGTTGGTTATGTAAGGCAGAAATTCAGACAGAACATCTACAGTGGCAGTTAAAAGCTTTTTTTTTTTTAAAGAGCAATTAGTGTGAGTGAAGTGAAGTGTTTGCAGCCTGTGAAAGAAGAAGAGGAGTGACTCCTCTGACTCTGACGCGCAGATGGAAGAGGAAGAACGCAGGCTTGTCACAACCTGAGGAAATCAGAGTGCTGCTACACAACATGTCCCATATACATTCTTATCTGTATAACTCCCCTAGTCAGTAAACGTTGGCAGACTGCCACACCACCCTCCATCATCATCTCATCAGAGCTCGATCAATATCATTCTCATTCACTGGAGCTGGGGGCACGAGCATTATCTCCCCAGGAACACTTGTCACATTACAGCAGGTGAAAGTGGCTGGCAGAGGCTAAGTTAATTATGCTAGCTCAGTTACATCTGTCCACACATCAATATTCCTTGCATGCACAATTTACAGTACTGAACCTCTGCACTCAGTATGAGTGAAACTGCTGTGAAGAACTGGGAAATACTGAAAAGTTTCAGCAACCCAAGTTAGTTCAGCAAATCCAGGTTTTACCAATCACTCAGAAACAGCCACTCTCCCCGCGTTGTGCACCACACGATCTTAAAGTGAACTCTGTCCTACCTGTGTGACTTTTTCTGTGACGTTGTGAGTCCGGTCTATGAGTTTGCAGGGAGCTATGATGTCCATCTCCCCGGTGGGCAGGGCGATGAGTGGGTCTGGTTTGAAATCCACAAAGTTGAGTGTGATCTGAGGGATCTTGGAAATGGTGCGGTACCGCATGAGGTCTGAGTCTGATGTTGAGTTCAAGATGTTAGACTTACTGTTAACTGCACCTGCAAGAAACACAAAGAGCATATAGGAGAGTAGAAACAAAAAGATAAGAGATGACAATTTTTCCTACAGTTTTTCTTCCTCACCAGTACTGCTGCTGCCCTGCCGGACACTCGCTCTCCGGTTCTTTCTGTCCCAGTCCGGCCTCATGGCCTCGATCTCGTCTACGGAGGAGGCACGACGCATGCTGTGGAAGCTCTCCCGCGAGCGGGTGTGCGACAGAGTGCAGTTGGAGCCTGAACCGTCTGGGTTCAGGCTGAGGCGATGGTGAGGTGCTACGCAGGGCGATGACTGGGTGAGGGGACCCACCAGATGTGTTCTGTGGGGAGGGGGAGGTGCAGGTGGACGGTGTACAGGAGGGTCAGAACCCAGTAAGGTGCGATGGTCCTCTAGGCGGTCCTCTGGCCAACTCTGTAGAGCTGACCTAGGAAACAAAGAAGATATCATGGGTATTAACAGGGCTACAGATGTGGGAGTCCATCATTGAACTGCATATACCTTTGAAAAGCAGAATGCTGCTGTTCATGGGGCAAACGGTGGGCTTTGATCTCACTGTGTTTCTATACAGAAAACATTTTAGATTAAGACAGCCCTGACAATGTGAGATTTTCAGGACTGATATCAGTATTAATTTAGAGTTAAAAAAAATTGCAATTCCCTTCATGCCAGCAACATACAGAAATTTGAAGTTGGAATATAGAGGTTTTCTACATTTTATCTTCTACAAATAACTTATCATTAATGATTAAATATCATTATATAGAATATTTAACAATATATTACCATTCTAGTGTTGACAACTGTCTACTCAGCTCTACGAACACTATTGCAAATTGAGTCAAATAGGAGGGCTCTACAGGACAAACTACAACATCCTTTCTCTGTCACAAAAAGCATTGTGTTCTGCATACATTTTTCTGTTAAAGTTAGATATTGTCAGGATTTTATTTGCCCAATAATCTCACGAAAAAGTATAAATCTTAATTAAAAAGTGAAGAATGTTTAAACACTCTTTGAATAAAAAAAAACCCCACATAATGTTATCAAAACATTATTCAAAATTCTGGATGGCATACTATCTTTTAAAGGAGCAATATCTAACTCTGACAGTTTAAAATGGGTACTGCAGTCCCCATTTGAAACATTGGCGAGGGCTGTCTCCCCTTGCCCCCTCCTCCCTTGAGTTGATGCACACATAGGTTGCCATGTTGCAGACATGAAAGCTTCAGTGTTTAGCCAGCTCTGCATTGGTCTAGAAATCTTTCTGCGTTCTAACCTCTTTCAATTTCTGAAAAGCATCTCCAATATTTATTCTACTTTCAACATGTTTATGCTTGTGGAGCTTAATTGAAACATTTTGAGGCTTTTTAGGTCAGGTAGAATCAGTTTTCCCTTGCTGCAACACCTGTTGGTTTGCTGCTTGCCTGGCAAACCAAAGGGTGTCAAAAACAGCAGTGTGGGTGTGCCTTAAAACGGTCTACCTTCTCTGGCCAAAACAAATACAGATCATTTAGGACCAGCATATACATTTATAAGAAGGACATACTGGCTGCTGCATTGTTGTCAGAGATGCCAGAACTTCAAATTAGCATGTTTCCTTTATGTCTGAAGATACTGTAAGGTTATTTTATGGTTTACATGTAGTAGATATCTACCAAACTGGACATATTGTTCAATGGAAATATGTTGGAACAATACTCCTAAGTCTAAGTGTAGAACATTTGAAGGTCTCTTAGGGATTATTTGAATGAGAGAGAAATATTTCAAACAGTTATTATTTTAAATAAGTATAATAGTATACACACATCCCAAACATGTCCTTGCCAAAAGTATCTCATGGGGCCTACCTGCTTCCACTGATTTGCTCCTGGTGGTTTGTTGGTAAAGGGGGAAGGGGCAGGAACTCCCCCAAGCCTAAGGACTCAGGACTGTGGTCAGGGTGCAGTGGTAGCGGTGTAGCAGTGGGGATGTGACCGGCCTCTGCGTCGTCCAGAGACACTTTGCTGTTGGATAAGGAGCGCAGCAGTGGAAGACGCAGCTTGAAGCCCCGTGGACGACCTGGAGGTGAGAAGGAAGAGGAACAAATGACGGAAAAGCAGTCAGTGCCTGCAGAGTGACAGATGGACTCCAATATGAAACTGTGGCAGGAAAGAAAAAAGGAGCAGGGAAACTGAGAGGAAAGTATGAATCACCGAAACGAGAGTGTGTGGTAAAGGGCATGCTAGGGGAGCAGGAGATTGGAAGTGGTCTACGTTGAAAATACAGCCTGAAAAAGAAACAATCTAGAGGAATCTAGGGCAGTAACAGTGATTACTTTTGGTTTGAATATGAGAAATCTGTTGAACAGACAGACGTGATTCCCTAATATAATCAGTGTCCTACTTTAGATGCTGTTCTGCAAGGTTAAACCTCTGGAGAATTAAGTGAACGATCACAAATGCCCAGGATTCAAAAGAACAGATGAGTAGGCAAACCTAGCAACCACCTGGCCTTAATGTAGATTAAAACAGTCAAGGTTTAAAGGCAA
Organism: Labrus bergylta; assembly: GCF_963930695.1. Taxonomy (NCBI): domain Eukaryota; kingdom Metazoa; phylum Chordata; class Actinopteri; order Labriformes; family Labridae; genus Labrus; species Labrus bergylta. Next base: position 15,505,785 of record NC_089214.1, read on the forward strand.
TAAACTGAGTGGCACCTTGGAGAAAGGCGTAACAGTGACTCTGTCATATATTTTATATAATGTGTCAAACAAAAGGGCAATTTTTTTTTTCATAGCTTAAAAGTGCACATCTTCTGTATTATAATTGCTCAACTATTAAAGTAAGAACGTGTGACATTTGACACATAAATATAGTACGGATTGTCCTCTGTAAAAGTCATGACTCTCTACCATGAGTGAGTCCTGCCAGCTGTACTGTTGTCGGAAGTCGTGTTTACATCATGTTTAAATCGGAATGCATATGAAGCTGTTTTAGTCAAGGACTAAAGAAACAAAGAATAACATAAACTACAGTACTCGCTGCTTATTTGAAGTGTCTTTAGATCAAAGACATTCTTGAAGCTATGAGTGCTAACATTAGCCTGCTAACACAACAATGCAGACCACAGGAAATTGCAGCTCGAGCTCGAACAATTTTGTCTGCCGCTTGCCCTTAATGGTGCTTCATTATGGTGCATTCTAATTCATATCTCCTTCGTGCGAACGCGGGTGGAGAGGGGTTGGAGGTGTGACACGAGAGGCTTCAGAATTGTGGAGGTGTGGCCAAACAGCAGTTTGTTTTGGTTTAATGCTGGTACTCAAGGGCGACATCTATTGGATCAAAAAGTCGGACATTCTTCCTTTGAGGAAGCAAAAATACTACAGCAGATGTGTTGTACAGTAGTTATAACATTTATCGTCTTGCAAAGTTTCGTAAATAAAAGAATATCCGTCTTAACAAGATACAGAAACAAATGTTTAACCATAATTCAGGTAGGCTACACTCATGTCATCATCTCTTTGCAGGTACTAGAAAAAGGAGAGTAGTCGATTTGAGCTCATCCAGAATGCTACATCCTCGGTCCTCATGAACACCAAAAAAGTGAAGCACATTGCTGCTCCTCCCATCTCTTAACTGGCTTTCTGTGCATCCAACGTGTAAAAATAATAGTCTATGAATCACTTAACGATCTTGAGCTCAACACATTTCTTCTTGTGTATGTCAGGAAGAGTTCAGACCAATCAGGTCTTCTAGGACAGATTGACTAAGTGTTCCCAGAATCAAAGCCAAGCAATGTGAAGCAGTTTCTCTGCTCTTTCTCTGGTGGAACAAGTCTCCACTATACCTGCGGTCTGCTCATTTAAACCATGACTCACAACACATGTTAGTGAAGTTTTTTAAATCACTGAATGAATGAATGAAACCTTTATTGCTCCAAAGGGAATTAGTCATGCACTCAGAGCATAAAACATCAAAACATAAATAACAAAGACAGCAACAACCAAACAGGACAGCACATAATAAATATGAGACTAAAATCATTAAAAAATGCATCATGAAGCATTCTATAATTACATGCAAGAGATGTCAGGTGGTAAGTTCAGTAAAGTGAAGAGTGTCAAGTTCATACTGAATAATCAGATCTTATTAAGCAGCTGAATGCTCAGTGGTACAAAGAAAGTGATGCCTGTGTTTAATACATATTCAGAACAAAGGGGGTGCTCTGGGTCGGCTATAATTTTTTTTTGCTTAATTCAGTATGTACCCTTCTGTCATGCAATAGAATCACTTTTTACCATTTTATTTTTAGCTTAATTTTGCCTTTTGATTTAATGGTCTTTGCATTTCAAATGTGTATTCATCTATTGTATTCCAATGTGTTAAATCACTTCAAAAGTGGGTGATAAAACTGTTGTTACTCGAATACTTTACAACACCATGTGTTTTAAAAACGATACACTCCATTATTTGAATCACTGATAGTATTGAAAAGTACCAAATCTTTAAAAAAGACAGATTTCCGTTCCTGTTTTTTTTTTTTTTTTTTTAACAAAAGCTGCCACAAGTGAAAGAGAGACAACCGTCTAAATCACCTGTCTCCAATTTACTTTAAGTCAATCCTGCACAAAGAAGGCAAAAAGAGGAGGTGCCCCAAGAACTACAATATGCCAGACCCCCCCACACTTTTCAATGGACACATCTGGCCCATGTATATGAGACACAAGTAGACCAAATGTGCACTTTTGACAGTTTGCAGGAGTTAACTTTTAATCTTTGGTAATTAAAAACAAGTAATTACCCAATATTTGGTGCCAAAGAGTCATTTTTGTTGCCACTGATTGGCATTGTTGATTTTTTCGTATCATATGTATAATTCTGGTATTGTGACAGCCCAAATTTGAACTGCCTTGAATCTTAAAGGTGCCAAATCAGAAACTTGCTTTGCTTTGCCTTCATTAACATACAAACATTTTTTAGAAAATGCATGCTAGCAACAGAGATGAACAAAAATAAAAGAAACTAGAAGTCTTTCATAATCTTTTTCAGCAACTGTCTTTCCTGTCTACAAACTTGCTTAAAGGACCAATATGTAAGGTATCTACTGAATTAAATCCTAAAATGACTTTACTATATTATTAGGCACCCCCACACTGCTGTTTTGGACAACCTATAGTTTGCGGGGCAAACTACAAACCAAACAGGTGTTGCAGCGACGGAAGTGGGTAAGCGAACTGGTTCAGATATAACTGATTCTACCTCACCTTAAAAGCTGCACGAGCAGAAATGTCGTAAAACTAGGATAAATATTGGAGATGCTTTTGAAAAACGGAGAGGTTGGAGCGCAGAAAGTTTTCAAGACCAATGCAGAGCTGGCTAAACACTGAAGCTTCCGAGTCCGCAACATGGCAACCCGTGTGAGCATCGACACTAGGGAGGAGTGGGGGGAGACAGCTCTCTCAAAAGTTTTGAATGTGGACTGCAGTCCCCATGTCAGAGTTACATATTACTCCTTTAAACCTGAGATGATTGGATTGAGTAGAAAACAACAAAGAAAGAACTTGAGTTAATCAGTAGTTACCGGAGACAAACCAGGTAGGCACGCGGTGGTTGAGCTCCTCTTTGTTATCTAGAAGTGTTTCGTCTGTCATGACCTCAAAGTTGAGGATGAACATGATCACCAGGCCATCCTCGTTCTTCACTGGCACCACGTCCACCATACACAGGAAGCACTGACCTGCATGAGAACAGAGAGAGATAAAAGCTTAGACTGGCTGATAGCTACTGACGAAAACTTTGTTCTAAAACCTTCAGTTGACGGGTCACATATTATGCAAAATACACTTTACCATGGTTTTCAAACACTACAAACCCCCCCATAATAAGAATTGATCCTTTCCGTCCTTTGCCTGTTCCACTTTACATAAAACGTGTGCTCAAGAAGGCCGTTTGGAGATTTTCCCTTTGTGACATCACAAAGGTCAGTAACCCCTCCCCCAGGTTGGTGGTACTCTCACAGCCACGTAGGTGTGTGTTCTGCACTCATGAGTCTGCCTTCTCACAGTAAAAAAAATGGGCATGGTGCATGCCAGGTGGAGCCGCATCCCCTTCCAGACAGGGGGGGTCAAACATACCTCATTTGCATTTTAAGCTACAGACACAAGAAAGGCATGTTCTGAGCAGGACTGAAATAAAGGGGGACAGGTTTTTGGGAGCTTTGAGACTTATTTAAACTTGTTGAAAAGGAAGATAATATGTGTCCTTTAAAAAGTGAACATGCTTTTAGAATCTGGATTGAAACCTTTGACAGGTGCAATGTTTTTTAAAGTAGGCATTAGTTTAATGATTTTATGAATTTGTATGCAGATACACTGACATGTGCATAGGATCACACATGTGCATAGGATCACACATTTACACAGGCCCACTTGAACACATACACTTTTTCATTCACTCTCCTTCTCAAATGTGCATCTCTGCTTAATCAGCTCACACTCTCTCTTCCATATGAGGCCAAGCACGTTTGCTAATCCGTCACATGAGCGCTAAAACAGCTAAGTACGCGTGAAATTAGACTACACGTGACAGTAAGTGGCTAGTTTTTTTTTTTCTTCCAGGTCTATAAATCTGACGTTATTACTGTACACAGCAGCCACACTGCATGACAAAATAGGCTGCTATTCTGGTTCTGACACAAGAACCTTCAAAGCTTCAAAACAACATGAACACACACACACACGCACACAGATGAGAAAATGCTCTGTAATCTATATTTAAAACACTGAAAACATCAAACTAAAGTGGATGAAGACTACATTTGTCAAACTGCTCCAAAAACAATCTGACAGCAACTCAAACTAGAGCAAATATTTACAACATTTTCACCATAACATGGAGATTTCTTTCTGAAATTATCCAGAGAAATCTAGGTCTGTAAAGACTACATCTCTATGTTTTGAAGCAAACAGCATGAGGTGCAAAGTAGGTAGAGTAAGTAAACTGTCAAAAAGTTTGATGGAAAAAACAAAAGAAACCTGTGACAAACCAAATACAATTTAGAGAAAGTCAACATCCAGTGTATACTGATGGAGCAAAGTTTCATCGTTTTGTGGCATGCTGAAATAAAGCTCCAACTGAGGGACACAAGAATGAACAGACTGCAATGAAAGAATTAAAGAAGACGATTCATAACCATCACTTGCAGATGTATTGTGATGTTTAAAGTCATGTCAATCTAATTTCATCTGTGTTCCCAAAGCAAATATCACATTGTCCTCCTTGTTCTTAAACAAATGCCTTTATGAAACCAGTCAAGAACAAAATGCATTTCAATATGCAATGTCAAAGTAGAGTCTTAGCTACGCATCAGCTATTTCCTCTATCTGTGCTGCACTCTTCACGCTGATGGTAACCTCCATACATGGACCCCTTGCTCACAGTCTAAGGTGGCCTTTCGATGTAAAAAGAGCCCCTCTCACATGTCCCGCCGTACATGGCTCTTACCTGCACAGCTATGGTCAGTGACCTGTTCTACAAATGGCAGCCACAGCAGGTTCTGTAGTTTGTAGAGCTAAAAAAAAAAAAAAAGCTGACACGATACAACTGGACATGCAGTGTGTCTTCTGCTGTCTGTCTGCATCGCTCACCCACCCGCTCTGTCATTCATCCCCGCATCAGTGCTGGAGAGTGGGCCCGAATCTGATTGGACAGCAGCATAATCCCAACACAGGAGGGGAAAAAATATGAAACACAGGGAAAACTAAAGGATTACACCATCTGGTCATATCTAACAGCATGTGTGTGTGTCTGTGCGCTGTGTGTTTATGTGCAGATTGCTAAGGTACAGAACTGAATGCTCATTCATAAGATACTGGGTCATGCCCATTCATGCCTGTTTCATTAACAGCCATGACACTGCATTCACAGTCCTTTTTTAATCAGTGAAGGTGTTGCTGCGTCACACCCCGTACTGCTTTACACCACTGCTCCATGTTTTCTACGTTTGTCTGACAAGTTTATAACACAATGAGACAAAGACAGAAGCTCAATATTAGATTTATTTCCAATCAGCATCGTTATCAGCTTGAGCAGGAATTGAAATAAAACCAGATTCGTGTCGAATAATTAGTCGTAAAGAGAGAGTGAAGACATGTTTTGGTGGGAGATGTTACCTTGATAAACTTTCTGCATAAACATGTTAATTAAAAAAAAAGTCGAAAACATAAAATGTGTCCAACAGATTAACCAGGATTAACGGATTAACTGAAAGATTCTCATTGCTGCGACATGAATTGTAGTATTTAGAGACACATTTCCAGCCGTAGTCCCTCTCTTGTGATGCCTGTCATTTTTGACACGACGTTTGAGGTGGATTATATATTTCTGGATTTGTGGAATACGTCTCTACATAAATCATGTGTTGCTTCTTTTGCATGCTAGAAAAGCATAATTTGTTTTCTAAAATGATTCTAACATTTGTCAGTCACAGACGCTGAGGAATGTATTTTATCACCAGTCTCCACAACAAACTGTGAAAGCAGGAACATTTAGGTTTTGAAGCAAGGACACATGACACATCATCCTGAGTTTGTCAGAGGACAGATGTGATTTGTACACACGTGTACATTTGTGCACTGAATGCATGCTTACACACACATGCTGCAGTGTAGGATTACATGTGTATTAAAGAGGATTTATCCTTAGTTCATTGTTTGAAGTCTAATACATTATGAATAGAAGACAGACTGGCTGTCAATTCCTCAAATGAAATGGGGACACTCTGTTATCCTTCCCTTTACAGACTGTCTGTATAAAGATGCAAATGTGTGATTACTTAAAAAATACACAGATTGCATCGTGTACGATAATCAGACACGCATGAAAACATCAGATTCCCACATCAATGCATGCGTGTGCAGGAGAGAGTGTCCTACTGTACGACAAACACAGTCAGTGTAGACACATACACACAGAAGTGGCTTTATCTGAGAGAGAGTGTGTATGTGCGTGTGCGTGCGTGTTTGTGGTCGGAATCAAGAATAGAAAATCCTAAATTTTAAAATTTTAAAAGAAAGCGGCATAGAGAAAGAAAAAGATTTGTTTTGCCAAGGAGCTCCGGATAAAGGGTTGATTTTGCCCTTGCCTTGCAAGGAAGAGCATGTTGGCTCCAAGCATCCCCAAATTTTAACAATAGCTTATCCTTCTTAATTAAAATCAAGAATATTATATAAAAAAAAGAAAAAAAAAAAGATAAATCAGAAGGTTTGTTTTCCATCATCTGTCTCCGTCCACAGTTAAAGATTTAACCAAGAGTGTCTGAAATCAATTGAACTGGGAGATAAACAGGGAAAATATTATTTCATCTAAATGCTCTGTCTGGATGTATTCCAGTTGAGCTTGTAGCATCTCATAATCTGATGCAGCATTGCTGATTTACAAAGCTCGGGGAGATTATCACAATGCACTAAAACACATCAAAAAAAAAAGAGAGAAAAGAAACGACTGCAAACTGCTCTTTGCAAACCAGGAATGGTTCGATGATCATACAACGCTGTGTGTTGTACTTTTAAAGGACTCCACAGATTGTTTTTTTGGGGTGTGGAAGTGTGTGTGTGTGTGTTTACTTTATGTTAAAAAAGCTCAGCTGTCCTGGATCGCTCTGTCTGCTGGAGATGCTAATGCTTTAGCGTGTCAGATAGCAATGAGGAGTTAGGCGCAAAATCCCAGACCGTGAACATTTGTATTCTCTAGATTTCATTATAGAGCACATCAGACATCTGTTATTAATATTGGATCATGGTATTACAGCATAGTATTTATTTTTAAGTGTTTTATATCTTTGTCCTGACGATGGTCTTAGCATGGTCTTTGGCCTGCTTACAAAGCCCATACTGCTATGTATGGATAACCTGTTCCTCAAAGGAATTATGGATTATAAAATGATTTATATAACAACTGTCCCCTACCACCTATAGGAGGCAACATTGGCCTGGTTTTAAACCACCAAATCAGTTCATGTGGATTTACCAGGGCTGTTCACAAGCAAGGATTGAAGTGGAAACACAATGCAATTAGAAATGTAGCGACCAAGCAAGGAAGAGGAGCAATGAGATGAAAGGTACAGAAAAAAAGAAAGAAGTAAAGATGATAGGAGGTAAAAAGGTTAATGGTTAAAAGGGAGGAATTGGTATTAGAGTGAAAACAAGGAAGACGTTGAAGAGTAAAGGACGTTGTTTCCCGGTGGTTTTAGAGGGACAAGGAGCAAAGGGTTAGCTGTTTAGAAACAGCCTTGTTCCAGTTTAGCGGGAGATAAGAAAGGATTGGTGAGGAGTTCACGGAGATCTGGCTGTCTCCGAAGCAGCCTGATGTCAGAGCACAAACATCTCTGGAGTCACATGCATGATAAGAGAAGTCTTAAGGGGTGGGTCAGGGAGATTTCAGCATCTCTCTGTAACCTTTTTATCCTGTGAGAGAGAGGGAAAGAGGTGACCCAACACCTCTTTGTCAAAGAACATCCTGCAATGTGCTGGATTAGAAATTAGTATCATAATCTCTGCTATAGAACAAGTGGATTAAAGGAATAAAGATTAGCGTTCAATCAACCACATCCTCACTTTTGGCCCCTATAGGTGAAAGGATCAGGTATGAGGCTAAAAGCAAATATGAGGCTAAGATCAAATTAAAATCACCCTTTCAATGTACTCAAACAAAAAATGTAGAGTTGTATCACTGCACATCAGTGTAAGAAAAGCCCAGGAGGCCTTTTTCAAGCCCCTTTTTCAAGGCTTTGTCCCAGCAGTAGAGACGAGTAGACAGAGCGCCCCCCCCCCCCAACCTTCAGCGAGGTGATCTGGCACTACCTGGCACCATTGGACTGTCAGTGTCGTCCCCACAATCATCACCGTCCTCATTCATGCACGGACTGCACCAGTCTCCACCTCAGCGCAAGGAAGTGCATCTTATCTTATCCCATTTCCCCCTAATCCCATTGTTCCCTATCAATGAGTAAAGTCTTTTACCTGCTCTTTTGTAAAGCGCCTCAAGATAACACTTGTTATGAATTGGCGCGATACAAATAACGATAATGATTAGTGACTTGATAATCATTTATTACGGCATGTATGTAGTATCATACTCTGTAGCTTTTATCAAATCTCAACTTTTCTCACCTTGAAAGCTGTCATTCATTCTTCTACTTTCCAGCAGTTATTTCCTGGATGTGACCCATTATCTGATCGCTCCTTCCTCTATGCTCTTGCCCTTGATTTCAATATTTGCCTTGCCTTTTTTTTTCATTGTGAAGCATACACGGTTAAAAGGTCCAGTGTTTTAATGTTGCATATTCAACACAACTTGGTTAAACAAACCAAAGAGAAAAGGAAGAACATGAACCCTATCAACAATGACAGAGACAAAGAAAATATGACCCAAAACTCCAAATTAATAAAACATGGGGGAATAATGTAGTGAGGGAATCGTGCATCTTGTATTTATAATATATATATGTATATATATATATAGAAGATGAAGAGGAGCTTCAGGTTTCTTGTAAGCAGCGTGCAATACTGGAATAGAATTTGAGCAAAAGCACAAGTTCATAACACAGAATAATGAATTTCTACATATGATGAACTGAAGAACTCTATTTCTGTTAAGGCGCTCTAATATGAAACGAATGTATTACAAACACCAAAAATGCTGCACCGTTTCAATAACAGTCCAGATCACTTCATCAGCACAACCACTCCTCCTAGTGGACAACATGTGTCTCTTCAAATGAAATACATTAAATACATTTCTGCACACATTTGCCACGATTGTTCAAGTTCTGAGTAATGACACAGCCATACAATCACACTGAGGGATTCTCTGTTTGGATGTGCTTGAAGGTATCTTTAAGTTTAACTGCTCCTCTTGCATGCATGGCACTGGATAATATTGCTATTTCTAACTTAAAAAAAACCCCCAAAAAACACACAACTCCCACTGTTTTGTCGGGGGTTTTGCAAAGAAAAGGAAAAAGTGATTTTGCAAATAATAACTTTACAAATGAGGCACAAATTACTTTCTGCCAACAGAACACGTTAAAGTTCCTTAGGGAAAATCAACTTATATTTCTGCATAAAAGAAACTGACGGCTTAAAGCAGAGCGAGGACAACATATACCATTCGTTTTTTGTTTGTAGTCAAAAAGCAGTGTTTTCCATTAAAAAGTTACCTGCAACAGAACCTCTAAATGTCAAACTTGTCAACTTATCGAAACAACGTGCAGAGGTGAAGTATCTGGGGATCATTTTCAAAGCCGTGTTAAAAAGATTTGTCAAACGATTAAGGCTGTTTTAGGATGATAAGAAATAGTCTGACACTGGACTGTGCCTTTTTGTTTTTAAATACTATGATAGTCTCGAGTGTTCCAAATTATTACCTGCTACAAACACTATATGATACATGCATTGGATTGCTGTTTTCAGTTTGTCTATGTATATTATATCTGTCCCTATCAAATAAACCATCAAATAAAAAAAATAGTGTTACTAATGTGTTTACAACAACAACAAACGTTTTTACTTGCAAACTATGTGGACAGGTTGATTACTTAAGAGCACCTGTAGAGTACATTTATGTATATTTCCATCCAAAAGCATTGGCTTCTGGTTACTCTCACAGACAAAAGGAGGAGGTTAAGGTGTCCACTAGAGCGAGACATTGAAGAGAATGAGGAGGTGAGTTGTGTTTCCTCTCAGCTGCTCTGCTCTGCATCACACACACAGACCCCCGCACACATTTAGTGACACAGTGACGGGGGGGGAAGAGGTAGAGAGTCTCATTCATAAACACACTCTCCTCAGATCCATCACTCTTTGGCAGGCAAAAAAAAAACAAAAGGAGGGGGGGGAGTACAGATCTTCATATCCACAGATCCACTGAGACGGCTTTAAATATTCTACGGGCTGGCTGCAGACCAACTGGCAGAGCTTGTTATGTTCGCTGCCACATTCAGAGCCAAAGAAAACCCTGTTTAAATCCAAAACACTCAGGACTAGATGACAAGCACGGCTGCATAATTGCCTGCAAATGTCACTTACCAGTAGGAAAACAGAATGCCCAAAGTTTAATTGGTTATCATTGATAATGGATGAATATCGCATTATCCAGACCTTGTGAAAGTTTTGAACATCAGACAAAGACTGCGTTGACAAAAACATCTCAGGAGTTGAGCTACAGAGACACAATGTAGAGTAGTAGAAAGAATAAATCACAGCCAGTGAAGATGATCCCACTTTTAACCCTCTGCTAGCTGGTACTATGGTTCTGTCTGTGAAACACTAACATTGCATAGGAGTCATATACTTTCTGTAGCACGTTAAGGTAAAAAAAAAAAAAAAGGAGTTACCAGAACTACAGGTATAATAGAGAGAGTGCAACATTATAAATATCTTGGAATTTGGATGGATGAAAAGCTTTCATTTAAAATGAACGTTGATATTGATCAAAAGTCAGACAACTGCTAGGCTTTCTAGAAGAAATCAAACCTGCTTTCCTTTATATACGAGGAAAAGAATAGTTGAAGCTGTATTCCTCTCTGTTCTGGATTATAGAGATGTTATTTATGGAAGGACTTTATCACTCAGCACTAAGATTCATTCACTGGGGACACTTACATCATTATCTTCTGTACCAAAAAAAAATAACTTAGACATTGCTCAAATTACAGGTTCCCCAAATTCACACAGAGTTAGGGAAGATCCAGTTCCCCCCCACTTTGCCCAAAATACTTGGAATGTGCTCCAAAAACATTTCAAACGGTCCATATTAACACCACTGAGACCAATTCCAAGTTTTAATTGCTGATCTAATTGAATTTTAATATTTTAATGGTTTGTCACTGCTTTTATTGCTTTTGATACATTTTATTGTAAATCGTTGCCCTTATATTTTAATATGATTTATTGTTGTCCTCTTTTATGGCTGCCCTCTCTGATGATTTTATTTGTTCCTGTTCTGTTGTGTCTGTACCTTGCCAACATTGAAAATCAGGGCTCTCTCTCAATGTGTTTTCCAAGGATTCAAATAAAATAAATGATGACGAAGAAGATAACTTGAAGAGAAACAGGACGTTTTGAGATGTGAGATCGGGGATGACGCAGCAGAAGGGCCGAGGGTCAGAGTCAAGACTGTAGCCTCTGCACAACGGCCATGCGATCGCTCCACAAGATCCCAGGAGACAAAAGGAGTCAATGAATAATGGGAAAACAAGTCCCATGCTAACTTACAATGTCTGATTTCCTGCAGCTTAATGTATAAAAATGAGAATGAGAAATGTAATCTACTCATCAAACATGCAAGTTAAATCCTCCACATCAGCAAGCCATAACTAACCTGGCCTTGCATCGTTTTAGAAGAAGAAGCCACAACTTGATCACTTCTAAAATGAACATGAAAGAGCCATTCAACTGCTTCTGTATGCACAATTAAACTCAATCGCAGCTTTCATGACTTTACTGCCTATGGAGACACAAGTTTAGCTTGGATTGTTTTCTATGGTTCTAGTAATTATGAGACTTTTAACAAGAACAAGTCTAATTTAGCTGTTTTTTTTCACTGGGAAAAAAAAACCCACTGACTCCTTGTGCCATGTACATTAAAGGTTGTTTTAGTTAACCACTAGGTGGCAGGGCTTAACAACTTTTTTCCTTGTCTGTGGTAATAAGCATGAAGGCAAAGGTAGCCCCACACACTGGCCTGCTGAGTATTACCTTCAGTTACAGAGCAACAAGGGGTTAAGCAGGCTATACCACACACCTCTCATACAGGTGTGTTGTCCTGAGCGGGATGGGCAGGGGGCTGGATGACACAGTGGAAAAAAAAAAATAAACTGCCTTTGTGTGCAAGTGGCATTTGCCAGTGTGTGTGAATGTCACCGAGACCATTAATATTGGTGTTGCAACCCCTCCATCCCCTCTGATCGTGGCCACCAGCTGTCCTCTGATAAGTGGTGTTACATTACTCCATCTATCAGCATCACACACACACACACAAGACACACGAACATACAGATCCCATGAGCCTGACCCCTGTACGTTTTTTTCTTCTTCTGAGATTTGGGATGAGAAACAGTGGAAGGACAAACTGCTGCAGACAGCAATTCATCAGCCTTCCTCACCTGTAATAGAGATAAATGGCTGATGCTGAGCTGTTTGTTTATAGCAAAGTGGGAGATGGATTGAAATAGATTGACTGGAGTTTGTATGTGCATGTGTGTATGCTTTGGACATGCTTAAGTTTGTATTGAATGTGCACGGTTACATGATCATATCGTAAATGTCCGTTCCATAAGGTACAGTGAATGAATATTTCTGCCCTCTATTGGTTGGAAAAAAGAATAATGCCAGTTGAGCTGTGTAGTGCAGATGATTGATGCAGCTGAGCTGAGGGGAGCCGGGTGGCTAAGAAGTTGGCAATGCTTCAGACTGACAAGGGGATCCATTAAATTAGCTGTCTGAATAAGGTGCGCTGGTGTCGAGTGAGGGGCCTGAACTCAGGTTGTTCTTTGTTTGTTTATGCAGGCCTGGAATAAAGTAAATGATTGAAATGGCACACACAGGTCCCTAATAACTTATAAGAAATATTACAGCACTTTAACAGCAGCATTTATGTGGTTACTGTGACTAGATTGTCAACATAGTCAATGTCTTAAAATAGGTTGAGAAAAGACAATCAATACAAAAAAGCTAAGTATGCATGCAGCTGAGAGGATCACAATTAATGAGTAAGCAAGAAGGAAGGGTGTCTTAAATTCCAGCTGCAATCAGATAAGTTGAAAAATAACTTTTTTACTTGGTTATCTCAATACCAGCACTGAATGTTATTTGTTCATTTGGGGCGGCAGTAGCTAAGCTCCTAGGGACTTGGGTTAGGAACCGGAGAGTCCCTGGCTCAAATTCCGATGCGGACCATAACATGGAAGTTGGTCTGGTAGCTGTAGAGGTACTGCTGCCCAGATTACTGCAGATGTGCACTAGAGCAAGGCACCGAACTCCCAACCACTCTGGTGTGCTCCCTGCATTGCAGTGAGTAGCAGCACATGTGTAAACAGGTGCTGTTCGTGTGTGTGATTCGGGCCTATGTTTGTAAGAAGCATGTCTCTCTATAACTGAGTGTACAACCAGAATTTCCCTCAGGGATTAATAAAGTAAATAAAAAAAAAATAAAAAAAAGTTTTTAATGGAAAGTGATCAAAGCTTATTTCATAAAGATAGGTTGTTTTTTTATGGCAGGATGAATTCACTGAAAATAGCAGAAAATGTCACAACAATCTAAATCATTCAATTATCTACCACAAACCCCTCTCTTTCTTCCACTTAAAATAAGTGCATCGTTAATCAGAGAGGAAAGTCTTCGAATCAAGAGCACGCTCTCCCTTTGCCTTCATTTAACTCCACGTCCTCCTCCGTCGAATGGATGGAGACATGAGAGAATGACGGTGATATCAGCTGGCTGATCACAGATTGAGCTCTTAATTTAACTCTCACGCTTGATCAGCACACCTCAATAAGCAGACAGATGAGGAGATGAGGTCCAATCAGGCGGTTGAAAGTTCACAGCAGCACCCTTACACCCTTCCACCCTTACAAAGGACACAAGATACCGCGTAATGTTGGATTTATTATAAGCATAGCGAATGAGATTAAGATCAACCTTTTTATGCTCAATGGACTCGTTTAGATCATAAATTATGCCTAAATGGAAAAAAAAAATGGCCTTGCATCCAACTGTATGGAAAATGTTCCGGTAGTGAGAGTGGAGTAGACAGACACATCATTGAAGCGGAGATGTCGGCCTGTATTGAACGCACAGTTTGTAAAAAAAATCAAAACAATAACAAAAGATGACTTCGAGGCTAGCAGGGAATCATGGGAGTTCTCTCTGCTACTCCACCCCTCCCCCCCAGTGAAAGCTCTAGATAAATATATATGGATATATGAATATGGATAAATATAAATGGAGGTTTGTCCACTCAGGGCTTCCGTAAGGAATGGTATCTTTAACTTCTAGCAATCAAAAGACAATCAATGTTGAGCTCATTAAACGGCACAAAAAGAACTATTTACGAGATGCTCAGGCACAGAGGCACAAACAGGTAAAACTGTGAAAGGATGGTGTGTGAGTGCTGTCAGGCTGCTTTACCGCATGCAGGAGTCTTTAAGCCACCTCTGAGGGATCAATGGCCACGCTGTCTCTACCAGTGACACTCTGTGGGGCTGTGGTGTCAAACACACACACAGCATCGTCAGCTGGATGTCTCCTCCAGCCCACTCCACACACGTCACATACACTCCCATTAACAGATTGCATGTCAGTACCGGAGGGCAGCCACACAAAACTGCACAAATGGAGTCCAGCATGCCTGTTAACCTGAGTGAAAAACAGCACATGTGTACACATGTGTATCGCGCGCCATAAACATCTATTATTGTACACGGGTGAACCCACAGACAAGAGCAGGAGGGCTATAGAACACAGGAAATACATGCTATGAAGACAAAAAAGGTCATCCAGGTAAAGCTCCAACAAATTAACCCTTTGTTCAATCTCATTTCCTTCAGACTGATACGAGGGGAAAAAAAAGACATGAGAGGGGATATTCACTGTGCTTCACTTTGCACTAAAGTGGAAACGCATTTCAGAAAGTGAAAAGTTGAGGTTTGTGGTAGATGTACACCAATGTATCATTTGGACACAGTCATAAGATGTGTGGGTCCATCATACTGTAGATCTGTTGGTTCCAAGTTATGTTTCCTGATATATGCCAAGATGAACACTTTTACTTCAAAACATATTATGCAGAAGACAATGCTTGGGTGTGATTGTGTCATTACGTAGTTTGTCCAACAGGGTTTGCCCTGATTCTATTATTTACAGAATTCTAAACACTGTCCTCAGCACATAGCAGAGTGTAGCAGCTGAGCAAACCGTGACCTATAGCATTTGACTGAAAATCAATATAAAGTGTAAGAGAGTACATGCAGAGTCATATCATTCTGCAAAAAAGTGAATTATGTGGGCACCAGTAGCCATGCGGTTTGAGGCAGCATATTCCTCCAAGGGGATGGCCGGGATCTGATCCGACCTATACTTTCTCTTATATCCTTTCCCACTCTCTTTCTCTCTCTCTCTCTCTCTCTCTCTCTCCCCGATTTCCAATTCTATCCACTGTCCTATTTCTTAAATAAAGACATAACACCATCAAACAACACCAAGCTAAAGAAATGAAAGTAAAGTTTAATAAAGTCCTTATCTTCGATACCAAACTCTGGTGTAAAAAACGTCCATGACTTTGGAACACATTTAATTCAACCTTTTCAAAATGTCTAAAACATTGTAAATGGTAAATGGATTTGAGCTTGTAAAGCACTTTTCTAGTCTTCTGACTACTTTACGCCGCAGGTCACATCTACATATTCACCGATGAAGCAGCAGGAGCAACTTCGGGTTAAGTGTCTTACCAAAGGACACATCGGGAATGTGGCTGCAGGAGCTGCATGGCGAGACGACCGACTATACCAGCTGAGCCACAGCTGCCTCATTGTCTGTGCAGGATCTAGTTGAACATGTCCTTTTTGTGTTATTTATTATCCATAGAACTCTAACAGGAGTTGGAAATGGGAATTTGATCAGCACGAGCTCACAAGCAGATAGATACTAGTTGATTCTCTTCAATATCTTTTTAAATCAGTGAAACTCTGGAAGAGAGAGGGACTTGCAGTGTTTTATTAAGGCTGAGTGCATTCGTCTTTATTCTTTCATCCATGTTTCACTGTGTGAGCAGCAGGGAGTCTGCATGTAAGCATGTACCGTGTGCAATATGCTTGCATAAAATGAGAAAATTGGAGGAGGAAAGGGAGCATGGCATCTCTAAAGCATGAATTATTCAGTAGCTTCCTGGAAGTGGGGTTGAAAAGATTTTTCACCCAAGCTGTAGCCGGAGTCCGTTTCATCTTTCAGTAATGTACCACCCAGTATTCATTGAAAGCTTCTATGTGTAGGATTAGAAAACGTATAAGGAAAAACCACTGTGGAGGATTACAATGCACAGGACTCTACAGTCAGTGTTGACTAGGTGTAATGCTAAAAACTCTCTCAATGGGCTCATAAGGTCCATATGTTTTACACTTTCATGTTCAGAAAAATCAATCTACACACTAATTGTCACCATGGATATAAAATACAGCATGAATGTTTAAATAAAAATTAGACTTCCCATTGATGGTAATGAGTTTATCAATCATGGGAATAGTACTTTAGATCGCGATTTAGATACCCTTCTGCCATGAGTCATTAACACAGTTAACTTTTTAACGACTTCTCGTCGAGAATTTAGTGCCAGAAAGAACCGGTGGTGCCAAAAAAAAAAAAGAAAGAAAAAATGCTTGATACAAACAGATGTTAATGCTTAACGACTGAAGAGAGGCCAAGTTGGCTCCAGAATTTGAAGATGCATATTCAAGGACTTACACATACCCTTCATCAGGCTCATTACACATCACAGGTTTGTGCTTAATTTAATAAGACACCTCGTGCACTGTGTGTCGGTGTAGGCTTATTTCCTTGTGTTATTACAGAACACTGGATACCTTTTGATATGTCATTTGAATAAAACAAGCTTTATCACTGTTACATTTTTCAATTTCTTTTGACATTTTGTAGACCTCAAAATTGATGGAAAGAAAATGGTGAGTTAATCATAATAAGAAGATCATTTGTTGCAGGATAAAAGATGGGATATTTAGTGAAAGACAGACATGAGCTAAAAGTGTTTTTTATACGCTGAGATGGAAACTGTTAAGAAAACTCTGCAGAAGTTACCAGAGCACATTTTCTAGAGTTTCTTGGAGGTTGGCCCTCCTCAGATCTCTGTCAGTCAGTGTGGTTATCGCCTTAGGTTACCAGCTGACAGCATGAGAAGGCACAAATTAACACTAATGTAGAAAACAACGTCTTGGAATGAACCGACGCAAGTCCTCTACCACCAACATAAAGAACAAATGCTTAACGACTGAAGAGAGGCCAAGTTGGCTCCAGAATTTAAAGATTCATATTGAGTCAACACACATTATAGGACTTTGTCGAGCAGTGTTTCCCAAAGATGTGAGCCCTGGTTTGGAAGTACTTTTTTGATTTATTTTAATTAAACAATGCTTATGCTTTATGTGGATTCATCTTTGATTTGCTGTAGATCCATTTTAATAAGCGTTTTACACACAAGCACTGTGATATTTATTTTAGAAAAATATAATCGCTGCATATTTTCTTCAATATTTCCTGCTGGGTTCCATTATCAACTCAACCTCTTCTAAGGGCAGCAGGAAAAAACTCTGGATGAAGTCAGGGCAAAAGATTTTGCTGTTTATGTTCACACAATAATACACTTTATTTGTACTGAACTTTACATTTTTTGTAAAAAAAAAAAAAAGTGCTACAGAGTTCAAAATAAAAACAATTACGCAACTCTCTCTGAAATGTTCAGGAAATCTTCAGCAGCTTTGTGCATGTGTGAATAGGACAACATATTTGTTATGTTTGTGTCAGATATAACGGGGAAAAATCTTGACCTAACCTCAAATGTTGATTAAAGCTGTGCAGTTAGAGGTTTTGGTGGTCAACAAATTAGTTCTAGATTTCAAAGCTACAGGTCTACAACCTTCTTAAGTTTAGTAATGCCTGATGTAGACATGTGCAGGTGCAAGAGTGATAAAAAAGGAGGAGAAAAAAAAACAAGAGAGAGAAAAGAGTTTCATTTCCTGTCCAAGGCTTCTGCTATTTAATGATGATGGTTCTCATCCTCCTCCTCCTCCTCTGCCTCTGTCGGCCGGAAATCCCTGCACTCTCACTGTTTAAAAACACGCAGGAACGCACACTTGAGCCGGAAAGGTATGTATATTAAAAATTCCAGAGGAAGGAACCCCAGAGAGATATCAGATAGAGATAAAGAGGATGTTCTGGAGGATTCTACTTGACCAAAACATCAAAGGCGTCTGGCGTTATTCAACACAGAGCCTTCCACAGATCACAGAGGAACAAGGTAACAGAGTTCACAAGCCAGGAACCACCAACCCCAGAACCACACAATAAAAATCAAGATCACGCAGATTTGAACACGAGCAAGGGAGAGTTTGGAAATGTGCAAGTAGAGAGAGAGAGAGAAGGGCACAGGTGATGGGAGCAGTGCCAAGTGAGGTCAGTTGAGGTGATTTGAATAGAGGCGATGAGATTATTTGAATGGAAAATTTGTGCGTGTTTTTTGTCATGGGTGCTGACAAAGGTAAGTGTGCACAACATGCAGGTGGCTGACCTGAGCCACATTATTTGCATAACATCAAGCACCTCTTGGAATACAAACACGATGCACGGTGTGGCCTGTATGTTTTCACATGAATCGTTTATGTGTGTATGGATGTAGTTTCTTCAACTGGTGTGATCTCCATCTCCGTTTCTTTCTGCTGTTATTACTTCGTGTACACTTCTCTGCCCGCTGTGTTGCCCTCTCTGTCTCTCTCCCACTCCCTCCCTCCCTCCCTCCCTCCCTCTCTCTCTGTCTTTGAAAGTGGTTATGTAACATCTCAAGATTTCTCAGCAGTAAAGGCTGCTGGAAAGAGACAGGGACAGGAGGAGGTGCAGACACTTTCAGAGGATATACTCTGATGTGCGTTTACAGCTTTCCTAAGCCTTTTGATTTCCTCAACAGAGAGCAGGTAGAACAAACCAGCCCTCCAACAACCACTTCAACCTGCATTGGTGAAAGCAGAGCTAATTTAAAAAAAATAAAATAATACATGTCATGTTTGTGCTTGCCAAAAGACACAGCAGCCTCTTCATAACACAATCTCTAATTGTCCTGGCTGCGTGGAGCCAAGCCACCCAGTAATTGTCGGGCTGATGGTTCTGTGGTTTGGCTAAGCGGTGAGAGTTAAGTGTTTTTGGCAAACTGGAGATGAAACTTGTTAACTGTAATGAGGCAATCATATTACACAGAGAGGAGGACAGCAAGAGAGGAAGAGGAACTAAAGGTTGTTTAGGGAGTCCAGTGAAAGAAAAAGCTGAAGTTAAAATTGATGAAGGGAGGGTTTAAGAGAAAAGGAAAGGAGCAGATGTTTTCAGCTGTTCGATAAGGCAACATGGAGGCTTTAGAAAGCTGGTGACAACAGCAAAAGAAGGCACTTGCCCTGATCATCTATTTGTTTAACTTAATTACTTCAACGAACCAGCGTCCAGCACCTGCTCCCTAATTTAAGGGGACAGCTTCACAAACTGTGGCAGATCTGTTGCCTTGGAAACAAAGGGGGGGGGGGGGGAGAGAGTGAGAGTGAAACAAAAAATAGGAAACAGGGAATCTACTGTCAAGGTTTAAGGAGTAATGGAAAGCAGTGTTACAGTGCTGCTGACATGCAAGTGCAGTGTGTGTGTGTGTGTGTGTGTGTGTGTGTGTGTGTGTGTGTGTGTGTGTGTGTGTGTGTGTGTGTGTGTGTGTGTGTGTGTGTGTGTGTGTGTGTGTGTGTGTGTGCGTGTGTGTGTGTGTGTGTGTGTGTGTGTGTGTGTGTTTGTGTGTTTGTGTGTGATACTTTATTGGTGACTGTCACCAGCAGTGGGTTTATAAGCAGTGTGATAGAGACCAGAGTGTGAAAAAGCCTGAAGCTCAGCTGTTGCAGCTGTTAAACTCAAGTGTCCGGTTCACTCACACACACACACACACACACACACACACACACACACACACACACACACACACACACACACACACCCAGCCTCTGAGGTTTTGCCTCTGTCTGCTTTGTTCTCGCTTCATTTGGCCTCTCCATCTACTTTTCTCCTCTCCTTCCTGTGTCTCCTCCTCCTCCACCCGTTGCTCATGTCTGCAGTCAGAATGGGAATCTGGCATGAGGGGCATGTATCTTTCCAGCCCTTTGCACATTAACATGTGTGTGCAGTCAATCACACAGAAAACAGGGACCAACAACACCTGCTCCATCTGGGGAGCAGGAGCACCTTCATTTGGATAGAGGGTTGCAGTCTTTCCCCTGCCATTCATTTGGGTTGGCAGCCTGCCACCCCAAAAGAAAGGCACAAAATACTTTATTTATGTAACTTATGTGCTCTCACTTTCAGCAGAGCATGTACGTCATGTCTGCGTTTCACGGTCCTGTTCAGCCAATTCAGACATTCCCAGAATGCTGGTACGGTTCCCAACCTGTTATTGGGTTGGCAGCCTACATCCAGAACGTTAATAGTATTTGGACCCACGTCTTCTTGACGTCATCATCAGACACAGACCCACACCTCACACGCTTGATTACAAGCTAAACAAACAGGTACATCCATTAAATAGAGTGAATCAACTGCTTTACTGAGCTTCACACGCTGAGTTCTGCATGCTGCACATTACAACAAAAACAACAACACTCCTTTCCACAAGATTTCCGGAGAGTTCTCAAATAAAAATGTTGTGATAAGCGGAGTCTGAGTCTGACTCGGACAAATTACACAGCCGGGCTCTGTGCATTGCAAAGACGGTGGTGTTAAACAGGGAGCGTCACTCGTGTTTCAACACAACCCGAACTCAAACACTCTCACTCGTTTATCAGTTTGAACATTTGGATTAAGGTTGTGTTCAAAAGGCTTTGTCAGACAATGAATGTAGCAGCCGGAGAGATGCCCTCACGTTTACATATTAA
Source organism: Labrus bergylta (assembly GCF_963930695.1). NCBI lineage: Eukaryota > Metazoa > Chordata > Actinopteri > Labriformes > Labridae > Labrus > Labrus bergylta. Next base: position 15,526,812 of record NC_089214.1, read on the forward strand.
AGATACAATGCGGAATTGTTACACAAAAATATCTAAATAAAGAATAAAATGACTAAACCTATGTCTTTTACCTCAAATATTTCCATCAGTTATCAAAGCCACCTTCGCCTCACAGTTGTAACGGGATGTGTCTGGTCACGGCGGCCGCCATGACAGAGCCGATATGACAGACACACAGCATTTATTGTTGCTGTGGAAACGCCAGAAGTTACGTCAAAGAGTGCTTCATGAGGAACACTAACAGTTACTGAAAGCTGCCGTACTGTTGTCGTATGTGCTGCTGTGAAAATGGATACATAAGCTTGTCTGCATATTCTCACCCTTAGGTCTTCTTCTCCTGATGTTTGTCTTGACTATACTGTCGACTCGGTTTTCACACCCCAAGGAAAATAATATATACTTTTGTTGTTTATGTCTCCTCATTATTTTCTGTTTGTCAATTCTTATCTCTTAGATATGGGATGAACAACTTTCAACATTGTCTCTGACACAAACATTTGTATGCCTTCATGCGTGTATGTACCAGTGCTTGCTTTATGCTTATGTCCTGTGAACAAACCGATCTATAACTGGCCCAGATGATCCACTAACCATATCCTTTTTACGTGGCTCATTAGTTTGATGAATAATATCGTGATTCTAATCAATACCTGACCAGCTAATGAGCCAGCCAACCAAGCATGAGAACACACATCCAGACAAATTCGGCATAATGCAGGCATACAGATGCAGCTACAGTGCACACATTTTCTGTAGGAAGTTATTTATATCCTTCTGCTGCCTTTTAAAAACGGTGATCCGCCCGTGTCAAGGTGAGCCGTTTATTTTTATTTTTGGAAACTGTGCCCAGCCTGAGCAGCAACCTTGGGCTGTAAACTCAGCAGTGACATGACAAAGCAATGACTCAAGGTGAGGTAGGCTTTAGAAACGCCAACCTTTGAGAGTAAATCCATATGAGAGCTTACTTCCCTCTTCGTGGTGACAGGCAGCTATCTTTAACCATGAAGGGGCTGCACAATCACAACATCAGGTGATCTGAAAATAGTCCTGATCTAAAAATACTAAACTATTTCCATGTTTGCTCTCGAAGGGATCAGGGAGAATTATTTGAAGGTAATCCCACCGTGCCTCTACATACATATCTAAACATCAGAGTAGCTTCCTCTTCAAATTCCCACATGGGCTCAAAGTCTTAGAGTGCTGAGACCGGGTTTGTGTTTTGCTTCATATCACCTTTCTATTCTCAGTGCCTCTAAACCAGCCGGCAGCTGATGCAGATCACAGCTAAGCATGTGTGTGATTTAACAAGAGTTTCTGTGAGCTTTAGCAGCAGCCAGAGAAAGCCACAAAACGTGTGTGTGTGTGTGTGTGTGTGTGTGTGTGTGTGTGTGTGCAGTAAGTGTGAGAGGAAGTGATGATGAAGAAGAGTCAGGGAGCCGAAGGTGGAGCTTTTGAGTGAGTTTTAGGGCGATTGTGTGAGTAAGTGAGAGAGGGAATGGTACTGTAGTGTCGGTGAATTAGCTTTTGAATGGGTGTGTGTGTGTGTGTGTGTGTGTGTGTGTGTGTGTGTGTGTGTGTGTGTGTGTGTGTGTGTGTGCGTGTGTGTGAGAGAGGAGATGAGAGTCAGGCATGGAGTGTGTGAGAGAGTGAGTGAGTGATTGGGTTCGTCATTGAGTGAGGAAAAGCAGGATTGAAGCGGAGGGCAAAAGAGGAGTAGCCAAACAAAGGAGAGCACAGTGTGTGTGGATGTGTGTGTGTGTGTGTGTGTGTGTGTGTGTGTGTGTGTGTGTGTGTGTCTGTGTGTAGTAAAGGGTTCTGTACTGCATTCATCTCTGTGGGTCACTCATCAGCCTACAGACAGAACACTGGCCAACTACATGCTGGATAATGTGCTTTGCATAACGGCTACCAACAGTAAAGGATATCACCATACACTAGCCTGACACACACACACTCCCACACACACGCACGCACGCACGCACGCACGCACGCACACACACACACACACACACACACACACACACACACACACACACACACACACACACACACAGCAACCCAATACAGTCAGGCTTAAAAATTTAAGAGGAGTTGGCGCTGGGCTGTTTGGACAGGGGTACTCTGTACACTTGTGTATGTTAGATATGTGTGTGTGTGTGTGTGTGTGTGTGTGTGTGTGTGTGTATGTGTGTTTAGGCGTGAGACAGTTATTTTTCCAGCCGAGGCCATGTGGAAAATTGCCTCCCCTCTACTCCAGTCACACATTTAAAAAAAGGGTTCTTCCAGTGTGCCATCTCCATCTGTGTGTACAGAGAAGCACAAAGCGTTTAAGAGGTACAAAAGAATAAACTATTAGCTGTTTGATTATTATTGCACCAAAAGGCAACTTTGCTATACTTATCCACCTGTCATGACGACCGCGTTATTCAACTGTTTTTGAAGAAAGAGGCACCAAAGCGCGATCTGACACCTACGAGAAAAAACAGCATTGTTGTTGCCTTAACTCGGACCACAGTGAGGGCAAACCCGAGACTGTACTGTGACAGACGAGACCTTTGTAGGCCCACAATACTTTGTGTGTGTCATTTATTTGTAGTCTTTAATTCACTCTTAAAAAAAAACTCCTGAATTTCGTCGCAACATAATCAGAAAAGCAGTTCGGTTGAGTACAAACGTCATTTCTTTCTGACAGGGTTGTATTGATGAGCTTTAAACGAGACGTCTTCATGTAGATATAGCAGACAACACGGCACATTTAACCCTGCTGGACATCCACCCAGATTCACAATAACTGCATTACTGGATTCCTTCATCAAAAGTCATTAAATTCAAATACATGGACCACTTCAGTGATATTATATATGAAATGTCATGGAAAACTAGCGCAGCATCTCTTGCAAAAGCCTCGCCTTTCCAAAGTGGGTGCACTGAACGACCGTCTGTCAATTTGTATCAGTCCTTCAGTTATTATTACTCCATTCAATTATTTATGGACTGACCTTTTGGACCGTAGCTGTAGTTTGCCAAACTGTCACTTATGCATGTCATAGGCCATCTGCGTCAACCTGTGTGCCAGCTTCTTTTGCAAGGCTGGTTGCTCTTTCTGCATCAGCATCAGTCAACAAGACTGTGATGTGTTTTGGCATACAGTTATTGGCATGCATTGGTGAGTGTTTGTTAAAGAAACACAAATGCTCAATTATTTAACACTTCACCCATGCAGATCTGAGGTTTTTAGGTACATTTGACTTGCTTAACTGCTAAGCTGACTTTCTTTTGTGATCTTAAGCTTAAACAAACGAGCCACCTTGTGAACACACTGTGACCAATATATCACAATATTCTGCTCGTTCTTTTCTTGCTGACGCCAAATAAAAAAAAAAAAGGATTCAAAGTTATAGGCACATAAAAGAAAAGTGACATCCCACAATTAGAATAGCACAGCTGCAGTACTAGAGGTGATGCAGAATGTGCAGAAACGACGAGACGCGTGAGCAGGGAGTGGGCAAATAGAAAAGGGAACGGTGAGAGGGAAGGAGAGATAGATTAGGGGAGAAGATAGAGTAAGAGAGGGGACAGCTATTTCAGCTTTTTCTAACAGAGCGCAAGAGTGACCTTACATTACTGTTTTTTTTTGTGCCCGGAGAACAGTAAAACAGTGCTTTTACAGGATTACAAAACAAAGAGAAAAATGTAGGCATTTATTTTGTATCCTTTGTTTGCTGGAGTTAATCTGCAAATGATCACCATAATATGATTGTAATTAGCATCCTGACCTTGCAGGAGTCATGTGTCTTAAACTCTTAAATGGCATGCAGAAGAAGCAGATCACACAAACCATCCCACTACGCAGACAGCTCTGAAAACGTGAAGCTCATGCATCAACAACACAACTCCAAACTGATAGACTGTAAGCACAGATGCACGTGTCGCTCAGATATAGTTCTCAATCAAAGTTGCGCAAAATCTCTGAACATAAATGTCATCATTTAGCACACCTTGTTCACCTAGAAACACTGGCCTTCAAAATGCAACACCCTGATTGCCAATTAGTCTCGCTCATGTTGCTTTGGAGCAACTCCATTGGAAAAAACACTTCAATCAATGTGTCAGAGTATTACAGTTTTTTTTTTTTTTTACCAATTGCGAACACACTAAAATGACATGCATAGCACAATTATTTAAACTGACACACAGAGAGGAAAACCTCTTCTCAAGTCTCCAAAAGTCTAAACACATTTTCTGCTTTACACAAATTTTGCAATTCAAAATGGCACTTTTTAAATGCACTGAACACGGTTCTATGCACAAGACACAACAATCTGACATAAAGTCACATGTTTGCTGTTTCAAAACACTGCCATTCAAAATGACACTACATGAGTTAATTGGCCAGTGTATGTGCCACCTGGCCGAACACCTCAATGGTTAATTGTTATCACTTCAATCAGGAAGTAAGCACTATGAAAAGACCACAAGTGAGCACTTCTTTTTTTTTTTTTACAACAACTATGGAAGACGTTGCAGAGAGAGGAAGAGGAAGAAGGAAGGTGAGAATGAGAGGGGGAGGAAGAGTGTGAGGTAGGGGTAGAGCTGGTAGAGGAGTTCATGGCCAAAGAAGACAACAACTTTCAAATGAAATCAGAGCAACCTTAGTTGATCATGTCATCAACTATGGGCTGACAATGCGAGAGGCTGGACAGAGAGTGCAGCCCAACTCGTTTTACTGTACTGGTATATGTAGCACTGACTTGTTTGGTGAAAAATAAAAAAATAAATGTTTCAACAGCATGTGTGTGTATCTGCAAATATTTTTGCGCATGTGAACAATCTGAAGAATTTTCTACAATTTGAACTATGTTAGTATTATGGCAAATCATACTAAAGATGAGAGTGCGTTTCATTATGCCCGACAGTGTGTAGTTGGTTAGACAAAAATCTGGTAATATGAATGAAGTGTGTGCCATTTGGTGCAAAAGTTTGATTTTGATAATGCTATATGTAGTTTTGGTTGCAGTGCTTCATTTTGCAGGATATATGAGGTATTTTGAAGTTTCAGTGTGTGGTTTTGTGAATTGTGTCAAAAAGTATTTTGATAAAACAAGCCTAGTTTGCAAAATTGTGTTTTAGCAATTAGAAAAAACTGTAAAGAAGCCTCAGGTGACTTATAGAGGTGCAGTGATCTGTTTTATCACATTTTGTCAGTTGAGCTGAACACTTTATATTGCAGTAATGAATACATATTAATTATATTTTTGTACCTGTACACTGATTATATATTTGTTTTGCTTTTTATTGTACATACAGTTGAAATTACTGAGTTTGATATTTTATTTAAAAAAAAGTAACATTTGTGTTGCTGTACATGTTTTACTGTAAAAGCTTTTCTGGACGTAAGAACTAACCTTTACTAATGTGATAAAATGAAAACTTTTCTCCTCACACTAGTTTGCATCTGAATATGAAACACGGCCTCATGAAGCCAAAACATACATGAACACACTTTTGAAGGTAGTGTTTTGAGTTGATCACATCTGAGTTTATTGGATGCTCTGTAAGACAGAAACATATCACAGCGGTGTGTAGTGTTCTGGTGAGAGGAATCTGAGAACAGAGGACATGGTTTAAAGTGCTGTGTTTCAGTGTGCAATACATTTGTAGAGGTTTCACAAAGTAGTTTTGAGAAATCCAGCCACTGTTTCTGGAAATGTGTTGAAACGTTTGGTAAAAAGTGTATGTGTAGTGGTAAAAAAAAGTGTTGTGCTGCATTTTAAAATATATAAGGTGTTGTATGACTCAGTTGCTCACTAAAGTGACATGACATAACTTTCAGTTATATAACTAAATATCCCAAACAGAGCTGATGGCATTCAGAGGGGTTATGAATAAAGGAGTTAAACAGGGAGACCTGCAATGGCTGCAAAGAAAAGAAGAGAAAAGAGGAGAGGAGAGGAGAGGAGAGGAGAGGAGAGGAGAGGAGAGGAGAGGAGTTTCTTTAAAACTGGTCCTGACTCTAGTAGTTCTCTGTTCTCTGAGTTTTGTGCTCAACTTTTGAAATGTTTTTTTTGTGTACGAGAAAAAAATAGAACATATCTGACTTGATGGTAATTTGTCATGGAAAAGTAAAACAGGCTCTACTGATGCACAAAGAAGTTTCCACATCCATTATAACTTCAAAGGAAGAACAGAGAAAAGTTTATTTTCAACTGTGTAACCCCCCTGTTGTCAGGTTAACTTGCTGGCACTAATTACAGAGCTGGTAAGTAACTGTCAAACTGTGTGTTGCAAAGCAACGAGAGTGAAATCCGCTCTCCCCTATACAGATTTACCCCCTATTCTGCTTCAACACTCACAATTTAGCTTTTTTTGGAACATAGAAGGATTTTGATGCGATATGATCCTGCTGTTATTGATATTTATGAGCATAAAAACGTTTGAGGTGTTGCACATGGGCTGTGTCTATTGAATTTTATGAGACATCAATACATTTAGCCTGTGCACCTGATGACAACACTGTATTGGTTAACCCAATAACAAAGACAGAGATAATAATCCTTCATCTTAAAAATCTAACTTTGCTGCTTCAAAATGATTAACATGAGCCTAATGGACTGAAACTGTAACTAATTAAATAAAACAGATGTGAAGGTTTAACTTGGCTTATAGGAATGAGTCTTACCCCTACTAGCAATGCAAATGATTAGCACTGACTATCAATAATAAATAAAAAAACAAAGCACTAAAAAAGTTAAATGATTTCTCATTGGCTCTCATGCATTTGTAGAACATTTAACTATTCGGGATGCAACATGATAAGGAGGACTATGAATAACCACTGTTCTCTTTCCTTTACTCTTCCCCTCGAGACCAATTTGGTTTCTTCTCATCTAGAAAGAGTTATAGCCTCCCGTTAGCACTAACGAGCCCATGGTCATCTGCTTAAAAAAGCTTAATGATGATACGGGTGGAGCTGAGCGACCTGAACCCCGACCTCTTCGGACAGTTTTCCACAGCTTCTCCACTCCATCGCATCTGAACGCAGCCAGAAATGATCCAGTACCACTGGAGCATTAATCTCTAGTTATTTCTACGGCCAGGGATGTTTGGTCCACTTGCCCCATAGTCCATTATAAAATCCTTATGTTATCATGGTGCTTTCAACAAACCAACCAAGGTCCTGACCCTCGTAAAGCACAGAAGAACCTCAGAAAGACATCACCATTCTGAGGCTTGATGGGGTTGTAATTAATCTAGTGGAGAGATCGACATGATGAATCCTGTGGGAAGGCATCTATCTCCCGCTGCTATGGTAAGGGGCTTGATCCCCAACAAAAGAAGAGGCCATTAGGAGGTAAACGGCTTGACGACTTCATGAAGCTCGGGCCCATAGCAATTAAACAGTTATTACAATGTCAATGATGGTGCTTCAGGCTATCACACTCACACTGTCCCTGGATATATGCAGAGGCAGCAATTTGATCTGAGCAATTAGAGGCTGATAGCAGCGTTAAGATGAAGTGTGTCTGCACTCCTGCTCCTCTGTACAATTTTTTATTCTGCTCAGCTCCTCCCTCTCCGGGGGCCCTGCCTTCAGTTTCTCTCTATCTCACACACACCAAATCCCTGAGTCCTGTCTCGTCGTCTCTGCATTTCTCTTTCTCTTAATTGTTCTCTTTAAAAGACAGTTCTAAAGGGAAATTACATCTGCTATTCCTGCAACTATTCTTGCCTGTTACTTTTTAAGAGCTCTCCACCTCTAATGAATTGTCTTTGCCCCTACCCACAATGTTTTCCAAGAAAACTTAATGATGAAGATGTTTTGTTTTAAAGGTGTGAGCACGCCCTCAGAAAGCCGAAGGGGTAGAGGGGGACAGGTTTCAAGCAAAAGGTATGGACATACTGTGCATCAGCTCTGAAAGCAGCTAAATCAGGACTTTTCCTAATAATGTTAAAGTTGCTGAAATCTCCTACACATTCAGCAACACCCATATTTAATTGAGTTTTTTTTTTTTTTTTGAGTGTCCCCGGGCTCTCCTATGCTGCATTTAAAAAGTTGACATTTTACATTGAGAATTAGCTTATTTGGCTGCTACCACTTATTTATTTTGTGAATGCAGAACAGATGGAATTTGGGAGCTGGCAGCTGGAGAAGAACAAGGAGGTTAACAGCTATAGTGCTGCCCTGGTTTGCAAGGAGCATGCATCACACAGCACCTATGTTAGCAATAATGATGCTTATTTTGGCTGGGAGACATAGCCTTTGAAATAACAAACTTTAAATAAATGAACAGCTGAGTGTTGTATTTAAAAAAAAAAAGAATGAAAAAAATAACTAATCAGGTCGTTGCAGCATGTCAATCACAGAGCAGCTACACCGTCGAGGAAACCCTTCTTTCCCATCTTTATTTTAACATCTACATTTAAAATTGAGACCTCCTTTAGAAAATTACCTTTTTTTTCATATCTGCTTTGATACAATGGGATGGGAGGGTTTTAGCAACCAGTCAAGTCACCCTCTGCTGTTCTTTCACTTTCAGATGGCTTCCCTTTTTAGACACACATTTTAAACACAGTCTTTTATTTTGAAATAAGACACTGCTGAAGGCTCCTTACAGTGACAGCCTTAATATGACCTTGATGACATATGTGTAAGCAGTGCATTGAAAGCAGCTGTTACAGTGGGAGATAAGGCTCGCTCACGTTGTAAACACATAAATAGCTTAATGTGCTTCCAGTTCAAGGCCTGATGCTTGACCTGACCCGGTCTGGTTCTGACCTCTGAGGCCTCAGTTACTCAATTAAGAAAGACCCATGCTCATCAAGCTGCTTGTCTTGGTTGGTCCCATTCTGTCAGTCTGCCCGTCTCCTCCATAGAACCTGATACATGCTGGTAGATAGGGTGACACCTCGGGAGGCTGTCATCACACAATCCATCCTGTCTCGATCTTTCTTCTTCACCATCCATCTTTTCATATTCTCTACATCTTCTTTTGCTTCTCCATCAATTCAATCTAACTTTCCATTTTTCTGACAATATTTCCTTCCAGTTATTTACATCCCACTAGTTCTTCCTTCCTCCTCTTTCGTCACTCAACCACTACATTTTGATAACAGATTTTAATGTATGGGCTCTTTTCCATTTACAGTTACAACTATTTTCAGAAACTTCAACAAGATAAAGAGGAATTCTGGCGTTTCTCTGCATCCTGAATACAATGCTCAGTTTCAGAGGAGAAACTACAGCAATAGTCTTCCAATCCCAGCTTTGTGCTTCCCTGGAAACCAGCTCTACATGTCAAATGAAACCTTTCACACGGGTGACTCAGGCCTGTTGAAGCAATCAAAGTGCCTTTTGAAAGACTGAAGTGTCAGGGTCCAGCTTAAGCTCTGATTACGCATGTAAGCCCTGTCGACGATGACAGATAGAGAGACGTCAAGCCTAATCAAACACGTCTGACGTGCTGTCGCAGGCAGAGCTACTGTCGCACATCGTACGCACAACAATCGGGCTTAATGAGCATGCATAAGTGTCACAACAATACATTACAGACACAGTTTAATTGCAGAGTACAGGTGCCTTTCTGTCTAATCTGTTAAAGAATATCTTTCTTCATTATTCACAACTTTAGAGCGTACATCCAGTGCATTATCCCTGTGCAGGGTGTAAAACAAGTAACAGGGAATCTACAATCAACCACTTTTCTCTTTATAGGACCTTGCTATTATTTCAAATGACAAAAAAAAATCTAAAGTCTTCTCTGAAACCATTTTGAAAATGCTTGTGATAATTATTCCAAACACCTTCAGTAATTTTCCATAAGATTGATCATCAATATAAAGGATATTGTATCGTTTTAACTGCAGAAATAAAGGGAAAGGTCCTGTTCAACTCCCAATGAGCAACTTTATGAAGGGCTCATTGAGAGCTGAACTGTGTTTCCCTTTTTTTTCTTCAGTTCATAACTTTTATTTGTCCTGCACCTGTATGCATTTCGCTTGGACGTGCACACACTAGTCATTGTTTATCTCTATTGTATCGTTTTAAAACACGTGGAAACAAAAGAGATCGAAGTGCTGAGAATTTTAACTGCCTTCATTTGAACAACTTCCTTTTTTTCTGTAATGTAGAGTTTCTCAGATTTGTCTCTGTCTGTTCTCCTTCAGAGTCCTGCACAGACACGTTTAGCAACAAAAGCGCGTTTAGTTTTTGTTACATTTCCAGATTGAACGCCTCCAAACCTATTTCCCTCCAATTATTTGTTTCTATCTTTGTGTCTCTACGTCTTCGCACCGACCTAAAAACAAACGCGAGATGGCTCACGTGATGTGTCATGGGGCCCAACAAGAGAATGTCTGTGTTGTACGTGAATCTCCAGTAAGTGATCCTGTCAGCGATGAAGGCGAACTGTGAACGTGTGGGCCAGTAGACATCAAAGGTCAATCTGCCAACACGCAAATTGCACTGATAATGGTGACTCCATTTCAAAGCGGCAATTTGACCCTCTTTGTCTCTGCTTGATGAGTCAGGATACTTTTAAGACAATCTCATCTTGCGACCTACCCTCCTCACTGAGTGACAGGCTCAGACGGCTGTGCATGGGCAATGTGTGTCAGCACTAGCCGATAGAGCGATCTCTGTGTCATCATCCTTCACGGCCGTAAGCGAGCTGGCACCGTCGACTTGGCGCTCGCTTGACGAAAGGCCTCGGTTGGCACCTGTCAGTCAGCCGGGCGGCCAAGTGTGGCGCCCTCCATTAGCCTGGCTGACAGCGCCGGACCAGGGGCAGCACTCACTCCCTCGCTTCATCAGCTTAACGCCACCCTGCCAGCACTCGCTTGGGGCCTTTTAGCAGTGCACATACAAACACATGCATGCAAATGCTCGCGCAAACACCCACACACACACACACACATCCTTGCAGAGAGTCGTTCACCTTGGACTCTGCCGGAAACTAGTGACCTGGACTTGTGGCCGGGGCAAGGCATCACCTCGGCTACTTGGACTGAATCTGACATCTGCTCCCTCCTGTCACTGTGTCCTTCTCTTTGACTTTCTGTCCTCCCTGTCTTCAGCCCTCTTATTCTTCCACGACATCTTTTTAATCCATCCTCCCTCCCATTTCCCCCTCCTCGCATCCTCTGCTGACTATGGTTAATTCATGCATTCCTTTGCTCTGGGACTCGAAGCCAGTAGCCGTCACTGATTCCTCTTGGCTGAGCTTCAAGGTTGAAAAGGGTGGATATTGTCCTTTGCCTCTAACCTCCATCATTGACCTCACCTCTCCCTCCCTCACTCAACCTAGTCAGACTTTATTGCTGTAGCTTATAAAGGATTAAAGATAAAAAAAAGATTCTTGATCTTTGGTTTCATTTAATGTTGGTGCCCTAATTAGGTCAGAAGCAAGGCCTCTGAACAGCAGCCAAGCTTTGCCCCTGTTTGCCTTATTCTTCCTGTATCTCGTTAGCAGCTCAGGACCACAGAGGTAATTTCAGATCAATATTCACCTTCTCAAAATTCAAGGCACCGCTCAGCTGAGTGTGTATACCTCTGTGATGCTCCCACTTCTCCTTGTGAATCGATACGTTTCATCAGCCAGTAAACACCTCTGACATTGACGTGGAATCTCTACACATGTTGAGGTTCCCATGTGTGGCTGTTTGTCTTAAATGGTCGTGTTTGTGTCAATGTACTTACACGCTCCAGAGTGCTGCAGCTATCCTGACCGGTGTGGCTGTGAATCTGAAACGTTTTAAATCAAAGTGTTTCGACACTATGTGTTTACATGTGAGACGGGAATGAATCAGTGAAGAAAATGTATGGGCAGAAAATGGATTTGTTTCTCATCAAGCCAAGAAGGCTTCATTCATTGTCTTATATTAAAGCATGTATCCACAGGCAACTCTTTTCAATTTACACAAATCTTTTCATTTATTTCCACTGAAGATAATGTGTTAAGATTATACAAAGTGAAAGTTTGTGATTCAACAGTAGCTTCAAACAAAGTTCAATTAAAAAGCCTGATGACTTGAAGCTCTTGTGAGGAGTTTTTAAGCTTGTTATGAAACAGAAAGCAAAAGAGATGATCAAGAAGGAAATTGATTGTATGTACAGTATAAAGTTAATTTCTAATGTTTGCAACTGCTAATTACTCTGCTACAACAGCTTTTGTTGAACATTTTCAATGCAAAATGGTAAATTGACTTGAGCTTATATAGCACTTTTCTAGTCTTCTGACTACTCAAAGAGCCTTTACTCTGCATGTCACACCTACACATTCACACACTGATGGCAGAGGTTGCTATGTAGTGAGTCCATCAGAAGTAACTAATCCCATTCATTTGCATTCATATGCCGACGAAGCAGCGGGAGCAATTCAAGTTTAAGTGTCTTGCATCAGCAACATCGCACATGTTGCTGCAGGTAGCTGGGGATCGAACGCTTGACCTTCCGGTTGAGAAACAACGACTCTACCAGCTGATCCACAGCCGCACCACAAAGAATCACGATGTACGATACGTTTACTGTTTAAAGAAAGCAGGATGACATTTTTCGTCGGAAATATCGCTGAAACATTCACAGAATAAGATTAACTAAGAGACGATGTACCAATTTGTCCACAGGGGGCGCCAAAGTTCCTCACAGGAGCTTTGAAAAAAGAAAAAAAAAATATATATATCAACGAAGCATGCTGAGCAATAATCTTTGACTTCTGCAATGACTTTATTAGTCAAACTCATCAATACAGTATGCACAGTTTGAACTTCTCTAAAAAGGCTATTGTGTGTGTGTGTGAGTCCTGTCATACTGTCTGATCAATGGGAACATGGGTTAATGAGTGTTCACACTACACAGCTGACTGGACCATCAGGCTGCAGTGTTTACCTCCTCTGTCTGCTTCGATTACTGAACTGATCCTGCTGGCCTGCCACACTGCTGGCACAACCACGCCCACATCGACACCAAAAAACCCACACACAAACACACATAAAAACACAGTTAAAGAGAAACACGAGCTCTTTATACCCCCAAAACCCTGCTTAATAGGTAAACACACATTTGGATGACTGATTAACACTGTAAACAAGCTTTTTGTTATTCATCGTGATTCATCATCTGATTATTAGAAACATTTGGTGGGCTACCAACGAGCTCTCATTAGTCACACAGACATAAGACACAGATACAAGCTCATATACACTACCCCCACACTCGTGCATTGATTAGAAATGCTTGTTGTTCCCAGATTACTTTGTGGAAAACTTATTTTACATTGACAGACATAAAGAAGTGTAATCATTAGATAAGGATGTGTGTGTGTGTGTGTGTGTGTGTGTGTGTGTGTGTGTGTGTGTGTGTGTGTTTGTGCGTGGTTGCATGCATGGGTGCGTTTGTTCCTTTAATGCTACTTAAAGTCACTTTACAATTATTGAATACAGTTTTGTGCAGTATCATCTCTTTTGCACGTGCATGCTTGTGTTTGTGTTTGGACTGTTCGGCCATGTCTATTGACATTTTCCTGCGGCGTTACCTGTGTCAGTGTTTAGGGCTGCTGACCAAGCGAAAAAAAGAAGAAGGAGATTGTTTGCCTTACAGGAGGACTAAAAATAAGTGCAAAAGAAAAGCTGATGAAAAGTGTGAGTGTGTTAGCGCCATATATTTAAGTGTAGAGTTCTATTTGTAGATTCAAACTTTGGCTTACAGTGTTAGCAGGGTGAAGTCTTCACCCTCTTTACTGTTTAAACCACCGGAAAATCAAACTAATGTGTTCAGCTGTTAAAGGGCAGACAATACGACAGAAGACAAATATTCACAGTCCTTTATATTTTCCATCGGGCTATCCAAAAGGTTATCGCTCAGATTATTACAATGCAGCCCCCGCTGAGGTACATCTACTGATACCCAACGGCGCAGTGTAAATGTCAAAACATGGATGGTTGACTCGCTGTTCTGGCCATAAAGATGAGGTCCTGCGATAACACGCCTGCTGGGGGTGACAGCTACAGCTTGACAGATTTGGGATTTTTCCATACCGACACTGCAGGAAATTCACTGATGTGATGTGGTGGGCAATATAGTGTTTATTTTCTACATGGATTGCGCAAAGACTTACAAGCAGTGACTATTCATGAAGTATTTTTCAAAATAATTAACTTAATTTATGCGTATTAAACACTGTCAACCAATATTAGCTGTGATGCTAAATACATTTTGCTGCAGACAGTGCAAAGAGAAGTTCAAATGGTGAATACAGAGCGCCCTCTGCTGAAAAAACAACTACATGATGATACCATCTCTAAATAATAATAAAAATATACAACCATGGGGCGCTGGTGGTGCAGTGGTTAGTGCGCACCCCATGTATGGAGGTTATAGTCTTCCAAGCGGGCGGCCCAGGTTCAAATCCTGCATGGGGCTTCTTTCCTGCATGTTATTCCCCTCTCTCTCTCTCTCTCTCTCTCTATCTGATTTGTGAATCTATCACTGTCCTATTTCTCCATTAAAGGCACAAAAAGCCCAAAAATAAATCTTAAAAAAAATGATACCACCAATGCATCAAACTTGATATTTATAAAAGTCTTCATTTTATTGACATTAACTTGCGCAATAGATGTTTTTCCTTTTTGATAAAGCTTATAGTTAGGGTTAGGGCCAGGGCCAGGGCTGTAGCATAGGCAGTATAGGGAAATGCTAGGAGCACCTGTCGTCCACAGGGGCGACCTGGCACCCGAAATAAGAGTTGAAGATAATCAGAAGAAAAAGGACAGGTTGTGTAACTATCACTTGATGTTATTTAATGCAATGTCATTTTCATGCTTTTATTCAGTAATACAAAAAAACACAACTACATCACTTATTTATAAAGGATCTATTTTCTTGCTCCCTGCTCGTTACCTGATGCATCGCAACACCACAGCTCGTTACTTGCTCTTTGTGGGGGAGAAGGGCAGACGAGTTATCAGAAGTGACACTGACTGTACTGATAAATATCAGGTTGATATGAAGAAAAGCTGTAAAATATAAAGCTGTATGCCCGTTTTCTTAAAGTCTATGAATATTGTGATTGGTGGTAGAAGTGGTTGCAATACAAGGGGCACCAGCTTAAATCTTGCCTAGGGCATCAAGTGGGTTAGGGCCGGCTCTGATTAGGGCTGGTGCAGGTATAGACCAGTCTAGTTTTGCTGCTATAGGCTTAGACTACCGGGGGAACTGGCAAATTGAGCCTCTCTCTCTCACTCTCACTCTAACTTGATTGATATGTCGTCATGCAAATGTGTCAGTCAGTCTCTATGTGCGTCTATCTATACAGGCTATATATCACAAGCTGTGGGGCATAAAGAACAAATTTAAGGAAAAATACAAAGTGACACAAGCAAAAAAATGTATCACAGAACTTTCTTAGCTAAAAAAAGATGCTGTATGATCATCTAGAGTATTGAACATTTCCATCACATGTGGAAACCATTATTTCTTACATGACTAGAGGGCTGTGGGAGCCTATGCATCGCACCACAATGGAAAAGCATATAATTTATTAACCAACAGAGCATTCGCCTTCTAATCAAAGCACAGCCTGGTTATTGAAAGGTGGAAATTTCCCACGAGAGACAGCACTGGTTGAATCCAATTTCCCTCTGGATTAACCGACCGTTCACAGAAATTATAATTCAAGGAGACGGTGATGTGATTAGAAGGAGCTTACCCTCTTGTTCGACAGTTTACCTCCTGCTGTCATTACAAAACACAACATGTTAGTGCATGTTACCTTCTGCGGACACATGACAGTCAACTAACAGGGACACAGGAAAGAGACTTCATAGCTCATAACAAGGTTTCCAGTTTTAGGCTCTGGTAGAGTTAAGAGTTTCAAGTAATTCTAACCTCCTGGGGCTCTGTTACTGTAGTGGTTAGAGCGTACGGCCAATGTATGCAGGCTATAGTTCTCCAAGTGGGCAGCATGGGTTTGAATGCAACCTGTGGCTCCCTTCCTCCATATAATTCCTGACTCTCTCTCTCTCTCTCTGATTTCTGACTCTATCCACTGTATTAACTTTTAATAAAGGCATAAAAAGGCCCAAAATAAATCTTAAAAAGAACCCAATAATAATCATGCATTTGACTTTTATAGTGTTTTTCTAAGTCCTAAAAGACTCTTAACAGAGAATAACGATAAAACAATACAGTGAAAACAATACAATGAAGAAATACTGTAAGAGAGGGAGGATGAGAGTTGAGATTGTTAGTGTTTGTAGGAGATGTTGAAAAGGTGAATTTTTAGGGATTACTTGAAGGTGGAGGGTGAGGGGGAGTGTCTGATGAAAAAAATAATATATACGTATATCTAAATGCAAGTTTATTTAAGCCCATGGGGATTTCCTATTGAGGAAAACTGTCATCGAAGTGAAAAGAAACTGGAAATGATCATACACCTATAGCTGTAATTGTAGAATTTACACTTTTCCTTAAAATATTATACAAATTCATTAATATTATATACAAATATAGTTGACAATAAATTCAATAGATGAATACAAACAAATACATTTATTGGGAAATGCCATGAACAGGGTTAATTGTTGTTATTCTATGATTTCATTCTCACAAATGTAATTTACTCCCATCACAGATGGAGTCACTGCTCTGGTGCCTCAAGCTCTGCTGAGTCTAATGCGCCCTGTCTACCCGAGAGTCGTAAAATATTGCAAGGGAAATAAAGTGAAAGGAAAAATAAATACAGGTGGGTCAGAATGAAATGCACCAACGATCTTTGTTTGTGGAACAATCTTCAATATCCTGCCAACATTATGTGCTGTATATCAATTGTGGATAAAAACAAACACTTGACCTCGGGAGGTGAATGCACCGCTTCTTTGTGGATTTATCACGGGTGTACAGGGCTTATAATTATTGCCATGTACAACATAGAGCATTAGAGGATGTTTTAGAGGAAAGGTGGATCACTTTGTTGAAAACAGAACACATGATTATTTAAAAAAAATGCATTTCTGACAATAAAGCTTGATGCAGGAAGCACTCAAGTTAACAATTCAGGACAGAGACAAGTGCTCTCCAGGTCAAAACCTCTGATCTGTCAAACAGTGAAGAGCACTTTAATCCAGTCCTCTGTGTGGCTCTGAGAATCTCTCTCGTTTACAGCTCCCTCTATCCAGCTCAGCTTTTTATTCCCCTCTCTGTCTCTCTCTTCTTCTATTTGATTCTCCTAGTCAGCGCACTTATGCTAATAAATCACGCTCCTAATTACTATGCAATTTATTTACAACAAAGCAAGATAGGGTGGAATACTGTCATTTGCATAATAATAACAAAGGGGGTCTCAGAAGAGTTGGCTTTAAAGAGCTTGTCAGGGGGACTGCACTGGAAAAAAAAAAAAAAGAAAACACAGAATAAATACATTTATATCTGCTGTGTTTTATGAGGCGCCCTGCTGCCTGCACAGATCTTACTTTTTTGACATTCATCAAGCACCCTATATGTCCAACAATATATAAGGAACAACCTCTTTATTAAATAGTTGCATATTGTCAACAAACTCCATCCCAACTTCACTTAAGACACTTTGTTAGTTTTTCAAATTTATATCTGATACTTGTGTTACTTCTACTCTACTTGGTGGTACTGGTAATGGTACTGTAGTGTCGATGAATTAGCTTTTGAATGGGTGTGTGTGTGTGTGTGTGTGTGTGTGTGTGTGTGTGTGTGTGTGTGTGTGTGTGTGTGCTATTGATCTTTGGACATCACCAGGCCTCATTCATCAACTGAGAGGTCTTTAAAAACAAAGAAATGCTACACATGGCACTTCAATTCAGATACATTTACTACAGTGGTATACTCAAGGGGCTTTCCTGAACCTGTGTCGAGAGCTGGAGATAAATTAAACCTCCCAAACAGCCAATCAGAGAGATCCCTCTCACAGACGGCAGATGCCAATTCAACATGTCCAATCGGCCGAAAAAAAACGCAGACAGGGGCCGATTGGTAGGGACGGAGCCGACACACAGCAAAAAACTGGCACGACGACCGCTCACCGACGGTCCAACTAGGACCGATGATCTCCTTGGTTTATGAGGGCCTTTAAGGTTAGCAACATTAAGTGAGATGACCCGAAGCAGCTAGCTGGACAACACCATGCAACAACTTCCTATCCATCAAATGTTTTTGTTATAGGAGTCACCTCTGTGGCCATTCATTTGCGCAGTCCATAACTGAAAAAAAAGGGGGCAACCACACAGATGAGCTTGTCTTATTTTATCATGGTGGCATAATAAACTCCTAAAGGGAGTGAGTCAGAATTTGATCTGAACAGCTGAAGGCTAGTTTGACATCAGGAGCTCAAAAACCCAGAACTATAATGACCATAGAAGACAGTTTTTAGCGTTTAACAAGCAAGTTCAATTCAATTATGTCCTTATGCCCATTATAGTGCTGGAAAGTATACAACAGATATATCAATGCACACTGTATCACTGTTTTCTTCAATGAAAATCATTTTGACATCACTTAAATTTCCAATAATACTTATTATATAGCATTTTTAATTCCACTAGTCACTTGGGTGAATGATTTGAATACTTCCTTTACCACCTGGTTTAATGAAGAGATGGTAAAGTGTATTGCCGTCAAAGATGGAAGCACTGCAAAACACAGAGAATCTCAGGGATGATGTATTGTGTGTTGTTGGTGGTTGTTAAGTAGCGGCAGAGCTCGTTTAACAACATCAAAATGTCAACAACAAGCTACCTGAAAATCTCAAACATTCAGGATGGATACACAGATAAAACGCATGTGACAAATGTTTAGATGCTTTTCCATCGCCCTGCATCATCTCACTGTGTGTTATCAGTTCATCACCAGAAGTACTTCTACACGTTCAGAGCGGTAATTAAGTCACATTTTGACAGGTTTCTGCAGTGGAAGATAGAAGCCGGGTGGACGACTCGTATTGTTTCTGAAATGGAAAAAGAGAGGGGCTTCAATGGCTGTCATGTTTGGGATAATTAGATCTGGGCAGAGTTGCTCAGGGCCTGACTTTCTGTAAGCCAACAGGATGTTGTTGTTGGTGCCATGAGCAATTAAGCAGCAACAAGGCACTGTGCAAGAGGAGACTTGTCGCTTTTCTCCTTTTCATCTTGTGCCTTTTTCAGTTTTCTGCAGGCATTTGGAAAAACACGGTACATAATGAGCTCAAGAAAAGAAAGACATTCTCAACTTCTCTTTTACTGTCTCTTTCAATCCGTCATCCTTGTGTCAATTTACCTCCGAGTTTCCATTAAGTTGTGTTGATTTCCTGGCACATTTGTCGTCACAGTATTTATGTTAGATGTCAGAGGTTTTCAGTCATTTCAGTGGGGGTTCTATTGTGCATTTTTTGCTCTTATTTTAGGATGCTTCATCTGAAGACGCCAATTAACTCCCTGCACACCCCTGCTCTCCTCATCCCTCCTCTTAACTCACAATTTTTCTCTCCTGATCTTTGCCTTTGCTTTAACTCATTTCTATTTCTCTCAATTCCTCAATCTGCCTCTATTTAACCTTTTTGCTCTTACTTTCCCTCTTTATCTCTTTCACTCAGACTGTCCTTGTTAAATTCTGCAGAAATCAACAGATTTCAATGGTTTACAAAGAGTCAAAAAGCATTATTCCAAAGCAGGAAGGTAAGAGCTGTAAATTGTAAATTTGGTTTGGACTATAGAGGGGTGAGATGTGCTGAGCCCTGTGGATGCTGAAGGTGAAAGCCAGTCATCCTGAACTGTACAATTAAATCAGAGAGTGGCGGCGTGAATGGGCTGCTCCCCTGGAGGGCAGCAGATAAAGGAGGGTGGCAGAGCTGCAGGGGGGAGGCGGGGGGGGGGGGGGGGGGGGGACTCTATGGTTCATGGAGGTCTTCCTAAAACACCCGGAACAGAGAGGCGGACACAGTCCCTCTTTGTGACAGGCCCATCCTGCCCTCACCTTTAACCGTCTCTCTGTCCCTTCATCTGTCACATTCACTTATGTCAGTCCCTGTCCCTGGAAGTCAACTAAGCAGAGCTCCAAACAATATCACAGTGAAAACATGCCTTTAAGGGACTGAAGCTGTTACTGAGGAAATAAACCAATATGGGGTTTTGAGGACAATACAAAATAACTGTTTTGATGAGGACAGATTAATGAATAGCCTAGTTGGTGTCTGACATCTCGTGAATTTTGAAGTTGGGAGTAAGAATAGATGGTTTTGTTGTGTGGACTGCTAACTGATTGTTCACATATATAACAGTTGGAATCAATTCTCATGAATTCATTCATCTGGATAATTTTGTGGATACACCCTTTAAATCTGTACTAGAGATGTAAAGATTAATCTTGAGGCAATTAAAAATTGATTCGAAGGCGCCAAGAGTCACATCGGTACTCTGAAAAATGAATCTCAAGAATATGGTGAGCGTCAGCAGCTGCAGAGCAAGATTTTGAAATTGAGGACGCACCACCGTCTTGGAGGTGTGGAAGCATTTTGGCTTCCCCAAGAGATAAAATGAAAGCGGTGAGAAGATGACAGACCAGACAAAAACTGTGTGCAAATATTACAAGAAGACAGAGAACTACACAAATAGCACAACCGACATGATGTGGCATTTAATCCACACCAAGGCCAAACCCCACTGACAAGCGGGTTTGCAGCCCCGCTCGCCCAAACGAATGCAGCAGCCAAAGCGATAACGAGGTGAAAAAATTAAAAGGAATGTTTTTCAGTCATTGCATAATTTGCCTACAGTGTCATTTTGTAAAATAAATCGTGAACCCAGTATCGTGAATCGTATCGTGAGTTGAGTGAATCGGTACATCCCTAATCTGTACCATCAGAGGGTCTTTCTTCTTCAGGTCTGTGTAGCTGTAATACACATGTGTTTGTGTACATCTCATAACAGCAGATTGATATTTGGATTGGAGCCAAGTGTATGTTGTGAGCTGAAATGTGAGTTACTGAGGTTGAGGAAATGTATGTCAGATATTTACAGGTCAAGCTAATGTCTTCTTTCTAGCCTTTTAGAAGTCTAACCCAATGGAAAGGAATGTGCAAGCTGTACCTTCTAACTGAACAAAAGCAACACTGTTAACATGAAAAGGTTGTCAGCCACGTGTGTTCTGAGATGTTGTCCTAGGTCGAATAAATTCTTTGATAATCCACAGTCTGTTTCAAGAAATTATCATTGAACATTTACAACAGAAACACCCCCGCCTAACAATGACTTTACAAATGAACTGAAAAGGCTGCTTTTTTAAATAAATACCTTTATATGTAGCATTAGGATACATCATACACTAGAGGTGCACGATTTATCAAAATGAAGACTTCATCTCAGTATGAGCATCGAGACATCGCAAAAGTCTGAATTTATTTACAACTACAAAGACGAGTGATGTTTTCTCACTCTGCATGCAGCCATGTTGCCCTGTAGATGGAGGCCTGAGTGCAATGACCATGCTTTCACACTATTCTGATGGAGTCATGCGAGGCTAAAGCTAGCTACCAGCTACCCTCAGATTAACTAGTGCCTCGTTATTTGGGGAAAGTAAACTGCTTTATTGACCTCCGGAGGAGAAACATCAGTATTGTGTAAAACGTGAAAACTAGCAAACATAAAAACTGAAGTAAAGCTGATCTGCACTCTTCATTTTGTGTTAATTTATCACACTTTCTATCGTCACTGCAATCTTAAAGTGATCCCACAGCCCATCTTTTTCTCATGTCATGCAGGCTTATCGTTCACAGCACTGCTCAGGTGTGAAACTTTATAGGTAGGGGTAACATAATTATGAGTAATCATGTTTCATAATCGTGATCTCAATATCCATTTCATTCATTTGTGATTATGATTTATGCCGTAATCCAGCTGCCCTATGATGACGTTGCAGTATCAGTATGAGACTATGCTTGCCATTTGTAGAAAGTCCTCAACCCTATCTGACTATTGCCTTGTACCCTTACCCTTTACTCACTCTTTCTTTAATTTGCACCACTATCACCCCCCCCGCTCGAGGGGCAACCAGTGTGGTCTCTCACCGGATGGAGTTTGAATCCATCCAATTCAAACGGCTGTGAAATTGGGTTGGAAATGAGCTTCTGTGTTGAATGAGGTGAAGTAAAAATCGACGCAGCATAGAGCCTCTTGTTCCATAGGGGTTTAACGATGGACCGCTCTAATGGAACCCCGCACATTTCAGCGAGCTGCTTCTAAAGGGAAGTCTTGCAGCTAAAACAAAAAGCGTCAATGACTCATTATAGAAAGTCTTTGCAGTTATGCATAATCGCCCTTGACATTAAAGTTTGCGCATACAGCAATAGGAAACAAGTTTTACCCATTTTTCTCATGTGTTAGGCTTTTCAGATGGAAACTCTTCTTGCTAAAGTAGCCATGAAAAGCCCAGAATAAAAAGATTGGTGTGCATTGTGTGAGCTGTGGGCCACATGTCTCTAAAACACATATTTATCTTAACTTTTATCTGCCTCCATCCTTGAGTAAAGTCAATCTGGGGGAGGGGGGGGAGGACTTAAAACCCTTGCAGTGCAGCCCTATCAGCTCTATCGCTGATTCCCCTTCTCAGTGGTATTGCTTCTATGTTTCTCTCATTCCCAGCATGCACTAGGAGGTTTCCATTACCCCATTAAGCCTTGTTGGAGAGATAAGGCTGTGAGCACGCTCTCCTGCAATCCCAAATACACACACACACACACACACACACACACGCTGGTTTCAAGTTTTCCCCATGGAGGCCTTGCTGTTGTCATGAAGAGCATAAACATACACATTTGGCCTTCCCCTGGCTGGCTCTGTCATTGTGTGCGTCTGTTTGTGTGTGTCTGTTCATCCTGTGTCGTCGTGTGTGGTCTCTCTTACTGTCTTTATCTAAGTACGCCCAGAGCTGTTGTTTATCCACTTTATTGCTCCTCCACCTGCCACACTCTGAGTCATGAGTCAGCTGCAAAAAGGAGTTATATGATCCAAATTATGGATAGGAAAATATGTTTTAAGACAATTATTAAAGCAGGGTTTCAACCAGTGTATTGTCAGACTGCTGGGACCAAGTTGACTAGACATGAAGGCCTAACTTTGGTATATTCTTCAGACTGTAGTTGGGACAGTTTGATTGGAAAGATTTATGATATAATGGTTGGATAAAGCTGTCTTTAACTCTGATTATTAGGCTCTGACAATACTATACGGAAAGGGCAGGTCTAAGATGATGGGTTCTTTATCTACTCACTATGCATCCAGTGACATTCAACATTTGACTCTTTCAAATATCAAAAGCTGACACTGGCAACCTTAGCTAGCCAGCCAGCCAGTCAGTCAGGAACACAGACATTTTCTTTATGACATTTAGAGATCATTTAACCACACCTGACACAATTTCTTCTTTCAGACTGCTAAATAAAGGAGATGGTGATGAAGAGGAGAAGACTAACTGACATGTACACCCTCTCTCATTCTCGTCCTAGAGGTTAAGATGAAAAACACAACATCCTTACTATCACACCATCTTTTGTTATTGACTGAGAGACCCCTGGCCGCTGAATCTACGTACTGTGTCTTTAAACAATCAGTGGTGAACTTTCTGTTTCTCTAATATCTTTCCACATGTTTGAGTATTGAATCCATGTTTTATTTGTGTAGTTTTGCGGAGGAGAGTCGGGTTAAACCAAATACAGACCAGGCAGCAACAGTATTGTTGGGATAATGCCACAGCTGCCTTCACAATTTTTTTTTTTTGAGCAGAAGCACAAAGGGGAATAACTCTAACAGAATTTATGTTTCAATAAAGGAACACAATCACACAGCATGACAAATGAGTTTGTTGTGGGGAAAAGCAGAAAGAAACCCACCATTTAACAGCATGACTTCACTTCAGGCAATTCTCTTCTGTTTGTGCTTGTGTCTGTGTGCATATGTTAGAGTTAGCGTTCGCAGTTGTGTGAGGATTTGTGTGTGTGCGTGTGTGTGTCTGCGTCTTTGTGGATCCCCATGGTGAGTCATGAGGATAAGTGGCAGTGGGCCGCCGAGGGGCCACCGAGAAATGGACAGCAGGATAGTCTAATAGACGGGAGGAGTCGGGGAGATAGAGGGTAGTAATTCAAGTGTGCGGAGGAAGATGGACATTAACAAGAGGAAGGCCTCATCATTAAGGCTCTGAGAGTGTGCAGGGTGGAAGTTTAAGAAAAGCAAGGGGAAAGATAAACTGGCAAAAACAAGATGGGGGCTGTTTGAGGTTATAAAACAGCAGCAAAAAGTTTCTCTAAATGAGTTTTAGTGTCAAAGGAAAAACAATTTCCTCCCTGGTCTGGATGATAAAGACTCACAGAGGAGTGCTATTAAGAAGGGGAACGCTGGAGAGGAGGCCACGGGGAGAGGAGGAGGGACATGATAAGCACTGTTGGCGAGGGACCCAAAGGAGTCAATATATACAGCAATTCAGCCAATACCCAGCTGATTCAATTATAGGGTGCCATTACTGGGAGTAGTCAGGCCTGAGGTTAGCAACGTAAATTTTAGAAGAGACAAGATCTCACAGTGAGAAGGGACTGAAGGTGCCTGAGCTTTTCAGCAGAGATAGCAGAGGATACGAAGTTGAATTTAAAGCTATGGTGAGGAAATATGGCGTCCCAACCAACACCTTTCCTCTTCCTGTCCGAGATGTTTCCCTGGGTAAATCACTGAGCGGAGTACTGTGGCTGCCAAGGTTGACAGTTCAATTCCAGCCGGGCAATCACTTGATAGATATATGTGATAAACTGTATGAGTGCATATTCAGTCATTTGAGAGGCCAGATTGCATATCATTCTCGGCATGGGGTTTTTCCACAACATGCATAATGAGACCAATGAAGGAGGAGGCCACTCAGGTTAAAGCAATCTCTGAAATAAGCTTTAGCGTGCCCACATCTCACCACTCGTAAATCCATGGGAATGTAACAGAAACCCTGAGACTAACAAAGCAGAGGTAAGCAGGATATTGGGGCCGCGTGTTAACCTTACTTTGGGGCTTCAGAAAAATGTTTGAGCTTTACGGCTGAGGAAGAAGAATGTTTAAAGTAACATTTCCAACTCTGCAGTCTTTCCAAAGAAGTAGGGAATCGTACCACCAAGCCTCTATAATATAGATTTGCAATGTGCGCACATAAAATGAGCTGCACATTAATCAATCGATCAAGTAATGATTCTGAATGGGTCTGAACAACCAGCAGACTGAGCATTTTGTACATTTATTTTAACTGTTTATAACGCTGTCCCTCTTCTGCAGGGAGATGTGTGATTTCTTTTAGGCTGATTCAGTCTTCTTCAACCTGGCTCACAGCTGCTAAGAAGCTGATGAATTAAATATTGAAGAACGTCTGAGCCTACTTGCATTAAACACGTGCCTTTGCACAGACACAATACAAAACCATTTGTACAACTACTAACCTGAGCTTATCAGGAGACTTCCTGCTCACTACTCCGACTTAACAAGGCGTAAAAAGCATACACCTCAATGCGTCTGCGGTTCATCACCTTTCTTTTCTGCTGCTATTCACACGATGAAAGCACTGACTTCCCAAACCAACCTGTATGACACAAACTTTACACAACACCTCAGAGGGATTAGATGGGTCAAGCGAACACACAGACTTCATACAAAAAGAATCACCTGTCTGGATTGGGTCTTGAGTGTTTTCTTTTTGTTCACCTAAGACTTTTCTCATTCCATACTGAGGTTTGGTCAACTTTCGGGGGGAGCGCTAAAGGATATCTTTGTCTTCGGTGGATAAGCTTAAGATTTGGGTAAAAAAAAGAGTTTGGCTCTGTGAGGTTTGTAGACTAAGATCACGACATGCACTTAACCCCCCAAAGGAGGTTTTAAAATCAAGCTGAAACCCCAGTTGTTTTGGTTATAAAAGCACACAGAAGAGGATATTATTCTATGGTTTAAGTATCTTCTCATGGTACCCAGTTTAAATAGCTCCCTTTAATCCAGTCGTACAATCTCTAAAATGCAAAATAAGTTCATAAAAATGGCTCAGTGTAAATTCCACATGTCAGCTCCTGTTGGAAATGATTTTGCAGCCGGGTTCTGTGATTGTAGTTGGCTAACCTCAGCAGGAGTTAGGCGACGACTCTCTGTGACACTTTAGCTCCACACTGATTAGCTGATGGATGACAGAGGAGATGGGGCTGACTGCTACAGATGAGAGTTGTAATGGCTCTGACACAGAGCCAGGGAAGTCAGCCACCAAAGAAAACTCCTCCTGGTGACTGCAGTTTTTAAGATTAGTGTCTGAAAGTTTTGTTTTTAGATTTCCTGCATGGCGTTCACCTCAGAAGAAAAGGTTATAAAGGTGATTTATTATACATAACAAACTCTTTTTACAAGTGCTAAAACATGGTTTTATTAGAATTTAGAGGTTTCACTCCAGCACTTAGAAATAGGGTAAAGACTGGTCAAAATATAAAACTGTTTCAATAGGCCTCTTCTTGCTATGAGTGCTCTGGCACTGAGTAAAAAGGTGACCGCTTCAGACACCATCTCCATCAGGGTTATATGTTCAAGCACTCAGTGCCCACTTGACACCATGCCCCACCAGGCAAATATTCTCTTAGTTGTGGCAGCAGATAATGCTTGGTAACTCCGATGCCTTTCAGCAGGGGTCGTTGTACCGATGTGAAGGTGAATGCATGGTCAGGTGGAGGCAGTTGCATGCAGAGTCCATTAACTTAGAGAGACCTGTAGGATGGCTCGAGTGTCATTTCGATTGGAGGATGTTCACCTTGACCGTGCAGTGCTTTGTATTCCCAGAGGAGCTGCGATGCTGAATCCACAGAGTCAAACATTTCTACCTCTGCCGTCTCTGCTAAAATTACCTGTCATATATTCCCAGTGGTTGCTTGCTGCTTACCACTAGTGATTTAATACCAAGAGAGACAAGGTTAGGAGTCCAACCACACATTTTAATTACAGTGTGCCTACGCCATTCTCCAGAGTTGCATTGGTAAGCAGAAACCAATCTGTCTCCTAAGTTAACTGGGAGGAGGACAGAAAGTACAATGTACTGTACAAACATTATAACAATGCACAGTCAATCAAACTGAAGCTATATTGGATGGCTCTGCAGAAAATCCCTGTTTTGAGTACCACATATTCACTTTCTGTCGGGTTGCAATGCAGTTCTGGAAAGTGTGTAGCTTGAAGCTGCCATTTTCAGTTTCTATTAACAATAATTATGGATATAATGGGCCAAAACATTCAAATTTAAAAAGGGGTTCTTCCCCTTTTTCCAGCTGACTATGCTCAAACACTACATCTTTAAAAAAACAGTCGGATCTTTCTGCAGCACATGTAGCAAAGCAGAGCAGAAGGTGGCCACATTAGAATTGATTGACAAGGTGCAACAAACTTACATTTCCAAGAAAAACAGAAAAAAGTCATTTCCTTATCCAAGCATCCTTTTATCTTAGCATCCTTCATCCATCCTTTTAATGCCAGTTAACATTTACAAAATCAGAGCACAATCAACAAAGAAAAAGAATGAAGTAATTTCAGCTCAAATATTCCATCTTTCAGTTTTTGTATCAATAATTGATTAATACTTTCCCACAAGAATCTGTACCAGTCTTAAAACATCTGATATCTGTCAGACTCTCCCCTGAAAAATCCAGTTGTTTTGTTTAGCAAAGTCCCAAAGCAACAAATTGCAAAAACATGACCCTATAGACTTGCTTTAGGATAATCTTGCAATTAGAGGTGGGCGATATGGGAAAAATATCATATCACCGTTTTATCACGATTGTTTTCATACTGATCTTTAGACAATTTTTTAAGTTACTGACCAGTTCAACCAAACTTATTTCCCTGTATAATGTTTTGAAATGCACAAAAACTGCACTGACAAGTTTAATCTATTTGAAAAACATTTTTGTAGGAGGTCTGGAGGTCTCTCACCCCAAACATCTTTGGCAACAGAAATGTCTTTCCCTCAATTTGATCAATATTCATGCACAATTTGAAGGTTTTCCTCACCACTTTGAAATTACGATTCAGTTATGTGTCCTCTTTTTATGTTCATCAGGAACATTTTCACGCAGTGATGCATTCATTTAAAAACATGAAGACTTCAGTTTCTTGTGTTTCTGTTCTATTTTATCCCTGCAGAGTTCCTCCAGCTGTAGCTTCATACAGGCTCTGCAGCCTTTGTTGTTTATTATGACATCATTGGACTAACTTTAGTTTTGTTCATAATCAAACATAATACAGAATGTGTTCATTCTGTGACACATGATCAAAGTAAGTTTTACTGACAGAAGAGATAAATTCATAGAGGGGGCGGGACATTGTTGATTGACAGACAGACAGTCACCATGGTTACTCACTCTCACCTGCCTGCTGCTTTGTAACATCGTTTAGCCTAATCCCTATAGGTTCTGTTATCACAACAGGTGAGCTTTGGGTGGAGAAGCTTGATAGTAACTTTTAAAAACTGAGAGAGAGCAGAAAACACAGAGGGGTTTAAACACTGGGGTTATATCTCTCATCACTGTCTGTCTGAGCTCTGCTCTGTCTGTCTCTCTGCAGACTGTGAACGTCTCTCCGGCTCGTTAGACGGTTTCTTGTGTCGCTATCCGAGATGTAAACTTAACTGCAAACTATGCAGATAAGTTAATTGTTGCTCACGCTGTGTCGGTTTGGAAAAATATCAGTGGAAATATCATATGAACTGGTTTTTGCGGACTTAAGTTTTAAGTTTCGTTTTCGTTTTCACCGCTGCAGAGCAAAAGAGAGGGAGACTCGTCTGTGTCGGAGCATAAACTGCAGCATGATAGAATAAACACATAAGCCCGGTTCTACGATCTCTCTGCTTTGGCAGATCGTCAGCAAGTTAAAATCCTTCACGATCTAATATCGTTATATCGCCCACCACTACTGTATTCACTGATATGTAGAGGTTCTGGGTAATTTATTAATTACACACACAGCACTAATCCCAAGGGCGATTGATGCTAAAGATCAGGGGAGAGAAAGAGAACAGGTTCTCCGCATCATAAGTCAGAAATACGGAAGCTTTCTTGCTGCCTCCAGATACCAAATGTAATGATATTACTTTGGTATCTGGATAGCCAGTTGATCCCAGCTGTAAGATGAAATAAACCATTGAGAATCTGATTACTCGCTATGCAGGTGCAAGACATCCACACCTGAAGATGTGGGTGGTACATGCACAAACTGAAATCCCCAGACATGGCAACGGATTCATGCTATAATACCTGCCAGAAAGAAAGAAGCTGCAAAAGGCATAAACAAGGCCTGTTTCTCCAAGCCTGAAAGAAGAAACCTGTGTTTTCTCAGAGGGAGGTTTGAGCAGCAGCAGCCTTGAAATACAGAACAGACCTGAGAGGCATGGGGAGCGAAGTTTGGCAGGAATGGGAGATTAGAGTGCTCTGCGAGGGTTTTGCACATGTGCATCCATGCCTATCTGCATGAATGAGCTTACATGTGCTTGTGTGAATTTCAATGTGTGTGTGAGGAGGAATGAGCAGGAGACAATGAGTATTGATCCAGCTCCAGGTGAGAGGCTTCTAGTGTCAAAAGATATGAAAGTGTGAGGGAAATTCAGAGCACCGAGCAACACCAACAACCCTGCACCAGCTTTAATTACCTGGCAGGAAACCAAATCCGCACTACAACTTTGTGTGCATGTGTGTGTGTGTGTATTCATTCATGTGTGTGTGTTTTTGTAACAGTCATTAAATCAAGTGGATGCAAATAAACAGCCGTGCTACTTCCTCCTGCAGTCCAGGCATACTGAATTCAAACACGGTCATCTTTTTTAGCAATTACTGTCTGGGGTGCTCATTTATTTAAGTATCTAGAAAACGGAACTTAAATAAAAAATAAATAAAAACATGTCTGGTATAACGGCCAGTAACCCCGTAACCCCTGTCAAATACTCCCATTGTGGCCAAATAGATTTTAAATTAGCTCCTAAAGACCAAAACACAACGTTTGCTCGAACCACACTAACAATAATTGTGTAATTTTTGCCCTTACTTCTGTACAACCAAGCACAAAAACACTATTTATTTCAATGAAGTCAGAAATGTATGTATTGTTCAGTCAAGGTTTAAATGATCTTACAGCCACTGTCAAACTCTAACACAACATTCACTTTAAGTAGCTATAACTCTACTTCTGAATCCATTTCGGTTACCATGTTTTGTCACTATCTGTAGTCTTTTTCTTGCGTTTCAATTGCTGTTAGGCATATTAAGTTGCATCCGATTTGTGTTTAAGGTGCTATATAAATAAAGATTGATTGATTGACTAAGAAAGGAACTCTCATTTTTTAGTGAATGTGTTAGCCCCCTTTGGACAATACCGAGTCATATATTGCTGTTAGGATGTTAATCAAAGCTACCACATGGATTCGCTTTAAAGTATTTTTTGTGGAGGAATTTGTTCTTGCCTTTATTGAGAGGACAGGACATGGATTTAGTCGGAAACCCGGATGGGAGAGTGGGGGATGACAGAAATTAGCCAAGGGAGGGAGTGGCCACTGCTTCGAGGGCTCTGTACATGGGTCATACAATTCAACCACTGATTTACAATGGTACCCCAGTAACTTCATTTTAATACTATATAATTCGAACACGTGCCTCATCTCCAATCGTTATCATTAATCGTTAATAAAGTTGAGATTTTTGATACTTGTTGGGTCTAGGAGAAGAGATCACTGAGGATCAGTTCTGAATCATTTAAGACACTCAGTGTCCATTTGTTGAACGAGCATCCACCTTTAAATCAGGATTAAAATAAGAAAACTAAAAAGGAAAAGTCAAGCTTCACTCTGCTAGTTTAGCATAACTTTAGTAAACTTTACTGAGATTGCTTTTTTAAACTAAATTGAGACTGTTTAAACTCCTCATACTACATTTGTCATTATTCAACATTTTACATCTGAGGTGCCACATACCTCTTTCCTTGCAGCAGAATGAAATTAAGGACATGACACTCATATGTTCAGAATGAAGGAGTTGAATGTACACCATCGAGGGTGATGTGAAAAGGGTTAGAAAGTGTTTGCAGTTACACAAAGCATGACTTCAGTACAACTCCACATTACCTTTTACTAAAGTAGGCAAGCACAAACATCTGGACAAGGAGATAAGAAGGGACAAAAATGGGATACTGATAATTCCTTGATATTATATACCCAAGCTCTGCCAAATAAATATAGGATATCCTACATTTTTGATATATTACCATTCAATAGCCACAGCCTGGTCAGAGGATTAAACCAAATCTGTGTTATAAAGCAGCTCTACTTTGTCCTGAGTTTTACTGCACCAACCGCGTTTGGAAATCTCATGTCAAAATTTTTGAATACAGGTTATCTCCACAGATTAACACAATCATACAGGAACACAGTTTAGGGACACAGAAAGAAAAACACACACTGCGCTAAACATGTTTAAATCCCTCTTTTGAAGGCCTTCCTGCCACAGCCGAGCTCTTAAGAAGGGACTGATCACTTTGAAAAGATGAAGAAGGAGATTCAGTCTGGCCATAGGCTCTCTCCTTTCTCTTATTAATCAGCCTGCCCTCCCGTTTCTCGGACACAAGTATTATGAAAGACAACCACTGGCAAAAAATACAAACATGTAATAAATATACAAGGAACTGCTGATCCTCACACATGAAGACAAACGCATGCAAAGTGGTCAAAGTAAAAAAAAAAGGGCCAAGAATCCAATTTGCGTAATAGGGACTTGGAGGAGAAAAAAAAGCAACAGAGGGGAAATATGATGAAGAGAGATAGTGCTGAGGAAGACTTTAACACCAGTCAACAAAGAGATTTAATTTCTTTCATCCAACGGTTGAATCAATATCTCACGAAAAAAAAGTACAAAAAGCAAGATACAAGAAGTCAAGAACAAAAGCAAATACAAACATCATATGGGGAGATACTACAATGAAATGTTATATTTCCATTACTAAACAAGATTGGAGATCTATTCTGCTGATCCATATTTAACCCTCTGGTATCATTCGTTTTTTACGACCCTTTTGAGTAATTTGTGGACAAAAATGTCCAGAGTGATACCGGAGGGTTAAATACATACATTCTGTTGTTATGGCCATGTTTTTCTAAACACAAGATACACAGTTGTTTTCGAAATCCCCGGACGTGGTTTCCCGCTGCTCTATACAAGATGTTACGAGAACTTTGCAAGTCTTCTTCCAACATATTAGAGCAAAGCATGGAGCAGATTTGTAAGACATCCCCCCCAGCAGCTCTTTCAAGGATCTCCCTTTTGACGAGGTGTTTTGTGCCCCTGTAGTCTGTTGCTATTCATCGGACCTTTCATGAGACTACAAAATCTAACAAATGGGATGAAAATGCTGAGCTAAAAAAGCCTCTGGGCTGGTTATCAGGAAACCAAATTATTACTATTATCAGGAAAAGACATGGTTAAAGTTTATAAAAGGTTGCTTTTGTTAAGCATATTTGTATCTGCACTTGGATGCCTTATATGAGCCCATAAAGCCGATAACATCTGGCAGCTCTGAGACCTTTCAGTCACAAAGGACAAGAAATATGTCAGGATAAAGCCTTTAGAAATCTATGTAAACTGCTGAGAGGTTACATGATCTGAAACTAAATAAATGTGACGTAGCTTTCAGGAATGATATTAACAAATGAAACATTCAAAAAGGGAAAATTGCAAGCCTTCAACTAGAGACAACTTAGAACTGAGACACTGTGCACTGAAAGTCATTTCCTGTTTCTGTTATTTGGGTTTCAGCACTGCCTGGCCCCTCAAGGGCACAAACATCAGAGTCGGAGTCTGTTTATTCAAACCATAGATGTGAATGTGAGCCAAGATTATGGCTGGAATTCACACCACAGTCACCAAGACAAAAATCCAAAGTATTTTTTCATAAGCATCGTGTGTTACAAACATTCAGAGACAAAAAAAAAATCCAATTTATTCCAGAGAGAGAGATCAGAAATATGTACTTTTTTAAAGACACGTCTCTGTCACAGCAACAAACGCTTCAGAGATCTAACAACACAAATACTTTTTTTTCTCCTAAGATCTGTTCACAGATTTCTCATTTGGTACTGAATCAATATTGTAACAAACTTCTCTATTATGAGGGAATTAAAGGTGAATCCAAGAGTTTAAGACAGATCTAATACACCCACTTTCACCATTAATTATGTCTGTCAAGGACACCTTCTGAGAAATGTTGAGAGCTGTGTAGCTCCAAAACCTCCGTATTTCTCGTATACTTGCGGCAGTAAAATCCTCCTTTCAGCCTCTGCCTGAAACGGTTAATTTCAGCTGGTGTCTCTTTAAGGCCCCACATGCCCACTTGGCTCCTATTATCTAGCTCAATTCTCAGTCTTGAACCCAATCTCGATGTCCACCCTCATACACTCGGACTTGCTTGATGCTCGTTCCTGCTAAGTCCGTGAGGGCTCAGGGTCGTCCCAATGTCAAATCATCAAGTGTTTGGGGGATCTCTCGCTGACTTTATGAGCCCTTTATGCACCCTGTCCGTAAGTGGGCATATCTGGAGACTTAGCGTGAGGGAATTACCCATAGTTGTGACGTGAAACATAGGACTCACAGGAGAAGCCTGCAAGAAGGGAAGGGGCAACAAACGCCAATAAAATGGAAAAAAGGGAGAGTCGATAAACAAGCAGAAGGTGAAACCACGCTCTATTTACAGTCTACCAGAAAAGTTTATTGGGAGCTAATAGCTAATAATCTGCAGCAAGTTTGTTAACAAAACAAGAGCACTCAATCACTTTCCATGCGACGTCAATTAAGTCCTTAAGGGCTCAGGGTTTAGGGAGGACGTCGAGATTCAGCCACAGAGAAATTTGAGGGAGCTTCCGGGTGGGCGTATCCTTGAAAGAGTTGCAGGAGTGGGCGTGTCGTCCAGCTTTGCTCTATGCTTTGTTCTAACACATTGGCAGAACCTGACCTGAGCTTCTTGCCAAGTTCTCATAACATCTCCTAAAGAACAGCTGGAAACCCTGCCCGGGGTTTCCGCCAACAACCGAGTATGTTGCGTTTAAAAAAATGGATGGACATCCAACATCTTTGTATTTATTATTATAATATTTATATACATGCATGTATTTATGGATTAATTTAATAGATCTCTGTTAGTCATAATTGACAGACTAAATATACTTAAGTTGTCATTATTTTAAACTGTTATCAACAGGAGCACAAGAGAAAACACTCATTCAGGACATACTGTATATGGTGGATCTGAATTCATATCATAGGTGTAGCTTGCAGTGTTTCATTTTTGCAAGCACGATTTATTCCTTTCACCACACATTCAAACAACTTTCTCATTAAAAGAACGTTTTCATCAGGGCAGATTCCAGGTCAGCCTCATGGACGCAGATTGAATATGAAAGAGGGTCATTCCTCTGAGCAATCTAATGATCACATGCCAGTTATTGTTGCTTCCTTGCCAAGCTCAGTATTGCCATGGTCCTAGTTTGGCAACAGAGAATATATTTCTTTTGTGTATAATGGGTGTGCCTGTTCCTGTTTGGGTATCTTAGTTTATCCATGCAGAACTGCAGTATATCATGAATCTGTAATAAGTGGTAATAGACTCTGAGTCCATTAGGAATAAGCTGAGAGTACATGTAGAGTTACAGCTCAGTGCTGAATGTCACTGGGTCAAGACGCAAAGTCTCTTAACTCCTCGTTTCTCCCTCTCTCTACTTGCTTCACTGCTCATTTGCTCTTCGGCTTGTTCGCTCGATCGTCCTCCTTGTGGAGCTCAAAGTCAATGCCAAGATACTTCCCTTTCTTCCTTTGCTCCTTTTCTGACCTTCACAGTCTTCGAGATCTCCTATAAGACTTCCTTATCTCCATACCCACTGAACTGCAGTTCTCTCCTTTCTTCTTACATCCCTGCTACCTTCTGACCCACCTTCCTCCTTACTTATGTATACAGTCTAGTCTATACACACCTCCATACTTCCCCAAATCCGGCTCTTCTTTTCCCTCCATCCTTTAGAGTCTTTACCTGCCATTTTTACCTTCTCCTACTTCCCATCCTTTCATAAACTCCCCTGCAGAAATCAATCACCAAGAACTGTCTTTTGCATGCAGCTTCTCTCCCCCTTGACACTCACTCATTCCTCATTCCTTTCCACTATATCTTCTATATAATAACCGAGTCACATTTCCGTCCCTCTACCTAACTTATGGATGTTGTTGACAAAGATGGCTGTGTACCAAGATGAGAGCAGAGGTCAGGTCAGTGTAATGTATAATGCAATAAGTTGTCCACTGGATTTAATGCTTACCCACGTCGTGTTCACTCAGCAGGAATCAATCTGACTGGAAGAGACAATTATTTCTACACTTAATGCAACAATAACAAATAACATTGTTCTTTTTTGTGGGTTACATGTGCAGGCCTGAGCAGACTAGATACCCCCCCACCCACCCCTATAACAATCAGCATCCCCATCCCTCCTCGTTTGCCAACCCGCTCTAAAAAATGTATATAAAATAAAAAATAAAAACCATCACGCTGAAGGGGGGGGGGGAGGAGGGCAATGGTGGAGGAAGACAGCAGAGGGAGTAGATGTGAGGGAAACAATGGTAGAGACGTGAGGAAGAGGAGGACGAGGAGAGTGGAGTGAGAGAGCCAAGATGTGAAGGAAGGTTTTTACCCGACAGGGAGTGACGGCTATCAAAATGTGTGAGTGTGCAGCAAGCATGTGTGAGTGGCGTATAACAAGCCATTAACACGATTTGTTCCACAAGGTGAAAAGCCACATACTGTATTACACATACATTGTGGTGTGAGATTGTATTCCCATACAGATGGTAGGTGTCATGCTGCATCATCCTTGGACAGTTATTCTATTTTGATGTTGGATCCTGTGGTTGCAGAAAATGGATTCAATTACTCAAAAAGCCTGACATGTGTTAGATGCTCTCAGGACTTGATTGCAGACTTCAAACCTCATATCTTGCTCTCAAAACCCAATAAATGAAAAGGGATTTATGGGTTTTCTGCAGTCTCCGCGGACTGTTTTGTACACTTGGTCCTGTTTCTGAGATTTCATTTGTATTTGATATGGTAGGATGAGGTAATGGCCCGTAGTCTGGATGCTGTTTCACATATTTCTCCATCCCACCAGGAAAATGTAATGCCATAGAGATAGATTTACAATAGAGTAAGAGATGAACATGCAATCGCTGTTTAAATGTGTTATCTATAAATATAAAACACCTTTCACTCATTTAAAAAAAAGTAAACATACAAAATAGTTTGCAGGTAGAGAGCAGTTTTGCTCATACACAAAATAATCCAAAAAGTACAACTACTTTTTGGATTTCACTGCCTGAAAACTATTTCCTAAAGATTTAAAGTTGCACACAGTTATCTGTGAATCCAGTTTTATTTTTTTTTCATTGTAAAACATTTGTGTGTTTGCATTTTGAGCACGTTTTGAGACAACATTCTTGCCAGTAGCAATGAAGATGTACGTTTATAACGACTTTCGCGATAGCAAGTGACCTTCTGCTGTTGAAATCATTTCCATGTTTCAAAGTAAGAGCATGCAGTAACGGGCACCACCATTTATCTTTTTGAGATATAAATGTGAGGAGGTGAGCAATAGTGTTTAATTAGCTCTTTATCTAACACAAACATTTAAGGACACATATTATGCTAAATACACTTTAGGATGTTGTTCAATTCCTAATATGTGTCTTTTGCCTGTACAAATCCCCAAATTATGAGAATAGTCCATCCTCTTTGTCTTTGGCCTGCTCCACTTTCAGAAAACCTGTGCTCAAACAGGCTGTTTGGAAATTTGCCCTTCATGACATCACAAAGGGCAGTAACCCCTCCCCCAGGTGGGTGACACTCTGACAGCTAGGTGTTTTTTCTTCCTTGATATTTGTTCTTTTTTGTACATGCTTGGGTTTGTAATAACTTACAAAAGGATTGTACCTGTTCATATAAATAGTTTTGGGACACATCTTCATATAATAGTTAATTTATAAATGTAATTTCAGGGAATTTATTTCTAATCATCTCTGTAAACGCTCAGTCGTATTTTGTGCTGTTTGTAGAATGCTTCGGGTTTTTGATGTTCTTTTAAGGGTAACTTTTGTTCCTAGCCAAGGCTTCATGCACGGCCAAATCAAATATGAAAAACAAAATTTGGGACATTTATGTAATGCTAGAGCATGTAGATAAATGTGTTAGACGTGTGGAGGTATTTCCCAACAGTTGGAAGAGGATCATGAGCTAAACTGGTTTAAAGGAAACTCCAGATTCAGTTTCAGAAAAATGCTTCAAAAGTGGATCCTCAAGAGACAACTGAGAACACATTTCTTGGCAGTTCGGTGAGAAGAGAGTGGCCAGTAGTGCTGTCTCTGCCAGCTTTGTCCAGTAACTGCCTTCCCCCAACACACTGAGAACTACAGGGGTATTACTGGGGGATGGCTCTGAGCCTGGACAATGGCAGCAGGTGTCCTCTGGCCAGAGCCCCTCACCATTCCCTATAACTGGCAGACACAACGGCTGTGATTGTGTGTATGTGGATGCACTTGGGTATGTGCTGCGGCCTTGCAGAGGGTTATGGAGCTGCTGTTGTACTCAGGGTTTATCTCTCCCCTGTCTCCATCAAAAAACACGAGGTCACCTGCCACTAATATTTGCCTGCTGCTGCAAACACACATCTGCTATGAGGATATATGCCGTTTTAGCGGTCACAGTCCCCTTTGAACATTGCAGCGGCTGTTTAAAACTATCAAAGATAAGTCAATTTCCTTCAAACAATACTATTGTGATTTATTATTCATTAAGAAAGATAAGGTAAGAACCAAACCCAGCTGTCTGTGGAATACGGTGAACTGTGACACATTCTGCATGTCCATCCGTCAAACTTTGATATTTATTACGGGTCAATTCCATAAACACCTGCAAGAGCCATCTTTGCTGCATTCACAGTCATAACACTTTGAGTGACGCACAAAAACTGTTTGCCAAGAACAGGAGTATATGTCTAATTATTCATTAGATAATTGAACACACACTGCTTAACCAATGGTTGTCTTTCAATCAGAAATTTTAATGCTAATGGTCTCTTGTTTTTTTATCTCATCAGTATTCATTTCAGTTTCTCTCATACCACCTAAAAACTCCTCACGGTGGCTTTTACAATGTCCTTCCTCAACAACCATTAAAGTTAACCTCACAGTTGCCACCAATTTGACACCAATTATTTTGAGTATACCTGGCTACTAGCCAATGCAAATGTGGTGCGACTGCAAGCACCACGTGTCCAGGGCTCTGTCTTTTTTAAATCTGCATGCAGATGTGAATTCATAATGCTTGTAAATAAGTGTTTCTTAACAAAATGAAGTCAACTTCTACAGGTGTTAACGTTGATTTGTTTTTCTTCGAAAGAAATATTCCCCAATCTCCTGGATGAAGCACCATGTTTGTTTGACCATCTATCATCTCGTACCGCCACCCCAAGCGTACTTCAAAACATCAACACATTAAGATAGAGAAGGGAATCCAGAAGTTAGGGGTGTGTTCAGAGTAAAAAAAGACTGAGTGGTCAAAAGCAACTTTAACCAGCAGTCTCAGTCATTACTGATGTCAGAAGTAGATCGAAAAAAAATTCAGAATTTCAAAAATATTCAACCAATATTCTTCTTATATCTATCTTCCGTCTAACGACGTAAATAGATAGATACAGATATGCAAATACAAATTTATTCCGTTGATCTCTCAAATGCTGAGATTGCAAAGATTATTTTTACATTTGAACACAAGCCTTTACTGACCACAACAACAAAAGTGCAATAAATCACCAATTCAGAAAAATTTAGAAATTAACAATTGTAAAACTAAGTTATACAAAAAGAACTAATTGAATAAACCTAGTTATATACTGATGGTCTAGTGATATATTAATACCAGCCGATATTATTGGCTGGCTGATTAATTAATCGGGCTCTACTCATTACTCTTACTTTAGAAAATTAAATTAAAAGATTCAATTTGAATCTAATATTGAGAAAAATCTAAAATTTGAGACATTGAACTTTACCCTTTAAATGAATTTATCACCTTCCTCCTTCCTCGCCATCACACTGACCAAAGTCAGCTGCTCTGAACCAGCTGTTTACCTCCGACCTTCAGGAATTCCCCCCCCCATCAGCCCCTGCAAGAGCACTTTGATCAAGTGCCAAGCTGCCACGTGCCAAGCTGCCAAGCATACCGCCGGAGGCCCACCATCATTGCCTGCCCTTGGGTCATCAGGTGATGGAGCGATACAAGCCCCTGACGGATGTCCTGTTACTGGGGTGAATTCATGAGGACTACATGAGGCTCAGTGGAGCTGCGGTCCATTAGTAAAGCCCTGAGTCAGGAGTGCATCTGTGCTGGAACACAGGAAGCTGTGACACACATACATGCCTTACAGTCCCTGCCTCCATATCTGTCTCTCTGACATCCTCCCCTCTGGGACTGAGTTGAAGGTTGAAGGAGAGGCAGAGAGGAGAGCATTAATGATGGGAGGATGTGGTGATGGAGGCGGAGATTAAGCCAGAAGGCAGACAGAGATTGACAGCTGATCCTCCGTGAAAGATCCAACCTGGCATACTTTCACTGTGTGTTTTTTTTTTTTTTTACTGAGCATTCAGGAGACGTATTATGTGCTTTGAAACTTAACATTGTTTCTCTCCAATATAACCCCAAATCTGCTGACTGGTTGGAATTGCAGGGCATATGTTGCCTAGCAACCCCTTATTTGAGTCAAGAACTTTCTGGCACAACACTTTTAGATAGGGAGCTCTGGAAACAGCGCTCCACTTAGGAAAACAAATAGCAAGGAGGTAAATTAAAGCAGCCAGCTGGCAGCTCCAGCACTCCAAACTAATGATACACACTTTTATTTAATGTTTAAGCAACAGCCAAATTGCTTTTATCCTCTTTCTAATTTAAACTGGCGATAGAAGGAATGTATCATGCTGGAGTTAATAAGTGACTGGAAAGCACTCTGCAGCTAAGAAACTCAGTCTATTTTATTCATGAATGTGGTTAGTTTTATTATTTGTTATAGTTTTTATTTAAGACTAATCATTGCCAAATGTTCGTATAATTCATTTAAAGAATAACCAACTACAATTGGTATTTTTAGGAGTCATTACACATTTATTACACTGACAATGTTATTATTAACATCATTTTATTTTCTACTAATGAATACAAGGATGTGTGACTTCCTCTTGATTGAAAAATGTATATATCACTGCACTTCTGTGATATGTGCAATGTTATCTTCGTAGAAGTCACCAGGCAGGTTGAACAGTGAGTGAGACAGAAAGTAAGACCCCGTGTGGCCTCCCTCTCATTCCGCCTGAACTTGAATCATCTGGGAATTCCCTGACATTTACAATTTATTGAATTATTTCTCTTCAAACATGAGTCTTGACTTCTTACATCCCTCTTTGCATTTCACAAGGACATCAGTGTTTGCTTTGTAAGGATTTCACATTTTAAGAAAGGCGACGGATATGAATTAAGAAGTTCAAAATTCTAACTGCAGCTCAATATGGAAATGACATGCACACTGGGGAAGAGTCGTGTTTGTCTTAAATGACTTAAATCTTTCTCACGTTGTTGAGATGCATGCTCTGTCTCAAATTGTCTTTTTAGCCCTTCACACATCTTTGAGGCAATTAGCTCAGATCCTCCAAGCACCTGTCTGATCACTGAAAAGATCAACAGATGGAAACACTACGGCGAGTGTGTGATTTTGCGATTATGGCTGACAAACACTGAGCATGTAGTGACAGATGGGTATCCAACAGATGCATGTTCACGCGCACACACTCGAAGCACACCCATGCAATTAAGTTTAAAGCCTACAGTCAGGCAGATGAAGCCAGATGCTGTCTTATTAAACCTTCACACTTTAACATAGACACCCCATGCTCTCCCACTTAATCTTTCTTCAACCCTCTTCTTCTCTTTGATTCCTTCCTCATCTCTGCTCTCTGCACTCCCTCCCCATCAGTGGAGACCAACTAATGACAAGCAGCGACACAGTATCACTTTGAAACAGTAGATTGTTGTGCAATATGAATGATAATCGTCTCATAGCTCTCCCATCACGCACATACGCCCTGAGGAGAGGAGATATGCGTGACTACTCATATGACCTTGAATCGGTTTAATGTCATGTCTGTGCATAATGGCATCTACTAATTCTGCTTCGTGCCTTCAGGCAGGGATGGAAGGAGGAATTGATGTGGAGACGTTGAACACTGAGCGTTGGTTACCCTGACTTTTCCACTGACGTGAAGGAAGGGAGATGATGGCTGACAGGGCGTCAGGGTGTGGTGGAAGTTTTTCCTCAAAGGCTAATAAAGAACTGCAGTTGGAGCTGAGAGTAAGTGGAAGCTAAATGAGAGAAAGACAGGAAGCCAATAAACATGGGATCTTGAGAAAATGAAAGGAATGGTAATAGTTAGTTTTTGTGTTCCGTGTGTTTGAAAGGAAATCCATGTAGGAAGGCGGAGTGATAGCTACAGACAGAAAGAAGTGGAGAGAAGATGTAAAACGTAATCATTTCCTGTTATTTCATGGGGGAAGCCACAGCGAGGAAACAGCTTTTAATCCAAAATATTTGCTCTACATAATTGTGCATTACCATTACAGCTGAGGCTCAGCCGAGTGATAAATTATCTCATCATTCCAGCAACGCTCTGTAAGCCTCACTCTCTGTCTCAGCCGGATCTGATTGGCTGGAGCACTCATCTAAAATAAAAATCTGTATCTCTCAGAGAGATGATACACAAACGAACACATTAGCATAAATGGAGGAAAATCACAGTCAAATGTGTTCTCATTTGAAGAGCACTTTGAATTATAATTCGATAATCACCATAGTCAAACATAACAAACCCTTTAAAAAAAAAAAATTGGAGGGACGCTGGTGGTGCAGTGGTTAGTGCGCGCGCCCCATGTATGGAGGCTTTAGTCCTCAAAGCGGGCGGCCCGGGTTCGAATCCAGCCTGTGGCGCCTTTCCCGCATGTCATTCCCCACTTTCTCTCTCCCTGATTTCCAACTCTATCCACTGTCCTATCTCTTCATTAAGGCACAAAAAGCCCAAAAAAGAAGTACAGAAGTTGAACAAAAAAAAAAAAAAAAGAACATTTCAGGTTTTAACAAATGATAAATTACTTCAGAAAAGTTGTTCTCATGTGAAAAACAACAATAGCAGAGCGAAAGCTTGACTCAGGTCATGTCAAAGTGAACGGGCCCAGATCATTTTGAACAGAGAGGAATGTTCCTCCTTGGATGAATTCAGCACCAAGGACAGAGTCAGAGTGGAGAAAATGACGAATGGCTGAAGTCAGCCATTCAGCCTGCAAAGATAAAGGTTACACCAAATTACCACAAAGCTGTCACAACGGAGGAAACTGCTTCTAGTCAACCATGACAGAACATCCCTAAACCAACACTTTACCAGGACAAGGTCAATTCAGCTATTAGTTCAGTTACTTGTGCTGGAGAGTGGGATTTGCTGTATGTGTGACCTTTGGATGTGTTCTGATGTGTATATAGCAATAAAACAATATCAAGCCCAGGCATTTTTTTGTTATCAGCCCTGTGTCTCTTTTTAAGCCCTTTTCACATATCTACTGCACTTCTGAATATTTACTAACATTGTCCAGGTGGGGTGCATGTGTGAATGCAAATCACCAATTTTCTCACCCCAACTGTATGCAGACTTTTCCTGCCAGTCCCTGCAAGAAGTCAGAGTGATCAGATGTGTGACTTTAGCGGGTTATGGGAAAATGAAGTGCGAGCCAGTGAACAGGGGGATGACATCATTCACGTTGAGCGGAGTTTGTCTGCTTTAGCTCTTTGCTCGCCTCCATTTTCATAAAATGGTTTTCCACACTGCTTGTTTTTGCAGTCTTTATACATGTTGTAGTGATATTAACCCAGAAACAGTCACCACTATTCAATAATCCTCCTCCTTCACCTCCTGCATGAGCTACCTAGTGCACACAGATAACCTCCCACTGTCAGGATGTGTTAAAGGCAAGTTCTTGAAAATATCAGGACTTGACATACTGAATATGTCGAAAATGTGGAGTCGAGTGTGGATGTGAAAAAGGTTTTACTTAACCTATCCAACGAATCAAAATCCACAAAGAAAACTCATAAAGAAATATAAAACATACCTCCATTTCAAAAATCAGATCAGGCTGGATTGATGTTGTCTACACCGATTCAGTTATGGAATATGTTTTCTCTTTGTTAACTTATCATAGTATTTGGGGCGGTAGTAGCTGAGTCTGTAGGGACTTGTGTTGGAAACAGGAGGGTCGCCAGTTCAAGTCCCGGTGCGGACCAAGACTCAAAATTGGTCTGGTAGCTAGAGAGGTGCAGTTCACTTCCTGAGCCCTGCTGAGGTGCCATTGAGCAAGGCACCAAACCCCAACAAGCTCAGGAGTCACTCTGACATCTCTCCATTAGTGCATGTTCATGGGATCCTGTGTGTGCAAGTGTGTGTAGCATGTTCAACAACAGAGTGGAACATTTAATTTCTCCTCAAGGGATTAATAAACCATATCTTCTTCTATTTGCTATGCACCAGTTACACACGAGGGCTTTTGATTGAAACAAACTGTGGTTCTTTTGACAACTACTACATTCTTACATAAAGCCAAGGTAAGGGAACCTCGTTAATTACTGCTGCTAAAAAACAAGAGGAAAACCTTGAGTGCAAGATGTTACACACCACAACTACACGCTTACTGCAGCACAATACATA
Source organism: Labrus bergylta (assembly GCF_963930695.1). Lineage (NCBI taxonomy): Eukaryota > Metazoa > Chordata > Actinopteri > Labriformes > Labridae > Labrus > Labrus bergylta. The sequence continues at coordinate 15,570,707 of NC_089214.1, forward strand.
AGAGAGAGATGTGACATGAAAGACAACGATAAAGAAAAGGGGATTAAAGGCACTCTGCTACACTTTGTTTCAGGGAAAAAATAAGCCCCCTTTGAAAATACAAGCAGTTTGTAAAGTTTCCCTTTGAACAACACAAACTTTGGTATTAAATAATCAAAAGCATTTCCAACACAATTAAAGACTTATCAACACTCCTGTGTCAAACGAGCCACAATGGAAAAGCATCATCAGGGATTAATAACTCAACGTTTCCCTCTATAATTTGTAACAAATGATGTCAACATATTGGTTGAGAGTCTCATTTGAGTCCACAGTACATTTGATTACCTGTCTCTGTCCAAACACTCGCCAGAGCCGCAGTGTCAGCCGTGATTTATTTGTACAGATGATATGTATCGAGCCAAATTCAATTTCATGCACTCACTGCAAATGGAGCTTTAGCGATGGCATGATAAAGTGTACTACACAGAAACAGAGCTGAGGTTCACAAGCACAAGTGCTGGGAAAACATGGATGCGCATTTCATGTTAATATTTGCTTTTTTTTTTTACTGAAGATGTTTGAAACATGGATTTTCGTCAAATCATGTCAATGACAATGTGGCCAAATGGGAAGCAGAAAGAGTCAACATAATTAAATACGGCACACAGATGACTGAAGGGCTTATTCAGCATCGACAGATGGATGGCCAAAATATCCCTTTGTAACACTCCCTCCATTACCTCAGCGTCCTTATTCCTCTTTCTATTTGTCAGACAGGGGACACCACCTACACTGATCACCTAAAAAAACACACGTTTGAATTAGCTGGTGAGTCAGTGAGCCTTTACACTTCCTCCGTGGTTTTGATGGCAGTCCTGTGTGGAGCTGCCGGCAATGAGACACGTCTCATTATGTGGAAAATCACACTGGCCCGGTCGGTGTCATGTCAGGCAATAAGGCAGCCGCGTCGTCTTTCAATGCAATTTAAACGTCTGCGAGACAATTGGAAACAACAGTGGCACTTCAGAGATCACGACTAGGGTAGAGCAAATTGGACAGCTGGCTTTTCAAGTCTGTATCGAATGCTCTGTAAAGTTTTAATGTGCCCACGGAGGGGAGGGAAGAGGCAGTTCAGAAAAATATCTCATAACACTCACACCTTGTTCTCTTGAAGGTGCCTCATGCAGATATGAGAATAAAAAGTGCACGCACTTCTCTGCTCATTAAAATATCCCTTCACTTAATTAACCCTCCATCTTGATAGCACTTTCTTCTTGTTTGCTTAAAGTGTGAGAGTGGATGGTAGAGCAGCTATTATAACTGAAACTGCCAGTCATTAAAAACCAAGAGCAAACTTTATCCCCATACTTAACACAAATGAAAACCATCGTTAGACGTAATGGCCATTCTGCAAACAGAGCAGGCCTCAACTAGCTTCTCAAAACAAAATTGATTCCTGACCAAGATGGGAATGGCAAAAAAAACCAACAGGAGAGCGGCCAGAGCCTAAATGATTCATCAGCTGTGAAATATTAAGAAGCTGTAAATCAGCGTGGAGAGGAGAGGGAAGAGTAGCCCTGTAACTTAAACTGAGCTGACCAGCCCTTGGCTAATTAAGAACAGAAGGACAGAGAGAGAGAGAGAGAGAGAGAGAGAGAGAGAGAGAGAGAGAGAGGGAGGAGAAGAGGGATGGAGAGAGAAAGCTGGACTGACCGACAGGAGGACAACCTATGACGAGGGGGGAGCAAGAAAAAAGAGTTTGACATTTAAGTTAGGAATAATGAGGTGCAGATGAGAATAAGGAAAAGGGAGAGAGAAAAGTATGCAAAGGAAATGAAGGCAAAGAGTCGATGCTCTGAAAAACTAAAGTACCTGATGCTAGTTCCCGGTGAATACAAAAAAAAAAATGGCGCTATAATAGATTATTTTGCTAGGTGTTATTCAAGTTACGGGTCAACTTGCCTGCTAAATCTAGTATATGTGCTGATGTTTAATTCTGCTAAGTAAGAAGATTTCATACTAACTAAATGATAAAAAAAAAATAAAAAAAAAAAGTAGCTTGATTTTATCATACCAGGTTGCCAGGTTAGATATTATCCTCCATTTAGGCACCAGTGACGACGAGTTTGACAAACATCCTGAATCCTACCAGCTAATATTGATAGCCTTCGAGACATTAGGCCTAGTTTTCTGTTTTGTTTTTCTATCAGGAAGGATTTTGCTGTCCCTGATTGTTCCTGTGTAATAAAAAAATGTCCTTTAGCTGCAAAGAAATCAATTTTCTTTCTGCCACAGAAATGAGCTTTAACAAAAAGCTTCAGGGATGTGTGCGATTAGCTGACTAAATTATTAAATGTGCCCACCCTAGCTAGGAGGCACCAAAATAACTGTCGAACTAATTATTGACATCTTTATCAATTCAGGCCTGAAATGCTGTTTAAAATGTTGTGGGTAAGTGGTAACACACAAGACGGAGCTGTAGCTTTGGTTAATGACTGCTGCCATAATATTCTACTACCTGGATGTGAACCAGGACAGTGGCCGGACGTCATCTCGTAGCATGGAGCACCTGTGTGTCCAATCGGACTCAAAGCTGATCGTTTGCTCTTACTGACGTTGTTCCCTCTTTTCTAGATCCTTGCTTGTGTTGTACTTACTCTCTGATGTACGTTGCTTTGGATAAAAGCGTCTGCTAAGTGAATTGTAGAATTGTAGAATGTGGACGTTAACCTGCAAGGAGGACCAAAGGCTACTAGATTAGCCTAATGTTAGCCTAACTTAGCAAACCAATGTGCAATTGATATTGTTCAGGCCAGACGCTTTGATTCCGTATTTAGCAGTGTTAAATAAATTGCGCATACTTTTTGTTTTCTGAGTGTTTTCTAACCTCTAGACTAGGCAACTCGTATGTACATCCATTTGTGTTTTATCGACTTTGAAATTAGTTGCCTAGGAACATCCTTTGCATCAAGGAGACATCAGAGCTCCATCAACCTTCTCTCTCAATAAAAAAGTCATTTCTTCATTCCAGTGTTCAGGAACAGAAAGCAGGGTAACCAAATTGATTAATCTGGATTGTAATGTCAGGGTTTGGTCAAACTTTCAAATTAAGCCATTAGCATTAGTGTTGCACTCTTCGTCCTAACATCACCCCCCCCCCCCCCCCCAGCCTCCACAAAGGTCAGAGCAACACCCAGGAAGAACCTACAGGAGAGGCCGCATTTCACATTGACACTGTGCTAAGAGTCAGTCACAACCCATACAGCCCAGGAGCAATCCTGCCTAATCCACAACACCAGCTAGATCCAAAAAAAAAAAAAACTGCTCTGCCACTAACAGGGTGGGACTCAAGAGTTATCGGATCAGGACAGCAAAGAGAACTTTGCAGGGACTTGAATCACCTTTGACAGAGAAGATGAGGGGAGTGAAATGACAAAAAGAGCTAAGAAAAGAGGTGAAGGCTCAGGATGCTCCCTGACCACACAATCTTCAGTACTGAACAGAGGCCCATCAGATCAGCTCTGCTGAGCACAGAGCTCAGACTGGGCTAATAGGCCTCTTATTGTAGTGACACATCACTTTCTCTATCATCTCTCTCCCATCACAAGACCTGGGAAAACAGTCAAGGCCAGAGCTGTTCAAGGGGCTCCGAGCTGCGTACCAATCAATGCCTCATGAAGAGTTGAAGTTTCAGCTTTTTGCTCTTGTTATTTTGCTGGATCATTAAACCTTCATACATGAGTACAGAACTTTTGCACAGCTTAGAAGCATTCTGGGCTGCAGCACTGACTTCCTACTTTTGTTTGTATCACTCTGTAGTTTTGAATACACTCAGCCTGTTTATGAAAGATTGCATGTCTTGGGGGAATTACATTTAATGAGATTTTTGTGGCACAATATTAAACATTTTGTCCTTTAATAGAAAAGCAAGGAGAACAGACTGTAAGCTACATTTATTCCCACTGCTGAATGCTGACAATGAAAGTTAAATGAACATGTTTATTCACTGTTTGGAGGCTGATAACACTCACTTGAAATACAGAGTACATCCCAGTCACTCTGAGTTTTATAAACTGAAAAATTGAACATCCAAATACAAACTTTGAGTCTGTGTGTGTGTGTTGTTTTTCCAAGATCAGATCAGTTGTGATCATACATATATTTCTTAGTTTTATTATTATGGTTATGTGCATCTTTTGAAGACTTTGCTTCACTTGAACAACTTTAATACAGACAAATTGAGTTTCTATCTAAGTAAGGGTATAGAAACAATATCTTCCTGCGTCTTACATCTGTATATCAGATATTAAAAGCTGCTGTCCTATAAATATAAAATGTGTTCTTTCTGGTGAATGACCCTGAGGGAACTTGCTCAAATAACTGTGAATTGCACTTTCCATCACATTGACATCTTTATTTTCCACGTTTAATAACAAATAGAAAGAGATTCATTTGCATTTCTTTTCTCTTTAAGATAATTTGTGTCTGTGTATCAAAATGTTTTTACAGAGTATAGCACTGTAAATTGAAGAATGAGACTGGATTAAGGTCCGTCAGCGCCACGGTTTTGCTCCGTCGGGCAGCGCACGCCCATTCACACTGGATCCGTTTCTGGGACGTCAGCGGAGCGCACCCATGACACATCACAGGAGAACTACAAGATCCCGCGGGAATAAAGAGAAAAACATGCAACATGTTGCTTTGTCTTTCTGAAGATGCATTGTTGTTAATTCGGTTCCTGTTTTGACGTCATGTTGATAAAGTGATGAAAAATATGATCGCGAGTCCATATATTGTGTTTTATTTTGAAATTGAGCGGATGCTCTGTGCGTTTCCTTGTCTGACTTCCTGTCCGGGCTGTCATATTCTGTCCAGCTTGACACGTGCCTGCAGCGTACTCCGTCGAAAATAGACTCGCTGCGTATTTGAAACAGAGCAAAGCGGAGACGGACCGCAGCGCGCCCTGTGTGAACACAATGATTGACTAGAGTGGAAGCTAAGTACAAAGTAGTGCGCGGCGCTGACGGACCGCAGCGCGCACAGAGTATGTGTGAATTGGGCTTTAGTTAGTTGCAGAGAAAAAAAAAGCTTAAATCTCCATTCATAAACGGCACCTTGCCTGTTTTCCTACTGGTGTTCAATGCTTCTGTTCTGTTACTAGCAGAGCACTTCACATGAAAGGAATAATGTCTTTTATCCAGTAGATGCCCCCTCCAATAGTACCTCTAAACCCCTCTCCACTCGTGTTCACAGGAAGGAGTTGTCAATATGAACGCACCATTATTAAGCACCATTCAGCACAAGCGGCAGACAAAATTGTCCTCGGCTCGAGCAGCCATTGCCTGTGGCCTGTATTGTTTTGTTAGCAGGCTAATGTTAGCACAATTAAGATAGCTCATAGCTTTACATACATAAATAAATGACATTTAAACATGATGTATACAAGGCTCTGACAACAGTACAGTTGGGGGGACTCGCGCTTCTCACTCATTGTAGATTCATGACTCAGAGAGACATTAATAGGATATACTTGATTTCTGCTGTGTTTATTATTATTATTATTATGCAAGTATTCATGTGACATAGTCTCGAAGGTTTGTGTTGGTCACTTAGTTAAAGTGAAGTCAGTGAATTAAAGACTGTCCTACAATGTACCTTGGGTACATTAGAGTGCATGCTGTATGTTTATTTTAGTAAGAGGGGTCAGCAGCGGGGTGCTGGTTTGGCCTAATTGGGTGAGTGGGTGCCTCGTGCATGTGAAGCTGAAGTCTTCATCACTCTGATTGCATGATCAACTCCTAGTCCTGATGATGCATGTCATCCGCACACACTCTCTCTCCCCACTTTTCCCGTCTCTCTGCAGCTTTCCCGTCAAATGGAGGCAAAAAGCCCCCCTAAAATCTTACAAAGCGTTTGTGAAAAAGGCTTTTTATTGTTTTTACTCCACTGAGTCAAAAAATGCACCTGTTTCATGAATCACTCAGAGCAGCTGTCAGACAATACAAACATAAGCAGCTACTTCTCCAAAATACACACCAGAAACCAACAGAGCAGCATATATTTTAAGATAATTTCAAATTCAGGAGATAACTGTCATGTTAGCCAAGTGACCTTGTTCAATTAAAACTTGCCATATGCAGTGACAAGTAATTTCTGTTTTAATGCTCTCTGCTCTCATCTTCTTAATTGCCAATTATCAGGTTTTTGGGGTCACATGAAGGAAGATGGGGCTGCATCGTTATTCATCGAGGATCACTTGAGAGACAGAGCAGCAGACGCTGGGACACAAAGCTAAAAACTTATTTGGGGACCCAAGCGCAAACACACACAGACAAAATGCTTTGATCAACAAGCTAAGCTCCAAGTGAGAACACTGCAACTCAATTACGTGTTGACATATTGTGTTAGCGCTTGAAAGATGAGTTATACATATTGATCATTAATAACCAAAAGAAGACGTTCAAACAAACACAAACCCAAAGATATACACCCCATCCTTTTCTACAGATCAGATTTTCTGCCATTGTTTCAGCCCTCTGGATCTTATTAACTTTTTACACAAGCACAGCAAACATCACAACAGCTCGATAGGCCAAAGAGAGGAGTTGGAGGGGTGTGAAACGCTAAAATGACCCCAGATCAGAGATAGCTAGTGATGTCAGAGTGTTTGTCTACTTGATATTCAAAGGGAAACGCTTTGGGGATACAATTGGTTGTCATAATTGCAGAAACTTTATGAAATGGCCTACACCTTAATTGAAGCCGACCCGTTGAAGAGAGGAGTGAGAACAAAGATCTCGCCCCCGGATTTCCATTAATTAAAAAGCCTCGCTTGAACATTAAAGAACAGCTTCCAAATCTTTTAATCATTAAGTCACCCTCCACTAAGTAACATGTTGATTATGCACACACATTATTAATCTATAGGACAATGTACAGCAAGCTGGACATCATAAACATATTAGTAATAAACCACAAAAGAGTGATAATGGACTGAAATGTTGATTTGGGAATCAACATTCATTTTTAGATTAAAACGGTTCTGTGATTGGAAACTGCAGTATTTATGACATCAGTCCTCTAGCTGGTATGCCTCACACTGAGACAACATGATTTATCTGTTGTGTTTTTGTGTCCACCGCTGCAAATCAAGTTTCCCTTCCAGGGACAATAAAGATCTGAACTGAGCTGATGGAAATGTTAAAGTGTGTCATCATTTGACCAGGCTATAAAACATGCCACAGCCCAAACATACTCCACTTCTTGTATGTATTTCTTTTAAAGCAATATTGTTCACAACCACTACACATATGCATGGCACAGCACAGGAAAGCCAGATCTTCTGGGCAGGATTCTGTGGTCCATTTACATCTGAAGGACAAAGGACACTCCTTTGAGGATGACAAAGTGCACATCCTGGACAGGGAAGGCGTGAAAGGAGTGTTAGGGAAGCCATCACTGTTGAGGTGGAAAAACCATCTCTTAACCGAGGAGGCGTTCTGAGACAACGTCTTTCACCAAACTACAACGCTGTTTTGAACTCTCTCCCAAAGAAAAAGAAGAAGCCTTTTGGAGGCGAGGTGAAACATCTTCAAGATCTTTAACTAGTCCAGTTGCCTTTGGATCAAGCTTCAAAGTCTTTATTTTAGTTTCTCGACTTCTCTGTCCTCCAGTTCTATTTTTCTTTTACCATCTCAGCCTTTTTTTCTTTGTTTCTACCTCTCTTTGCGTTTTGCCACAGTGTCAAAAGGCTGATATTAAATTTACTGGACTCATTAAAATTCAGTCATTGCAACAATTGCAATGACTGAACATGGTCATCCAGGATCCAAACCTGAATCTGTAGCAATGTGTTGTTCTCCATTACAACAGTATGCTATAATAGACCTTAGAGTTCCGTTGTGACCAATCAGAATCAAGAAATTCAATCAAGCCTTATAATAAACCTATATCACTGCCATGTCAACTGTTGTTTGTGCAGGCAAACAACACCTGATACGTATCAGGTTTGCAGTATACTGCATGTGTTGGTCCGCTGTGGCCTGCTGCTGATTGATTCTGGATTAAAAGGTCCAGATTTAGAGCGGACAGGGTATCAGTTTGTGGTTATTATAAAGTTATGGACACCACAGCAGGCTGCTGGTGACACACTGATGGACAGACAGGCTGTCATCTGGTAACTTGTGTGCATGCGTGTGTAGAAGTGTATGTGATAGCAAAGTGTGAGGGACTGAAAGTGACAGGAAGAAAAAAAACCTGTACACATGGACGCTATAATGGGTCAAAATGGCAACAAGTGAGGCCACAAAGGGCGAGGAAGAGAGATAAAGACTTATAAAAACAACCGTTAAAGACACATTTAAACGAACAAGAGAGACATATTGAAAACTTGCAGCGTCCAAGTCAAAGAATGTTGTTTTTGTGGGCGAGTAAAGCTTTCCTGTGTCTTTCCTGTGTCATTGATGAATAACCCCTGGCACACAACCCGCCCCCTCGCCTGCCCTCCAGTCTTTAGTGTGGAGCCGTTACACAGAGATCTATTGGAAAGCTGGCATTAAGAATGAATGGAGTGGCTCTGTATCCTATTAATTAAGCACGCTGCCTATTGAGCTCTTGCGGCAGCCATATTAAATGCAAGCCTAATATCATCCATCTGAGAGTGAGGCACAAGTGTGTGTGCAAAACCAATACACAATGTCATACCAGCATAGTCACAAGATGAAACACACACATGCATACACACAAATATTACCCACTAACACATGCCTGCTTGTCTTATACTGACCTGATTTCAAGCCCACAACAACCAAGCCAAGCCAAGCTAAGCCAAACTCATACTTGTTTTTAATCACAGGACTTCAAGTAACTGTGAAACTTATTTTTTCTTTCCCTACATGTTGGGAGACAGTGTCGTTTTATAACACACAGTCCATTCTGTATCTCAACAATCCAGATGTGGGTTTATAAATCAAATCAAACTTTTTCTCAGTCTGCAGAAAAAAGGTTGTTATTAGCATCACAAGTTGATATGCAGTGTAGATATGCAAGTTGTTAAATTATGTAAGGCCAAATCAAACTGAAACAACAAGTCAAAAACTCCTTCAGTGTGGCTTAAAAAAAATGGTTTCTGTCTTTGATAAGGAAACATTTCTATACATGTCTTTATTATGTCTTCATCAACAGGAAAAAAATCATCATTCTGGAGGTTTATAATGGGCCCCTTTTTCTTACAAGGGTTAAATTCTTTTTTATTACGATGATAAGTTTTGGAACTTACACATCAGTTTAAACCAAAGTCTGAATAAGTCATTTTTCACCATTAACTCCATGGAGTCAGCTGTTCATGTTTTCAATAAGAACATATTTTGTGCAGCCGGTTTTTTGTGAGCCAAAATTAGCATCCCGATTATCATCGATTACAGCAGCACTATGCGAAAAAATAAAGCACTAATTTATAGCTAATTACTTAGAATTTAACTCCTTGCTAACCTTCAGATCAATCCTCTCATCAAAATATGCTCCTTCCAGGGTCTATAAAACCAGGATGGACAAAATGCTAAGCTCAGTGCTTGAAAATATTTATCTACAGCCCAACGGGCAGTTCCATGCAGGCTATGTCCACTTCTTAAATACATTATATGGTCTTTACAAGTAAGCAGAGTGGCCTCATATTATTAGTTTATTCTCTTTAAAGGACACAGAATAGCAGATAAACGATGTGAACCCCATGAGACAGCATCCTCAAAGGCTAGTATATGGTATACATATATTGTTCTGTGATTATTAATCTCTTTATTATGCACTTTCAGCTTGTTAAAATATCTATGAGGTAATAAAAATCAGCATGTTGGTACCATATCAAACTATTTAAAATTGGACTACACTTTAAGCAAAAGTTTAGTCCAGAATGACTCAGAACCATAACTACTGGTCTCTGCCTGACCCATCCAGCAAAGTGTGGCCCCACCAGAACTTTCTGATTATGACCTTTAGATAAAACCCTTCTGAACGGGCGCTTATCTTACCATCCACAATGCAAGAATATTCCCTCTGTTCCAAGATACATCAGATAACACCATTACCACGGCTGAAAGCGTAAATTAAAGATTGTCCCGGTCACTACGACATAATGCTGGGCTTTCAGCACGGCAACTCAGCAGAGTGAATCATCCTCAAAATTGGAACATCGTTCCAGTGATTGTATTGACTTGACCTATTGTGATGACCTTTTCTGCCAGCTGCTGCTTTGATTGGGGACCTACACAGGCTTCAAAGTGGTTTAAATCACGTCTGATTTCGCTTCTGCTGGAGCAATTTGGCAGACTTCACTTGATGCATGGACAAGAACTGAGTCAGATGGGTGGGAACTATGAATCATCATCATTGCTTTATGTGCCCAGTTTCTTTCAAGGTTATTGAATATTATTTTGTCTCAAAGTTGAACAATCATAATTTACCAGAGCCCAAAAGACTTCAAAACTTTTTCTTTTTGTCCGACCAACAGTCCAAAATGCAGACTCGTCATTTACTGTCATACACCATCAAGAAAATGTTTACATTGTAGAAGGCGACACCAATCAATGTAGTGCATTTTGCATAGTTAAGAATAACAAAACAATAAATTCACTTTCAAAATGAGTGGCGTCAACCAATTTATCAACTTAGTGTTGCAGGGGGCGCTGGTGGCGCAGTGATTAGTGCACACCCCATGTATGGAGGCTATAGTCTTCCAAGTGGGCGGTTCGAATCCAGCCTGTGGCTCCTTTCCCGCATGTCATGTCACTCTCTCTCTGATTTCTGACTCTATCCTCTATCCTATCTCTCAATTAAAGGCAGAACAAGCCCAAAAATAAATCTTAAAAAAACAAAAACTTAGTGTTGCAGTGACACAGTGATGTTATAATGTATCCATTAAGTGCAATAAATCAAAGATAATTATTATAAAAAACATCACGCCTGAACTCAAATCTAAGAGGAAATTGTATTGACTTTGTTGTCCATTTTAATTCAGTTTTGGTTTTGGTGGGATCTGTCAGAGAGGGGTTGCAATCCTTGAATTGTTGTACAATGAAAACATTGGAAACCAATACTGGTCAAATTAGAAATAATAACTGCCATGTAAACCCATAATGTGTAAACAAGGAATTCATAAAAAACAAGGCATATAGAGACTGTATAGGGAGTGCTGATAGAGGGCCGTCTGCACAGGAGGTTCAAAAGTAAAGCAAGCGTGAGTGAGAGGTCGGAAAGTTCAACAGCAGGAGCAGGCAATAAAACGTTGGCCATCAGCTGCACGTTCCTTCATTTACAACATCACAGCATCCATTATCATCATTTAAATTGGTGGCCTGGAGGGTATCACACACACACACACACACACACACACACACACACACACACACACACACACACACTCCCCTGAATAATAGCAAAATGATGATCTAATTGAAATCAGTCAGGGGTTTACATTAGAAGATGGAAGTAAGGAGAAGATGAGGATGAAAAAGAAATGCTGTGACAGAGAGGGAAGGGGGAAGAGAGGAGGGTGAAAGTGAGAGGTGGGGCAAGAGCGTAAAAAAGAGAGCAGGAAAGATAAAACGCATACTCAAGGGGAGAGAGGAAGAGCGATGAAGAGAAAAGGGTGGAGAGGAAGGGCAGAAGGAAGTGTGAGAGAGGTGAGGGAAGAACGAGAGCAACAGCTTTGTATCCAGGAGAGGAGCTAGAAATAAGTGAGATTGTGAGGGAAAAATGAGAATTATTAGAAGAAAGAAAGTAGGGAATGGGCCTGTAGGATTGAGATAAAAAATGGAAAGGAAAGGCAGAAACAGAAAGAACTGCTAACAATAACAAGAAGAGAAGGGAAAGCATTAAAAAGCATCGTCTCCTTTACTTGACATCATTTGTCCTGTAAGAACATTGTAATCTCAAATTATCCCACCGTCTATCTTCAACAAGCGCTCCCAAATTAAATTTTTACAAGGAAGCGTTTGAGATAGACTTATTAAAAGATGAGAACTTTCTTGCTCAAACTTCCACTCAAATGTAATTACTCAGACATACATTAGAGTAGAAATCATTTCTCCTAATCCTTGAAAAATGAATGAAAGCAGCAAATTATTGGCATCTGTCATATTTTAAGTTTAGAAGTATTATTGCAAAATGTCCCTCACAAGATCTAGGAAAAAAATGCTCCACACTTCCCGCTGAGTGTATCCTTATCTCTTCTCTCCAATCAAAGAGAAAATGATGACACAGAGGTTGTAGCAACTACGAACACAGTGGTAAAACTAAACGGCTCATCCTGCTGATTCATGCAGACAAATCAATTGAGACAGAACATGGGGAAAACGTATCGGAAACACATTTTGACATTATAACCTCTGTCATGTACTGTAAATAAAAATGTAGGAATGAACTGCTGATAGTGCACATGTTATGTTGTTAGGCGTTTCAGCTGGATGGGGTTGGGGTTAACAAGAAAAAAAAGAAATCCATGGTTGATGATCTGAACTTTTCCAAAATGAAACTCCATTTATAGAAATTGTGAAAACACAAAGAGTACATGGAAGCTTTTTATGAGCCTCACCTCAAGCTCATGAATGTGGATACGCCACCCAGAAGCTCTTGGGAAAAAAAAAAAAAAAAAAAAAGCAATTGTCTTCCATTTGAACCTTTAATCACCAGATTAGAGACTCATCTCTTCCAGGCCTGATCTCTTCTGGAAGCAACCTGCTTCATACCCACACTATAACACAAGGACATCTGTTTGCTGTCACAAACAAAAAGTGTTGCAGTGTTGAGCCACTTAGCAGACACTGGGGCAGTTGTGTGTTAAATATCCAAACAAAAAGAAGGGGAGCAGGCAAGATTACGCCGGACCACAGCAGAGAGGCAGAGAAGGAGTGTGAGAGTGAGAAGACGTAGAGAGGACAAAAATTCAAACCAATTGAATAATGAAGGAGTGTTAATGGCCGTCCTAATTATAACCAGGCCTGCCATTAGCAGATGCCGGATGACGATCTGCTACAGCTCGATAGACGATGGTCCTATAAAGGCTAAGAGAGATACACACTGTGCACATGTACACATTAAAGCCACACATCCATGTATCCAGGAGGCATCTGGTTGCCATACTGCAAACAGATACACAGACACACACTTGGCATGTCACTATCACCTCTGACAGGGAACGCCATCAGCACTCTGTAAATAGGAGTTATTATATATAAACGGCACTCTGTATCCCTTCACCTTTATTTTGGTCGCATGCACTAATGTGAGTGTGTGTGTGTGCATATTATTACCAGATCTAAACACAGTCCCCAGGGTGCAGGGGCCTCAGGTGCCCTGATGCTAATGACATTAACACCATGTGCCTCATGATACAATACCTAACCAGACAACATGGGCTGAGCCAAGGTCATCAGTCACACACTGCACAATCTCGGCCGTCTGTTTTGTTTGTGTGCAAAGTGTTGGATGCTTGGTACTTGACGTTTTTCTTATCTTTTTTTATTTAACCAGGGAAGAAAACTTGTTGAGTGTCCTGGCAGAGACAGGCAGCAGCACAATTTACAGAGTTTGAAACAAACAACGAGCAGCCACACATTAAAAATACAAAAAAAAACGACTAATTAAACATTCAAAGACACTAATAACAAATTTAAACAGCAAATGTCCGTCAAGATCATCCACAAACTCATCAGTGAGAACATCTACATCCAGATGTGTCCGCCTCCAAATCATTTAACGTCCTCTTCAAAGTATCCAATGAGAGCAGCTCGTTAAATTCAGCTGTCTATCCAACACGTGCGTACAACAGCGATGACTTGACTGAGGGATTTGAAATGAATGAAGAACCTCAGCGCTCCATTAAACCCAGAGTCCAGAGAAGGTCAGCTTTCCAACTGGGGCATTTCAAGTACTTTAGAGATGCACACACATAATTAAATCTGTCCGTTAAATAAAGTTGATGTGATCCAAGTCTTCAGTTAATTTAACATTTTCCTTGACATGCTTGTTTATTCACTGCTAATGTAATGAAGTGCAGAAGATTAAAGTGCAGGACCAAAGGCTGCTGGGAAGTTTAATTAAAGGCACGACTCATGGCTCAACCTATTAGATCGCCTGATCATTTTTCCTGAGATGGATTAAGGAGTGAAGGTGTAATGAAGTGGTTGTCAACTCGTGTAAGCGTGAAGAGGTTTTGATGTTGTGTGTAAACATCTGCGCTTCTCATGCACTTTTTTTTTAATGCAACCTATTTATTCCAAAGTCAGTGTGTGTTGATGTGTGTGATTATGTATGCTCCAGTCACTGCGAGGTGTGACATGGCTGACCTCTCACGTGGTCCAGCAGGCAGGGGGATCGATTGAGTGTTGCCCCTCTGCTCCCTGAAGCTTGCTGCTAGCTGAGCAAGAGCATGAGAGCTGGATTATCACACCGCAAGACGTGCTCTCATCATCTGGAAAGTCAGGAGGGCACGACACACATGAGACAGACACACACACACACACACACACACACACACACACACACACACACACACACACACACACACACACACACCCATGGAGTCACCAGATCTGTGGAAATTCAGCAGCCTCTAAGAAGGGTAAGTTTCTCTCCTTCCAGCTCCAAGAGGAACATCCTCATGAATATAAACTGAACATTATCTCAGGTCTTGAGGAACTTTTTTTTTTAAATTATTATTAAGGATGATCATTACGGGGAGTTTTCATGAATACCGTCTGGCCTTATCTCATGTAAAAGCTGATACATATTGTGGGGCAAAAATGTACAAATGTAAAAGTGTGTTTACTGATAATCCAGCTATCTCAAGTGATATCATTGCAAACACAAAATTTAGGGTCTATTGGACTCAAACATTTTCCCCTCAGGTCTGATTTGGCTGCTTACGACGGAGTACTAGGGCCATGTTAAATTATCATTATTATTTATTTTTAAATTTTCGAGATTAAAGAAGCACATTTACAAAATGATTGTCCTACATTTAAAAGATTAAAACTCATTATTTCACGGTATGAAATCCATAAATCAATTTAAATTAGTCTATGTTTAAAATTATTATTCTGAAAGGTTGTATCAGAAGAGCAGCCATCCGCCTGCGTGGAAATAACAAAAGAGACAATTTCCTACAAGTCAGAGGAGTTCATTTTTCAGAAAAGCCCCACTTTCTCACAGTATCTTTTCAGGGTCCTGACATTTTTTGACCATGTGACGATGATGTGCCAAAAGCATTATGTAGTTTCATATCTGCATAAGTATCCAACACGACTTTCATCACAAAATGTAAAAAAAAAAAAGAAATTCCCTAAATGTGGCCCTTATTGTCCTTCGCAGCTGCTCAATACAAAGTTTGGACCTTTTTTTTTAAATTTCACAGCTCCACACTGAACTCCTGAAGCAGACAAAGTCCCAGCTGGATGTCAGCCAAATGACATCAAATGAAAAGGTAAATAGTGGCCAACTGTTTTAAGTCATGTCACTGTGGTTTTTACAGTCAAATGTCATTTAATGCAAGAATGATTCAAGTCATAAGACGGGCAACACAAATACAAGCTTTGCTTATGTTAGCAGCAGCTCCACTGCACACCTTAATAAAGCCTCGCTAAAAAAAACAATGATTTTTAACATGAAGGTGTATTGTTCAGTGTATGAATTCAAAGTCTGTTGTTTTGAAAAGGAGACTTCTGAAAGGATTAGACTCCCTTAAAAAAAAAAAAAACATTGTGAATGATTAGCAGTGTAGGAAAACAAACTGCGTACCTGAAAGTAAGCCAACGGCAACTCATCTCACAACCCTGACTGTTGTCCTGTCTTTACAAAACAAAGAAGTTTCACTGAAAAAAGATGTTTCTCCAAAGCTCTTCATTTTCAGCTTTTTTTTGGTTTTTATCAGTTTAAATCAGAGTTCCAATTTATTTTAGACAGGAGGAGACTTCTGTGATATTGACAAAAAAAAAAAACCTTGAGAACAATAAACTTTTAAAGATCAAGAGGAGACTCTGTTGGAGGTTTCCATCCTACCATGCTGAGTCTCCTGTGTTGGTCCAAACTGATGAAGCTAAAAAACTAAAGAGCAGGAATTTAAATGACAAAATGAGACTTGACTCCCTGTCTTCTATTCTATTGAAATCATCATCCCTATACAGAGAAGTTCATTTTGTTCATTTTGTCGTTGATGCTGTAGCAGTTATTAGCGCAACGTTTTAAAGATCAACTGACAAAACACCGGTATGACAGGATAGTGCTGTGAAATTGAGAACGTGTTACTGTCTATTTTTTTTTTTTCAGGCAGCATTTTAACTGGCCCGAGCGGACTCTGTCAATCATTCATCCGGGCCAGCGGGCCAGTTATAATGTCGAGCCCTGCCTTCACTCAGGAAGTTGTTCTGTTTACTGTATGCAATATGAATGGTATTGATAATGTAAGCCATACATTTGTGGTAAATATTAAAGGATGTATGGACTTCACCCTTTACACAGACTACTAGAGCATACCAACCAAAGCTCATTCATGCTCGTCTAACACCCGTTTGGAAATACTGAGCAGACAATGACAGATAAAATACTGGCTCTTTTATAATCACCCTACTGCAGATAACAAAACTCCTTGATGGGATATCAAGATCTGCTTCAGAAGTAGCCACACGTTAGCTGTACTTTGCAGACACAATAAAAAGTTCTCTGATGTCAGACGACGCTTTGCTTCGCTGAGAGATTACAGCAAAATGAGACGAAAATGTCGAAAATGTCGTAAAATGTCCACAAGAGATTTCCAGCCAGGCGTGGATTTTATGACTCCTGCTGGTACATTTGCTTCATCACAGACAACTCAAATGAAACCGGCCCATATCTCTTTTACAGAGGGTCGACTCCTCTGGGTCCATACAAATGTGAAAGGAGATAAGGAGTAACTTTTCTGGACATGCTTCCCATGTCTTTCCACTCACATAATGCAGGAAATAGATACTGATACACATCACAATTTACAACATCAGCTGACAGGAAATGATGTGTCCTGTGTTAAAGAGCCTGTATTCCACAAGAGGCTGTGGGAAATTAAATTATTTCAATTTTCTTTAGCTGAAATACTGCTACAAAATCACTGGCAACATAACAGTGGTTGAACAACCCAAACTTTTAACTTAGAGAATATTATTTGTAAAACTGAATATTATGGGCTTAGTTTTTTAAAACAGCAAAAAGGAAGATTTGCTCATGCGCATGTTTTTTTCATCCAGAAGGCAGATAGATTAGCATGTCACTTTGTGGTTCTGGACCTAGTAAACAAGTAACAAGTTGTGGTCAGCATTTAGTCAAGTAACATTTCATTACTGGAGCACTGAACACATTTAGCGTTACATGTGCAACAGAACTTTTTGGGTTCATCCATCTGAATATAAAAATCAGGCCCGGTTCTAGAACTTGGGGTGCGTCTGTGATTAAAGGGGGTGCAGCTACAGCGACAGGCAGGAGCAATGAAAAGTAGTGTAGGTGTTCTGGGTCCTGCATGTGGTCTCTGGTGAACAGACAGGTCATGTGCACCTGTCATGACGATCAGTTCATGGATGTAGTAAAACACCATCTGAGCCACTGTTGTCATTTGAAAGCCTTTATTACTTTTGTGATTTTTTTTTCATTATATTTGCAGAGTATAAGGGCAACTACCCTCAGTTACATAACCCTCACTAGTCATGTCATTCTGAAATGGGATTTTAAGTACTGATGAGCAGCACACCACAGGTCTGTGTCACGTTTTTTTTTTTTAACAGTATAACAACAGATCATTTGTGAGTACTCGATTACTCATTCATAAGGTCATTTGAGTAATTGTTTAGTGCTGACATTAATACAGAGGCATAGGAGTGGTTGAATGCCTAAAGCTAACTGGGACAAACAACAACTTGCGGGTACAGCCTTTTGGTGTTGTGTAATACCAGAGTGCCAGTTGTTGTACTACTTGAACTGCTCCAGCACATTGTTCAGATGTTTGTGGAACCCAGACAGTAAAGGCTGCCATCGGCATGATCTGTCAAAGTGACAGTGTGTTCATTTGAAATGGGCTGTGTAAAATGATGTGACTGAGACACAATGAAAACTATAGACTGAGAGCTCACTGACATGGAGAAACAATGTTTATTATCTGCATGCTTGTGTAATTGTGCATGTGTGTGAGAAGTTAAAGTCCAGTGACTAGGTAGCCAGCATTGTGTATGTGTGTGTGTGTGTGTGTGTGTGTGTGTGTGTGTGTGTGTGTGTGTGTGTGTGTGTATGTACTTGGGGTGGACACAGTAAGTGAGCTCATTGGAAATTGCCAGATAGAGAACAGATAGAGAAGAAAAACATTTAATCTTAATGACATCACTTTATTAGACCGTAGAGAAGCAATTTTTCCTTGATGGAGCAAATGTCCTCCACAGGAGACATTCTACTTCAACTAATGCTTTATTTACTTGGAATGCAAAGATGCAGAACATTTGTTTATGGCCACGATGATGGATGATTGTTAGAGAAAAGAAAACCGTACGGGGGGGAAATAGAATCATAGAAGTATTTGGCAGAGGGATTTCATTTTTAACTAAAGCTGCATTTGATGAGATTTTTATGGAAAGGGCCATGCATCATTCCAGCCTACATCAGAAGAGATCAGCTACGACAGACTGGAAGAGTCGGCACTGCAGGCTTTGTAGTTCAAAAAGTTACTTCCACTTTTCATTCCACTCTACCAATGTGAAAAATTGCATTCAGGGGAATTATTCAAACAGTTTGCAACTGAAAGGCACTGAGGCACTTAACATCACCATGCATGAAAGAATGATGCAAACTATCTTATAATTACAAAAAAGCTGTCTTAATTATGAAATAATGTAATTGTTTAATCTGATTGTATTTTAATGGATGAATGAAAAGAGAAAGTGAGCAGGGAGAAGGAGTCGGGAAGCAGTTTAATCAAAAAGAGAGCAGAACAGACAAAGTATAAAAATAAATTATACTTGTGAATGCTCTCCATCTAGAGTGTGTGTATGCATTCATGTGCATGTGTGTGTGTGTATTGCAGCAGCTGTTGGACGGTTAGTCCTAATAAGAGGGTCTTTGGGGTTGGTAGAGAGAGTGTGTGCTGCACAGAGGGAAAGTGAAAGAGAGACATAGTGTTCTCTCGTTAAGTGATATTATAGTTCCATCTGGCTTTACCTCGCTGAAACCCACAGACCCACACATACAAACACACACAATCCATTACTGTCGTTCATTAAAGAGACAGGTATTGTACTTGTGATTGTATAGGAAAGAAAGTGGCACTTAGAATTAACACTGGAAGGAGAAGAAAAGTAGGGAGACCAGACAGTTGTGCACTCAAGCAGGCAGCAGAAAGAGCCAGTGAAGTAAAGAGCTAATGGGACTTGTTCGTGGAATTAACACAGAAATATATAATATCTAGTATATATAGTGGTGTTTGTCTATGTCAGGGACACTGGCACATGACAACGTCCAAAGTGAAACATTCAGACTGGCATTGGTTTTGTTGTTAGAGAGGGGAAGGTGCAGTACACTCTTGTCTTTTTAGATGTGTCATTGTACACAGAGTAAAACACGATCATGACCGGCAGGCTGTACACCAAAAGAGTCTCAAAACGACCAAAAATCACAAAACTAACTTGATGGGATCAGAGGGCGTTGGTAGAAACTGAGGGCAGCCTGACAGAAAGGGATGGCAGCCTGACACATCTCGACAACTCCGTTGCTCTCTGCTGCTGTGATCACTGAAAGTTCAGTTGACTGAAGTACCTCCGGATCAGAGACTTTTTGTGTGTCTTACAAACTTTTTCTGATGAAATCTGAGTTTCCTTGTTTGCATGACCTAAAAGCAAATGATGATCTGGACTCACACTTTTACCTTTTCAGACTGCTTAGAAATGTGATGCTTTTATACCAAACATCATGTAGAAAGGTATAAAAATGTTATGTCCCTAGAAAATGCCTGTAAGGGTGTGGTGCTTGATTGATTAAAACAATGTATTTGCATGTGGGGAGAGGAGATTGCTCAGAAGTGGTTAACTGCATTTTCAGGCAATTGCAATGGATAACGGTATAGTAAGTTTGCCAAACTTCTGTATATGACATAAAAATTAGGGCCTGACCGATATGGGATTTCTGGGGGCGATACCGATACCGATATTTTTATTTTATTTTTTTATTTTGAATACTTTATTAATCCCTTTATTAATTCTGGTTTTACATTCTGTTATTGAGAGTCATGCTTCTCACACACATAGGCCCGTATCACACACATGCACAAGTTGTTGAGTGTCCGGTGCCTTGCTCAAGGGCACCTCGGCAGTACTCGGGAAGTGCCCTGGCACCTCTCCAGCTACCAGACTAACTTCCTTATTATGGCAACTTTTCAGTGAAATGTTGTACAGTCAAGACCATAAACCACGAGTGCTTTGTATTTAGGTTACATCCTGTGAAGATCCCTTTTTGCTTTTATCTTTGTTCCAGCACACAGACAAGAACTGCTCCGTACCCTTCTTTGTGTACAGTTTTTACAGACTGCCTACGGAGACGATGGATCAGATAGTGTGTCCAGGTCCATTCATCATTTCAGGGTTGTGACAGAGCTCTCAGAGGGACTCGGAGGGTAAGCATCAATGCTAATGTTATACTCAAAAGGTGTCTCAACCTTGTTTTATATCCACAGACGAGATGAGATGCCAATCGATCCTCCATTTATCACACAAGCAGTTCAAAATGTCAGCAGAACATTTGACATGTTGAATGTGAAGAAAAAAAAAGGGGAGCAGAAGTACTTCTTGTAGTGTTATACTCAAATAACTATCATTTAATCTCCTTTATATCTGATACCATTTAACAATGACAATCAGAGGACTAATGTTAGCTCAAAATGTACTTGTCTTTCTTTATAATGATCATTATGGAGTCCATTCTATCTTGATTAATCCATTATTGCTTGTGATGTTGCTGATATGCAGTTTTTCCAAGTGTGAGAGTGGCAAATAAAAACTAGATTAAAAGTAATCTAGCTCTTTTAGTCAGCACTTTGACACAGTGGAGCTTTAGGCTGAACGCTAACATGCTCACATTTATTAAAGCAAACTAAAGGTTAACAGAGTGCTGGTTAAAGAGGTCATTATAGCATTATAGCATGCTATCATTTACTACAAATGAATTGAGGCTGAGAATGAAAGTATTGGCAAAATAACCGTTTCACCTGGAAGAAAATCAGAGTATCACCAAAGTCAAAAGCATTGACTGGAAATGGCTGGAAATGTTTTCCTTGACTCATCTCATAGTTTGAAATGTGTAATGAGGTTCTGCTTACCGTGCGGTTACAATATACAGGCCCTTTAAATGCTTTAAAAAGTTGTGTTTTCCTGAGATTGTAATGGCCAGGTATCCTTAAAAGATCACCTCAAACTCGATTACTTACTCGATTTGAGTGAGTGTTCACATCCAATCATATTAATTCATCCCATAGTTGAAATATTTCATAATAAAGTGATGGACTGTCTGACCCGTGTAGCAAACTGCTGGAAAATGATTTAGATTTAAAACACATCATAAAGCTTTTCAAGATTCTGACAAAAGAACCGTTATAAGTAACTTGGAAGTAACTTAAGTTGGTACTTTTGTAATAGCACTGGTTCCCAACCTTGGGGCCGGGCCTCCTTGTGGAGCGCCTGAGATCTTGGGGGGTTCTAGGCTCTGTCTACTTTGAGGTTGTCTAAATGAGTTAAATACGTGTTAGAAAATTACTAGGAAATGTATACAAATGTCTTTTGGTAAGAACAAGGGTGTAGGCATATTCTGATAGGATTTTATAAATGAAAACTATTTCATGTATGTTCATTTTCTAATGTAATTCATCACTTTTCTTTTCATGCGGGTCAGCTTTTCTTAGATACAAGTAGGGGGGTTCCAAGGAAAAAAAGGTTGGGAACCGCTGGTGTAAAGCATAACAGTACAGTTTGATGAAAGAGGTTGAATTATTTACTTCTTCCCTGTCCTTGCATGAACTTAATTTCCCATAAGGCATTGTTACTTTTTTACCAATCAGTGGATAGGGATTCTGATTAATGGCCACTAGGGTTGAAATCGTGATATCACAGTTGATTTAGAGGACCTGTCTCCAAGGCGACCATTATCTCCGTCCTGCAGAGGAGTGAGACAGAAGTACCCCTCCATTATGGGATGGTTGAGCGGAGTAAACCAGATCATTCTTCCCTCTCTTCTCACTCTGTGCCTCTAAAAGCTACATTACACTTTTATTTCACAACCCTGAAATCATTCTAATAATTTATCTGTATGCATGTCGCAAATGTTCAGGGAAAAATCTAATACTGGATGTTCTGATCTCATTAATGGAGAATCCTTTTTGTGTTTCCGGAGAAGTACACCAGCTAAATAGATTAACCCAACCACAGGATATGCACTCTATTAACCCAACAAAAATTCACTAAAAATCAAATTTCAACATATTGAATATAATGTAATTTAAGAATTGTAAAATATGAAGGAGACAACAGACAGTCACAAGAGGCTTTCCCTCCGCCTTTTTTCTAATGTTCTCCATGAAAAATAATTATCCAGGCTGCCAGGAAGGGCCAATACGATTAACCATGGAGATGGGAGAAATCAGAGGAGGAGGAAAGGGAGGGACAGCAAAGGAAAAGAGGGAGGCAAGAGAAGAGAGAGGAGGTGAGAGGAGGAGAGGGGCTGGGTTTGAGTGAGGACAGAACAAAAGGGGGAGCAGAGGATTAAAAATGGATGGGGAAAGACAGCCTTGTGTAACAGTGAGACAGAGTACAGTTGGGCAGCAGGGTTTGTTGGCAGCAATTAGGAGAAACTATAGCCACCACCCTCATTAGACGGGCTACGAGGGGAGGAGGAAGAGGGGGAGTAGGGAAACAACAGAGAGAGAAGAGAGGGCTCATGTAGGAGCTGAGTGGAGTTTCACTCTGACCACTGTCCTTCCTTCTCACAGTATCAGGTCATTTCTGAATGCCAAGGTTCATCTTGTAATTTTCCCATCTGCTCCGTCTGTCATTACCACAGACTATTCAAAACATGGACATAGTTTTAGTGATGTTATCCACTGGTTTCAGATGGGGCTTTATGAAGCTCAACGATGGCAGCTACTATGACTCAACCAAATTTACACAATCATTTTCTTCTCCTATCCTCACTCCTTCTCCCCTGCCTTCTTCCCATCCAGGTGTCTCTTCACTTGACCCTCTAATCCCTTCGTATTTCTCTCAAAATGAAAATATATCTTTCCTCCTTCAAACTCTGTATGCCGCCCGTTCTGCCCTCTGCCCTCCCTGTTCTCACCTTGGTGAAGATTAGAGCACATCTTTGTTTCTCGTCTCTCTCCTCTTGACATCTACAGGAACCACAAGGGGGAAGACAAGCCTGGAGCGACTCAAAGCTCTTTCCCACTCGTCCTCTCCTGTGCTAGAAGACAGCTCTTTGACAGGACTTGTGTTGCGTGACCATTTTCTGAGAGAAGAGCAGTCCGATGGGGACTCAGAAGGGACCCCAGCACAGACTAGAAAAGAAGCGGTTTCTGAAATAACGATATAGAGGTTTGACCTTATTCAGTTAAAAATACTAAAATACTGTATTTTCTTACAGTAATTTATAAGCTCAAAACTTGGATAGCTCCATAAGTAAATAGCTGCTTGTTGAACAACTGTTTCTAAATTGTCAGTATTTTCTCTCAGAATTGGTGTAATAAACATATTCTCTTAATATTCTCTTCCTAATTGTTAAACAACACAAGAAAAAAAGCTGTCAAAGGGTGTGAGACAGTGATAATGAGGGTGGAGGATAGGGAATCAATCTAGGAGATGGTGTCATCTGAGACAAGCTGACGTCTTTCTTACCGTATGGACACAATAGGTAGGTATGGCCTTGTGCACACTGACAGAATAATGTATCAGGAAGAGGCATCCAGGTGTAACCTATAGCCAGCTCATGTGGGCTTTAACATGACTCAGCAGTGATGGTGGTGTCAAATGGAACAGCATGACAGGATAAACGGAAATGATTTAAACACATCAACCAATCCCCCTTGATTGCCTTATAGATACGAACAGTTTGATAATTCTGCAACAGGGTGACTTTTTAATTTCTGCACCGATTTCAATAAGATGGATTCTTGTAATTATTTTACCCGGGGAGAATGGAATGTTCTAATGAAGTTGTGATTATGTCATTTCTCATTTTGCCAGTGTGTTCAGCCTTGTAAAATGAGATTTTAAAGGATCATAACATAGTTTTCCCCACATCTCCCCCCCATTTAATACAAGTTCAGTTATTTTAACTTAACTCAAACTATTTTATTATTTTAAGATTTTTTAATTGGTTTGTCAGCCTTTTATCCCGCCCCCCCCAATCTAAAAAAATAAGTAAAAGAACCAGCATTAACTTTTTCAGCTATTTTAGCCCCAGGAGATCTTCTTTTGGATCACACAACACTTGCCACCAACAGCTCCCCTCATGCATCGATGAGCCTTGGCCGCACACGACCCTGTCACTGGTACACCGGTTGTCATTCCTTGGAACATTTTGGTAGGTACTGACCACTGCAGACAAGGAACAATCCACAAGAGCTGCAGTGGATGTGCTCTGACTCAGTCTTCTAGCCATCACCATTTGGCCCCTTGTCAAAGTAGCTCACATCCTTACACTTGTCCATTTTTCCTGCTTCCAACACACATTCACTTAAGAAGAAAAATGTTCACTTGCTGCCTAACGTATCCCACCTACTGACAGGTAGCCATTGTTAAGAGATAATCAATGTGGTTCACTTCACCTGTATGTAGTCATCATGTTATGGTGGATCGATGAGGTCGTAAGGTAAGGTTAAAGCATCTTGAAATGTTTAGTAATGCTGACGCTGATACAGATGGAGTAGTAGTCCTCAAGAAAATAAATATATGTTTTCATATCTTGGAAAATGTTGGAAAATCAATACTTATTGGTCAGCTCAACATTAAAATGCCAAGACAAAGGCTAAGAAGCTGCTGAATGTATTATTTTTTTGTCCCTCGTGTCAGAACTTTCCCCTAGCATCAAAAAGCAACTGCAGAAGGAAAATATAGCTCTGATCTAACAGACTACATCTTCACATGCATTAACTTACAAGTCGTACATTGTTTGTGAAGCAACAGAATTGAAATCATTTTAAAACAATGATTTCAGTGAAAAATGAATTCAATCAATATATCAGCGGTGTTTCTGAAAGTCTGCACCTCCCAAGCAAACAGTTAAGATGATTTGTACTTGACACGAAGCAGATTTTCAGTCAACTATTCCTTTAAAGTCTGTAAGAAGTCAAACTTGAATTGCTTGCATTCTGTTTTAATGGACATTCATTCTGCGAAACAACAACACATAAACCAAACAAACTGTGTGACGAGTTAAGGAGTTAGACATAAAAAACAACATTTTGAAATGTCAAAACCATTGAAGAGTAATTATTCCTGTACAAACCGAGTGAAAAATGCCTTACTGAAATGTCAGAGTCAGAGGGGGGGGCACAGTGCATTAATGGATCTCGTTTCACACACAATTAGAACAAGGAGTGACCTCACACTCCCCCCTTTAATGCTCCATGAAGTGCATGCCTACAAACACAACTATTTGCATATACACACACACACACACTGTTGGTCAGATAGACATCCATATGCGTGCACACGCTCACACAGACACACAGAGTGGATTCAACCCATTAGTGAAGACGGTAATTAGAGTAATTGCCCTGCAGCTAGCCAAGGTTCATGACCAGCTGAATAGATCCATCCATGTCTGAAATCAGCTGGATTCATGCCTGGGTATATAGCAGAGGCGGAATCCTGTACAGTACCCACGTCACTCTGTATTAAGAGTAGAGCTTCACAATTAGTTGATAAATTAGTTGGTTAGCTTCCACGCCAATCATTAATGTGATAATTATTCTCTAATTTCAAACCTCAAAATGAGCATTCAATGTCGTTCTTGTATCCTTTGGTACTAAACTGAACATCATTGGGTCAGGGCTTTCTACTTTTTTTAACATATTTATAGACTCAATAATTCAACTAATTACGAGGAAAATGTTTGGGCAGCTCTGTGTCGATGCGGGTCACCCTTAAACCTGAAGATTCTTTCCTTTGGCAATATACTGAATCCCAAAAATGCTTTAGCCTTTTTGGGATTCAGTAGAGTCCCAAAAAGAGCTCCTCAACTTGTTGACAAGTTGACATGTACTTGTCAACAAGTACATGTCAACAATGTACTTGTTGACATTTCAACAAGTAATTGTTGAAATGTCTGACATGTTAAAAAATGATGATGAGTTTCAGAGTATTTGAAGCCTACTGTAATTTCATATTTCTCCTTTTCAACCTTTGATCATATCTTTCAAGACCCCTGTCTCCTTCATCTGCTGCTCTGCACTTCTCTCAGCTTCCATATTGTCTTAATAAAGAAGAAATATTAAAAAGAGCTCCCTGCCTGCTCTCTATTAAAGAATTGAGCCCTGAGGGCAGAGACAGAGTCGGAGTCGCTCCCGAGCCTCTGTCATATGAGCCATAATACCCAGGGGCCATGGCTTCGCTACACCTAGCTGTCTGCGGTGAATAATGTATGTGGAGCGGGGCCTCAAGGCAAGCTACAGTTCTCAAGTGTGGTCACTGCGCTGGGGCCAGAGGCCTAGCGGCAAGCGGAGATAGGGTTTCATCTGACATCAAGGGTTATCAGATGATCTGAAGTCAGCAGCAGAGCTGACCAGAACTTAAGTTTCACCTGGTGCTATGGGGTTATCTCGTTGACATGGAGTCAGATTCTAGCATGGCGGTGTGGAGTGTCCCAGGATTAGGAGAAGTGCTTTTGAATGCAGGTGGAATCCCTTCATTAAATGGATAGGGAAGCCCAGAGTGTCCAAATTTCAAAGGATCTTTACCAAAAACAACTGGATGTGACAGGATGCGTAATGTGTGATAGTAAGGGGGGCATGAAGGGCAGTTCCATCAATTATTTAGCCGAAAAACAAGTCTTTAAATAACTTTGTTATTTGTCATTGACATAACTAACCAAATATTTAGAGACAAATATAAAGAATGAAGAATTACCGGTAAATCACTTCATATATTTAAAAAGATTTCTTCTTTCAAAACATAGTGTTAAGACATAAGATTACCTTTTGCACAGCAACCAGTAACACTGCATACTTTTAGAACTCTTAAGATCCAGAGCAGTCAATAAAAGATATTTATAACCTTAGGCGGGTAAGATACTTTTCTATATCAACAGGTTTGGTATAGGGCCCCTTAGCCATCATTGTTACCTCTCAGTGAGCAGCTGGCAGGGTGTCCAGTTATATAAACGTACTATTTAAATTAAACTCTTAACAATATAGTATATCAACATATACATAAATGTGTCACTTATCTTGCCTTGGGTTGGCGGCACGACTTCCCCTACAGATGGGAGTAACCATGTCGTCTCAAGTAGAACCAAGTGTCCACATTTAATCGTAATTATACGTCTAAATGATTGCAGTTATAAATCAATAAGGAGCGATGCAATAGCCTGGAGTCGATGTTGTTTTTTTCTTTGGACACAGGCACAATGAAAATGAGTAGAAGACAATCCTTCTGCACACAGAGTTACATATGGTGTGACGTGATATGCTGAGGTTCTCTCACAATAGCCCTGAATGGCAGAAATTACTCTCTGCACCATTAAAAGCTGTGACAAGCTTCAAGGCTATTGATTGAAAATACAAAAGTGAATTCATATTCTATCTTCAACCAGGGAGGGAAACACAATGGGAAAACGCTATTCGCATAATTTAAATGATTGCTTTACGAATGGAACGCATGTCTTCTTGTGTGACTCAAACATGTTTTGTATGTCTCATTAGCCTG
This sequence comes from Labrus bergylta, assembly GCF_963930695.1. Taxonomy (NCBI): domain Eukaryota; kingdom Metazoa; phylum Chordata; class Actinopteri; order Labriformes; family Labridae; genus Labrus; species Labrus bergylta. The sequence goes on from NC_089214.1 coordinate 15,598,651, forward strand.
CCAACCATATCACATGTTCAATTCTGTCGCTGCTTCACTGACAAGTAATGAGTTACTATGCATTAACTATTCAATACTCCCCCCCCCCCCCCTTCCATTCATCTTTAATTACAAAGACAAATGAATAAGGTCTCATTTAATAGACACAACTGGATGAGTGATGAACATTATTAGAGCTCAGAGTCACAGTCAATGGCAGAGTGTGACAGCTTGTTTGGCTGTAAAGGCAGAAAATGCAAACAGTGTACCAAAATCAAATGTAGTTATTTTTATCACTGATCAGCCACCAAGATGTTTTAGCCCCTCCTCCTCTTGTTTACCATCTGCTCTGTCCACCAAAATGCCTTTTCCACATACTTTCCTCTGAATCGTGCTATAAGTCCTAATAGCATTGGAGAGACATACAACCCAATAACATGGGTCCACACAAGTGTCATTTATTCTTCCGCTGCCTCTTGAGTGCTCAAATAAAAATGACTGCAACGACATTAGATGACATTAGTTTGGTATTCGCAGCTTAAGAAGGGTAGAAGAAGTAAGCTCCATTTAGTCATTGGCGACAGTTGTTTTTGTCATGGTTTGTGGATTCAGAGCAGAGATGCACAATCCACTTTTTTTTCAGTTCCGATCTGATTCCGATACATTATCATAACTAATAATGATGTTGTTGTTGTTGGTATTATGTGTAAGGCTACACAAAGCTGTGGTAAACCAAGCATTAGATGGCATTGTCCTGGCTTTACATATCAACAGGAAGCAGCATCAACAGTCAGATTTTCAAGTTAAATGTTTAAACTGAAGTGTAAGAGTTGTACTTTTGATCTTAGGAGCTGCTTCATGTCGTCTGAACGTCATGATGGAGAGAGACTGTACAAGCTGAGAATGTTTGAAGTGCCCAACCATCTGTCTTGAACTGTGACGTGGATCAGTGGCGTCAGTCCGATACATAGATTACGTCAATATCGGACCCAATATTGATATAAAGATCGGATCGGTCCCATCTCTAATGCAGAGAGACTTCTTGACCTAACATTTTAAAGAGTCTTGTTCCAAACACAACATATGTAAAACTGTCACTCTCAATTGACCAAATCATATGACAATTTCAGCAGATAACAAGAGATGAAGATACCAGCTTACACTCCAAAACACACATGTACTGACAAGAGAGGACAATAACCAAAGACACAAACAGACTCCCACAAACAATCATAGCCAAAAGGACAAGTAAATAATCCTTCACACGCTTACAAACACACAGGTACAAACCCACACAAATACTCACAAACACGCACAAAAATGAGGTTCCTGAAGCATAATAATGCCATACGCGTTCAACATCATTAGCTGTGCTGGGTTATTAAACATCCCCCATAACAGACTCTCACAACAATATGTCAACACCATCAATCAGCGCTGCAAACACAAGACTGTGACTCCCAGTGGGGTTCAGAGCAACAGAAGAACAGCCAACAACTTAAGGTATTTGTTTCTGCTGGCTCATCCCAAATGATCTGAATGACTGTGGAGAAACAGTGCTGATGAGGTAAAATGTGATGCTTTCAAAAATAAAATGTAGAAAGGATAGAGTCATCAGAGACTTAAAACAGAGTGGTGTTATTTCTGAAAATACATTCACAATTTGATTTATTTCCTTAACACTATGAAAAACAACATCCTGCCTCAGAGGGAGAAGTTGAAATCAGGGTTGCACAGTAAATCGCAAAATTGTCATTATCGGGATATGAGCCTTGGCAATAAACATATTGCTTTTAATGTAGTCAGCAATGCTTTCTACTCAGCATGCGTATTGTACTGTTCTTTCTATGTGTTTTACGTCACAAGTGTTAACATAAACAAACAGCCAGCCAAACTCCTTTCCAAGAGCCAGGAAGTGAGCGTGCTTGCTCTTTGAATTACTTCTTTCACAGTAGATGAGATGACAATGAATCGGAGTGAAAAGCCATCGCTTTCTAAAGGATTCACACCAAGGATGGATTTGGATTCAACATGGAAACCCAAACAGATGCCACCATGCACTTTCTCTGTTTACACCCTTTCTACTTCCTGTTTCCTGCTTCATGTGTCTTCACATATCTCAAAATAAAGGAAGAATCATATTTTATTCAAATTACAATGTAATCGATTTTTTAACAGTGAAACTTTGGCCTTTAGGCCTGTGTATAATGATCATGCTTTAAGACCATTTGATGCAGTCAGATGAAGCTAAAGCTAGCTATTAGCTACTCTTCGATTAATTAGTACCAAATAAGCAGAGAAAAAAACAGCTATTTGATGTATTTTGGATTTATAAGGGACATGTTGCAAACACAGGTGTTCTGTAAAATAAGAAGAACAACAAATTGACATTCACAAGTCAGTGATAGCTAATATACACTTTTAGTTTTTGTTGTATTTATTGCAACTCGTATCGTTATCGCAGCATTGAACAATGTGATTGCACATTGCAATAACTTATGGAAGGTAAACTAGAAGAACAAAGAATGATGTCTCTACTGAATATAATAAAAAGAGATCTTCCTCTCACTGTGTCAAGTGTAATGAAAGCACCAATATAATGCACTTATAGTACAAATACAATTTAACACATCAGTTTATGAAGACACCTAATGGTGACTTTGGGGACATCTAAATACAGGTATTTTGTACAGTTTTTCACTTAGAAAATGTGTGTATGCCTGTCATTTTTCTAAAGTCGAGACTCGCAGCATGAACCCCTGATGCTCGGTTCACTGTACTGCTGATGCCTCATCAATCATTCATAACCAGGAAAAAAGGAGAATAGTTGAAAGCTTTATCTTCAGAGACATTTAACCTCTGACACTCTGCGCTTAACTTCAATTTTTCTTTTAAGTCAAAATTAGCTATTGAAGGACTAACATGAAACATACAATGCATCATAGAATGTCAAGAATGAGGGTTTATCTAAAAGAGCATATTTTTTATAACTGAAGAGCTTTATCATGTGCGTTAATCGTCTAAAATGATGATACAGAAGCAGGACTTCAGAGGGAACACAGCTGGTGCTCCATGGAAAGCATCAACTTTGAACTAGTCAAACCTGCAGGTTCAAAAGACCCTTTGAACACCGCTTCTTTTGAAAGTGTCTTTATTCTCATGCTATAAGATTAAAAATGAAGCATCTTTATAACTTCTGTTTTCACATTCCTTAACAACAAGGTCGAGTCAAAGTAAATGTACAGATGAAGAATTGAAAGTTCTTTGATACTCTAGCATATTTTTGGTAAATAAGAAATGCTCCCAACATTTATCTGTCACATATATGTGTTGTGAAACCACAATACAGTATAGTGCAAGTTGTGACGTTAAATTGTGCCAGTGCAAATTGAAGGGAGGGGGATGGGGGGTTAGAATGTTCTGATTTTACAGTCTGATGGCTTGAGGGAAAATCAACTCCTCAACCTCTCAGTTGTAGCCCTCAGGCTTTCTGTAGCTGATGGTGAAGATTATTTGGCATCATATATTTCCTGAAAAAAAGAAAATAATGGTGAAAACAGTAAAATTTCCACCACAATCATGTACAAGTGGTGCATATATATATATTCCCCTAAGATGTTACACACACTAGCACAGGAATCATGTCTATAAAGTTCTTTAACCATGACATTATACTGTTACAGTGAAGTCTACCTTTGTGTAATAATAATAATGATCACCTCATGTGAGATTGTGTCTTCATGAGTATTGGAATTCTTCACTCTTAAAACGTGTTAAGAGATGATTGAACTCTGATCAATTCATCTTTGAGTCCATGTTGATATTTACTTTTGCTTATATTTGATTTTCCTTGTAGGCTTTCTGAGATAGTAAAAGGAATGGGACCAACGGACTAACAGACAACCTTTAAAAAATGTCTCTGGCAACAGCTAGAGGCAGAATTAAATATACCTTCTGTTATCTGGCACCAAGTCTGTACAAAGTAGATTCCAATACTGGCTTTTCTACATTCAGTATTGTGTTTTTCTCCCCTAAAAATCCATTCTTTTCTAAAAGCTTTGGATAAAAGACTCAGATTTATATCTTTTTAAATAGCTCCAGAACAGTGGTACCTATCACCAAAGCATTTTAGCACCTCCAATTATCATGTCTCAAACAATGGCCAACACGTAACTGCTATAATGCAGAACATACTGCATGTGAAAAAAGTGACACTTTAACAGTGGCCTTCAAGAGCTCCCAGGGTAAAATGTGTTAATGCTGAGGGACTCTTTAAAACATCTGCACTTCCAAAAAGTTTTGGAAATAAAATACAACTCTAAACAGCTACATTTTAAAAAGGATCTGTCAGGATAACACTGCATTAGGTGCTGAGGCTGCTCAATGTGAATACACTGCTTACCCAGTGCTTTGGTGAAGTCTCTTCTTCTCTGAAAAAAAGTTACAGGGAGCTTCCACTGGCTGTCCTGAAGGGGTTTTTATCCCGAGACAGGAGCTTCTTTAACTATCAGCCTTACTAATGCTTACTGCTTACTAATGTCTCTGAGGGCGGCAGCTGGGTCGATGCTGGATGTGAGACTGCACCTCCCCGATTCCCCAGCTAGCTGGACAAGATGAATGGAAGATGGGAAGAAATTCAGGGAGGTATAAAACAGAGAGTTTTTACCTTAAGAGACTCTTCACATAAAGTGATAGAAAAAGAAAAAGGAAGTGAGAGAAAGGGAGAAAACAAAAGACAAGGGAAGACAGATGTGAAATAGGAACAATGAAGAGACGACTCAACCATACTGCATGATTTCAATGAGGGGCATTTTACCAGAAGTTGCTGAGTTATTATGAACATTAAAATTTTTAAACATTAATTCCATAAAACATTTGGATTAAAGGAAGAATGTGTGACATTTGAAACATAAATATAGCAGAAATCAAGTATATCCTCTTTGAATGTCATTGAAGTCATGACTGTCTAATAGGTGAGAAACCTGAGTCTCGCCAGCTTTATTGTTGTTGGAGCTAAGTTGAAATCATGTTTACATGGACGGCATCGTACAGATGTGAATATGTAATATATATTCACATATAATTGTCATATTCCTTCACCATGTATACGCTTAGCAGGACTGTTGTCTTTTTTTCAATAAGGGGCCAAACTACAGGGCATGGGGGTTCTCATACAGTAATAATAATCTTACTATTAGATCATTTAAGTAGTGCGAGAGCATTGCCATCAGTATGATGTAGGATGATTTTCCATGCAGTTCTGTTCAACTTGTTCTATAATGTTCCTCTGTCATCCCTGACTCTCGTGCTGAAGATGATGTCTCCACAGATGCAGCTGCAGAGTTACAATAATCTACTCTGTGTTGTTTTTTTCAAATATGTTTTTTCATCAGACATGCACTTGCGTCAGTGATCTTGCTTTTAGTTCAGATTATTGAAATGAGGAGCTCAAGTTTAAATTGTGAATCAAAACATTTGCTGTGAAATGTGTTTGCAATTGCTTTTACTAGACCACAGTAACAGGTGAATTGATCAACAACATGCTGCCCGGTGACTGCTGTCTAAAAATGGATCTGGTTAAAATGAGCTAATGTTTCAGACTAGTTTCTTGCACTGTGCCACTTGGGAGTGAGGTTCTGTGGTAATTCTAATTGAAGTGAAAACTAATTCACCAGTAAATAAGCCAGCCCACAAGACTAATGCACTTTATGCAGCAGCAGACGACATTAGTGCTCCCTCAGAAGTGAAACAGCACAGAGAGAGTTCATGTTTTATGCATTAGCATTCACCAAGAAGAATTATGGTGAGCGACAAATGAGTGGTGGAGATGAATGTTGCTGCGATGAGTGCCTTCGATTTAACACTCCGAGTAAAAGCCATGGGGACAGGTAGGTTAGTTAAAGCCACGCACTGCAGTGTCTCTCTGAACATCACATTCAAACAGTGGAGTCAGAAATACAGGTAGTTACAGTTTTTTTTCAATCAAAGAGAAGGGAATATTTACAGCAAGGTAAGTCATGTTTGATACAGAATTGTATAATTGATAAAATCGGACCTGAGCCTGAGCCTGTCTCTTGAACTTTGTGTGTGTGTGTGTGTGTGTGTGTGTGTGTGTGTGTGTGTGTTTAACTCCCAATTTACACTCTTCTGTTCCTGGCTATTTCAATGGGAGGTAAATAAATGTATAACAAATACAATGTTGTCCTTTTTTAATTATGTGAAAGTATCACTCCTGATGAAATAATAATGCTCCTAAAAATGTGTATGGGAAAGCTAATTTCTTTGTTTTGGGGAAGCGTAAGGCTCATACTGTATCGTGAGGGAGAATAAGGAAGTTCTCCATGTCGATAAAAAAAACAGATGTGCAGTATCAGATCAATTCAGACCACTTATAATTTCTATGACATGTTCCAAAAAATGAAAAGAAGCAGATGCAAAATAAGCAATATCTAAAAGGTTTAAACAAAACTTCCTTAATACGTACATGAGGGACAAACTCAGGGTTGGAAATTAACTTTCTTCATTTACCTGCCACTTCAGTATTTACAGCGGCTCCTTTGACCACGAGTCACAGCCACAGCCACAGCTCGCTTCTTTTAATCATTATGGACTTAAGACAAGCGAGTCATCATTTTAGACACATGTTCAGCAGGTAGACCTGCTTTAGTGGTGATGAAAATCTGTGCTGTAGTCAACTTAAGTGACATCGAGGCAAGTCATTTGTGCACGTATCTTATCATTATAAACACTGACACACACTCTTAAGAGGAGGAGGGGGCTGTTACCATTGGTCACTGAGCATGTAGGGCCGTTTGGCTTTGTGTATAAAGTCAGAGCAGCCACTTTAACAGAAGCAAGAAGCATAAGATGCAATTCACAATTTTTCAAAACACAAATAACTCCAGTGTTTAAGAAATAATCCCAGTTCAACCATCTCAACCAACCTTTTTACAGACCTGTTAACAAAGCTGACACTTTTTTTGCAGTTTTTGTTGTGAAAGGTCACCCAGTCTATCTGGACCTAAAAATATTTTCTTCAACTACATGAATCAAAACACGAGCGATGCTAGTGCTGCTTTGATCTTCCAACGCTTTCGTAGGGCTGTAACACAGCATAGTATGATCAAAGCAAGTATGAATACACGCTGACGAGTAAGTACATCTCCTTCTCCCTGTGTGTGTGTGTGTGTGTGTGTGTGTGTGTGTGTGTGTGTGCGCGTGCTTGTTACTAGAATGTGAGAAGGAGACAGAAATAGACAGAAGAGGAGAAGCAGAGGGGGAATCCTTTGCCTCTGACTGAGGTGTCTGCTTTATATTAGCCAAAAACTCATCATGGTTTATTTAAATTAAACAATGCCTGTAGGGTATGCAGTCTAGTGCGTATAGCTTCCTATATGCCTATCAAAAAAAAAAAAGTAAAAACATTTGTTTGTTCACTAACAAACAGGCATAATAAACAATGATTCACACTAAAAGAATCCTGGTAACGCACACAGTACAGACTTATACTTCACATATCCTATTCCAAAAAGCCTCTTTTGTTTAAAATGACATATTTCTCTGATTACCACTTTTCTTCGGCAACAAAGCCATTCACCCTGTGTGTTAAGCAGCATGATGGAGTAATGGCATCCAAGAAAGCAGGGCCATTTGAGCACTTAGAGTTGAAGGAAACACATCTGACTGATATTAGGGCCCGCACGCCATGGCGAGGAATGATTGACAGGCTCTAATGGACTGGTGCCATGCAGGCGAATGAAGTAATAAAGCTTTAAGTATGGACCCGCTCTACCTATTTACTGTCTCCAACAGCGCTCTGTCTTGGTGGCTGCTGTGTTACGTGGGTCCAGCAGGCATGACACGGCAGCACCCATAAGTCTCCTGAGATTTTATGGAACAGTTGCTAAAGCAAAGCCCTGAGCAGTTTTCAAGACACAGGCTATTGTAGGTGCTCACCTAGCAAAGAGTCATCAAACAAAGATGATGTTTGGATCTAAGAATAAGTATGTTTCCTTTGGTGATGGATTCCATCAGCCTCTTAGAATGCATTTTGAACTACAATCTAATCCAGCAGAGAAAATAAGAGCTACAGGTTATACAAAAAATAACCATATAGTTCATAGTAGACATGGGACAGTTCCGATCCAATATCGGTATCAGGTCCGATATGGATGTCATCTACATATCGGATATCAGACTCTGATCCACTTCAACAATCAAGATAGATCGTCGGGCACTTTAAATGTTCTCGCTTTAAAGACATTCAGACTGTACGAAGAGCGCACAAATCATCTCCATCATGACGTTAAGATGACATGGAACAGTTCCTTCTAAATGATCAAAAGCATAATTCTTGTACTTCAATTTAAAATGTTTAATGTAAAAACCTTCCAGTTTTTGCTTCTATCTGTTTGTCTGTGGAGTCAGCACAAAGTTCAAACACATTTCTTTGGAATACTAAAAACGTGTTTGTAATTTTATTTATTTATTATTATGTTTCCAATCTTTTCATGAGAAATGCAATACTGGGTTTAGTACAGCTCTGAGTAGCCAACAGCACTTATAATTATGATCAAAAAATATGGGAATCAGTATTGGTGTCGATACAATTGGAATCGGAAACGGATCGGACCTGAAAAAAAGTGGTATATTTCATCCAATACAAAGAAAGCTGAACAGCTCTTTCACTAAAATTGCTAAACAATGAAATTAAGTATTGGAGTAACACCACTGCAGAACTCATGCTTGTGAAATTATTTCACCCTTATCCAAATAAAATATTCAACTGAACATCAAAGGCTTCTTCAATACCTGGGATTTTATGGTGGCTCAAAAATCTTATCCACAGTTAACTTCCTCCAATGAATCTATGTATAGACAAGACAATCAATGCTATCACAACAGACTAGCTGTGAATATTCTTGCCGGTATAGTTACTAGATGTATATGTTTAGGATTAAGGTCAGGTTTTGGCCATTTGTCTCATCCAATTATGTAGACCACAGAATCAATACATTTCTAATAGTACAAATAGTGCTTCTAAAAGATGAGGCTCTTTCAGAACCTGGTTTTATAGCTCTTCTTTAGAGATGAATGTGTCTGCTCTGGATATTAAAAACTGATTTAGATCTGTGTTCCCAATCTCTATTGGCAAACCACTAAACATTGTTGCTATGGCTGCAATATCAGGGGAAACGTTAGAAGATGCTATTTCAAACAACATTATTTTTGAACTTCAGAAAATCCTGCTACACAGACAACTTTTTGAAAGCTGGTGGAAGTAAGACTGTGTGTGTGTGTGTGTGTGTGTGTGTGTGTGTGTGTGTGTGTGTGTGTGTGTGTGTGTGTGTGTGTGTGTGTGTGTGTGTGTGTGTGTGCATCTGAGTGGGTCTGCTGTGATGCATACATGCAAGTGGACAGGATAGCCCTATTCAAATTACAATAGAGGTTAGTCTCTCTTTCTTTCTGTCTTACACAAACAAACATGCATGTACACACAGGCCTTCACACACACACACACACACACACACACACACACACACACACACACACACACACACACACACACATACATACCATAAGCACATGAATATTCAGTCCGGGGGTGGCAAGAAAACGGACTCTGACAATAAAAATAATTAACACAGCCAGAAGAGCAGCAATGATGGCTGCATATAAAGTCACAGCCTATAAAATGTCTCAACACAACCTTCATGTAAAGTCTGTAAAAGAAGAGGGAGGGGTGGACAAAAATCTAATTTTGGTTAAACAACAACAGAAGAACACATTTAGAGACTAATATTATAAAGCATTAGTGTCAAAACAAAAGCAAAGTAAAGGCCTGAAAAGCCAGGAATCTTGATCAGACCCATTAGAGGACAGCCAAACTGAATGCTACAACTAATGGAAAAGGCGGGGGGGGGTTGAAATTTGCTAATAAATATAAAACATATGGGTCACCTGTTGCATAGGTTACGTAATGACAGGAATTCTTGATTGTTTCATTTCATAATGCCCAAAAGCAACAACTATAACAGAACATGAGTACACAGATCACTTATTGCACAACATTGTCTATTATATGTCGCTCAAGAAAAAAAATCAATAACCAGAGCATCAGGCTTTATGAAATACTGGACTCGATATTACACTCAAACCTCAGCTGGCCAGGGTGCTTGACTTCCAGTTGGTTTCCTCCACACAAATTGAGATCAATCAAACAAGCATTTATCAGTCTCCCTTCTTGGCAAATCAATGCCGCATTGAGAGTAAGGCTTTCTAATTATAGAACACACACACGTGTATGTGTTGGCGGTGACCAAGCTCACATTACAAACAAGTGTCCATCTAAAGGTGAATGTTACAGAAGCATTTTGTAGAGTGTGGACATTCTACTGGAACATGAGTTTGAGAAAACACACATGCATAATTATTTTAAGCGTGAAGTAAATGGTTCGTTTTAGAGCCTGACTGATAATATCGTTTGATATTATCAGATCCAGTGACTATCCTTATCGTCTAATTTTACTGCAGATATGCGCCGATATTACTAATTATATTCATCAGTCAAATAGCATTTCATTTTAGTTTCACTGTATCACACTAGCAGTTCTCTTTCACCAGCAGGGTGTGCTATACGGATTACAACAAGCGCTATCGCTCTCAAGCGGTGATGCACGTACGGTAAGTGTTTGATAACTTCATTTGAAGTATCAACACAACAAAATGTGTATATCCATCTATCTCTACAGATCGAACATTGATCCTAGAAAGATATCAGTCGATATATCGGCTATCAGTGAACTCTATAATTGGATAAAGAATGAAAACGTAATGAAGACACACACACACACACACACACACACACACACACACACACACACACACACACACACACACACACACACACACACACACACACACACACACACACACACACACACACACACACACACAGGTTTTCCTGCATTCATACAGAGATTACTTCCTTCCATTGGGGGAAAAACACTTTAAAGGGCTGTATGGGCATGTGTCTGTAAAAATGTGTGATAATAGCACATCTGCATTTTTATGTGGCTATAAATAAGAGAAATGTGCGTATGTGTAATATAATAGGAGAAAACATTCAGGTATGAAGCACAGCCGAGTCCCTCGACACCTGTAAGAATCACATTAGACTGAATTGAAGAGCTAACTGAACATGCTTACTAATCACCACAGAAATGCTGATTGAACCTGTCACTTCCATCATCTACACAAGTTAGAGACACCTGTACAAGACAATTGATGATTGAAGACTATAAGGCTTGTTTTAAAAACAGTGATTGACTAATCATTGCTGTCATAAGCTACTTAAAGGTTACTCAATATACTACCCTATTGCGCGGCAGTGTTCGCGTACCATTACAGGGCTTGTGACACGGCTGAATATTGGCACTGATCTGGTGATATGAAAAATATCACGATACAAAGGTAAGGATTTCAATTTTCATCAAACTTTAAGCAAAAACTGTCACAAAATTGTTTTAAAGGAAGAATAATAATGTTTTGATGCAATCTAAAAAGTACATTCGGCATGTCTCTTATGCATGGGTCTGCTTTTTGTGCAATATCAGCAAAGGAATTTACATTTTCCTTTCTAGGTTAAAAAGAAAATGAAGTGTTTCCAAGAGTAATTGCAACATCAAAAAATGTTAGTTGTGATACTCAAAAGGGATGTAAAGATTAATTGTAAAATCTTGATAAATCGATTCAAAGGTGTCAAGATTCACATCGCTACCCTGAAAAATGAACCGCAATAATATGGTGAGCATCAGCAGCTGCAGAGCTGCAGAGCAAGATTTAGAAATTGAGGACGCAGCACTATCTTTTAAATCGGAGGTGTGGAAACATTTTGGCTTCCCCGAGACAGAAAATGAAAGAGGGGAGAAGATAACAGACAAGACAGAAACTGTGTGCAAATATTACATGAAGACAGAGAGCTACACAAATAGCACAACCAACATGATGTGGCATTTAATCCACACCACGAGAAGCTCCAATCACCTCCCCTTGTTGAGAGAAAAAAAAACATGAAAAGGCCAAACCACACTGACAAGCAGGTTTGCAGCCCCTAAAGGAATCTTTTTCAGTCATAATTTGTCTTCAGTCTCATTTTGTAAAATAAATCATGAGAGAATTGTATCGTGAACCCAGTATCGTGAATCATATCGATCGTGAGTTGAGTGAATGGTTACATCCCTAATACTTTTCCTTACGCTCAAAAGGACAGGGCTGACTTCAAATTCTAAAATCTATACTTCATTACTAGTAGGTACTTCAGAAAAAATAGAGATCTCCTTGTATGTATGTAATGTAGTGTGGCTGGTTGTTGTTCTACTGATATTCCATGCACACAGTGTGGATTCAAACAGCCAGACTGGCCACCAGATCATCATTGGACTTACGAGCAACTGGTTCAAGATTTCTTATCTGCTGAATCCCATCCTTACAAGATTACCAATATGTTCAAATAAGAAGCTTCCGAGGGCACGGTTAAATTGACTGGTAGAGTAGAATTCAATTTGGCTCCTCAGTTTGAACTGAGACGGGTCACTGCTGGGTACTCAGCATGGATATTAACTCTGAAAAACGCACACACAGCATTACTTCACATCACCTAGAGCATGTGTTATTGTAGATGCCAAGATTGATTTGGATGGTACGATGGTTCTACTGAATCTAGTGGCCATGTCCTGTGTTTATGAGGGTGTTTGTGTGCGAGCATGCAGAGCAGCCTGGTACGGCACACTGAGGGACTAATGAGGCGGACACACAATGCAGCGCTGTAACACTTCGACATGTCATGATTCATTATTTGGGTGTCAACAAAAAAAAAATAAGGAAGGGAAATGCACTGGTAACACAGATATACACACACCCTGTGGGCTGCAAGAGCTGCACTGATAGAGTTGCTTTAGAGAGTATGAATGTGTAATGTGATCATGATAATCTACCGTTTGCTGGTTTGTTCATTAATACAGCCCTGTCCCTGTTATTGCACTGATGGTTTTACAAGATCATAAGAAGAGTGTGTATACTGCAAAGAAATGGTCCAACAGTGCCTCCACTGGCGTTTAGGCCTATTGTGATGTCGTTATTTTTGTACCTGGCTAAGTCAATAAACCATAATTACTTATGACAGTACACAGTAAATACAAAAAGTGCAGAAAAAAAGAATCTTGTTTTGTTGCATCAAGATAAAAGATCCAAAACTATTCTGAAACATTTAACTGATTATTCCCAACACACATGAAGGAATTAGAATTCTGGAAAATGTGTAGATAGTTAGATAAATTATCACAATAAGCAGGTTACAAACAGTGGATTGATGGTTTAATTAGCAAAGGAAATACAGGGCCTTTTCATTATTTTGATGTGATCATCATATATGTGGACGTCTGTCTCCTCACTTGTTCTTGTCTGATGAAGGGTGACGGCCCAAACCGTTACATTACAAGTCATAATTCCAATTAAATGTGAATTGGAGCAGCTTCTGGTGTGCGGACTTAGTCTTTCTCTGTCTTTGGATATGTTTTTTGTCCAGCACCCAGTACTCAACTTTTCGGATGTGCATGCTGTTTCATATTTTTGTATCAACACATGCATACACTGATGATGTGATCTCTAGGAGTCTAAGCCTTAGTATTAAAAAAGGACAGCTTTAGCTATTGTTTTCATTTCAGATCTGTTTGTTAGTTCATTAGGTTAAAAGGTGCGTATCATGTTTTTGTGATTCTGATTGTCTGAATCCACCTTCCTATTTGTCACCTGAACCCTCTTCCTCTCCTGTTTCTTTTTCCCCCCCTCTATCCTGCTACACCATGTACCATGTTATCGTTCGCGTTTGTACGAAACAAACAAAAAGGTCTTCATCTGTGTTTTGCAAATGGACGCCTCTCCCTTTTGTTCAAAAACCTAATGCAACTTGTTGTGTGGGCGACAAATGACAGCATTAGGCTTGTTTGTGTGTATGTGTGAGTGTGTGTGTGTCTGAGCGTTTTGTGCTCTTTGCTGGAGGTGGGATCATCCATGGCAGTCATCGGCGCAGAGTGCTAACCTCTCCAGAGAGGCTGCAGGTCTCTAAGTGCTTTGCTTAGCTACCGCTGCTAGGCAATCAAGATTCCCTCCAGTCACACAGGACTAGCCTGCTCCTCTGGGCTCGCTGCATTATCACAGCACAGTGCTCTTAAAACACTTACATTGTCTGATAGACACCTGCTAGTCCTCGAGACCCACAACACACTCAAAACTGTCTTCTCATAAAGCCTGGGGGTGTTAGCAGCTCCTAGTCACGCAAACTGGAAGGACTTATTATGCATATGGGGTGGACACTTCTCAGACGTTTCCTCCGAAGTATGGTCTATAACTGAATTCAGAGGCATGAAGAGTTATCTAATGGCACAATCTCCCAGACAGACATTCAGCAGAAGATCTTATTGAGAGCGTTGTGAGATCAGATATCTAATTAATGCCAGAAGTCTTTATGTCACTCCTAAAAACCCACCTCTGTGTTGCAATGTGCTACTCTTTTCTACCAGCAATTTGCAGCATGTTAAAAGCTTACATCTATTGCTAACATTGGACAAACTGGTACGTTCAAACCACAACCAAAGGGCCGAAATATTGTTAAGGAGCAGGGGGAACACCTGTGATGTCAGACCATTGCAAGAGCAGTGTAAGAAAAAGGCAAAGGCCATTTACACTAATTATTTTCTTATAGGAAAATGTAGTACACATTGAGGCTTTTATAGCATCATTTGCAACTTGCATTACGAAAACACTAAATTGGATTCAATTCCTGCTTACAGGACGAGAGCAATCTCTGATTAGCTTTGAGATGCTCCCAGGTGAGACAAGGATTTCATTTTGATTATGTTTTATTGATGCCTAACATTAGACTCTTGTAACATCTGGAGTGATATCGGTGTACAGCTGCATCACTCAGAATGGTAACATCGGCCAATATTATCGGCTGGCCACTCAATCGGTCGGGCTTTAATTATAATTTTCAGTTCAAAAGACATGTTACAATGTGTCCCAGGCCACCTCCACACAAAGTTTGAGTAATGAAATCATAAAGCATCTGGACAGGTATAAACTCATTTATTTGCTGCTGATAAGATAAAGTTGCCAATTAAAACCAAGTGTGACCAACGTCTTAATCTTCTTCAAAGGAAGGTTATATTCTCACCCTGAGTTGATCGTCACAACAACTCAGTACATTTCAAACAAAGAAACAACACCAAAGACGTTTTTCTAGTGTTAGGTCCAATAAAAGGGAAGGCATTCACGGCATTCAGAGCTTCTGTAATAGATGACAGGTAATCTGAGGAAATGAGAAGGTTTTACAGAGCACCTGGCTCCCTGGACTGAAAAGGAATACCAGCTCATTGATGTGTAAGGGATCAAGGAGGATGTCCTGACCATTTGACAATTAACTGTAACACATCTAAAACAAAATGGCTCTTCTGCTTAAAGGCTCTATCTTTCTGTCCTTCATCCTCATCCCTGTCTGACACTCCGGCACACATTTTAGCTGTCCAAACCATCTCATTTAAAATGTTCTCACTTAAACATCCATCCATAATGAAAACCAAGGTCTAATAGGTAAAGGCAATGTGACTTTAGGGATTTGTAAATAAGGCTGAATCAAAAAATGATTTGATGTCTGACCATCTGGTCTTGGGACTAACATGTTTAGGCTTTGCTCTATGAATACTGAAAAGCTTATTAGCTTGCCCAGGACTGACAACATACACACACTAACCCATGTTGCCCCACCTGGCATGCTTGAAGATTTTTGTTCCCTATTTTGAGTTATTGTAACAAATCTATGTGGATATTAAGTTTGACTGTAGTGCCTTATCTTGCCAAAGATGCAAGTCAAATGAACAACAGTCATATTGTTCTGTGTTTCATCTCCACTTCAAGGAGCGCAGTTTGACAAGATTAAACTATCCTGAACAGAAAACACATTAAATCTTCTGCATTCAAAGGATTTCTGTCACCTGTCTTAACTCTGCTGGTTAGAGAAAGGAACTGTCAAACAGCCACCTCTTGAAATGGGTTGATTCACACTTCGCTCCAGTAGCTCAACACTGACAGCACTGACATCCTTGCATTGATCCAGCTCATCATGGCTGTCTTCAGCTCCTTGATACAGACAACCTGTATTAGAACCCATCTGTCATATCATTAGAGGCTGATGCAAGCAATATTCTCTTTACTGGTGGAAGGGCATAGAGTGACAGTCTATGGAAAGTTAATGTTACATTTCCAGCATGGTGGCTGCAGCCGATGAGCCTCCGGAGCCCCCTGCAGTAACAGATGGGTTACGTCAGTCAGGCTTCATCCCTTAATATTTATAGTCTATGATCTTATTGCATCATTCCTTTGACTGTAGTCGTTAGGTTTACTACATCCCTCTTTCCCTCTGCCCTGTTTCATTCACATTCAGTCTCTTTAACTTTCCATAGACTGTCACTGTTGTCAGTCCTGGGCAAGCTAATAAGCTTTTCAGTATTCATAGAGCAAAGCCTAAACATGTTAGTCCCAAGACCAGATGGTCAGACATCAAATCATTTTTTGATTCAGCCTTATTTACAAATCCCTAAAGTCACATTGCCTTTACCTATTAGACCTTGGTTTTCACTATGGATGGATGTTTAAGTGAGAACATTTTAAATGAGATGGTTTGGACAGCTAAAATGTGTGCCGGAGTGTCAGACAGGGATGAGGATGAAGGACAGAAAGATAGAGCCTTTAAGCAGAAGAGCCATTTTGTTTTAGATGTGTTACAGTTAATTGTCAAATGGTCAGGACATCCTCCTTGATCCCGTACACATCAATGAGCAGGTATTCCTTTTCAGTCCAGGGAGCCAGGTGCTCTGTAAAACCTTCTCATTTCCTCAGATTACCTGTCATCTATTACAGAAGCTCTGAATGCCGTGAATGCCTTCCCTTTTATTGGACCTAACACTAGAAAAACGTCTTTGGTGTTGTTTCTTTGTTTGAAATGTACTGAGTTGTTGTGACGATCAACTCAGGGTGAGAATATAACCTTCCTTTGAAGAAAATTAAGACGTTGGTCACACTTGGTTTTAATTGGCAACTTTATCTTATCAGCAGCAAGTAAATGAGTTTATACCTGTCCAGATGCTTTATGATTTCATTACTCAAACTTTGTGTGGAGGTGGCCTGGGACACATTGTAACATGTCTTTTGAACTGAAAATTATAATTAAAGCCCGACCGATTGAGTGGCCAGCCGATAATATTGGCCGATGTTACCATTCTGAGTGATGCAGCTGTACACCGATATCACTCCAGATGTTACAAGAGTCTAATGTTAGGCATCAATAAAACATAATCAAAATGAAATCCTTGTCTCACCTGGGAGCATCTCAAAGCTACTCCGCGATTGCTCTCGTCCTGTAAGCAGGAATTGAATCCAATTTAGTGTTTTCGTAATGCAAGTTGCAAATGATGCTATAAAAGCCTCAAT
Organism: Labrus bergylta; assembly: GCF_963930695.1. Classification (NCBI taxonomy): domain Eukaryota; kingdom Metazoa; phylum Chordata; class Actinopteri; order Labriformes; family Labridae; genus Labrus; species Labrus bergylta. The sequence goes on from NC_089214.1 coordinate 15,616,174, forward strand.
GTGTACTACATTTTCCTATAAGAAAATAATTAGTGTAAATGGCCTTTGCCTTTTTCATGTGTAAAAATAGGAAAGTTGTTTGCTTGCTTAAAAGTAAAATTGATTTTTGGAATAAAGAAAAAAGCTTTTTTTCTTAACCCCTTTCTGTTCCTGTAAAATCAGCCTCATTTCGTCTAAGGCAGAGCTTGCTACATCCAGTTTTTGAATGCAGGAAAAACCCTATAAAGGCATACAAAAGCCACAAATAAACCTTTACAAAACTGTTTTGAAAAAAAACAAAAACTTAATTGAACATGAGTTTTCTGTGCTTTATTTGCAATAAATCACAGTCTTGTCTTCAGATTTGTAAAAAGTCTGAAAAAAATAATGCTGTCTGAGCTTTTTACAAGTTAAGACAAGCAAACTACTTTTAAAAAGCCTTTTTAATGCATTTAACCCTTTGTGCAAATCAATATGTGAGGACTATTCCAATACAAAGTCATGCTAATTTCTTGACCACATGAAGCTGATATTCAAAAGATGCAATGATGCTTACAGTATGTCAAATTTTTATTTTGCATTATTCACATGATTTGCCCTGTCTTGCCAACTTAATATATTTGCTGTTCTATTTAGATATGTTCACTGATTTAGTCACTGATGGTGCTGAAAGTAAAATGTACATCGTTTTCGGTCTAAACACAACTTGAGTGTGTCTCTTTCAAGCAGAAACCTCCGCTGTTGAAAAAGTCAACGCTGAAGTGCACAATCCCGCAGTCCGTTATTAAGTCATTAAGCCAACAGGGGCAGTAGCACTTTGTGCTCCAAAACCTCTTCATGCTGAGTTGGTGTGTGTATGTTTCCTACCAAGGTTTACCTGGAGAGCATGATTGATTAAGCTGGTGAGCAATCAGACTCGGACAATTGAGCGTGAGAGCGAGAGTCGAAATCCATCATCGTGAAGGCTCATGTCTAAGCCTGACACTAGATAAATCGGCTCAGATGAAGCCTGTGTGTGCACATAATGTGTGTGTGCGACCTGTTCATGTGTGTACATTCTTCCTGCATACTGTATGTATGCATGTGTGGGTCATGGCTACACAGCCCCAGTAGTCCAAGTGAAACCCCCACCATCAGCACACTCAACGCTTAGGTTGCTTTTCGAAATACAACGAAGGCTTATTCTATCTTCAAAAAGGCTCGTCAAGGAGGGAGTGAGGGAGGGGAGGAAGGAGGGCAAAGGGGAAAAAGGAGCATAGTGTTTCCTCCTTGTGTGCATTATGGATGAGGCGTGTCCGCTGCATTCGATCAGCAGCCCTCTGATGGCTTGAAGGTGGGTTACCTAAGACTTTGTGTGTGTGTGTGTGTGTGTGTGTGTGTGTGTGTGTGTGTGTGTGTGTGTGTGTGTGTGTGTGTGTGTGTGTGTGTGTGTGCTTGGGAGTGTTTGAAGAAAGAAAGGAGTCCCCGGGGTCAAACTGCCCACACACTAACAGATTATCTTATCCGGGAGTATTTTTTATTCATTCACTTTTTTTTTTTACTGAGTTGAAATGTATGAAGCTTTACCTTGAGACACAATGCTTTGTTAAAGTCCTCAGGATTTTTACTGCATTCAAAAGTTGGAGGTGGCCAACCCCGTCTAGTTTTGTACCTCCACCGGTCCTTGTCAAAGTCTGATGGCAGTTTTCATGAAGAGCGCGGTTTTACCAATCCAGCACCTGGTGAATTTGTCATTTGTAACTGCAATTATGGCGGTACTGTATTGTAATCAATCCTGTGCACCAGAAAATGCTCTGCCAAAATACCAAAAGAGAAAGAAAAGTGAAAGGAGAAGACAATGATTAACGTTTTCTGTGAGTGCGTTAGTGTTGTTTTTTTTTTGCTACGCTGCTGTACAGGCATGCCTAAAACATACGTGTCAGAAAATTATAAACTGCAGAACTCATGACTGCAGGAAAAAATATAGAAAGTGAATAATGTTCAAATCTGGCTACTTTATAATTCTGTAAGGTGACGCAGTACACTTCTCTCTGTGTCTGTCATAGTCATAATCATACTACATGTGAATGCTTACACTTTAAATCTTCTAGGAGGTAAAATGTATTATTTACGTTAACTCATTTTCCTTTTTAAGAAATAAAGGGAGGGGAACAATTGCCAAATTGGTGCACAACAAGAGACCAGAATACAATAATTATAGTGTTTGATTCTTAACATGTCCAGGGGGGAAACAGCCCCTCCAGGCTAAATTTATTTCTACAAATCTTTGCTCCACCACCTTCCTCATTTTGAGCCAGGATGAACCCTGATCTTCATACAATATATTATCCATGTTTACATGCACTTGACCTAAGTTTAATCATGGAAACACTATCCTCTACATAAAGAGGATGTGCCCAGTGGAGGAGGAGGAGCACCAAAAGGGACATTTTTTTGTCCATTCACATGAGTGTCCCTTGGTTACTGCATCAACATGAGGTGAGCCTCGCTACAAACTCCATGGCAACATGACAAACACAACTGCCCATTCACAGAGAGGGGAGATGCCTGGTGTGTAGGCTGTAGTGTGCGCTTGTTTATGTACTCTCGTGCATTGTCAGTTGAGCTCGGTCACACTGTAGATAAGAGCTTTTTACACTCTTCAAACCTCTTAACGATTATTTCTAGCTTAGCATGCAGGAGACACAATACTGCTGGGTATCCATGTACTCACTTCTCAAACATTTTGTACCACTCTCAGCTATATGTGAGCTGTTTGGTCTGAATATAAAGTTCATATCCATCAAGATATGAATCGATAAGACACCTAAGCAAGCTCAGTTGAATCGTCATGCACAAGTAAGGAATAAAAGGGTTACTGCAGCAGGTGAAGAGGAATCGAAACGCCTCAGGGCAAAGCTTAGCAGCTATCCAGGAGAAGGAGATAAAATCTGACTCTGCCTTACATAAAAACATACTGGATACACTTTGCATCTTACAAAAGTAGCCAAAAGCACATTTCTATTTAGTTAAAGTAGGTGATATTGTTTGGGGATGAGTGTTGGCTTTGCTATGCTCGGACCCTCACTGACCTCTTCAACCTCATATTGTTCTTTTTTTGTTGATATTTAATCACATTAGTCATTCCTTTGAGTGCGGTCATTTCATGACCCACTTCCCTCTTCAAATTAGAAATGATGGTGCAATAAATTTAAGTTAGTATAGTAATTTGCTCTTTTTTTGATTAGAAGGGACTGGACTATCAGAGCTACTGCAACATGACAATAGCTTTTAATGGTTGCACAAGGCAGACAGCAGAGTCGTGCAGGCATACAAAGTTGCCCTCCAAATTCTTTTAACAATCTATTATCAGCCTTGTGGACTGTTAACTTAGCCAGCGGAAAATAAATGACAACACCTCAGTAGTTCTATATATAGAGTTGTAGTTTTTACAAGATACTGTTTTGTAGGGAATGGCTGGTGTGTGTAAGTCCACATCTCCAGTATAAACAGTGGAAAGTGAAGTGTGCAGGAGGGGTTTGGAATTGGAATAGCCTCAGAAGTTTCACCAAAGAGGAGACAGCTGGCGCCACCCCTCTGTGTGCCTCCTTCTGTCTTTTCCTTGCTTTCTCTCACCATCAACAAAGCTTTTAGATTATGTGAGAAAGAGACTTTCTGACACCGTTTTTCTCTCCTTCCTATTGTTTGCGACCAGATCTCACCCACTGCTTTTTTTCCTCACCCCCCTTGGCTGTGCTGTTTTCCCCACAGCCTCTCATCTTTCACCCTGAGGTTGTTCAAAGACTTTTCCTCCTCTCTTCTTTTTTTCTCTTCTTTCTCTCTCTCTCTCTCCTTCTCTCCTACTGCTGCTCTGGTGTCTGTCTACAGGTGGAAAATGTCCAGCAGATGCTTTGGCTGAAGCCCAGAGAGCTGCTGACTTTATTACCATGGCAGCTCTTTATCACCATGGACGCCGTCTATCAGTGCAGTGACCAGCGTCCTGTTACCTGGTCCAGGTCCAGCTGGCATATGTGCAAACATAAATATGCTCTGACCACTGAGGAGAATTCCCAGAGGGCTTCCCTACTTTCCTACTAAAGTGCCTCTTGAGTTTGATACTTTGCAGTGACTTAACGAAATCTCTGCACAGCCACCAATAGATCTACAATTAATACTATTTGGAAACAGATCAAATGTAACATACTGCATTCTTTGCACTTCCACACTCATCACATCAATAAGACTGGCAGAAAAAAGTTGCAATTTACACAAAATACACCATGGACATATCAGTAAACAGCAGTCAGGTCCCTCTCACATAACAGCTCACACATATGCATGAGCCAACTGTTCTCTGCACACGACACACACACAGCCAGTGAAGCCAACACTGAAATAAGTACGAGTAAAAGTGAAGATTACAAACAACTCAAATTTTTCAAATAAAAGACCTTTTCAATACATACACTAAGTAGTATTTTCTATAGATGCAAACACCCACAAACACAGCAACTACAACATTATACACATCAGTGCTTATATTTTTCTCTTACAGCCTGCATCGCTTGTAACTACATCTTTGTCACTTGTTTTTTACGTGCAACAACACACACACACACACACACACACACACACACACACACGTCCTTTCCATCACTTCCTTCCATAACTGCCTCTCTGCAGTCTGCTCTTTACTGAATCAACGGACATAGAACAGGTGCACACGGCCTCTCTTTCATTCACACATACACCTCTCAAGTCACTCTTAGGAGAAGTGTTTCCTACCGTCTTTGCGGTAAAGGTTGATCTCCACCTTCCTCTCTTCGGACCCCAGCAGGGCCTGGGCCATCTGGGCGATGGCCAGTCGTTTGGTGTCGGGTCCATACAGGAAGTTACACGTACACGGCTTCTGCATGATCTCTGCTCGCGAGTAACCGCACATGTGGCAGAAGCCATCGTTGCAGAAGATGATGGCGCAGTTCTCCACTCTTGCATTGGCTATGACGAACTTACGACCTGTGGATGGAAAGAGAACAAAATGACTTAATCTTTAACAGACCCAGCAACAATAACATCTAATTAAAGAAACAAAAGTCAGGGTGACAAATGAGCAAATTAAATCAATGGGAAAAATGTGAAAAGCCCAAATTTTATACAAGTAGTATTTCAGGAGAAAAGACTTCATATTTGTCAAAACTTGATGTTACTGAATACACCTTGATTAGTTTTAGATGATAAGAATTTTTACAGGCAGAACATAAATGTGACTCTTCCTATATTTATAAAAGGATAATGCAACATAAGTTCAGCCTGGAGGATTTGAGTTGAGAACAAGAGAGTCGCCGATCCAAGTCCTTGTACGGAGTATGAAAGTACCAGGTCACTTCCTGAGTACTGCAGAGCTGCCCCTCGGGCAAGGCACCAAACCCCCAACACCTCTGGCGTGCTCCCAGTGTAGCGGCCCCACTCTGACATCTCTCCATTAATGCATGTCCACAGGTCCTGTTTGTGCATGTGTGTTTCAGTACACATGTATAACATTTGAATTAAAGTATGCAGAATAAAAAATAATTAATTAAATGTTTCCATACCAACAGAACATTTGTTTTTAACAGTTATTAAACTATGATATTTCTAGCGTACCCCCTCAGCACATGTGAATAAGTGTTGTGCAGCTTCTGTCTAAAATGTGTGTCTGTTTTCCTCTTTATAATGTGGGCTTGCATACCATATTGATCCATGTAAAAACATGTGCATTATTACATTGATGTACCCCATTAAGTGTGACTCTGAACACATTGTTCCTGTACTGTGACTGATTTACTTCCATTCAAACTCATAATACATATTAGTTTTAGCACCAACTGCAACACATTTCAAATTATACATAGCAGTGAGACATACATTTCAAAAATAGGTAAAACTGTGCTAGCTGGACAAAACAGACTGACAAGAATTAGGACTCAGAAACAGGCCTGAAATATGGCGAATAAAATAACTTCAAACCTAGACTATATTAGTTTTAAAGACTTAGGAACAGACCTAATGACATTTAAAAATGTTTTTTAAATTAATTTAACACCTAACAAATGTAAATTAATATTTACTGTAGGTCTACGTGTATTCATTCAGCTTGAACCTACAGCAGGATAATTACAAAGCTAGTAATGACTTGCTGTATTAGAATATCAAAGGAGTAATTCGAACTATTAATAATTTTACAATTCAAACTAGCCTTCAGTCATTAGTCACACCTGTGCTTATAATCAAGTCGGCATTACATAAGAATATAAAGAATACAGTTTTTTAGAGTGAAAAAATGTAATATAATGAACATTTTTCATTATTTTTCATTATTTTTCACTAAAGGCAAACACGTATTTAATTTGTATTTTTTATTTTTTACATTCTCATTATAACCCAAAACGTTTATGGAGGCAAACCTTTGCACAAGTTTCATTTCCTTAGACACAGTTAGCAATAAAAGCTACTTCTCTTTCTCAGGTGAAGAAACTCACCTGCGCATTTAATGTAGCAGTTAATGCTAACTTACAAACCGCACCTCTCTGAACCTAACAACGAAATTAAGCTGTAAATTTAAAGAACAAAACTAAATTAAACTTTCACAAAGCTCGTCTCCTTCCCAACCTTGTAGGCTACTTAAAACTAAGAAATGATTACTTAATTATTTCCTGTTTGAAAAATTAATAAATAAAACAGATTTTTTTTTTTTTGGTACCTGCTCGGACATTTCACACCATTTTCAGGTAGGCTACATTCACCTTTCTGCAACCATGCCACCTTCAAAATAAAAGACCTATCTTCAAAATACATTTGAAGTAACACAGTAATGAATTTAAGCAATACAAAATAGAAACAATGCGTTCTTGAGCACCCTACCAGAGTGTGTCAATGTGCTTTTTGACAATATAACCATACTTTCTATAGCCTACTGTCATGTCATGATTTTTACTCTTGATGCACTTGATGCATCATTAATACATGAATAAAAGCTTTTTTGCCCCTGGAGAAATTTGCCTTGCACCAACAGCATGGAAGCATAAACCACAAAAAACATTAAAAAAAAACAAACAAACACAAAGCAGCTCATGAAACGAAACAAAATCATAAAAAATACATCATAAAAACATTGCATGATTACATGAGGAATGGCAATTGGATCAATGAATTGCAGATTGCCAATTGTATATATTATCAGAGCTTGCAGCACAAATTATTGTTCCTTAAGAAATAAAGATGCTGTTGAGCCTTTGAGAGTCGTGCAATCCATTTGTTGTCAATAATTGGGCCCAGGTACTTACACTCTTAGGGGAGAGAGATGAACGTCTTCTAAAATCCATACTCACTGATTATTGTTGTCTTTGGGTTTAGAATCAGTAAATCATCTTAATGCCAGTTGTTAAGGTTTTTTGTGCCAATATCAGAGCAGAGATCAGATCATCTGCAAAACATTCATTGGTGATGTATACAATGTAACCAAAGGTCAGAGGCCACAACCTTATGGTACTCCAGTGTGAGTGATGATTATTGATTATTGATGTTGGCTGTAAAGCTGGGCTATAGCCTACAGTAATATTACTATAACTTCTCTCCTGCAATTGCCTACTTAAGAAAATGTGTCCTCTTTGGTTTAAACACGTAACACGTTTAGAATAGACTGCAGCCGCAAGCAATGCAGCTCTATCCTTCACAAAGCTCTAAAGTGTGTCTCTGTCTCTCTCTAAACCACTTACTGAAGAAGGAGCCATTTGACTCCATGGCCTTAGTCTGCTCAATGTCATTGGGTGATCTCAATGCACTCAGGGAGCTGCAGTTGTTCCTGAGCACACACAGACACTTGCACATAGTACCTTCCCCAGTAAAGTGACTATTTAGTTGCAACACAGAGTGGATAAATAGTTTCCAGATTGTGCAGGGTGAATTGCTTGTGTGTCTTGTGGGAGAACACACAAACAACATAAATGTGTGTAGTTGCATGAGGACTATGTGGACTTGTGATTGTGCTGATGCTTCATGAGGGTGATAAATGGCCTCAACTCAAAGTGCCTTAAGCTTCTTGGGGGGACAGGGGGGGGCAATGTTCCCTGTTACTTTTACTCTGCACTACTTTACTCAGGCCCTACTGTGAGGAAGAGCGCTCTCATAAATAGTCATATGAATGGTTGGAGGGAGAAGAAGGACGGCTCGTGAAAGAAAAGGGTGGGTGAGGCGAGCGACAGCAGGAGGGTTGGATGAGGATGAATAAAGGGATGGAAATGGGATGGTGGGAGAGGAAGTCTTTGGAAGGGGAGAATGACAGAAAACGGGAGATAAAGTGAGTTAAAGGACGCAAAGTGAATGACAAAGAACTGAAAGGGAAGCGAGAGGATGAATGGAGGGAGATTTGATGAAAAAAGATACCAGGGAGTGGGAATGGAGGACAAGTAGTTTGTCAAGGGAATAATCTGACCACATTTCTCAGGAAAAGGTCTGCATGAAGCAAATGGTGTGGAGCTTGAAGAGGAAAATCAGTTACCTTTTATCAGAGTCTTTGTCAGAACATGCTTCATCTGTGGCTGTGAATTCAGTTCATTTGAATTCAAAACACCATACAAAGATCTGTACTTGCAACTGTAAACAGCAGATCAACATCCAGATCAGCAGATACTCACACATAGGATTGAGGCAGTTTCTTCAACTTTGACTCAGGAGAAAAAAATCTGACTTTTAAAATTAAAACGAATCAATGATTTAACATTTATCGTGATAATTATATTGACTGATGTGAAATGTTTTTGTTGTGATATCATTTTAGTCATATCGCCGAGGCCTACATAAAGGTGAGGAACGCTGGATGGAGGGCCCTCTGTACATTTTTGCCTAGGGCCCCAACAGACTCTGGAACCCCCACTGAGTAAAATGTACATCTTATATATATAATGAAGTGGCAAAAACAACACATGGAAATGTTGTGCCATTTCAAAAAGGTTGGGCGACATTGTAAACAGTTTTGTGCATGACAGAAGCTCCAGGATTTCTTCTCAGAGTTGCACTCAGCCTTGTCGATGTCTTTTTTTATTGACTTGGTGGGCTGTGAAACTGAATTGCCCATCTGGGATTTCTAAAGTCTTCTGAACTGAATCGGAAAAATCAGAATCTTTAGGATGCAACAACAATTGCGATCATTCGGATGGTCTCAAAGCACATTTGAAAGACACTAACAAGGCCCATCTCAAACAAGACATTCCCTATTATAATGAGAACAAACTGTATGAGACACACAAAAGTATTCTTCAGTGCACAGATATGGTGGTTCTTTATCAGGAGAGGTTTTTGGCAGCCTTGAATAAAGTACAATCATGACCATAAGACTCTTTTAGGAGACACAAAATAACTTTAATCCAGCCAGAAGATTATTGTTGCAGTAAACAAGCCAGCACACTGTGTCACAAGAACCAGCCTGAAACTTTTGGTAATTTCTGTCCGCTGGCGATAAATCTTCCTCAAGGACTCCGGGCTGTTAAAAGGGAGAAGCGACTTATTGCTGCAGTGAACTCTGAGAGATTTTCTACCTGTAATTGCTTCTTGCACAGTATGACAGACTTCAGAACTTGATCACAAAGTACCTTAAACACAGAGACAGCTTTGGGGAAACTGGATTTAAAGTTGAAACACCATAATGTTTAATCTGTTTGTGATGTACAGAATGTCTCGACAAAAACAATAAGACAGCGGGATGACTCTAAACGTCTTAGGGTATTGATGCTGACACCTTTTAGAGCGACTTCAAATATCAAACCTGTGTATTTCTTTCTTTCTTGATCTTTGAGTTTCGTTTGCTACTTCGGCTGAGTACATTCCTTCAATAAATCCAGAAAGGTGCTGGATGGAGCGGCTGTAACTCAATAGAGGCAAAGATAGGAATTCAATTGACTGATGCCAACGCATCAGTGAGTACCATGAGTACTATACAACACATTTGATGCTGCCATCATAAATCTAAAGGTAGAGAATGGTTGAATAAGATGGATAAGGCTTCGTGTCACCAAAAATCTAACAGCTGACATCTGTCAAAAGCTGTTCAAAAACACATCGGGTTGTAGGATGGGCGATACCCTTCAGGTTTTCATTCTAAACAAAGTGCAGTTCATAAGTTAAATTGATATCTGAGGTGATTGGTGGACACGGGGCCTCACTCCTCATGGCATACACCATTGGTCCCTACAGTAATGCCGCTTGGACACTTAGATGTCCTTACATGTTAAAAGTTGATTTTATTGAAAATGTTTGTGGCTTTATTGCATTGTAAAACACTTTACTTTTCTAGCTCTATGTACGCAATCAGAGTCTGTCATAAACAACAGAAACTGAAATGATAGGTAAATATGCCTTCCATTGCACAAGGGGAATGTGGTAAGATACTTCTCAATGACACAGTCAACGTACTCGGTGAAGGCCTCGCACCAAAGACTTTGCATAAAAATAAAATAAATGAACGCAAGTTAGACAGTGTGCTGGAGTTTTTTGTTGCAATTTTGGACACTTGTCAATATCATAATGTACAGGTGTAGAGAAAGCCTGTATGTTCTGAATCAATAGATTTTGATGTTGTATTTTAAGATGTAAGCCATTCAAGGTAATGTTTGCGAAACCATAAATCGTGCTAATTGTTTTCACAGTCAATTAATACAGTCTTTAAAAAAAGCATTGATAAGGGCTGACCCAATCTGTGTCTTATAACTGAATTTATAGTTACAAACTTAACAGTCTCCATAGGAGGAATTTTAGGAGGGCAGTGAGACGTTTATGCTTCTGATATTTATCGTTTCTTCTTTACCTCGCACGGCTCAGGATGTTTGAACTTTAAATACAAAAATATAATATTATAATATTGATATACCTCTTTATTCCTTCATCCAATTGACTATGTGTACAGGTGTATCTACCTCGAGTAAAGCTTGTTTTGAAGCATCAGCTGAGCACTCCATGATGTAAAAACACTCCCTTTTCAACAATTTCCCAGTTTGGGATCAATAAAGTAATTCTATTCTATTCTCTGCATCTGAATCATTTTGGCAAAAGGTAATGCAAAATGCAAAATTTTCCTTATGATGAATAAATGAATTTAAAAAATCCACACACTGAGGCAATTTCTTGTGTCTTTATTAGACTTGATTATGAAATGACCCCTAAACAGAAATGATCCTTTAACAAGGCAGAGGTTGGAGAGTCTTTATTCGCTGTAAATTATGTCCTGCAGGCAGTCCACAGAGGTGATGCCGCTCTCTTAACCAGTTAGTTATAACTTTTCTTTTTTCTCCTACTGCAGTCTGCAAGACATATCAGCATACTGCACATTTGCACAAAGTCACCCACTGGACAATAACATTTCAGACGTTTGTGTCTGAATTAACATACTTGTGCACAATGTTGATTTTGAGAAACTGTGTCTGCAGTTAATTGTATTTTTGTAACGATTGGAGGCTTCAGCTAAATAGTTTAAAATGTGAACATGTAGGTTATTGCTGTGTTGATTTGTGTGCGTGTATATGTGTGTGTTTGTGACTGAGGGTGTTGTGTCTACGTCCTCAGCAGCAACATTTCTAACAGTGGGGATGAAGGGAAAAGGAGGGAAAGCAGCAAGACACAACACAGTGTGACCCTGTGGTAAAAATACAGTCACAGCGTGTTCCTCGCTGTCTGATGAATGAGAGGTTTCTAATCAGGAGAGCAGTCAAGAAGAGCAGACAAAATACACTCACACAGCACGCTGCTGAGGATCAGCACTTACAGACTGGCCTACATTCATATATAAGCTGAAATAAGTTATTATGAACAATAAAGGCTCATGGAGGCTGCATGCAAATCAGTCTTAGGTCAAAGGGACATTTTAGTATTTGTCAGTGTGTAATATGTTGAATACATCAGAGGGAAAGCGAAAGAGAGAGAGAGTCTGTTCTCATCAGGCAATATGCATGTCTGCGATAAAATGTGGCCGATACAGATAGTCACTTGATAAGCTAATATCGGCCGATACGATTGGCTGGACGATTAATGGGCTCTACTTTAAATGACTCTGGTGCTGATGGAAGGTATTTTACATTGAATTACTCTGCCCATTCAAAAAAAGTCACTCTAATGTTTCAGATAAGGTGGGTAAAGGACATGATGTCATTTAAATTTACATCTTTGTTAAAGTTGTGGTAATATAATTATTTTAGTTCAAGAAAACCTACGTAAAAAGTTGACAGAAAACAAGATAATGATTCCATCATGTTTAGCCATCTGTCCTCCCTTTGCAAATGTCCTGGCTCATCCTATTTGTCCCCTAGAAATGAGACATAATTCCAAAACCATTACGGCAAAAAAAAATGTTTTGGGTGGGCTCCCATTTTTTTAAAGGTTTGCATCATTACTTTTTTTAAAGAAAAAAGCATACATACAAATTAATGCAAAATTACAATTATATAAATAACAATGCCTCCGAAAACCCAAACCACCATACCGCCTACATTGATGTAATTACAAGAAAGAGTAACCTTCCACATCTGGCACATTTGACACATCTCTACATGACATCAATCCATTCAGCAAACCCACCTTTAACCAGAGTTATTCTCTTCACAGAACCCACATTCCTGTCAGCAAAATCAGAACTTTTCCACTTTTTTTCCCAAAACACTCATCAATCAAAGTCATGCTAAAAGAATCAAAACTGACTTTGACCATTTTTCTCACATGAAGCTTACATCAATCAACGCAACACTCCACAATGAAAAACGTCTGAGCCCATTTCTCCCTACGTTAAGCACAAGATGATCACACTCTCTCCTCCCTTCCTTCATAAAACAGACGTATCATCAATCAAAGCTGCACATCCTGGATTCAACAGGCTGCTCTCGCGGGACACATAAACCGCTGGACGGGCCTGTTCAGATATTCATGGAAACAGTGGAGCTTGGTTATGTGGATGCGCTTGATAACCCTGCCCCCGTGAATTAGCGGCAGCAGCCGCCCTCTGAGGCTCATAAAGCTTGATGGGTTTGTCTGGCTGCAATGAGCACTAGGTAATACAAAAGCAGGCATGTGTGTACTGGAGTGTATTGTACATTTAATTCCCCAGCCATTGAGTAAGTGGTTGTCAGGCATTGAAAATGGCAAAAGAACAAAGTAATGTTTTTTTTTCCCCTGAGCTTTGAAACAGCTTGAGTCCTTCGAAGCACACGATAGCCTCAAAGATAATACATGATGAGTGAATGTAGTTATTCTTCAGAGAGGCAAACCAATAGTGAGGGAAATATAAAACAGACTGGAAACAACCATTAAGTCAGTGTAATGTGAACAGGTACACATGTATGGATGCTTAAAAAGCAACAGGAGCGGAGATGGTGTGAAAAGGCAGCTTCTCTGTGTTCAAGCCACAGCTGGACATGAGAAAGAGCTCGCATTATTCCGCCAGTGAGGGGTCAGGTACTGTGTTATTACCCTGCAGGTATTCAGAGAGGAAAATGCTCGGTTTGCAAAATGGAACCAGCAGGAAATGTGTTCATATTAAACAAGGGTAATGGTGGGCAACCATTCACAGCTAGTTAAGTGCATTTCCATTTTGTGTGTAGCACTCTTCTCTCAAAGGTGGTTCATCATGTCACCTCATGGGCACAGATATTAAGCTTTCTCTGACTCCTGTTTGAACTCTATCAGTAACCTCCATGGGACAAAAATGTTATACAATGTGGACAGTTACAAGATATTGTATGGTACTAGAAATGGAAAACAAAGTGTTCAGGTGTAAGGAGGTTCATAGTGTATTTTATAGTAAGCAGTTGAATGAATAAAGATTATATATATGTATTATGAAGTTATCATGTCAGTAAATTAAGACAATTAATAATAATAATAATAATAATTATGCTTATGCAAAATCACACACTTGTAGAGGACACAAAACCTCTCACTATCTCTGATGGTGAGCCAATGAGCCAGCACAGAGTGCTGCAATTCAAAGGTATATATATATATTATAACCTGAACACACCTGAACACACATAAGGCAAATGTGGGGTATTGATAGTTCCATTTAGAATTAGAAAAATACACTTGGTCTTTTCGCTGGTCAGCAGGAAAAAGCAGTACTTTTTGTGACAATCCTTTGATAAAGGGTAAAGTGGGTCAAAAAATGTATTAGCACAGGTCTTTTTTCGGCAAGTCATCATGTTATACATGCATGTTATCTGTCCATAAAGCAATGTAAACACTGTCTAATTACAACACAAACAATGTCCACTGTTCACGTCTCAGTAAATCAACTCTCTCCACCCCCAGGAGTCTCTGTTGCTAGTGACATCACTGACCACATCTTTCTCTCTCCCTGCAATTTTCCGCTAATGAGAGCCTGAGTGGAGGGAGCTGATGGAGAGGCTAATTTAAGAAAAGCGGCTGCCAAGCAGGAAAACTCCATTTAATATTCTTACTCACACAAAAACACAGACACACAAAGATTCACAGATTCATGAGACAGGCACACATCCAAACACACACATATAAGATCTTCAACACACGTACTCGTTCACATAGACCCACCAACGCAGACTGAATAATTCACTAAGTCCAGACCTTGGGGGCTTTGCAGTCTGCGAGTGTGTGTGTGTGTGTGTGTGTGTGTGTGTGTGTGTGTGTGTGTGTGTGTGTGTGTGTGTGTGTGTGTGTGTGTGCGCATGGTTGTGTTTGTATATGTGTGTATTTGCTTGGAATCTCCCTGAGTGCGCTGCGTAGGCGGATAAGGAGGGAAGCCCATGTGTTGCAAGCACAGCTCTGTGCCTGTTAGCTACAGAGACAGAGCGAGCAAGGAAGATTAAGGACAAAGAAAAGAGAGAGATGTCTGGAGATACAAACAGGATGAAAGGATGAAAAAACAAGGAAATGTTGAGAAAAGGGTTGAAAGAAAGAAAGAAGCAAATGGGTGTGATTGGCTGGTTTTCAGGCTGAAGAGGTTTTTTTTTTTTTTTGGGTCTCTACCGCTTTCATACTGTGCAATTGCCATGGAAACTGAAGATTTGACACATGCTAAATTCGCAAACACTGGGAGCTGACACTCACAATCAATTCAGACTAAACATAGGACCCTTTATGTGCTAGACTGTGTCTCATACCACCCAGCCCTTCATTGTTCAAAACATGAGCAATATTTACCCTCAGATTTATGTAATCACAAATCAATAGCAGCATACAGACACACGATCACTACCAACTGTGTGTTTGCATTGACTGAATCTGTTATAGTCTACACCAGCTCTGGCTGTTTAATATCACCATAAAACCCATGTTATGGATGCTATTCATCCTTTAGTTGATTTTAATCACAGTGTAATATCTCTAGTTTAAATCTAGAGGATGAATGAGGGATTTTTTCTTTTTTTTTTTTACTTATTCCCGACTGGAATTCCCTACCTTACCTACATTGCCTTAGGCGGAGGACTTTGGATTGCAAGGTTATTTATTTAAACACTTTGTACGTGGATATTTTGAATTTAATGTATTTTTATTTGATAGGGAAGACATCATTTAGCAGACCATGAAACTGATGTGTTTCACAGAGACTTTATAACTTTTGCTCATTCTTTTTATTTCTCTTTATCGGCTAAACACTGGTGTACACAGAGATTCTCAGTCTGTGTACTGAATACAAAATATACACCAATGACACCGCTTCCAACTTATATAACAAATATCTTTAACCTTTTACACCCTGGTTAATAAGTATTACTATACCAATGGCAGACAACATGTCCTCATACTCACATGTTTGTGCCTGACAAGCATTTGAGGAAAAAAAGTTAAAGGGATACTTCACCCGTTGAAACATGAATCTGTATTGACATTGGGTCATATATGTAGTAGAAATGTGAAATACATTTTGAAGTTGGTGCCTTCTTGGCCGAGAAAAGGCAAAAAGTGTATTTTTGGCTCATGTGGCTGAAAGACACCAAATCCCAGAATGCACAGCACCGCAGGCCACTCCCACTAAGGTCCTCCAGTTCAGAATCAGAAATACTTTTTTCGATCGTTACAGTTTCTCCAAAATATACAGTATAGCAGTAGAAATATAGTAATAAAAACATTTACAGACATATTTACTTCAACACATAAGGCCATCACATGTTCAATCATGTAATGGTACATTGGAGCCACTGTAACTGCTTGCCATTAGTAAAGCGAGATACTAGAGCCCTATAATGACAAATGCACATTTTCCAGATCATTTCAGTACATTCAGGCCATGATATTTTCAGGAACGCAACATTTTCAGGAGGGTGACCAAGAACTGTCTTGTAGCGCTCTCACAATTCAAAGTAGTAGAGGGGCGACTGGGTAGCATGCGGAGGAGGAGGAGGAGTCTTTAATAATGGTGACTGTTTCTGGTTTAATATCACTACAACATGTATAAGGATCTTAACGACACTGACACAACAGTGGGAAATATTCTACAAGGTACTGAGGCAAGCAGTTTAGACTATAAAGCAGAGAAACTCCTCTCAGTGTGAGCGATGATATCAACTTGCTTGCGTTGAATTTGCCTGACTCTTACCCGCTGACTTCTTGCAGATATTTTTTCAGGATGCTGGCAAGAAACAGTCTGCA
This sequence comes from Labrus bergylta, assembly GCF_963930695.1. NCBI lineage: Eukaryota > Metazoa > Chordata > Actinopteri > Labriformes > Labridae > Labrus > Labrus bergylta. Next base: position 15,632,770 of record NC_089214.1, read on the forward strand.
TGAGGTTGGTGTGAATAATTCGGCTGTCTGCACTTACAGAAGCGGCTCACCTGGAAAATGTCGGAAAATTTTCAGGAGTGTTGTGTGACAGCATGTGTGACAGGGGCTTTGGTTTGTGAAACGCCTTAGCCTTGTTCAATGGACCTAATGCCAAACATCACATTAGTCTTCCGATCATCACCTTCAAATTCAAGTGGTTGGTACACTTGCTGTTCCTTGAAAACTCTGAGAGTGTGGCAACTAAAGGGAGTCTCAGAGGGATGCATATGGTGGTCCCCTTGGATTTGGCATAGTCAGAAGTTAGGGCAATATTCCCATTATCTATTTCTTGTACCTACCAGGCCTGAATGCCCACTGGAGACAACTCCAATATACAGCAAGTGGACCTTGACTCAATATCAGTCCGAACTACTCGTACAAGGACAAAATGTGTGCTCATGTTCATATTTGAAACAGTTTGTGATGCAAAAACATTATAATGATAATAATAATAATAATAACTTTATTTATATAGCATCTTTTAAAAACACAGGTTTACAAAGTGCTTTGACAAACAGCAAAAACAAGAACAAAGCAAACTAAACAAAACACAGAAGAACATAAACAACAGCAAGAACATGAGAAATACAAAATACTAAAAAATAATTAAATACAATTCAACAGAAAAGAACCCAAAGTGCACGATTCCCAACAGAGCTGATACCCAACACGAGCTGAGACCAAGAGGACCACAAATTTAAAAAGATGTAAGAAACTAAAAGAGCTAAAAGCAAATAAAAAGATAACAGCAATAAGAAGGTAAGAGCAGAAACATAAATAGAAACAAGTGGTTAAAGGATAAAACTATAATATTAATGAAAATAAAAAGTAAATATAAATATAAAACATAAATAGACAAAGTAAGTAGGAGAAGAAATGACCAAGTTAAAACATAAGAGGAGTTAAGATAAGAGCATAAATAAAGAGCATAAATAAAAGGACAGAAGTAAAAGAAGATAAAAATTGTAAAACCAGTAAGAGAAGACATTAAGAAGACGACATCACATAAAAGCAAGTCTGTAAAAGTTTTATTTTCAGGGGATCCAGAGATGTGACGAGTAGGATTAACACAGTCCATTGAGTCATACTGTGTGAATTGTAAGGGGGTGTTTCCAGCTCAATATTGTTTTTCTGCTAGCAGCCATCAGTGCTTAAAAATACAGTTCTTCTGAGAGAAAGTGATGAGTCAATATTCAAAAGTAAAGCCTTTTGTATAATAATAGTAATATGAGTTCCAATTACACATAAAAAAACAACAACATCTGATATGTGTTAGCAAAAACGCGGCACACATACATTCCCACATTGCCTGCAAGCACATTTCCACTTCTACATGAGCCATGTGTCAATGATAGTGTGAATCATACAGTAAAGTTTCCAGCTGTCAGCTCACACTTTCCTCCTTATTATCCAGTAAGTCAAACTCAAACTCAGTTCCCAGCACTCCAGCACTCCTCGACAAATAAGCTCAGTACATCCAACCTTCATCTGATTTGTTTATCTTTGCAGAAATGTGGCAGTTTTACCCCCGAAATGGTTGCCATAGCACAACATGTCTTTCCAAAATGTACTCGTCCCATTAGAGATGCTGGCTGGACACTCCGTTGGCACCACAGAAGCGTACTGCTGGAAAAGTGCTGATGTCATCAAAGAGAGACAGCTGACAGGAGGATGGGGGGTCCTGTCATGTTTTGACAGTTCCTAGCATTTATTTCAGTCCACTCTGGATTGCATTTTGGAGCAGCTCCTAACAGAAAGAATAAATAATACATTTCCACCAATATGCTTTCATTTATTTACTGAACGAAAAAGCGCTGACAAAAAAAAAATCCCTGCTGGCACACTGTCCTCTGTGACAAAAAACATAGCATGGGAGATACAAAGTACATATTCTGGCAAATAGATGAGGAGAGCCGGAGCTACATTTGGACAAATTCGACAAATACTCCACAGCTTACCTCTCTGGTAGGAAATAATTGGGTTTCAAATAATGGTTTCAAAATAACTGATTTGATATTTGATACGTTCACTCACTTTTTCTTACACTCCCTGTATGTTACAATGTTTAAATGTAACCTTAAGTTTTTTTTTTTTGCAGTGTGAAATTGTCTGTTTGGGTCAGGTTTAAGAACAAAAAACAAGGAAAAAAAAAAAAGAGTAGCTTTGTTTACACAATTGGGCAGCCTTGTTTGCATTTGTAATGTTCTGTTAAATACAGCCATGGTATCTTTACTGTAGTGTACTTTAAACCATTTGAATGTAAATTAAATCATGGCCAGGAACAAATCCCACCTAACAGCGGTCTAAAGGTCCCCTGACTCAAAGCCTTGGTTCGCTACTTGAAAAAGCGTGCAACGTAGTGCTACTTTCCAGAGAGGGTACACAGCACTCCTGTCCCCCAGCAGTCTTTAAGAGTGATAATCCCATAATCACCACAATCCTTAATGGGCTGTTTCGCTCTGAAGTGTCTCAGGCTACAGTGTGTACAGCATCTCCCTATGCCTTAACGAGGTTATGCAGATTTATGCAAATGAGCTCTAATCCCTGGGCGCTGGGGACTCGGGGGTCTTTCAGCCTGTTAGCCAGCCTTTTTTGTTCCTCTGCTCGTAGAGTGGGCAGGGGAGTCATGGTGAATGAGAGAAGGAGTCCGAACAGGTGAGAGGGAGACAAAGGGAGACCAGATGAGAGAGGTGTGATGGAGTTTAAAAGAGCTCAGAGGAGGGGTGGATTTGATGAATGGGAGGACTAGAGAGAAAAGGCAGCTGCCAAGAGATAAAGCGGTGACAAATGGAGGAACAGGCAAAGGGCTTATAGGAGAAGGACAGGCAAGTACAGAGCGCAACCACAACTTTGGATTTCATAAGATAGGGAGGTGATAACAGACTTTCCCCAAAAACTTATGTTATTACAATTTAAGCACTTATTGATCCAAACGCCAATATTTGAAGATGATAAATGAATTTGGATGTGTAAGGTTATAATGAAGACAGTCTGTGTAATATTTCAGAACTTCTGGATTGAAGCAAATTAACTCATCTCTCAAACTCTGTTTGTATGACTAATTATATCCATGCATCGGCTGTAGACATCTGTTTCTTTTTGCTGCAGCACTGTATGAACCAGCTGTTTTATAGCGTAATTCTGCAATGAGGAAGTGCAAAAATCCTGCAGTTTGTCAAGGGTCTTTTTACAGTAGAAATTAACATGTTCACAGCCTGGTAGAAAAAACCAAATAGGTCTGATAAGTTAAAGTCATCAGTGGCACACACTGTACCGGGGGATGATTGTTTTTTAAACGTCTCTGTTTGGATTTTGAAAACGATACGTGTTATCCATAGTAAGGTGCATAGCCGACATGATTGACAGGTGGTGACGATGTAACAGTTTGACAAGAGGCTTAAAACCCGCCTCAGCTTCGGCTCTAAACCTGTAGTTAGGTTGACTGAAAGTTAGGGAGCATGGCGGCTGCTGCTGATGAGCCTCAGGAGCCCCCTGTCGTAACAGACGGCTGACGTCACTCAGACTTAATCCATTAATATTTACAGTCTATGATGAAAACATGTTCTGTCTATTCACTGTCTGCACATTGCTACTGCAGTATAATTTCCGGTCCCATGCCAAAGCACACAAATGTTGCTAAAAACAAATTAGTATATTATATTATATGTATGTATAGTGATTTAAACAAACATGTTTTCAGGACGTCAGGAATCAGCATTGAGTGTGTGTGTGTGTGTGTGTGTGCAAGTGTGTCTTTCTTCTGATCTGTTAGGCTGTGAACAAGTGTCACCCAAGCTATCTTGCAAACAAAAACAAGTTTTTACTACAAGGTGAAAGTGGCCTCTAAAGTATACACATCAGTCATTGTGTACTGTGAGAAACTCCACAGTTTTTTTCACGGTTCACCTTCTTTGTTCCTATTAGCTTCTGTTGCAGGGAAGACGCTGCCCTTTCCAGCTTAACTGAACTATTTCCTTTGAATCCCTGAGCCGCAGCTGACAAGTTGCTGTAGAGGCACTCAAGTGTTTCACTGTGGATAGAAAAAAAAAACGCAACCATGATGCAGCCTTTGATGCTTGAGTCTTTCGGGCACACATTTTCATGATGGTATAGCCAATTAGAAGCTGATGATGTGGAAGGGGATACAACTCTCCCAGAGATGCTAACATGTGTGCTGTGATCTGAGAAAACCGATTGGGGAGTTTATCTTATGCTCTATCACTGTGCAGCCACAAACATTCAGCTCTGACTATAAAAACACTATTTTTCAAAAATGTTTTTTTTTTTTTTTTTTTTGTAGAAGCTGGTTTCAGGGCATGTGCATCGTTTCACAAATTCAGCCTTCTCACAGGGGGGAGGGGATGCATGCTATCGGCTTTATGAGTACAGGGAACACCCCTCTGTGTTGACTGGTGGAGTTGAGGATGATGAAATTACAATGCAATGAAAAAGACTAATAAAGGGCAGTAATAAATATCTCAATTATTCTGCCTGTCATGGTTTATGTGTTCATAAGACTTGATGAAGGGGTCTCTGGTTCAAATCCTTGAAGCAGAGGTGAAGAAGAGGGTGGTCACAGTGAATATATCAGACCGTCAAACCTTTTTATACTTGAATATCAACACCAAGTGGCCATTTGTTTGATGAGCCATCAAGCAACAGTACAGAAAGATTGCAAGAAGACTCTGTATAAACTCTGTATTAATGGAACAACATACTTTTAGACCAGTGGCTCGCGTTTCTTTTTCTGAAAACACAAGAGCAACTGGGCTGAATTTAAACTTCCTTTTGGCTCATGTTTTATTTACTGCTTCCTGAATAAGACAAAATACCATGGAGGTTTGGCAAAGGGATACATTACCCAATCAAAACCCTCCACTTGCCAGAGCTCCAGAGAGACGCCTTAGATAGGAGATGATCAACTACATTTATACATTTTTGGTATTTATAACAATTTTTTCATGGTTTCAAAACTTAAAAATAAAAACTGGAAAACAGATCAATATGAGACCAATAACACAAAGTGTAACTCGAGCTCAGGTAAGCCTTAAAGTTTTATAACGAAATCAAGAAGGTCATGAATCCAATATGAGTGCATTCATAGCTCTGATTCTCCTGCTTCTGTCGTAGCCCCTGACAAACTCTAAATCTTTTGATTTTAAATATCGCATTAAAAATTGTTTTGTTGTGAATCTGTGAACTAAAATTTGGCCACAAGCTCAGACAGACGAAACAAATTGTGGCTGTGACTTTATTGGTGCAAATATAAGTTGGATTCTGTTTTTTTTTAATTAACTTCCTGCACCTTTTATGTTAACCTGATTGGTTGGTTGTTTCCACTTAGCATACAAATTATACAAACTACAGCTCGGCCAATATTATCGGCTGATATTAGCTTATCCAGTGACAATCGGTATCAGCTAATTTTATCAAAGATATGCCCCGATATTACGAGATTTATTCAGTCAAATAGCATTTAATTTGTATCATTTTATTACACTAGCAGTTCTATTTCTGGCTGTTAAGAGCTGAGCTGTGCTGTATGGATTACAACAAGCATTATCACCCTCCAGAGTGTTAAGTGGTGATGCATGTACATGCACATTTACTTTCCAGTTGAGTGACCATCTTTTCCACAATTGTTTGATAACTGCATTTGAGGGCTCAACGCAATACATGTATGTATTGATATCTATCTCTACAGATCAAACACATAGATACAGATAAACAAAATATATGGCATTGATATTAGATTTTTTGTCACTCCAATATCAATATTGGTATGGGCCCCAAGAATCCCATGTTGGTCAAGCCCTAGTACAAACAGCACAGTGAGTCTGAATAGTGCTCATAGACCCAGCTGTGACTACTATTCTGACGGCTGTTTGCTATAGAAATGGATTTATTTCCTTTAAGAACAACAGATAATTACTGCCTAAGCATATAAATCCAAATACAAAGCCTTCTATGGAAATGCCCCCTACATCAATATTTAGAAACCATTCAGAAGGTTCCCTGTGTTCCACTGTCCTGGTGGTCAAGGAAGTCTGATAAACACAGCGTCACATGTTTAATTCTCTCTGCAGCTAAAGCATGCAACCTTATTAAAGCGGCCTTGACTACATTTTAAATCTGCTGTGAGCCTCTGAGTGCCAAGTCTGTCTTAGTTTTATAGTAGGAATAATAAGAAAATCAAAAAAGGGTGTCTCAGGTTTGAACATAATGTTCTCTCTAAGCTCACCACTGCCAAAACAAAGCCATAAATACGAAGTAATCGCCCTGGTTTGTGTGTTTGTTTATTAGATTGGATAAAAGGGTTTCTGGTTCAAATCCTGATTGCAGATACGACAATGAGGGTGGTCACAGTGAATAAAACAGCTTATCCAAACCAACCCTAGCACACCCTCAGACCTTTTTTTTTTAACTTTAATAACAAACCCAAGTGGTGAAGACAAAAAGATTACACGGAAACACTGCATTATTGGGACAACTCAGAGCATTTTTGGCAGACTCTCAGCATCACTTTGGCTCATTTTGACTACTTCCTGAGTCTGACAACATACAATGCAGGTCCTGTGAAGAAACAAAAAAGATCAACTCAAAACACCATAATGCTTGATAGTGCTTGAGCCAGATATAACAATTTAACAAAAAAACACAACAACAACAACAACAAAGTAAAAAAAAAAAAAAAAAAAAAAAAAACGAGACCAATATATCGTATAAGAATACAAGTAGAGGCCATAAAAGTCTTAAAGTCTGTAAACTACATCAGGAAGGTCATACATCACATGCTTACATTAAAACCAGTTTACAGGGCTCGGAAGCATAGTGGTTAGTCTGGGCCGCATGTACGGAGCCCTTAGTCCTCCAAGGGGGTGGCCTGGGTTGGAATCTGACCTGTGGCTTCTTCCCTGCATGTCATCTCCCACTCTCTCTCCCTGATTTCTAACTCTATCCCCTGTCCTGTATCTACAATAAAAGCCCAAAAACAAATCTTAAAGGGGCTATATGTAACTTTTTAATTGTGTAACTCGTTTTTTTATCGCCCATTAATAAGTGACCGGTTAACTGATGTGAAAAAGTAGACGTTCACTGTCTATCTGTGTTTCATGTATGAAAAGTTTCCCCGGGTCGTATTTTCTGCGAAAGCTCCAGGAAGTGACATTTTATGGAAGTTCTCAACGTTCACCTCACTCCGCTCCGCTTACAGAGATCCTTAAATAAACGATGATACCAATCACACACCTGTGAGAAAGGGTCTTAAACTAAGATTGCTGGTGCTGCAAATGCAAAAAAAAAAAAAAACAGTGTAACGGACACAAGCCCTTACAAAGCCTACTCCACTGCAAACCTTCTGCCCACAATAATTACCATTATTCTCCCTACTAAATTATTGACAGTAAACTCTGCAGTTGCATTTAAATCTGGCTTCAATATGACTCTTAATTGAGACTTGCGTACTTATGATGATGTATGATAACCAGATAAAGCTTGTTATCAAGTCAAGGAGAAGATTAGGAGTCATGTGTCTCTTTAATGTTTATACTTTATTAACTCAATCATGACTGTTTTGTAGGGCTTAAATTAATATGCTAGTTTGAAGCAAGCTCTATTGACAGATTGTATTGATATGGCTTCATTTAGTGAAATATTTGTTTGTTTAGGGATACACATGCAATAGGCCTTGTGTTTGGATTAAAAATGGAAAGGTTAAACTCACAGGCACACAAATAGCATACCACACATATACACTCACACACACACACACACACACACACAACATCCTCCCTCTTAGCACCCCACAGCAGGTGCCATGTTTCCCAGTTGGAAGCGTGCCCACTTGAGATCAGAATGCAGCTAGGTATGGCATCTGCTGCGCGCAAGAGAGACAGAGGAGAGACAGTGAATAAGAGAGGGAAGCAGAAAAAACAAAAACAAAAAAAAAAACAGGTTGTCACATGAGACAAAGAGCAGACAGAAGGAAGAAGGGAGGTAGAGAGGCAGGGCAGAGAAAGAATAGTATTTACAAGCTCCAAGAGTTTACGAGTGTGTGTGCACGCTTGTGTGCGTTCTTTTTTGTCTTCCTGCTTGCTAACGTGTGTGTGGGTGCGTGTGTACGAGCGAGCAAGCGAAAAGGGAAGGAGACAGGAGGAGAGACAGTGCGTGTGCGAGAGACAAGTGATTTTCACACTAATAAAGTGCAATCATGAGGCACAGACTCACTCCTGACCTCAGCACCAGTGTAGCAATGTGGCAGTGTTTACACCCTCCGAGTGAAACAGATGGAGCAGAAAAATAAAGCTAACCACCAGAGATCAGCCACAACCCTGGATTTATTTTGTAATGCTACAGTGTGTATCAACCACAGTGGAGAAGGAATCTGATGCTAGACATCTGGAGGATAAACACGAAGCTAAAGGATGGCTACATTTTGTTCTGTATCACCTCCCCTGCAGCAAATCCAACAAGAAACCCTGCAGACGGTACCCTACAATGTCTCCTCACAGCATAATCCATGAATACAAGGCGTATGTTGCTGCTGCTGTGTGTAGAACATAAGCATGAACTCGGCAGCAGTTACACGTCTTTTCTCAGAGCACAGAAGGCATCTCTTCCTCCAAACACTGGGAACATCAAGGCTCTGCGTCTTATGCAACTCTGGAGCTGAGATCATCAAAGCCTGAGGAAGCACAGAGGCATCGAGCTCTAAACGCTCAGGTGGACGACCTGCTGTTGAAGGCAAACCGGCCTGTGTGACTGACACCAGCTGGAGAGGGAAATTACACAATGTTCACTGCAATAAGGAGTACTTATCAGGAAACCTTTCTCTCTTGTTGGCACCCTCCATCACTAGAGTTCGGGTTTTGCTCTTCATTTCTGGACATTTATCAGCAGAACGTTTCCCTTAAAACCATGTGTTAAGCCCGGCGTACATTTTAATGATTGTAGAAATGTCATAGTGGAACGTCAGCTCACATTCTATGACTGAATAGTTCACGGCGCATGACCATTGGGCATAACCTGAGAGCTCAGCTCACACTGTACGAGTTAAATCGGGATGGAGCGTGGCCAACTGTCAGTAGACAACTCCCACAGACAAAAGTTGAAGTCAGATGTATGTGTACTTCAGTTGTCTCCTATGCACGGCTCAAATACACTACACACACTTGCAAAGACGCTCTCACTCTCTCACACTCTCAGCATTACTGATAAACACAAGTTTACTAGCAGCTTAATCATAACAAATATTCCCTGTCAGCTGGAAGTCCGCAGACATTTCCTGCCGACGTTTCTTTCATGACAGGAGGGGGAAGACAGATTAAACAGGCATGGCTGCGGTTGTCATGGTGATCTCGGGCCGCTGTGTGTCAGTTTGTGCAGGTAAAATTGGGGGGGGGTAAAATGTCCAGGAGTCTTGGAATAGGCTCAAGGATCTGCTCTCACTGTGCGATTGCGTGTTATGACCAAAACATCCAACATACAAGAATATAATCCGACCAGTCATAAGCGGCTGATTGTTGTGCCGTGGTGTTTATACTGCATGACTGATGACGCGAGATTGGACTGGAATTCGGACAGACTTCAAAGTTAGTAGTGCCACCTCAAAAGCCGGATCTAAAGTAAATAGGCATTGTCCAATAACAGACATCGTCCAGATGGGCTGCATGTGTCAAAGGTGAGTTCCTAAAAATATTTCACCTGAGTGTCCTGAAATGTTCTTAAAACCTTCAGGATTTCATGTAAAAATAACCTTAAACATAAAAAAAAGCCAGTGCAAATGTCTATATGCATGGCCCTGTCCACCTTTCTTTCACTGTCCTTTGATGGAGTGTGTGAATGCTCCACAGCAGACGGATGGTTAAAGTGTGTTTATCTTAGATATTAAACTGACCCATAACTTAAAAAGCAACCACGTGTCTCATCTCTTTATCGAACAATTTGAGGAGCTTTTGTGGCTGTCCAGCACTTGCATTGTCCCGGGTGTTAGCAATTGGCTTGCAAGTTGTAGTACTTTAAGGATCAGTTGCTACTCTTTTAGTGCAACAACTATCTGCTTGAGTCACATGGAGATAGTTGTTGCTGTCTGACTTCCACACACTGTCTGTGACACCGAAGCACCAAGCATATTAATTCCCTATGAAATCAAAAACCTCATATCGGTCATTTTTTTCTGAAGCAGCAAAAACAAGGTCACATAAAGAGAAGAAAATAGTGTTGTTTGAACCTATTTTCTGGTTGAGAACCGTTTACATTTGATCCATTAGTGAGGATAGAAAATCCCCTGAATACTTTCTCAAATGTCTCAGTTCTCTACATTTACAGATTAAGGGTTGATTCACTTTAAAAAATGCCTAGAAATGGAGTATATCACTTGTTAGTGTGCTCTATATAATGTTAGAATAAGCTTCACTTGTTGAAAACACATTGTATTATATTGTAATAGTCCACATTAGGTAAACTGTAGGATATTAAATCTCTGTCTAAAGGATGAAGAACACATTTTACAACAAAAATTACCCAGAGTTGAACAGTGCTGTACCTTTTCCTACTGTGTGTGTGTGTGTGTGTGTGTGTGTGTGTGTGTGTGTGTGTGTGTGTGTGTGTGTGTGTGTGTGTGTGTGTGTGTGTGTGTGTGTGAGAGTGCGTGACAGCGGGTGGGTGTGTAAGAAGGGGGAGTCTGGGGGGGTTGCCATGACGACGAGGTGTTTGGTACTTCAGCTGTAGAACAGGAGCATCCTCCCCGGAGGACGGTGGCTCTGAGGCTTGTAATTGGGCAAAAAGCCTTCTCTGAGGAGTGTCGGAATAGACAACAACATCAGATCATAAAGGTTTCTGTGACCTGAAATGGAGGCCAAATGTGCTGTCGGTTGTTGCCGGTGAGGAACACAATCTGTCTGTGCAGTCAAATCTGTGATGAGCAATCAAACATGGAGGATCACAGTACAGTAAAGAGAGAGGCTTACAAGCACCAAGGATCAGTGTACAGTAAGCAGAGAAGGTCTGAAGTCAGTGGAGAGGAGTGCATCAAATACCAGAGCTGGAAAACAGGAGGGCTAGATTTACACATGTTTCCATGACAGGCACATCATTTTCTATTTTGTTTTTTTAGAGGTGTTATCTTCATTTTTGTTCCTGAAGAAGTATCCAGAACAAACAGCGAACCAGCCAACAGTAAACATGTTGTCCCACATGAATTATGCATGCTTTCGCAGAACCGCGAGTGAGTACTTCTCCAAACAAACAGCCCACCCTTTGGCCAATCATTGCAATTTCAGAATGTGCAAGCATGTAGAAATAATCAAATCTGATACTTTGCAAATTATGCATGTAATAATAACACAGATTAGTCACTGACATTTGGTTTTAATGCGATCAGCTGTGTGCAGAACACAAGAAGAGGAGAGAAAAATGACAAAGATCAAAACGGAGCACCAGAGGGATTCAAATTCTCATAATTGAAATGTTATAAATAAATGAATGTGTTATTAGTAAGGAATTTAGCATGCATTAGTTTGTATCATGATGGTTCCACAAGTCTGTGCATATATATTGTGAGGCCATCTCTCTCATGTACACGAAGGCTATATCAAGCTCCTCATTGACTTTCCTTCAGTGAACACGTCGATAATCTCAACACAGAACAGCGTTGACCTTCTGTTGAATGCTCCAATCAACAACAGTATCCTAGAAATCAGTTCTTTCCATGTATGACTGTGCAATATGCCTGACACCTGTTTGATTTGCCTGAATTTCCAAGATGGATCAGGACACTTTATAGCTGTGTGTTAGAGGTTTCTGTATTCCTTATGGGGATTTTTTTTTTCTGTACAGTGTGCATAATATTGGATTCCTGTGAGAAAAAAACATACCATGCATTATCTATGCATGTGGTCCTACACACCTACGAGCCTATGTTCCCCGGTGGTGGAATGAACTTCGAAACTCCATTTGATCTGCAGAGTCCCTTTGCACCTTTAAGAAAAAGCTGAAGACCCAGCGCTTTCATGAATACCTACGACCTTAATGATGATGTTGACGATGGCCTCCTATTGGCAGGTCTGGCACAATAAATAATACTTTATTTATTATGAAGACAGCGTTTTCAGGTAACAGCTCAAGTGGAATCGACATATGCCACAATGGATTTCAACTTAGTCGTGTAAATGCAAGCAAAAACTGTCAGGGAGATAATAAGAACAACACATTTTCACATCTCCCAAACAACAGAGAAATAATAGCCACAGCCCATTATATCATGACTCAGAGAATGATAAACCACTCGAAAATGTTTCACCTTCTGAAAAGTTTTTCAACCTCCAAGGAGTCTATTTCTTTGTGTAGATGCACACTATCTAAACATTTGACTTTAAATGTGTCTTCTTAGGCTCAGTCAGTGAAGAAAAAGTTAATAAGGAAAACACAAAATACTCAATTATCAAGGAACACATGGCAGAAAATGAAAGCAATCCAGTTTTAAATTGCCAACAAATGAACTAAGAAAACTGTTGACACATTGCAGCAATAAGGCTTTGTCTTCAACGTGCAGGGCAGCAGTGAGCGAGCACTATGCAGAATCCATATCCTAAATATTCCCAAAATTATCAAATTATCAGTTTCATTTTCACTTGTGGAGTGCCTTTTTTTTTACAGCAAAAAAAACAGAACACAGATGTGTTTTGTTTTTTAAAGACTTGATTAATCATTTATTACTTCTATGGTTATTATTCCTTTTAATTAGTTCTATTTATTTTCTTTATAACCTATAAGTGCTATATTTCTTCTCATGAACTTTATTGAAAGGCCATTTTTTTTTACATGACGGACCAGGGCTGGTTAATCAAATTGTCACTGCGTCTAAAGAGGATGTACAGCACACTCTCACACATTACGTCAGGTGACAGTTTTCTCCTTCATCCTCCAAGGCTGAGCATCAAGGTTGTGATCTCTGAACATTATCTTAAAAGAAGCCTCATCGTGTAAAATAAATGGCTCTGCAAAAACGGAGAAGTGTGGAAACCCAAACCATCCTCTGCATTTCAGGAATAATCACTTCCTCAATTATGGATAACATGAGAGGAGTGTGCTCGCCATTTCAGGGTATTGGGGTCAAAGAGGACGGCTGAAATGAGGCCTTGGAGTTGAAGAAATACTAAGGGGTATCTACAGATACAGCGCCTTTTACTCTTAACATCTCTGGAATGTGTGAGGATGTCTAAACAGCTGCTGGTGTCCACTGATGCCTCCTCCACTTCATTACCCACAGCCATTAGACACCATGTCATAACCATCATCAGCATGCTTGGTTAGCCCGACGAAAGCCCGAGACAATAAATGGAAAATGATTCTGAACATATGAGTCATGACTGGAAAACAATAGCGGTTAAGATCACGTTCTTTACGAAAGAAGGAGAGAGGTTCTTGTGTTAAAGTAGGATTCTGGTCTCAGTATAGTCACTGATTCTATTTCTTTACTGTGGAAAAAAAACAGAGTACAGGCCCTGAAATGGACTTAAAGTAAAAAAACAAGTCATAATAAATTGTAAGTAATAAGTAATAATTTTTATATATTTTTTTATATATATAAAAAAGGTTATTTGCTTTTGTGCAAAAAAGTTGGCAAGTTGATGCATACAGTATTGTCACCACAAGTTCTCCCCGTTACTCATTGACATGCATTCATTACATGTAGTCTCTGCAGGAATCACATTTTCTGTGTTTTTGTTTGACCTATTTAAGTTTAAAATGTGTGGTAGATTTATTATACAAATAAAGTTTGCATAATTCCTCTAAAATGTGTCAAAGCCAAAATTAGACTGTTTGCAACATGACAGTTTTACCGAAATATGTCGACAGAATTTAGAGCTAAAAGTCAAAAGCTGTAAAAAAAAAAAATAATAATAATTAATTAATAAAGTTCACTTAAAATCAATTTAACAACAGAAACTGAAAGAAGTATTTGTGCTCTTTTTTTTTTCAATCTTTGGTATTATGCAGAGTCGGGTTTTCTGGCACAACATCACCAAATACCAAGGTGCATGAAGAGTGAAAGGTTTGAAGAAGTGAAAAAGCTCCAGCAACACTTGAAGTTTAAAGTACAACTTTAATAAACCCACACTTTTCATCTCATATACTATACATCCACGTGTATCAGAGGCACCTGCAAACCAACCCACCTTTGCAGCTACCTTATTGGCTGATGCATACGTATGTGGATCTATATGATTATATTTATGTCCTTTTTTGTTGGTTTTGTTTTGATTGTGTTTCTTGGTGGCCCTGATGAAGGCCACAAGCCGAAACACATCAGTTTTACAAAGTTGTTTTAATCTTGGGCAATATGAATTGACTGTAAATATTAATGGAGGAAGCCTGAGTGACGTCATCCATCTGTTCCTGCAGGGAGCTCCAGAGGCTCATCAGCAGCAGCCGCCATGTTGGAAATGATATCTCAACCTAACTTTCAGTCAACCTCACGACAAGCTGAGAGCTGGAGCTGAGACTGGTTTTTAGCCTCTTGACGAACCGTTACACCGCGCCCGCCTGTCAATCAAGTCAGCTGCGTGCCTAATTATTGATAACATGTATCATACACAAAATGAAAATGGATGCATGATAAAAAAAAAATCACCCCCCCCCCCCCCCCCCCCCCACAGTGTGTGCCAGTAGAGACATGAGCTAATCGGACAGCTTTTCTGCCTGTCGTGTGTATGTGACTTCCGGTGTTCCTGGAACAAGCCTCAAGCGGACCCTCGACAAACTGCACAATGTTTCAAATTTGCTGTAAAGAAACACAATGCACAATGTGTTCACCTGAGCGGCATTTTCTACTCTTATCAGCTTGGTAAAATAAAACAATAGGATTTATTTCCATCACTGAAACTCAGACGTCAAAGGATCAACTTCATTGCACTTGAGTTGAGTCATTTTTTTACAGCAGCAAATCCAGCCGTACAACCACCAAATGTAAAAAAGATGTCATTTGCTATTCCAGAGCAGCCTTGTGAACTGATCCATAGAGCATATGGTGAATAGTATAAAAAAAGTAAGCAGAATACTATCAGCCTTCAAAAAGAGGTATTTCAAGGAGTCAGCTCACATCGACAGCTTTATCTCATCCGCTCTTGAGGGGGGAGTATGGCTGACATGTTAATTGCTGAAAAACGTCATTTAATTCTCCAATAAATGTCAACCGCATCAGTTTAACTGTCAAAACTTGAACTTTTAAAATGTTAGCAGTATACACTTCTTCCCTTTCCCCTCACACAGTTACACTATCATCATCCTCGGCCTCTTCATCAGCCCTCAGGTGAGGCACTGAGGTGAAACGGGCTGTTGGAAGTCTGGTCACACGTTCAGAGATGGGAAAAAAAAGAAAAAAAAAGAAACATGAATGATTTGCATCAGAGTTACCACCGCCGCAGGGAGGCGAGAATGCATGAAGCCTATGTATTTTAAAATAAAGGCAGCTTCAAATTTCATGCCCCTGGGCCCCATGAAAAATTCAGGAGCTTGGATATATCGTTTGTTTTTGTGGCTTGTAACACAGTGCAGTTTAATTGATAGGATATCGATTTTTCGTTCAAAGCAAACAAAACAAAGCATATCATAGATTTACGCCCAGAAAGTATATTAGAATATATTTGTGGGATGTCCTATAGTTTCTAACTAAAAACGTGAAAAAAAAAAAAGAATCGGCTGCACAAAAGATAATAGAGTCCATGCCGAAAGCACCCAAGTGTATTATTTCTTGCAGATTGTTTTTTTTTCTTTTTCTAACAACATCAGTCAGTACAGCAACAGCATGAGACCCTTTTTTCATGTGACAATAAAAGCAAGACAGGATTTGCAGAATCTCAACTAGGCCTAATCTGATTTTTTTTTTTTTTTTTTTTACAAGTTTAGTTTTGAATGGCTTTCTGACAGAAGTCTTTTGCAGCAGGCAGCAGCTTGGATCACATTCCCAATTAACACTTCAGCAGTTCAGATCTGCACAAGCTGTTCATGTTGTGATCAGAATTGGATGTAGTGGGGGGAAAGAGCCCTCCAAATTCAGTCCAAGTAGTTTCACACTGATGTAAGTCACACATTTCCAAAGGAAGTTTCTGTTTTTTTTTTGTTTTTTTTTAGTGTTGGATTGATTTCTGTTTGAGTTTCCTCTAATTATCACATATTTCTCGCCTCAGTTCAGCGTGACTCTTCAAAGCCATTAACCGTGCATCAGCAAACATCATTACTGTGGCTAAATCAGGAAAGCAAAATGTCAACTGAGAGCGTACATCATTAGAATGCCATTTTCAAAAAGCTTATTTCTCCTCCAATCCATTAACAAAGGTTTGCCTTAATTTGTTCAGAAATATATATATATATATCTATATATAAAAGTTGCACGCTAACATAAATGATGTCAGGTAAGGTTTATAAACAATGATCTTACTTTGACTGTCGAACTTCCTGATGATGGTGTCCAGGAAGGTGTTCTGCGGAGCCACATGGCCCCTCCGGACCGGCATCTTTCGCTTCGGTTGCTCCTAGACTTTGACAAGACTCAGCAGGACTTTCAGGATCACACCGAGGCTCCAGAACCCCACAGCCGAGCGCGCGATGCTCACTGCGCTCCCTGCATGGAGATCAACCCCTGACAGGTTCTGTGGAGATAATCCGGGCGCCAAAGTTTTCCCCAAGTTGTTCAGGGAGAGGACAGGCGTGCGTGGTGGATCTCCAGGAGAAAACGCCGAGTGGAGAGTTCTGGAAAGGAGGCGCGCTGTACGCACGGCGGAACTGAGCCGTTTCCAGCCTCCTCTTTCCAGGCTGAGAGGAGCGAGGGAGTGTGTTTCTGTGCCCCGTGGGGAGGGCAGCCTGTCAGGTGATATTTCTTCCTGGTCTCACACTCGCTGGAGCACAACAGACCTCTCATCCTGCACTGCAGCCGACTCCAGTGAGGCGGACAGGGCGAGCTTTCCGACGAGCGTCGTTGGAGCCATAGTTGGGGCGCTGATCTGCGCGTTTGTCATTTGTTTCTCATTCCAGCTGCTCTCGCTCTGCCTCTGGGAGTCTCTGTGTTTTACTGGGGAGAGACGAGACACAATGATGGTTCAAATGAAAACAGCAGAGAGCAGATCAAGCTGCTTCAGTCGTCCTAGATGCGTGTTTTTGGAGGTGTTCTCTGTATCTCTCCTCCTCCTCCTCCCTGTGCGCTCTGCCGGATGACTTCAGCTCCACCAGCTTCTAGCTGCGCCTCTTTTAACCCTTTGCTCATCAGAAACTGCTCACTACTTATTGAAGAACTACATGCGCTCTCAGCCACCCAAATATTCTTCACACCCACAAGAAGGGTTTCATTTGAACCTGATGTCCCAACAGTGGGGACTCTTAGATGCTGCAATTAGCAAAACAGGTGTGAGTGTCAGAAATTAAGAAATACTAAATATATATTATTTTGGTATAAATGTTATTATTCGTCACCACGTCAAAGAACCGGCAACCGGCGTTACAGTGTTACCACCGATTTAAGGAGGAACATGCATTCTGCTGCACCACACACTTCCTCTGAAAAGCTCCTGTCTTGCTGACAGGGAGAGATCATCTGAGGCATGCACACAGTGTTCTGATCTATGCAAAAATATCATGTCCACATACCCACATAGGGATATTTACCTGCACTGAGGTGAAGCGCCTCTCTTTGCTCGGTGAAGAACTACAGCTGATCCAGAATCAGTAACTCTGATGCCAATGTTCGCAGGAGATTGTGGTTGTGATGCTGCTTTGTAGAGTTTCAGGGTTGGATGGGGATTCACCACTCAGACGGCTCAGCTACGTCACACCGCCGGGGTTCCCCTCTTCCGTCATGCTGGGGACGATGCCTTCATGGACTGTCGGAAAATTGTGCCCCTACACATGGATGGACGATCATATTTGCGAATGACTGTCTCTTGTGTTTTTTCTCTGCATGCATGAATGAGTTTCAATCACTGAATCAAAGACAAAGTAACGTTAACTCTTCACGTACTGAAGTAAGCTGAGAGATAAATTAAGGGTTTGAACAGATCAGACCTAAAACATAATGTATGAATTGAAATATAAATCAATAAAATCTTACGTTTTAGCTATATGATATAAAAAACATAGTATGGAAAACAATACTTAAGTCCTCTTAAATGTATAGCAAATCCACAAGTCAGTTAACATGTCTTAGCTGACAAGCTTGATCTACTTTTACCTGAAGTTATATTGTTTTTATTTTATTTAGAATCACAAATTCAAATAGAATAATATTCACCTGGTAGAAGATTCCTGTATGATAAGACACTCCTAAAATTAGGGAATGACAAAAAAACATCTGGCTGGGCCATTTGGTAGAAGTTGTGTCTTGGCCTTTCAATGGTACCGAATGGAAACACTCACAAAGCAAAAACTGCAGCATAAGCAGTTCTTAATGGATATCCGGGGCAGCATCTAGACCCATCTTAAACTAATGAATGAAAATCAAGGCCATAATATTGTGATTCGTCAGGTAAGCACGCAAGCGAAGAATGGTCTAGTTGTTATCATTAATTAAAAAAAGATAAGTCATGTGCAACAGAAATGATGCTTTTTCTGACTGTACTTGAATGCACCAGCAGGCAAAGCTCACCTCCTGAAGGCTTTAATGGAGTCAGATTTCCACTTTTGTTATCCGTCAGATTCATGCTGAGGCCACTCTGCTGCTCTGGATGCATTGATCATAATGACCTGCACAGCAGCTTCAACACATTCACAAAGAAGTGCTTTAAAGGTGCACTATGGAGTTTTTGGGAGAGAAATGTTAAAAGTTGAGAAGTGTACAGATTCTATGGTATATGTTCATAATTCTATACACAAACTGTCCTCAGAGGAAAATGTGGTCCCTGGAAGACTGTTTGAAGATAAAATGCTACGAGAGAAGTTATTGTGGGGGGCACGCTACAGTGAAACCGTAACTCTCCTGCAGCTTTTAAGTTCTAAACAGAGTAAAGTTTGTGTGTTCAGTTCAGAATTTTTAACTTCTCCAACTTTCAAATGTCACCACCAAATCTCCATAGTGCACCTTTAATGATTGCTCAGACATGATGAATTGAAGCCTTTGTAGTTGGGTTGGACGAGGCGTGAGGAGTTATCCATCAGAATATGATGTTTTGATATGAATTTAAAAGTTCCTGCTCACGTTACATCAGCGAGGCTTGACTACAGCAGCTCAGAGTCAGAGGAGGCGTGCTGCTCTGTCGGCCCCTCTCGACTCCCTTATTTAGGCAAGATAAAAGAGAGGGAGGAGGGGTGGCGGACAGAGGAGACAAGGATAGATGAGGCAGATACTAACCTGTCAAACTCCTTCTCCAGTACAGATAGCTACAGGGATGACTATAATTGCTTATATAGTTTTTTTTTAGCTTGTCCATTAATGAATAAAGGGCTGTAATTGAGTATCTTTGCTTTGACACATCCATTATAAGCTACACCTTCATTTTTTATTTGTATTTTTATTGTTTTTTTTACAACGAAGTAAAAGTTCAGCAGTAAATCAAACTGTGCCAGATAACAAGTGGAACATTTTCAGGGGAAACGTTTTTGGATATCTGCAACTTTAATGAATCCATTCAAGAATAAATAAAAGAAAATGGCAACACTTTCAGCTAAGGAAGAAATATCACTCGAAAAAACCCCAACATTTTACATTTGTAACTGGCTGGCATCTGGTACAACACAAATTTTAGAGTTTAAACTTTGTTTGGAAGATGAATCTAAAGGAGGGAGATTGTTTTATAAGCACAAACAAACAATTGATCCCAGACTGTAACTGGATAATGCAAACCTATGTAACTCCTGTGAAACAACATGATCATACATATGCAGATGTGTATAATCAATGGCGAGTCGAGAGTCTATTGGTGCCCTAGGCTAAAATCAATTGGGGGGCCCTCCAACCAGTGTTCAATACCATTATGTCTGCCCTTGTCCCCCCTGCTTACTCCTCTTTCTCTTGTTTTCCTGTTTATGTTTTCTCCCAGTAGATGGATAATTCCTCTTCATTTTTCTTTGTTGATGTTCAGTGAAAAACTTTGGTTTTAACAGCAATAATGCATGCAACGCTTAGCAGGGCAACAGGAGTGAGTGCTATCAAATGGGGCCCCCTTAGGGAGGCTTCCTATTGTCATTGCAAAATTTGCACCTTTTACACCTAGTGTTTTGTTTTTTTTTTCCGGGCAGAAAAGCGCTGGCTGTTATCTCGGGAGTGTCTGCATGAAGTGTTCGTGTGCCGAGAAGAAAAGCGCTGCACGTCCGTCCCGTCTCTATGACAACAGTCTGTTGACAACGGCCGACACGGCTCCGTTACTTTCTACTGCATGTTTTAAAAATAGAGATAGTTTTTTTAACCCAGCAGGCACAGAGCAAAGAGGATGTGAGTACAAGATACGATAAGACGGATAAGACAGCCAAACATCATCTCTGTATGTGGAGTCTTTTTATTTAAACTTTAACACGTCCATAAAACAGCTGCTGGTACAAACATTTTCTTTAAACATACTAAGTAAACATTCCTGACCCATATAGATATTACTTAGATTGTATTATAGGTCCTTTAATATTACTATAAATATACACAAGAAAAAACGCTGTACAGGCTGAAGAACAAACAACATTTTAGAACATTACTATTGGCAGAAGTATCCAGTCATATGATGACTAAAGACTAAAGATGTGTACATCAACAGGACTCTACTCAATCCGTCCATTCTTTGGTCCGTCCGTCCCAAAGCTCCCCATCCGTCACCCAGCTGGGCTTTCAGTGCTGAGCTCTTCCTCGGATCAGTGTTCACCCTTCTCTCTCTCTCTCTCTCTCTCTCTCTCTCTCTCTCTCTCTCTCTCTCTCTCTCTCTCTCTCTCTCTCTCTCTCTCTCTCTCTCTCTCTCTCTCTCTCTCTCTCTCTCTCTCTCTCTCTCTCTCTCTCTCTCTCTCTCTCTTGTGCCACACACGTTCAGATTCACACTCACACACGCTCAGCTCACCGACCCACTCAACATACTCGCTCAGCGTCTGGACAGGTCACCTCCTGTGAGGGAGAGAAACAGCGAGACTGATGGAATCGTAACTTCTCGCTTAGCATGAAATCAAGAAGAAAAATGCTCCCGCTGCAGGAGAAAAAGATAAGAGAGCGATTGCCTCTAAAGCTTTCCAACAGCAGGAATTGAGACGACTGTTTCATATTGGAACAGTATAACATGATTATAAATGAAAGTAATAAATGAACTGCAGATGTAAAGAAAAGATGCACAAAATGCCACTCGTCCACTCCAGTCTTGTGATTGCATGTGTAGATAGCATTGGATGAAAAATGAGGAAACATGCAGGGTCAGATTATACGTGTGGGAGTGCGTGTATATGTGAGAGACCAAACACTATTAAAGATTGATTGCCGTGTTGACCAAATCCGTCAGACGACATGTCCGCATGTGTGTAGCGCTGAAGGCGAATATGAGCTAGGGGGGGATGTTCTGTGTGTCCTGTGTCGCTCCATCCAATTAACTAACGCAATCAGCCATGTTGATGAATGGATTAGCACGTAATTGCTTCAGAGGTGGGATCCTTGATTGAATTATTCATGGTGAGAAAAGGAAAACGTATGTTTCACTCTGATTAGACTGTATGTGCGCGTGTGGATCCGTGTAAATGTATGAATGTCAAAGTCTGTGTGTGTGTGTGTGTGTGTGTGTGTGTGTGTGTGTGTGTGTGTGTGTGTGTAGCGTTAATGGAAAGTGACAAAGACATTGTACAGAGAGGCAGAGAAACACTAACAGGTAATGAGAAGAAAACATAAACTTCAATTTGATCCACGACTTGAGCAACCGAGCTGATGGAAAGTCCTACAAGCACCTGCTGTCTCACTGTATTTCAGTGGGTTTCCGCATCAGTGGAGATACATAACAAGCAGCACGCTGACATGACCAGAATGACCACAGTCCCGTTTGAACACCTGCTGTGACATCACTGAGTGGGGTGTGGCATCAAGGGTGCAGCTAAAAGAAAGCATCCTCTATATGTTTTGAATCTGGATAACTGAAGCAGTGCTTGATTTGATACTCGGGTTATTTAGTTCTTTAAAGCTCCTTTAACAAATACTACTGCTAGAGCTCCTCGAGCCAGAGCCTGAAGCTGTGAATATACTCACACAATAAGACCCATACTGTACATAAGTCCAGTTATTTTCCACTTATGAGTCATTGATACTGATCAATCTCTCTTGGTATTATCATAATAACGTAGGATACAAAGACTGTTGAATTGATCAAATTCACATTAAGTTTAAGTCAGTGTAGCAAAATGAGGTGTTCAAAGATAGAATATTCTTACGTTTGTTCTTTACAGCATTGGCAGTAATAAGGACGTTTTTTTCTTACCACTGTAACTTTTGCTGCTTTGGTAAAGTGCTCATGATGGATTAAGATGGGTCTTTGTAACATAACAATGAGTAAGGTCTTTTACCTGCTTTTTGTAAAGTGTCTCGAGATAACACTTGGTACGAGTTGACGCCATACAAATAAGAATTGATTGATTGATTGATTGATATTAGAATTGGGTTGAGCATTTACCCATCAGTTTTAGGACTACTGTTTTGAAGCCTTCAAAACTGTCATTCTACTCGTCACTATCTTGTCTTGTGTCAGTCAGAAATGAAACGATTCAGGGCGGAGGATGAAAACACCGCTTCACCGCCGTACTAGTCGAGAGGTCAACAATGAAGAAACTTGTCAATCAAATGTAATAGTGTCGTTTGACTATATCATCTCTTTAACCTTTAACAGGAGAATATTTGTCCTAAATGAATATTATGCTATGTTGCTTAGAGACCTGAAAGTAGTGATTAAGACCATAAACACATTAGGAAAAATGATTACTGAGGTAGTAAATCAACAGAAAAGTGGGCTTACTTTTAAACAATCTGACTTCTTTTTTTCTTGCCTTGGGGACACATCTGCATTGATGCACATGCCAATACACTGTTTAGACTCTGAGTTTATTCCCAGGGTGTGAAGCCCACAGAATATGTGCAGTGATTTCTTTAAGCTGGCCCTCGCTGCATGCGATTCCACTGAAATGTGGGCAGGTTTCCCAGCTTCGCACTAACACATGTAAGGCCGTTAGTCACAGCGCGGCGATGGTGACTGGTGAGATCAATGATACGATCGGAAAAATCAGCATTAGAGCGCTGATCATGGTGCTGAATGAGTCGTGTTGCCGTTTGTGTGAACAAATACACACATTTCTGTCTTTGAACTGTCTAATGTTAACACTTTAGTGAGGGTATTAAGTTAAATGATGCAAGCATACATGAGTGTAGCAATATTTAAAGACAAGTGTTTGGTTAGGTATCTGAACATGTTGTTTTGCAGTTGTAATGCAGTTATCCTGTGAGAAACATATGTCAAAGACATCTTTCGATACTATTTCTTCCAGATTTCTCCGGTTTGTGACATGCCAAGAACATCCATGTCATTTCTGTGTGTCTGCTGGGAGCCTGAAGTGTGTAAACATGTGTCCCCTGCAGACATTTTCTTTTTTACATTTATTTAAATTATGGGTTCTCACAATGACATGTGGGACGCACATACAAATCCTCACTGCCACACTCATTATTCCCCCACCTTGGCAGCTGGTGCACTCGCAGCTGTGTATGACAGGCAGGACGACAGGCTCGCTCTCCCCGCTCTCACACCGCAGGCTGAGGAAACGGACCGGGTTGTCGGGGTCCAAACGGTAACTGCAGCACTCACACACTGACTGGAGGTAGGGCTCCTGTAAAAGAAGGAGGGGGGGGTGAAAAAGAGGTGAAAGAAAAGCCGGAGGGATAAGGTGAACCAAGCCAATTAGGAGAGTGGAATATGTTGGGGAGGTGGTGAAATTCAAGGAGAAGGAGGTTGTGAGAGAAAATATGAGAGACGGGGAAAATAGAGAATACAGAGACGAGGCAAAAAGAAAGAATAGAAAATGACTTTAAGGGGTGTAAGAGTATCGGCAGGAGGAGGCACGGAGAGAAATCAGAGTCGAGACTGTATGAACAGCAGTATACAGTGCTGAACACAGAAGAGGTTCTCAATGTACAGAAACATCCAGAATAGATTTACAATCTTTGGAATAAACTGATTACCTGTGGTGAATCTCAAAACACAAAATCACATAAGACACTAAAATCTAAAGCTCCAAATAAACAAACAAAATGATGATAAACCCACAGTACACTGCCCATAACCAAAAGGCAGATGGACAAAGTTAATTAACAGCTGCAAAAAAACAGTCTCGCATTTAGAAGCTCATGACCTATTTATATGTGACCCAGACAGTAATTATGGCATTTACGCATCATTCAGCCAGAAAACAAACAAAAAAAAAAAGTGAAATAACCATATTTTATTTCCCAGTTTTATTAAGGTTTCTTTTGGGACTTTTTATGTCGTTATTTAGAGGTAGGACAGTGGATAGAGTCATGTATGTTAGCCAGGAGGACGGCATTAATGCTGCTGATCTAACACACATCTATGGATATTATTAAATGACATCTGTAGAGGGCGGCCACAAAGGCTTTCAAGGGCCCAGTTGTCTCTGTTGGCGGGCCTGGCATATGGGTCTTGGCAAGTACATGGCATGCATAAAGTTTTCTAGCCGTGACTAATTTGCAATCCCTGTTTAGGATTAAATAAAAATCTGTATTATTGTGAATACATTCAATTAATTATTGCAACTAAAAAACACATGATTATCAATACAGAGAATATCAGCTGCTGTACATAAAACGATATTGGAACATTTTAAATGGCCACCTGTGATCATTTGACTTTCTCTCCACCTGGAAAATCCTGATTGAACATTGTTTCCTTGCAAAGCTCATTTGGATTCTGTTGAAGACTCTCATGCTGAAAACAGTGATTAATGTGTAACATTTAGACTCTTTTAAAATTGCTTCAATAATCCGTGTGACTATTCTTCCGCACCAGTGCTTTTGTAGATCTCAGTGAGTGGTTTGTGTTTCTCTCCTTCCTTTTCACCAGGAAAGTCTATCATGGTTCACGAGTTTGCCGCTAACACTGTCTGTGTGCTGCTTAAGGCTGACCTGTTAGCTTTGAGTGGGTTTATGAGCCCTTTTACACAAACAAAGCCATCGGCTGCAACTGGAAACAATGTTATATGGAGAGCTCTGGGTCGGCAAAACACTGTAATGCAGAAATCTTTATGGGCGCCTCCATGCATCAACGGCTGTTAAATTTAGTATCTTGGAGGGACCTTCTCATGTTGTGGCCCTGTGTAACCTGTCTTCTTCTTACCCCTAATGAGTCAATATAATATGTAATAACACAAGTGCCAGTCAAGCTACTCAGAGGTAATGAAAAATAACCTATAACCGCATCCAGGCAAAGAATTAAGAATCAGTTTAAGAGTTTTACTTTTTCCTCACTCGAGGAAACTTGAAATGCAAAAGCCGGGCCTTGCCGATTTGCATGATAGAGGGATGTTTTTTTTCAGTTTTCTATTTTCATGTGTCCAATTAGTCCAGGCAAAGAGCCGAGAAGGAGATTGTGGAAAAGCACAATGGATGGTTGCTGAGAATGATAGATTACAGGAGGAGAAGGAGGAGGGAGGAAGGAGGAGGTCCAGGATCAGAAACCTTCAACTACTAAATTGCAGGTGCTAGTCCTTTGAACGTGGAGAAGTGTGTGTGTGTGTGTGTGTGTGTGTGTGTGTGTGTGTGTGTGTGTGTGTGTGTGTGTGTGTGTGTGTGTGTGTGTGTGTGTGTGTGTGTGTGTGTGTGTCTGTGTCTGTGTGTGTGTGTGTGTGTGTGTGTTCATCCAGTGGTGTGGGAAAGAGTGTGATATATTTGTGTGAATTTATTCCTGCTGCCTCCAGTCTTCAGCTGATCAATGAAAAGGGAACCTTGCGACGCCGCCTAGTCACCAGTCACCATCCCTAGTTGCCACAGTAACAGGAGGTAACGACACATTTGGCTGAGCTGATGTTTATTTTTACTAATCTGACTGGCTCTGTTTTAATGGTGGAGATGTGTTGATGCCAAAGAAGAAGAAAGTCGTCATGGTGATGAAGTAATAAGCTTGCTGTCTTATGAGGACAAAAAGACAACATGTGAAAAGGAATAAAAAAATAAATAAAACTCTCCCATGTGACCCCTGTACCAGACTCATATTCAGAACATCTAAATTTAGATCAGTGGTGACTCAACTGCTGAATTATGTATTTTTGTTTACCTGGCTTCATGTCATCTACTATGTGGAAGGGATCTAACTGTAACCACAGTTGACACAAGTCAGATACTGTTAGCTGTTACCTACAGGTGTGTTGATGGTCTTCATTTAACAATGAAAAAGTGTGATTAGGGCAGGTTAAAACACTGCACTGGGGCACATGTTTGACGACAACACACTGATGCCAGAGGGTTGTACTACCAGGCAGGACTAAAGGGGAAGCGGGGTAAGTTGAGCCTCAAACCTGAGCTTTTACTTCCTGGATGGAATCTCTCTTTAAAACCTGTTAAGATTACTGGAGCACACCTAAACAGTTCTAAAGGAAGTATTTAACTTTTACAATTATTAAGCTGTATCGTTTCTTCATTAACCATATTTGAGTAAATTAGTTACAGTGGCGTACGAAACAACGCAGCATCGTGGGAATTTAAATTCAACCACATATAGGGCTTTCACACTTGCAGAAATCTCCTAAAAAAAAAACCTCCTGATATTTCCAGGAGGAGCTGTATGTGTGAACGCAAACAGCTGAATCTTTCGCTCGGACTTCACCCGCACTTTCTGCTGCGAGACCCCTACTTTTGTCCGCAGCAAGTCAGAGTGAGATGATTGGAGAATGCAGCAGGATATTATCCGGAGAATTCAGCTCGAGCCAATAGAAGGGGGGGGGTGTGACATTTATATCCTGTGACTGGAGTCACTGGAGTCCTCCTTTATCTAGATATTTTCAGGAGTGCACATGTGAAAATGGCTTTAGTGATGCAGGACATCGGATCCTCCCCATTATTAGTCCTAGAATTGATTCTGGTTTGCAGCAGGTAGTGAAATTAAAATACCTATTTACACTTTTTTTTTTTGCCAAGACTGTGATTTGAAAATACCTTTTTTTAGTGACACTTCAGTTCTTGAAAACGTTTAGAATGATCTTCATCAGGTAAGCGCCCAACAATAAGCTGTTGTCATGTTAAAAAGAGGCATTAGTAAAATAATTATATGATTATAAAAATGTCCACAATGAGAAGTTTCCTCACTGTATTGCCCTCGTCATATCCTGGCCTGGTTCTAGATCAAAATGACTTTGGGTGCATCTGAGATTAATGGGGGGTGCAGCTAAAGTGACCGGCAACAGCAATGAAAAATAGCACAGGATATGGGTCCTGGCCCACATGTGAACCAACAGGTCACATGCACCTGTCATGACCGTCAGATCTTGGATGTAATAAACACAATCTGAATCACTGATCTCAGTTGAAAGCCCTGATTACTTATTGTAAAAAAAACTGCCTTTATGAGGGTGCAGAACTTCTAACTGTAATCTTTTTTAATTATAATGACCTGTTGACTAAAGCAGACGGTAAATCACACATACACCATTTTATTGCACATGGAATAGGAACACCTGTGTTGACAAAAAGACAGTTGATTCCGCTGTCGTGAGAGTTTTACATTTTGTCTAGCCAGCTAAAGCATAGAAAGACGAGCCTTCTCAAACTTACTTCATAACCTGTGCTTAAGGGGGAGATTATTTTGATGCATACAGTGAAGAGGATTCGTTCAAATTTGAAGGCAAACAAACTTTTTTTCAAGCACTTAGCATCCACAAGTTTATGCTTGTAGTCTGGTAGACAATTCAGGCTGATTGAATATTGCATAAACACCTGACAGTAGGGGCTAAAATTGATCTTTATGATAAAACACAACACAACAGAGTGTGTAGATACTTTATAACCATCAGATTGTCTCTTCTCCCATTTGGTCCACTTTGCCTGAATGGATTCTCACTGTATTCATTTTTGTCTCTCCTATCGAGTGTATATGAGTACTTGTCAATGTCGCCTGTTGAGACAGTAATTCCTTTACCGTGTGTGTGTAGAAGTCTTTTTTGTCTTACCTCCAGGATTACATCAGTCCTGGACAGACAGCGTCCCCTGCAGAAGCTGACCTCCACGTTGTCAAGCCGACAGTCTCCCTTGGTGATGTTCCTGACCTGCAGGTAGCGACGACACTCTGGCACAGGCTCGCCTGACAGAGACACCGAGCAGAGTGAGAGGAGGGAGGAAAACGAGATAGGACAGAGTGAAGGGAGGATTCAGAGGGCAGAGAAAAGAAGACTATGAGAAACCAGAAGCGAAAAAATAAAAAAGTATTTAGTATGAAAAAGAAAGACAAAAGCAGAGAAGGAGCCGATGAGCTGCTTCCAGAGTGCACAGTGACATTGCCACGCTCCCTGGCAGCATGTGACATTTCTTCCACTGGGAGAAAGATTAAAGCCCCAATGTAGGTTAAGTAATGTATTCTCTCACTAATTGGGCACAGCAGTACTTTGCTTTTAGTGTCCTATATAACGAACTATAGAACATTCATATCAAATAAAGTGCTTTAGGAATTCATGAAATAGAACTGGGGACAGTGAGGTTTTTATATATTTTAGATTTTGTAGGTTTTGCATGAAGTAGAATGGCAACTGTTCCATTTGGTGTACATTATAATAGATGAAAAACATATTCTATGATATTAAAGCGTCAGTAGTCTGAATTTTAAAAAATAACTGTCTGCATGGGTAGCCATTTTCACAAATGCGTTACTGATCATTTCTAGAAAAGTTCAGATTGACCGGCAACTAAAAAAAACCTTCAGAACTTATTCACACATGCACATTCATTACGTGCACAGAGATCAACGGGTCAAGTGCCGGTTGTAGAAAATGAACATCATCAACCTCTTTCACTCCCTTTGCGATGAGATTTCCCTGCAGGTTAACACATCAGCTCACCCTGACCTCATAAAGGAAATTTAACCAGCGGGCTGGCAGCAAAAATTCCCAATAAAGTTTGGGTGAATGGACACGCACTAATGGAGACATGTCAGAGTGAGGGGGACGGTTAGTGCTTGCCATAGGGCATCTCGGCAGTGCTAAGGAAGTGAAATGGCACCTCTACAGCTACCAGATCAAATCCCCAGACTTGGTCCCCACGGTTCCCAACCCAAGTCCCTACAGACTGAGCAACTGCAGCCCCAATTCGGCCATTCAAATATGGATACTATCACAAACATTTCGGGGATCTGTGCATGTGTTAATAGAGCTTATGTTAAACTCACCAGGAAACTGCTTTCGACAGATCGGACAGCAGCTGCCAGGCTCCTCCACCTTGACCTCCCCCTGAAACAGAGATAACATAGATATCATGAGTTGCCTGTTTAGAATTCCGGTTGTCAGTCTTAATGAAAACAGACAGGTGCATGACACGAGAAGTGATGAACAGAAACATCACATAACATCTAGTCATGTGAACAGTCACAGTCATTTTATTAGACAGTTCTCCTTGGACATAACACCTCTGGTAAACATGTCATTCATATGTCACAAACACACTTTGTGTGTGTGTGTGTGTGTGTGTGTGTGTGTGTGTGTGTGTGTGTGTGTATATATATATATATATATATATATATATATATATATAGTCCAGCTTTCTTCTTTGGAAAAGAAAAACACAAACCCTACAGACCGAGTGAACAATGCTTCAAAAACCAAAAAGACAGACACACATCTGAAAGGGCAGGGTAACGAATATTCTCCTTTTTTGTCTGTCATAAATTTCTGCTACATCTGAGAATACGCATAGCAATACTTATTTAGGTTTTTCTGCTGTTTAGGAAGCCTTTTGCTAAATTGTAAAATCCATCCAGTGAAGAGGTGTTGAGAAACAAACCTGTCCATTTTGAAAACCTTTGTACTGAATTATTTCTTGACAATTCCAGAAGTCCCTTTGAATAGACTTATCTATCTGCATTTTGCTATTGTTTAAGCTTTTTTTTTTTTAAGTTATTATTGGCCTTGTTATTGTCTTTATCTGAGGGACAGGACAGAGGGACAGGAATGGAAATTGGGGAGAGAGAGAGAGAGAGAATGGGGAGTGACTTGTGGGAAAGTAGTCCACAGATGGGAATCCGACCTGGGCCTCCCGCCTCGAGGACTGCAGCCTCTGCAAATGGGGCAAACAAAGTAACCACCGGGTCACCGCTGTATTACCATTAATGCGGATGCAAAATGTTTGTGAAAAGCAAACATTTTATGAGCCAAACTGGCTACTTTTCAGCATCAGAATCAGCTTACTGGTCAGGTATGCTCTCTCTCACACACACACACAAACACAGAAATAAATTTGTCTTCTGTGAACTGTGCTCTCGACGAACAAAAAAAGTACAACGTTAAATATTTACAATAAACACAATATAAGCAAAGTCAAGGCTAAATGAGACGATAGTGCAGAGGTGGGTAGTGCAAACATGTTAAGATAACAAGGATAATAAATATGTAATATGTAACAGATGGTTAATTGAGGTAGAGAGTTTTTACCGTATTTACATAAAAGGTGTGCATAGATTGATATCAAAGGAGGAGGAAATTAATACAAAAGTATGTAGATAGTTTAAGTTATTAAACCTAAAATGAGTTGCTATAGTCTAATGTACATTCAGAGTGGGTGTTTGGTGTCAGGGTTATTTCACAGTGACAGGTCTGACACTCTGTGACTGTTTAGAGTTCATCAGAGTGACAGCCTGGGAGAAGAAACTGTTCTGGAGTCAGGCTGAGGGGAGCAGTCTGAACTGTTTGTGACCGGGGTGTGTGGAGTCTGCAGTGATTCTACCTGCCCGTTTCCTGACCCTGAACTGCTATAAGTTCATCAGATTCATACTATTTACAAACATGAACCTATAAAGCAATGATTTGCTAGGTTTTCTAACTGTCATACAATCCCTGAAGGTTAAAAAAAAAAACAACACACTGTTCCTTCTTGGACCGTGAATATCTGTTCAACATGTTATGGTAGCTTATTAAGTATGTTTTCTTGTTAGCTTTATTGCTTTACCTTGGACTACTTTAATAATTTGTCTCTGTGTTACATGTTTCTCTTTAGAAGGGCCACTCGACAAGCCCCTCTGGGTTTATTTGGCTCCTCCAGCACATTTCTTTCAAAATGCATATTTTGTTAATTAACTAATCATTATGTACTTTCTGTTTTTTCCATTGATCTATTATGTTTGTTTTTTTGTTTTGCTTTTTAAGTGCAATAAAAATGGTAATCAATCAAATGGCTGTTGAGATATTTTAAATATGGTGCAGACTTGTGCAAAAACAACGACAAAACTGTTGAAAAATAGGACACATTGTGACACAGTCAGTGTGAACTGACTGTGTTAAAATACATAAACGAACACCAGTCCAAGTTGTCATTAATCAGAGTGTCATGTGAACCAGGAGGTGGGATCGCACATAGCAGAGGGGAATGAGGAGAAAAGGGGTTCAGAGACAGACGATCACACGAGCTTAACAGAAAAGGAAAAGAGCAGGAATTAAAAGAGCAAAAAGTCACATTTAGATCCAAAAATAGAGAGAGAGCGAGACAGTGACGTCAGGACACAAAGGACATGGACAGAGACAGCACGCCACTGAGGCAGAGAGATCCAGAACAGTCCAGAGACGAGCAGCGTGTCCCGTGGTGTTCCTGTCTGAGAATAGCTGCTGCTAGCATGCAAAGTCGAACACACACACACACACACACACAGGAACACTCTCCCTAACTATTCATCCTGCGGACTTGTCCTCCCACTCCTCGCACTGCCACCAGCCTTCCCTCAGGGGTGCAGAGAGCCCACTCACTAAAGAGTGGGAGGTCAGGAAAGGACCATTTTTAAGTCCTTAAGTGAAGATGCAGTATGTGTCTGAAGTGTCTTGTGTGTGATGCAGCAGGAGGTGAGAAAAAGGTGAGAAATGCCGAATCCTAGTTAATTACAAAGGAGGGGTATATGTCATGTAAAGTGAAGGTGCGTTGTTAACATGCGGTGAGATATAAATCAGACACTATAAATACGTCTGGTGCAGAACAAGAAGTAAGAGGAGTCTGTGATTGACAGCGAAACATTGCTTTCGTCACCAGAATTTGCTCTCCAACCTTTCAAAAGAGTCTCCCAGATGAGAGAAGAGGCATGCTGGGAGATTTCAACCAACAAACCATTAAGTTTAACTGTTAGGAGAGTCCTAAAGAACAAGATGCACTGTCAGGAGAGGGAACACAGAGTATTCCATGACCTTTTTTTATATTGGCCAGGATAAAGAGTGCTTTCCCTGACGGTAACTTAGTGCAGCTGCAGGAGGTGAGGGATTTGAGACTGCAAGCAGTGCATCGGCGTAGAGACCAGTGTACACCACAGGTGAACGCTCGCTAGACTGTCTGCTGTGAGCTTACTGTGCAATCAACCTTTCCTTTAAAGTCCTGGATGTCAGCAGAATGTATTTTTACCCTGGCCTTTATTCATTGCCGGTGTGCTAAAGATATAAATTCAGCTCACTGTGTCAAGGATGAGACAGACTTTCTGCTGTGACTTTTCTCAACTTCATCACCATGGAGATCACACGTTTCTTTTCTTTTTTTTTTCTCCATTGTGTAACCTTTTTATTTTAGGGGTTATTTTATGTGAACTTAACAAGCATGTTTGTCCTTCTTGAATACCTGGTATCTAGCTATGCAGCTTGTTTTGCTGCTATTTACCCAAGTGGCGGATGAGTAACAACTTCTTCAAACCAACCTCCAGTGGTCCAGAGTCAGAAATGTAGTTAGATTTAATATGCAGACGGTTTGAGATTTCCGTTAGTTTGTTTTCTGTTTCCACTTCATGTATATTCTATTCAAATGTTACATCCTACCTTGCTTTAGAAAACTATCAATACTAAAAAAAGACATTAAAGCACTGTCCTTCTGATGTGTTTCTTTCAATATAGGGAGCATTTTTTTGATTCCCAGTAATTGAGCACATGCATTATTGACACTAAGCTCAAACTCTCCTGCAAGATGACCAGCTGTTTACTTCCTATAGACCACAGACTGTAAATATTAATGGAGGAAGCCTGAGTGACGTCACTCATCTGTTACGGCAGGGCGCTCCAAAGGCTCATCCGCAGCAGCCGCCATGCTGGAAATCCTGTCTCAGCCTAACTTTCAGTCAACCTGACGACAGGCTGAGATCTGGAGCTGAGGCGGGTTTTAAGCCTCTTGACAAACCGTTACATCGCGCCCACCTTTAAATCATGTCAGCTACGCGCCTAAATATGGATAACATATATCAAAAAATAAAAACAGAGCCGTTTAAAGTCCTCCCAAGATGAGAATAAATAATGTTTTTTTTTGTACCAGGCTGAAAACATGTTTATTTATGCTGTAAAACCTTTTTTTTTTTTTAATTTGGTGTGTATTTGACTTCTGGTGATCCTGGAGCCTCAAGCAGACACTCCATGTACTGCAGGATTTTGCCCTTCCGCATTGGCTTCATTTGTCAACACCAGAGTTTCCTGCTTATTATAGACCCATGACTGAACAGCGTGTGCAAGACGAACACAGAGCGCTTATTTTTCTGTGAAAGAGCTGTCATTCTGAGTCATCAGCAATGACTGAGAATGATCTAGCCGCTAACCTGACCCTAGCTAATTCAAAAATGGAGCGCAACATTCGTACATGGAAAGAACAAATTCTGAATTTAATATTATCCGTTTAATGTCCATGGATTGCTGGTTTGTGGTTTGCACACAGCACTTTAATTTTTTCTCCCCTTTAATGGGTCTATTGGGGCCTTTTGCCATGGAAGTTGTAAATCACCGTGCACATTAGGCTGAAACAGTCGGTCGATGATTCAATAAGATGATCAATAGAAATGTAGCCCACATGTTGTTTCATTATTGATGAATGATTTAGTGAATTTGAAAGAAAACTGCCAAATACAGACTATATATGTATATAGTTTTATTTTCTCCAATCTAAGAGTGACTTATGTTTCCACAATTAGAATAGAATTAACTCAGTGTCTTTGTGTGCATCTGCAAAACAATTATCCTTGTTATTGTTACACAAAAAAGTTTTAAAGTGATGCATTTCGCTTCATACAACAAACACAGACTGACAAATCGATATTTGCACGTGCATTGAATTTAACATTAACAAACGTACTGATGCATGCCAGAACAGACTTGACTTGTTACCGCACATGACCTTTCACAATAAGATTTTCTCATTTCCTTAAACTGATTTCAAATTTTAACTTCAACATGAAGTTGTCTTTACATACAAAACATGTTGCCATTTATTTTTGAAAAACAGGTATCCACCTTTGCAGAAAAAGCTGAAAAACTCACCGATGCATGCCGAGAGACCAGGTTATAGGGTAGTAATGGGAGGTAAAGGCTTTAGAAAAGTGCAGGCTGGTGGGAGAATCCGACAGTCAGGTATTGATCTCCTTCAGACAGTGACTTGGAGAGAACATCCCACACACTCTTGAGGGAGCAGCGTCTCACCCCCCCCCCCCCCCCTTGCTCAGTGTAATCAAGGTGAAAAGCTTTGTGAACTGTATCACCCCACACAGGCAGTGGCTATTGAATGGACTGATGTGTTGGTCTTGTTGACTGATGGCACCTCAATAATGAACTTTCATCTAATCTGTTTATCAGTGTAAGGTTGCAGTCACTCCTGCAGATCAGCAAATAACTGGAACTTAAGAGTAGAACAACCTGTCGGCCCAATTCAGTCAGTCTGAACCCAATGGTAAAGGTTGTCCATAAGATAAATGGGCGGATATATGTAAGGTCTTCTGGGATAATTACAAAGGTAGGAAAATCTTCTCGGTAATCGTTGCCTTTCCTTATATTAAATACTGTGGTAGTTTCACCTCTGGAAGCCTTTTAAAATCAGTCAACTGGAACATTCTGATAAGGGAAGATTGGTTGAAACGGCTGCAATGGAGAAATGGCTCTGTAATGACAAAGCTCAGTGTAAAGCGAAAAAAGAATGGCATCCGCTGGCCCCATAAGCTACACATCCCAGCACTCATATAAGGAAAGCTAGTTGGCGAAACAATGGATCAAAACTCGGTGCAAGGGCTGCATTTGATTGAATCTATCTCGCAATGATGAAGACACCGATAATTATTTAAGTGCTTTTACTCCTCAACTAAGTAAATGATCGTGTTGGCCTTGCAGACAAATCAAAGACAATAGACTAAACTCAGTATACAGTGAGGAATATAAGTCTATTTCTTCAAGTCAGGCAGTAAAGTCTGACTCCTGCATAGCATCAACAAACCTGTGTTTTTCATTTTACAGCCATATAATGAACTGCATAGATTCTTTCCTTGAACGTAGCCCAGAATGCAGAGTATGATTATGGGTTTGACAACAACACTTCTTTAGAAAGTAATCCAACTTAATCACTGCTAGTTTATGATGGATTTTTAGAAAAAAGTTATTTTTCTGTTGCGCTGTTTGCAGCTAAACATCAGTGCTTAACCCCGTCTGTCCCTGTCCAGCTGCATTCTGAACCTACATTAGACAGCTGCCCTTATCAACACTGAACAGCAATTAAAAACCTTTATTACTAAAAGCACTGACTGAAAATAATAAAGCTATTATAAAGAATCAATGGTCAACCTTTAACAGTTCGGCAGCTGTGTGTGCAACACATTAGCACCCAGCCATTTGTATTTCACCAGACAAGGATTTAAATGGGCTTAATGTGAAGTTCAGTCCCACCCCCTATAAAAAAAACTATGAGTGATCTTATTAATTTTAAATGTAGGACACAGAGCTACGAAAATTGTTCATTACAGCACTGTCAGAAAAAGATGATCACATCATTAACAAGTGCCCCAACACATTTAAATTCACATTGTATCCAAGACATAGGATTAGCATTGTGATACGTTGAAAGATCTCAGTGCCAGTGCACTACAAGTTGCCCCTGATTAACACACGGTATAACTGGGACAATAATAATAAGGCGGATATGAGTAGTTCAAATTTGAGCCAGACCGATTAATCAGCTCGCCAATAATAATATCGTCCGATATTAGCTTATTCAGTGACTATAGGTTTCGGCTCATTTTAAAGATGTATTCACCAGTCAAATAGCATTTCATTTGAGTTTCATTGTATTAAACTAGCATCTCTTTCACCAGCAGAGTGTGCTGTACGAATTACAACAAAACATTATTACTCTCCAGGATGTCAAGCGGTGATGCACGTACATGAACAGTTACTTTCCAGTTGAGTGACAGTCTTGTCTTCCTTCTATGGTATATCTTTTCAGCAAATGTTTGATAACTGCATTTCAGGGATCAATGGGATAAATGTGAATATCTATCTCTAAAGAGCAAACACAAATCCAAGAAAGATATCGGCAGAAGTATCCCAATATCGTTATCGGCCCCAAAAAATGTCCATATCGGCCGGGCCCTTGTTCAAATACCAAATCGGACAGATGATCTTCAACGTAGTGTCAGTGTGTGTGTCTCACCTCATCACAGCGAAGTGGAGGACATCTTAACTGGCACAGCTTTTTCCCGTTCACACAGCGGCATGACAGACAGCCTTCATCCCACTCCGCTCCTGCCTGTCACAAGAGACACACACACACAATGAACAAAACAAATCGCACTCACATTGACTCACCAAAATGCAGGTGATATGAGGGTGTGTCAAAAGCCTGTTAGACTCTCCTTCATGCACATTCACTAATACGAGTGTGCATTATGTAAAACTGGACATATATTCAGGATCTATTTGTCTCTTCTGGTTATACCCTTTGGCATATTTAAGTAATGTATGGCTTTAATGATGCTGTAATTACTACAACACATAATAGATACTTAAATTCTACATCATTAACGGTGTGAGTGTGTTGGCAATGGGAATCATTAACAAGGCTTGGTTTTTAGCCGTGTAAAAGCACCCACTTCGACAAGCTTTCACTACTCACATTAGGCGTAAGAGTCATGAGGTGGTTGATTAGAAAACCCAAGAGGGTCTTTAAATGGACATCAGTCGTCAATGTCTGACAGACGCACACCGCAGAAACAGAGCAGACAGACAAAGAAAGAACTAGACGGCTAGAATGAATGAAAGGGTTAGAGGCTGGTGGGAGACTGGTGGAGAAAAAAAAAAAGAAAATGAGCAGTAGAGTAGTAGTAACATTAATCCTGTAAATAGGGAGACGAGGGAATAGTGAAAGATAAAGCAGATGTAAAGGAGGGAAAGAAAGGAAACAGAGAATGAAAGAGAGAGTCCCGAAGAAAAAAAGATCAAGAGGAGCGGATCTGACCTCTTGTCAGTTTATGATTAATTCTTATAATCCTATAATATCCCCACCGTCATAAATAATTCCTGGCAGGCTAGCCCTGTTGCGCTCCCAGTGCCGGCTTTCTACGGCGCTACATACATAATTGATGAAGCCAAGGGCTGGAGAGGCATTGTGGTGTAATGTTGCCCGAGGGCATGTCACTCATCTTCTAATGGGCCCTTCTTTATGAGTAAATAACACAATGGGAGTGAATGGGAGGGAACGTAAACACCCCAATGGTAAAGTTCATACAAGCTACACAATAAGGCATGCACAAAAGAAACAAGCGACTGAGTTAGCTGGATAGCAGATGTCCGTTTACTTTGGGTTAAAGCCAGTGTGTGTGTGTTTGTGTGTGTGTGTGTGTGTGTGTGTGTGTGTGTGTTTGAGTACCTCTTGCACGATGCCCTGGTCATGGCAGGGGCAGAGAGCTGGAATGACACACACTCCCTCCGCGTTTCGATAAAGCCCCTCCTGACACACGCAGCCTTCGATGGAGTGGGTGCAGTTGACAGGAGAGGAGTAAATGTCCTCGCAGCTCCTCTCGCACAGCGGGGACACACTCCTCCTCCACTGCTCGCCAGCAGGACACGCTGCGGAAGAGGAGCGGGAAAGGATGGAGATGAGGGGAATGAAAATAAAAGGAAAGACGAAAGACGACGAGGCAAGACGGAAAGGGGACATTGAAAAAGAGATAATTTAATAATGAGTTGTTCAGGGAAAAGGAGTTTGGAGGGTTTGAAGGGCTGCTGTAGACATTAAATGTGTGTATTTATCAGGTATTTGTCAGGTCGGTTTATGCTTGTTCTTGAAGTATTTCCTTTTGTGAGATTCAAGTGATCACATGAAGTTTGAAGATATTGCACTTGCATGTAGCCTCAGCCTTCAAACAGGGTTTTGTCGGATAAAATAATCCTGAATGACAACAGGACTAACTACATGTAACTCTAGTGCATTACAAGCACAAAGGTGCTTATGTGCGTATATCTTCTGAGTTCCACAGAAATAAAACAGGAGGATTTGTTTATGTTCACCTGGGGCATGCCGTTATAACCACAGACTGGCATTATAATATATTTTGAAATATGACAAATCCAAATACGGTCATGGTATATGTTGTCATGGTTTGGACTCTTTGTTTCTTTTGTTATTTTCAGTGTTTTTAGGTTAGGGCTTTGCTTGTTGTGTGTGTTTTTTGGATCTGTTCTTCCTGTGTTTCTGGTTTCAGAGGTGTGGAGGGTCCCCGAGCGCCTGAGGTCTTCATTCACAGCTGCAGACTGTTTGGCTCATCAACGGCAGCACTTTATACCCACCTCGCATTACAGCAAGCTGCCAGATTGTCGTCACAACTTTGTGGTATATATCGGCCTCTTAGAATCTTTGGAGCTTCTCGATTCTTCTGTTGGGATTCTAACTATTGTTCTGTTTTTTTTTCTCTTCGAGTGTCTCGCTCTGATTGTCCCAGCGCTCCTGAACGCCGCCAGCCTCACCACTCACTTCAAGTCACCGCTTGCAACAGCTCGGATATCCTTTTCCCCCTGATTCTTCAAATTACCTTCTGCTACACGGACACTGTTTTTCCCTGCTTCATAGCCCGCAATAAACCTTTTTCAACCTTTCATCCTGGGTTTCGCTTTTCGGTTCAGGAGCAGCTGAACCGCCACATTTTGTTGTAAAATGAGGACAGAGGTTTCGATCAATTCATGAA
Organism: Labrus bergylta; assembly: GCF_963930695.1. Taxonomy (NCBI): domain Eukaryota; kingdom Metazoa; phylum Chordata; class Actinopteri; order Labriformes; family Labridae; genus Labrus; species Labrus bergylta. Next base: position 15,671,940 of record NC_089214.1, read on the forward strand.
GCAAACAACGCAGAAATTGTACCTTAAAATTGTCTGCTAGCAACAGGTGTCAGTTCATCTGATGAAACACTCAAGGGTTAGGAATGAGAATATTTTGTCTAAACACGGGGCCCAGGGTACAAACAGAGGTAGTAATATGAAGCTGTGAATCTAAGAGCCTGAAAAGCTACGGGTGACATGGTAGTCAAGTAAACTGTCAGTTATCACTCTATTTATTCTTAGAAGAAGCTGCGGCGTCCACACTGCCGAACATAAATCCCAGTTAATATGTGTTCCTATTATGTGAGCCGTCTCTTTACAAACTCACCACAGTCGGGGGCCGTGCAGGGGGTTGCGCGGTGGTCTGGGCCCTCACATTGGGCCCCCTCATACTGACTGGGCTGCAGGATGATTCTGGTGGAGCGCTGTCGCCCCGTACCACAGCTTGCTGAGCACGGACTCCACGGAGACCAGCTGGACCACTCGCAGTCCACTGCAGGAGACGAGAACGGGAGAAGAACATAAACACGTCAAGGTCTGTGGTGGTGATCAGTTTACTTTCATAAACCTGCAGCATATAAAATAAGCATAATGTAATATACCTACAACCCGAAATTATGATTAAAGGAGGCAACACTGAGCACACTAGTCAACATTTCCTTGGAAGAGTCACTGTTTACCAAATTTCCACTATTGAGGTGTTGAGTAAACAGTTGTTCTCTAAATAAAAGAACTACTGCCAGAATGAAAAACACCTTGTTGATAATGACTCTGTAACACACTGCTCTCTGTGGAAAAAATAAATGCCCTGCATCAGAGGAAGACTGATAAAAACTGAGGATGGAGCAACACACACATTCAATCTATTTCCAGGGTTTAGGAGGATGCACTTTATGATGCTCTGCTCTCAGCCCCTGCTCTCTCTCCCTGCTAGTTTGAGATGGTATCATGTGTTTACGAAACAAAAAACCCCAGTAATGGCCTTTGTATGCTGTGACTGATGTGTCTGTCACTCCGTTATTTGAGCCAACTGCTTGCAGCAGCTGTTACTGACTACAGATAGGTCGACATATCTATCATCGTCCTGATAGTTCAACCAAAGACGACTGTTGCGGGAGTTTTTTTGTTGTTGTTATTGCTGAAAGAGGGATTCCCTATGATGTGAAAGACATACGTTAGGTAAGAACAGTTGTGACACCGTATCACTCACCATCACAGAGCTCGGAGGTACAGTGGAACGCTCCACGCCGGCACACACTGAGGAAAGTAAGAAGAAGAACAAGGGCAGGGAGGTTAAAATATCTGATCTCTGAGACATCAAACCCAGCCATCATGTAACACAGCCCAGCCCTTCAGACTATATTAACTGAATATTAAGACTCTGTGAGCGCGATAAAATAACCTACGACATGTCTGCTGCAAGCCAGACTATCTGTTACATGTAACATGATTGGTGTTGGCTAATAAAGATCGACTGGGACAACGAAATTCAACTCTACTGATGCTCCAAAAGATTTTCAAAAATGAAGTCAAAGGTCAATTGTGGGGAATATTAAGCATTAAAATATTGTGGTATCTATGTTAATAAATATATCAGATAATTGATTTCATGCTTACTGTTTATTTTAACTTAAACCAACCTCCCCATAAGCCTCTCTGAGTATATTGCCGCTAAGACATTTTGTAACTCCTATATTTTGGTGTTAGGCTTTTACTTCTAATTCAGTAAACTCATGTATTTGTTCTTCAGAGCTCTCATTTGTGATAAAACCTCCGACATATGTCTTTTCTGTGCTGGTAAACCTTTTTTTTTTTTTTTTTTTTTTTTTTTTTAAATCAAGCATAAAAGGAGTTTGGAGGTTTTAATGGATGGGTAAAAATGTAAAAAAAAAAAATCTAAAAAATGATCACATGAAGAAGACCTCTGTTCGAAACGTTGTGATGAATTTAAAACTTTTTGTGGCATTTGAGCAAGTGTGCGGGCCTTCTTACTTCTTTGGATGGATGGGTACACAAAGTGTCTGGCTTTGTCAATGTTCAGATAGTGCTTTTTTTTTTTAAGCCTCTAAAGACTCATTGGAGTCTCATAATTGACTTGTAACCCCTTGACCTCACAAGGATTATTGTGAACATGACCTTTCCTAAGAATAACATGGCACAGTGAAATATTTGTGTCAATCAAATGTATCAAACTCAGTTGAAGTAATCATGCACAGTGGACTTTTCTGTATTGAATATTAGGTTATACTGCATTTATAATGTATCAAATGAAACTTAACAAGATAAACAATTGCTATATTTACAAAAAATTATTATGACAAATCAACTTACAGACTGAACTAAGATATCAATCAATGACCCAAATAATGAGTTTTCTCAAATAAACAGCGACTAATTGAATGAATTCCTTCTTACATTATCTTTCTCCCTTCCTCCCTTCATAAATTGTGTTTTTAAAGTGTTTTTAAGCTATTACTAAAGATACAGTTTTTAAAATGATGCTACATTGTCCCAGTATGAAGTGACGAAGGTTTAAGTCATAAATGCATTAGGACATGCTTAAAGACTGAAATAATTAATAAGCTCAATAATTTTCGCTTCTTTCAATGCCAAATGTGAATTATTTGATGCAACAAGTGACAAGGTTTACCTAAATGTACAAGCGTTGTTTATTAGTAAAACTACAGACTCATTCTGTGATCAGGCAGAGATTAACTCTTGACCATATCAACCACATAACACAGCCTCTGAAGAAGGCAAGCATGGTACAGATCCTTTAGGTAAAGAACAGACTGGCTGATCTGGTCTTAAGAAAACCATAAAAAGTCACATAAACTTCATTATGTTTTTCTAACACTAATATGTGTCCCTAGTCGGTCTACAAAAACCCCCTAAATATGAGAAAAGTCCATCATATCTGTCTTTTGCCTGCTCCACTTTTCTGAAAATGTGTGCAGGCCATAACCCCTCCCCCAGGTGGGTGACACTCCTACATCTGTGTCAAAACAAGTGTTTGACCTGTCCCCTGAGTCACCGTAAATAATAATATAGCATGGTGTGAGAAAGCACAAGCCACCCAAGCCCTTCCAGAGGGGCGTGGTCGAATACAGCTCACCTGCATTTATAGGTACAGACACAGAAACATCCTGTTCTGAGCAGGGCTGAAATACATGGCTTTAAAGGCATGATCAAATACAGAATTAGAGTGGATTTTTGGTGAGAAACTTTACAGACATGTTTTTGGGAGCTCTGAGACTTATGTAGAGTGGTTAAAAATGGTTTAGTGTATAACCATGTGTTGCAGAGGTGGTGAACGGCAGTCCCAGGTGGCAGCAGAGCTTCTGTGTCCTCGTCCTCACTGATGTTCCAGCTTCGGTAACCAGCCGGCAGCGACAGGGGCGAGCAAGGACAATCGTCATGGGAGACACAGGAGCCGCCATGCAACACCTATAAGGAACACAATGAGAACAGTGTATTGTCAGGGATTAAATATAATGCTTTCAGTGCTGTCACGCATGCACAAACACACATAAACACAAACAGATGTGTCCTGACCTGTCCTGTAGGGCAATCGCACCCAGGGGTGCAGGGTCCAGGTAAACACTGGGTGTGGGGCCACAGGTCCTCACAGGTATATGGGCAGGAACCTGAACAGTTATGATACACCTGTCCCCTGGGACAGTCTGCAACACACAGAAGAAAATAAACCTTCATGAATTCAAATATACCTAATTTATACAACCCATTCAAAATTAAAGGAACAGTGTTTTCAAGGTCACAACTGCTCTACCATGAAAGTTAGGTTCTGTGAAGTTATGTTATGTTTTTGGGTATATTAATCTTATGGATTTTGGTTGTTGAAAGTCTCCTGTCTTACCCGGAATAAATGCAACTATGCCCTGATATTTTTTTCCACAACATTGTAACCATGGCAACAAAAAACATTACATGCCCAGGTATATCCTTTAGTTTGATGGAGTAGTATATATTTCAAGCACGTTTTCATAAATATTTTACAATCTGCACTCATTGGCTTGATCACATTTGAGGTGACACCTAATAATAATAATACTTATGGGAGATACATTCATAACTTTCATTGATGTGTGTGTGTGTTTGTGCAGTGTTACCAGGCATGCAGCTGTTGGTATTGCAGACAGTGTGTTGTTCAAGTGGTCCAACACAAGCCGCCCCACCAGGCTCTGACTCTCTGAGGACTGTCTTGTTCCGCATTGATGCCCCACCTCCACATGTGGCGCTGCATTCACTCCAGGGAGACCACTCGCTAAGAAGACATCCCACTGGAGAGAGACAGGGAGGAGGCAGATAGGGAATAGGTGGACAAAAACAAAGAACTTTGAGTAGTACACTGCCCTTTGGTCATTTGGTACTTTTTTTTAAAAATTGTGCATGTGGGTGGATGTTCATTGTCAGACCTGGACATGTTGCAATCACTTCACAGCTCTCTGTCTGCATGGTGTCAGCACAGGAAGGACCGCCCTCTGTGTCCTGGCAGAGGCGCGTCCTCGTCCTCTGTCCACGTCCACAGGAGGCTGAGCAGGAGCTCCACGGACTCCAAGGCTCATAAACCGGGCAAGGGAGTTTGGTGCACACCAGAGTGCCATTCTCACACACACTACAGATGGCGGGGTGTTAAGAGGGGTCAAATAAAATCTTAATCATCGACATCTTGTAAAAAGTAAGGTAAATGAACTCTAGAGACAAGTATAAAAGGCATGAACAGGCTCGTAAAAAAGTTTTTTTCAAATACAAAATTAAATTCACATAAACGCTTTTCTCACCAGGTGTTGCAGTCCACAGAAAGTTCCTCTTTGGGGTTAAACTCTAGTGTCCCATTGCCTGATGGGATTCCACAGCGACACTCTGCAACTGACACACAGTGGCCGTCCTGCAACAACTGTCCTTCTTGACACCGACAACCTTATGAATGAAATAAAGAATTTAAATTAAGGAGAATTTTGCTAGTAAAGAAACATATCCTTTTTTTTTTTTTTTTAAATGGTGCATGGAGAAATCAAAGTCTTTAAAGGTACTGTTCATGTGAGAAGTTAATGATCACCTGGGTGACAGGCTCCCTGGAGACACTGCACGTGCTCCCATAAGTCAGTGCAGCTGCGGGGGCATTGATTGGCACAATTCTCTTGGTAGGCCCGCCCCCTGTCCTCACAGCGCTCACCTTGGACAAAAAGGAAAATCAATCTTTTTCCACTCTTTGTAAATTAAAAGATAAGCACAGTCCATGCATGTGCCACATAATCTTTGTTGCAATTGCTAGAGTGGGATTGGAATGACATGATTGAATATCTTTAAAAAAAATGATTTGGACCAAGTATATAAGTACATTATTTTGACCTGTGACCTGTTGGTTTATGTTTCTACTTGTACTACTTATACTTATATTTGCATTATCAAAGTGAGTTTTCAAACAGTTGTACCTGGGCAGAGTCCCGTGTTACAGCTCTGACTCTGGGTCTGTTGGCTCTTGCACTTCGGTCCCGGAGCAGAGGCCAGGGGCCATCTGAAGCGCTGTCGGACTCCACCGCTGCACGGCTCAGCGCAGGCTGTCCAGGCGCTCCACGCACTCCACTGACACAGATCTTAAAGGGTGAAATTACATTATTAGCCGCCATCAATTCTATTCTTGTTCTAATTACAATGACTGTAATAAGGATGATGACTTCTATAATAGCTGTAATTGTTGCATTGCTCATCATCAACGATAACAGACACAGCGGATTTATTGTTTTGTGGACTGGCCTGGCTGAGCTGGCAAGAGGTCTGATTTATACGTTAGAGATTTATCTACTTGTTCATATTGAATAGAACCTCTGTGTTCCTCACTGCGCATCGTTTGTATCAACAATGACGAAGCACAATACTCTACACATTTGAGATGCAATTCAAGCCAAAGGTCGGATTCGGATCCATTTCCATTCATATCCAAAAGGTGAAGAGAAGAATCAATGGGATGACAGAGTTGCAGCTCGAACACAAACAAAATACTAAATCTAATTAACCAAACATGTCCCCACAGATATCAAACTCTCCCTTTTTTTCCGACCTCTTTCCCATTTTCACTCCTTTGGAAAATAAAATGAATAAGGCTGCAGCAGAGATATAGAAAAAAGTGTATGGTTTGCTGCTGATTGTAAGCTCTGGAGTTCAATCAAAATAAAATACAGAAGAGATTTCTGACCTTAAGAAAACTTGGATTTTGTTTTCAGTTCTCCAAAGAAAATATTTAGAGTTATTTAGAATCAGCACTACTAGATAAAATGCTGCAACTTTCTGGCTATTTCTAAATGTGCTTAAAATTGTACCTACAATAACAATCAACTCCCTGCCAATTTGAGAGTTCATGCTTTATTCTGTAACCTCATCAGTGCAACCTCTACAACTATCTCCTGTTAGTTCATATTAGGGGAAAAAGAAACACCATGTCATCATATAGCATATATGTTTACATAACAATATCATAGTGGCTACGGTCCTATTTAATCCTTGAGTAGCCATTTAACTTGACAACATTTCCTGCACTAATCTTGGTGAGGTCATTGACTCTGAAGTGAGCATGAGCATCCACAATAGCACGATGATTAAAACAGTCTACTACCCTTTTAAGAAAAGATCAAGAATCAAATAACTTATTATTCTAAGCGGGACTTAGAAAACCCTCTCTATCGTCTAGATTCAAACACTGTAATGGAATCTTCACATGTCATTTTTTTTAAATCAATCAGGCAGCTACATCTCATTCAGAATTCTGCTGCTAAAGCCTTCATTAAGCCTGAGAAAGTGGAATACATCCATCCAGCTCTCAGGGGTTTCGCTGGCCTCATGCGCGTCAAAGAAGTGATCTTTCACTGGATGGTTTAGGACTGAAATACATCTTTGAGCTTCTGCTACGTTATGAACCATCAACATGAGCTCGCTGATCCTTTGGGACAAGTGTGGTCATTGATCAGAGGGTCAAAACTCAATACTTTGATGCAGTGTTCACTGTTGAACAGGAAGTGTAGAGGCAAAGCATGACATAACCAAAACCGTCCTAATTAACGTCGCTGTCATTATCAAACAAGACCACCATCAGCATCATAGTCTTAATCAATATAATTAAGAGTGTAGGCGTTCATGAAAGAGCTGGGGCTTTATCTTTTTCTTAAAGGTCACGTAATATACTTCTTTTCAACACGATTAGATAAGTCCCCAAGACATGTCTGTGAAGTTTCTTGTACTAAATCCACTCTGATCCTGTATTGGATCATGCCTATAAACCCCTCTATCTCAGCCCTGCTCAGACAGGCTGTTTCTGTGTCTGTACCTTTAAATGCAAATGAACTGTGTCTGACCACGCCCCCTCTCTGGAAGGGGAGGTGGCTAGGGATTTCTTGCTCCATGCCCTATTGTTTACGGTGAGAAGGCAGACTCAAAGGGCAAAACAAACACCTCGCTGTGGGGGTGTCACCCACCTGAGGGAGGGGTTACTACCCTTTGTGATGTCACAAAGGGAAAATCTCCAAACAGCCTGATCGAGAACACATTTTCTGAAAAGTGGAGCAGACAAAAGACGGAGAGGATGGCCTTTTCTCTTATTTAGGGGGGTTTGTTGACATGCTAGGGACACATATACGTGTTAGGAAACCATTGTAAAGTGTATTTTGCAAAATATGTGACCTTTAAAGGTGCAAAGGCACTCTGCAGATGGAATGAATGGAGTCTGGTAGTTTGTTCCACCAATGGAGGGCGACAGAGGATGAAGAATATATACAGTGTATCCTGTTTAATTCAATTATTTTAAAACTTTCATAAACTTTTCTCTATCCTTTTCACTGTGTGTTTCCATACTGGTTTGTGTCTTTTATACAAATTATTGTAATGCATTTTGTTCAGTGTAAAGCTCTTTTGTTAATTAATTAAATTCATTTTCTTGCCCTTGAAAATGGCTTCACGAAAAAATATGCCATTAGTACAGCCCTCCATATTTATGACGTGCAGTATTTTCCTCTCTTTTTACCAGAATAAGACATTCAGCACCACTCTTTGACCCAGTCTGTTATTCCATTGTTGTTCCTACACTGTCATGCTTGTCTGCCTCTGAGTGGTTCACTGCATTGTCAGTTTACACTGTTATGATAGGAGCAAAGTGTCAAACTTCTGCAACATACGGAGGGGAACCAAAACCAAAGGGTGAACCAGAACCAAAACATTCATTACTTTTCCTTTAGTGAGGAGTGAAAGGACCAGCTGGAGCTTAAAAACGGTAGACTGAGATAGAGAATTTACTTTTTGACTGAAATAAAGAACTCTCTTGTAAAATTAGACAAATACTTTTACCTCTGCAGATGCTTGCATCTGGACAGAGCCTCTCCTCTACAAGTGGTCCCGGACATTGGCTCTCCTCTTCCTCTTTTGGGACTGGGAAACCAGAGTCCAGGTCCAAACAAGCCCGGAAACGCCTCTGTATTGAGAGCATTTTAGCGCTGCTGATGAGTTCGGCTTGAAATTCGCTTTGCAGCATGGAGGAAGAGGGTGCACAGGGAGAACAAGGAGTCCACTGTGACCACTCGCTGAGGATGACTGAAAACAAAATGAAAAAAAAACAGGAGATGATATTTCAACTGGAGCTCTTTACCTAAATCTACACTCTACATTAATTGATTTGCTTTTGTACCTTCACACTCTCTCATGTCACATTGCAAAGTTCCATCATGGCAAAGGCTGGAAGAGAGAACAGACAAAAAACAAAAAAGTTATAATTACAATGTTTCACACTGAGTGATAGCTCCCAAACAATCCAGCAAGGGAGGAGAAATAAGCTGAGAGTATGGTTACTTAGTACACATTAGTTTCTCTAATATCCTGTTTAATAACGGTTGACAATTTAACTACTGTGATATAAAAGGTCACTGATACAGAAAACATATGACCCTCTCTCTGCCAATGTGGGTTATGAAAATATTATAACCGGTTGAATCAAAATGTAAGGTTTTGTGATTACTCAGCCTTCCACATGTGTTAGTGTTTTCTTTACAGTATGATAGCAAAAAAATACTTCAACAACTTGGCCACAGTATCGCAAAAAATTGAGCCTCAGGATATTCCAGAGAATTCACCTTGAGCCAATGGGAGGGGATTGTGCCATTTATATACTGTGATTATGCATGGTGCATAGAGTGTATACATGCAACCGCTACGATCTGCGTGCATGTTATTAAACAGCTGCACTCTGTTCGTCAGTATGTTCTTCTCCACTCTTTTGTTGATAGTATGAGTCCATTGAAATATATAGCAATATACGTAGCATTGATATAAAGGCAAATATTCTGATTATGGCGTCATGAAGTGGACTCTGTTGCTTCGTCCACTAATTCCGCGTCGTTTATTAACATCATGTCTTCAGGACAGTGGACCTACCAAGTACTGCAGCCGATGGTGACAGTGCCACCCTGGGGGATGGTCACAGGTGTGGGTGGTTGTCCTGACGCCTGGTCCTGAAGGTGGACACAGCCACACTGCTCGGGGGGAACGCATGTTCCATTTTGCTGCAGCAGACCCTGGGGGTGAAAAGCAGTCAAAAATAAAGCGTGGACATGTATCATGTTTTTTTTTTTCATTTGGTCTCTTCCCTAAATAAATTTCGATTTTTTTTTTCAGATTTTAGACTTTTAATACTTTGTTCATAAAACATGATATTTGAATACTTAAGTAGGGTGGTCATGATACCAGAAAGATAATAATATACCACTTCAACTAAATAAAAGTCCAGGGCACCCAGTTTTGTTTAATATATTGTGTTTGAGCACAAAAAATTGCAGGACACGGTCTAAATTTCACACATGTATCAGCAACCTTTTTACATTGCCCACTTATTTTTGTGATCCGTCTTCCTGACAGCTTTTGGTTCAAAATGTGACCGATTATCTTGTTTTTTTCTTATAAGTATTGATGATTAAAATAACAGATTTTATCATTTTAAAACACATGGTATTAAACTCCAGTGTGGTGACATCTTCTTACACTTAATGATAAAGTTTCACGAGCACTGTGTGACCAAAATGAGAACTTATGCTGCAGGTGAAAGTATTCAATGGGACATAAAAGCTGCTTTTTGTTTCATATTTCATTTCATCCCCCCTCCTACAGCTGTATGAGCCAGTCATCCATCTATCACAAAGGATTGTTCAAGTTTTTGCAATAAATCAAAGCTTGAAACTTCCAAACTGGGTCAAATAACATAAAACTATCATTGCACCTAAAGGCAAAGTGATGTATTAACAACAGTATTATGCCCAGCACATTTCCCTCTTGAAATTCATGCTAGTATACTTTTGCCCAGGTGCATAATGCACTGTTGAAATGTTGGCTAGATGCAAATCCATACAAAGGTTGCAAAACACAGAAGCTTTTATAGTGGTTTTACTGTTTGTCTGTTTTTTTAACTTTGCATTTTATTGTTTTACAACTCTGCATTCAAGTATACTTATTTTAGCTTTCGTCAAGGTTTGATGGACCACATAGTATGTAAATTACACCACCCAAAAAAAAACGATGACATTGAGGCAGGCGGGGAATCGTTGGAGTGATTCTCTCTGTAAATACACCCCCACTGAAAACAAAATTTAGAGATGACCCAAGTCAAGATGAATGGGCGAAACTAACCTGACAATATGTTTACGAATGACCTAACGTATCAAAGTCTAATTTAGATGACGTTTTTTACATCTTCCTTTTCTAGCAGTCTTCAACGTAACATCTGGTTTTTCCACGGCAATGACAGTCATGTCATGTCCGCCATGATGGCCGCTGTGATTAGACACGTCCCGTTGAAACTATAAAATGATTGCTTTGATAACTGTTTGAGGTAATGAAAGTAGGCTACTCAACAAAAACTAAAATATATATAATATAGCATGAAATAAAGATATTGCATATAATCCTAGACCCTTTTATATCCCAGGTGAAAATTGTTAAGTATTGTTAAATTTCTTTCACCACCCCCCCCCCCAAACCAAGTGTGGGTAATATAAATTTAAAGACCATAAAAAAGTGTAATTTCAAAATGTAAATATGAAAAACGATAAAAAACATCAAAGAACAAACAACATGATGTAATGAAAGCAGAAGTTATGTTCTTCAAGTGTCTCATCTACATATTAAGGGCTAGAGTAGCATCAGTCAGTGCTGTTCCCCTTTGGGAGGTTTCCTACTGTCATTGCAAACTTTGCACCCTTCGAACCACTGCTGTGGTAAAAAGTTTCTTAAGCCCTGGAGGGCCCATTACTGGCCTGTGGCTCCAAGGAGTTGCCTGCCTTGCCTGTTGACAAGCAGTTTGTCACGGCCCTTGAGCCAGGATATGACAATCAAATGTTTTAAGGCTTAGAATTAAGATTTGAATGATAAACGTTCACTACAAGGGATATTTGTGACATGGATTTGTATAAGAAAACCCATCATCGCTTTACATTAATTGCATTCAATGGTCTAAACTTTCTGACATTCATCAGCTATCAGGATTGTGCCTTTGCCTTAACAAAATGTCATAGCCATGTTCAGAAAAAGGGACATGATATCTGTCTGTAGACAATGTTTGGATAGGATTAGAATGATCCCATACAGGTTGTTTTTCCTTGTGAGTAAAAATCTGTTTACCATTTAAAAACAGAACAGGGCTCATAACATATTTACCTGGGGGCAGTAGCAGCCAGGTGTGCACTCCTTGACACCTAAACATTGATCTCGATGGCCCTGCAGCGCACACTGCTTCTCACAGGGTGCACCACATGCTGAGAACACAAACGGGGCTTCACAACCTAGAAAAACAGGATAAAATATTAAGTCAGGAATATGAAGTTTCTTATAAGCCACGTTTCTTTCAGAATGGTGGTTTACTCACTATCACATTGACTCAGACTGCATGTCCTGCTTTGTGTTTCAACAGGAGTGCACTGTTGCCCCCTGGTGGCTGGGGAGAGAGCTACACGGTAGCGCTGCTGCTTCTGAGACTCACAGGAACACTTGGACCAAACACTCCACTGAGACATGGGACAGCCTGCAGGAGCAAACAAATCAATTATTCCGCTGCTGCCGGCAACAAACACATCATGGTACTTGTCACTTACTTGTACCACTTGAACTTGTACTCATGAGACGCTGAGCTTGTCCTTACAAAGACAAGCTCCTCTAATTTAGAAAGAAATTAAATTTCCCTTTTGAAGAATCACTATTAAATCAGTCTTAACAGCACCAACTACAAAAACAGAATTAAAGCAAAGACGAAAATTAACTCTAAAACAATGATGATTCAACACTAATAATAATAAAAACACCAATGATATGGGATCAACCGTTACAATAATAAATAGCTGAAATTAGGGGAGGACAGGGCTGGAATTATTTCTTTTTTATTTACTTTTTTTTTCTACCAATCAAAACTCTTTTTTTTTTACTCCTGACACTCTTCACTTAATCTCAAGTTCATAAACACTTACTGACAGCAGTTACAGCATCCCAACACCAATTTAAACCATCGGGGGGGGGGGCAACATAAAAAGCCAAAGTTATGTTTGTGGCAATAATAATATTATGGATTTCCACTGTGAATCATCTTAATGATTGATTGTTTGAAAGTTGAAATAAGTGATGGGCTCAACTTAACCTGGGATAAACCAGTCTTTAAAATAAGAGCATTGCAAGCTACCAACTACTTGAATGAATGAATAAATGAATGAACGACTTCATTTTGAACCAAAAGTTTAAATAAGATAATAAAAACAAAAAGGAGGAGGAAGAAGTAAAACCTTTCTACCCCAACCCCTTTTGTCACATTTATTTTATTAGTTATAAATGATTCCAACACACTTAAAGGGCAAAGTTGAGCCACAGTTGTCTTCCCTATAAATTAAAGTTTTGCTTTGCCAGGTGAAGCTTTTGGCAAAATTAATCAAACTACGTAAAAAAAAGCAAAACAGCAAATGACAAAAAAGCTGCTCTAATGAGTTTTTTCTGAAACGTGCTCACTTGTTCCCAGGTTGAGACAAATATTACATGGTTTTGAAGTTTTGTGTGTACACACCTGGACAGGGCTGTTTGTAACACAGCTGGGTCTCCTCTCTGTTCCTCTCGGCCTCGATCTCAGAGGGGCACGCTGCATCCCCGCCTTCCTCACACACACACACCCTGCGCCGTGACACAGAACCCGCGCCGCAGCTCCGGGAACACGGTGACCATGGCGACCAGGGGCATAGGTCATCTGAAGACATAAGGTTCAATTTGATCAGAGTCAATCAATAAATAATCAAATTACATACATGTATATGTTAGAATATTAGAACTTCAAATTATTAGTGACACAAAGATTTACAGACAAGGACATGAAACTAATGTGGCCTTTCTTGACAAACCTAGACAGAGAGGAGTGTGACAGTCCTGTGTTTCTCTCTCTGGCCCGCTGCACTGAGAGCCGTTGTTGCGTGGAGGAGGATTGATACAGGCGTGGGTTCGCACCTGTGTGCCCCGACCACATGTCACTGAGCAGTCCGACCATACTGACCATGGGGTCCAACCACCATCCACTAGAAACAACACACATGATTAAATCAATCAATACGTTTACTTTGAAGGCAACCTGACAACAAGGGAACTAAGTTATGACCAACATGTCAAAATTAGACGTAAATCACGAGACGTAAAGATTTTCTCCGGACTGTAGCCCCTATCGCAGCTCACTCTGTAATGTGTCTTTCAAATGAAGGCATTGACCCACCTCTGCAGTCAATGTCTTGGCAGTAATCTCCCTCTGGAGTGCATGTGCTAGGAGGCAAAAACAAATGAAGACAGTAATTGAAATGCAGGGTTTTTTTCAAGTGTTTTTAAGTGTAAATTTGACTCAAGTTCTGAACTTTCAGCGGCAGAATCAGTATTATTTGACTGCGTTATTTGCATGCATCTCACCATTGTTTACACTCGCCCTGCAGCCAGGTGTCTCCCACATGGAGCTCCCGGTTGTCATGGAGACAGAGAGGTGGGCAAAGTCCTGGGTCGCAGGATTTATGCTGGACTTCCTCAAACTGGCAATCTGTCCCTTCACTCTCTGGGATCTGTGACCTGAGGCACAACAGTTACACAGGACAGAATATTTAGAATAAACACACCGAACAGGAATGAATATTTAACAAGTTTGGAATAATAAAAAAAATATATAGAATATTAAACAGTATTTCTGAGTTTCTTTTCTGCACACCTGTATCTGGTTCTTTGGCCCTGCCCACAGGAAACACTGCAGGACGCCCAGCTGGACCAGGAGCTCCAAACGCAAGTGGAGTGGCAGCTGTGATTGGTGCAGAGGAGCTGTCCGTCAGAGCAGCTGCAGTTGTTACAGTCCACCTGGTGCAAACTGCCAGCCGCCCAAATCTGTCCCAGTGAGTCCACACAGTCACACTGCCACAGCTGCACACACACTCCGTCCTGTTGCAGTTGTCCTGGACACACAAAGGGTCACGCTTAGGGTCATTTGACCAAAATACTAGCAAAATACATGTTCTTCATGTGAGCTATAAACAGATCATTTTTTGTTTATTTAGTCCAGATTTGGAGATATATGAAGTCTGTCTAAGGTACAAAAATAGGAGAGGAGAATATTCATCTTTGCAACTCACAAAATCAAGAAACTGAACTTGAATAATGGACACATATCCTTTGATATAAAGAAAATCCACAGCCATTGTTAACTGTTTTTGAATACTAGTCCAGTATTTAGTTTAAAAAACTCTGCAAATTTGTCTCCTCAATAAGATTTCTCAAGATAAGATCTTCATCAGCGAAGTCAAAGGGCAGGTGATGTCATTTTGACACATTGCAGATATGCGTTGTGATGTCGAAACCATAAATTTCCCAGATAATTTTTTTTTTAAACGCAGCAGGATCCTTGACACCTCCTCGGGCTGTTGTCGAGGAATTCAAGTGTCCTGGCATGACACCTGTTCTATTCTTCTCCTGATGCAAAATGGTGTGGCAGAAGTGTGTGTGTGTTAGTGAAAGGATGAATGAGCAGCAAAAAAAAAAAAGAGGACAAAAAAAAAGTTAAAAGGCATTTTCATTACCTCAATATCTCACAGCTACAGCCCTAGTTGTAGTGGAAATTGTTGACAGTGAGCTCATATGATTGAAGAAGTATTCCGTACTTTTTTGTTGTTAAGTTGAGTTTACCCTAAAAGCTTAGTTTAAAGGCAATTGTAACACGACAGTGGCATCATTTCTAAATTTGGGATAAAAGCATCTCGGCTTATTCAGAAACAGCTTGTCAACACAGGCAAACTCACAGACACTTTTTTGTGCCAATCTTGTGAATACCAGAAGTCACATAATCTGAAGGGAAAAAAAACACTCAGATAAGCAGACACACACACACAAACAGGCTCATCTGTTAATAAACTGATATTAGCATCAGTGCCTTCAGGGCAGCGACAGCCGGGCTGACATTCGGTGTTTCCTTGGCACTCGATTCCCTGCTGGAGGTCTGAGCAGCGCTGTGGGCATTGGTTGGCACACAAGACGAACTCCTGGCCTGGCGGGCAGCCTTTCTCGTCTGACAAAACACAAACAGAAGGTCAGGAAATCTTCTCATGAAGCCGCAGGCTATAAAGTGCCCCACAAAGAATGCTGATCGCAAACTGGGCTGAAAAAGACTCGCTTAGAAAACCAGCCTTATCAAAATCAGAGGAACTTTATTCATCCCACAGTGGAATAATACGTTGAGTTAAACGACTATTGATTTTAGCACAGGATGAACTGCCCTTCGGGTCAAAACTGTTGGGTGTGTCTCACCACAGGGTTTGGTGTTACAGGGTTTGACCTGGTTCTTCTCTCCTTTGCACTTCTTGCCACCGTTCTTGGGTGGAGGGCTGGAGCAGGTGCGGGTGCGTATGGAACGCCCGCCACCACAGCGCTTATCACAGCGGGACCACGGACTCCAACGAGACCAACCTCCATCCACTAAAGCATTCAGACACACAAACATGGACCTCTTATAAATATATACACACACACACAACATTAGGTAGGTAGGTAAAGAGTAGAACCCGACCAATATGGGATTTTTTGGGGTCGATACCAATATTTAGCTGATATCTTTCATTAGATCTACCCTCGATATTTAAATCTTTAGAGATCTGATTGATATAGATACACACACATTTATTGCTATGATCCCAGTTTTCATCGTCTAGTTTTATTGCTGTTAAAGTTAAATAATTTTAGTTGTAGGTGTCAGAGGATTTTGAAAGTCTGTTTAACATCCCTACACAAAGACGACCCCTAGGAAGTAAGTGAAAGACCAAACAAAACTTGAAAAACTGAGACTTGACAGACCCCAAATCCACGCAGACATTTCCCAAACATGTTCATTTGAAAACTGCAGACCAACTCAACCATCTCATCAGCTAGCTTGCCTCTGCAGGGCTTGATGTTACAGAAGCGATGCTCCTGGTTTCCTCCCAGGATGTCTTCACACCAGGAGCCGTTGGTCCCCGGGCTGAGGAAGGTCCGGATCCTCTGCTGCTGACCCACTCCACAAGACCGCGAACAGGAGTTCCAATCGGCCCATTCTGTCCAGGAACAGTTTTTCTGTGCACAGCCGCCCCCTACGCACACTTCAGATCCATCTGGGAACAAAAGAAATATGACTACTGAAGCTGTCTTTAGGGTTTACAATGACTTCAATAAATGATTGGTTCTAATCATAGTACTGCCGCAATGTTTAATCATGACAGTCCCAACTAAACACAGAGCTACTTTTCAACACCGCTCAATTTGATTTAAGTTTATTAAGTTTGTTTGAAGGCAGAATAACGGCTGAAAGATTCAAAAGAAAAATATAATTCATAACCGACATTGTCTCACTACCATTTTAATTAACATTTTAATAATGTTCCCTCGCAATTTGAACACAGAAGCAGAGGAATTTCTGACAAAACTTCACCAACTACAACTACTGCATGAAGAGCGAGAGGCTTAGAAGAGGTCAAAAAGCTCCTGCTCTTGTTGGACCTCCCTCACCTCCATGTCATTTAGCCAACAAACCTAACCAGGCCACCTTTGCATGCGCCCTATTGGCTGAAATACATATATGTGGATGTATTTGATTGGCTGTTTTTACCTTTTTTGAATTTTTGTACCTTTCTGTCTCTGACCCTGATGAGGGCCACAAACCGAAACGCGTCGGTCCAATCTTTTAATAAAGTTGATTTTCGTTCTACAAGTGTTGCTGGAGCTTTTTGACCTCTTCTTACACACACACACACACAGACACACAAACATGTGGTATAATTATGTTTTCTCTACATTCCAGATATTCTTGTTTGTTTGTGAAAACTTTTTTAATCAGCCCTTTGATGGAATAGAAATTTGGGATGAAGGCAGACAGCTGCATATCTCCGGTTTAGATGTGACTACATTTAGATCTTGGGTACGAATGAAACGTCCTCATATTCTCAAACAATACAGCTTGCTCATACTGATCTTTTTCATGTCTGAAGAAAATGGCAATTCCCCTTTAAAAAGCTGTTCTGTCTTCTCTGCGATAAGCATGAGAGAAAAAGAACAAACCAAGCGACAATACAAATAATCCCAAACATCAAAGCACACAATGTTTTGAAGCTCAGTTTGTGTGGAGATTAGCTCACTTCATGTTCTCTCTCACACACACTGACTCTACATAACTGAATGTTTCCTCTTTTTTCGGACATAAGCCATAAGTACACATAGTATGAAATTTGTCACACATGTTTCTGAGCAGTGCAGGGCCACCTGCATCCATAACTGGGAACTCAAATGATCTCAAATTGCTACTGAAGTATTGATCATTTGTAGATCCTGTAGATGACTGACTGGTACATGGACAGTTAAAACAGCCATCACATTATCTGAAAGCAGCAAAGAGAGAGAAACGAGAGGTTGTACCTGGACACTGGGGAAGGTTACAGGCCTTCTGTTGGTGAGAGCTTCCAGAGCAGGGAGGTTTCTCACACTGTCGATGGCGGGACTTCATGGCTGGGCTCAGAGCATCAGTGCATGTCTTAGTGCAGGGACTCCATAATGACCAGGGAGAGAAACCAGCATCTTCATCTGCAGAACATCAAGGACAAATATAGGAAATATAGGAAAATATATAGAGTTCTTTCATCACTTGACACAAGATCTCAGGGGCAAGTGAAGAAAAACAACTTTTTAACCAACCCTTTTTTTTTTTTTTGTTGATAAAAACTATTTATTAAGTTTCAGTTACTTACAATGGAAAACCTTGATACTTTCTCAGCCCACTACCCTTTTTTTTTTTTTTTTTTTACTTTTTTTTCTTTTGCAGATGAAGAAAACATTAAAAGGGTTAATTTACCTGGTACAATTGGTTCATCTGTAGGACCAACAACAACTGTAAACAAAAGCAAAATTTAACATTAGTATAATCTCAACCATTAAGTATGAAAGATACACAATTCCCCTTTATTATCACATATGATTTAAATGTTAATTGGTAAATTGACTTGAGCTTGTAAAGCGCTATTCTAGTCTTCTCAAAGCGCTTTTACACCACAGGTCACACCTACACATTCACACACTGGTGGCAGAGGCTGCTGTGTAAAGTGACCATCAGAAGTAACTAATCCATTCACGTACAGCAAGAGCAACTTAGGGATAAGTGTATTTCTCAAGGACATGTGGTTGCATGAGCTGGGGATCGAACCCCTTTTGGCTGCAAGACCACAGGCGCTCAATTTAAATTGATGTAGACACATGAATTCTTACAGTACCAAACAACATTTTTCCCACTGTGACAACAGTTAATTTTCCTCTCCATTCTTCAACAGATCCTTTAATTATAGAGCTTACTCTGCCTTAACTAGTTCCTTTACCTGGGCAGTCTGGTGCCTGGCAGTAGGTGGTTTCCTGCCGTGCCCCCTGGCAGTCTCTCCCTCCATGGGCAGGTGCAGGCTGTGTGCAGCCCCTGGAGCGAGTCTTCAGTCCTAAACCTCCACAGGACAGGGAGCAGGAACTCCAGGAGCCCCAGGGTGACAAACCTCCATCAACCGGGCAATACTCCAAGGAACAGTTCCACCTGCCATGCTCACAGCCGCTGCAGGAAACACAGGGGAGGGAGATTTAGTTGCTAGTGGACTTAACAGTTTTACTATGAAAGCAATGCCAATAATATGATGAAGATGATGAAGTTAAAGCTCAAAGACATAGTACATACATGTTTTATGTTATGCACCAATAGGGAATTCTTTGAAACAATTTTTTTAGATTTTCAAATGGGATATCTAATGTCAAATCATTTCTGGTGATTTATGCTCACCAGGTGCTACAGTCATGGACCACAGTGTCTCCAGGCTGAAGTTCCACTCCCTCAGAGATGTTATGGAGGAGCAGAGATGAGATAGGTGAGATGGAAACACTTTGCAGAGAGGCCAGAAACTCTTTGTCTACCAGACATGGACACTCCTGAAACAACACATTACAAAATGACGTTTTCTAATGTCAACCTTTTCTTCTTTTGTGTAGCAAGCAAGAGGTCGGCAGAACTCAAATGCATGATATCAGAAAACTTCAGTTGCTCAGATGGTGATGAACCCACCTGCATACATGCTCCTTGATGTTGATAGGTGTTTTGGGGGCAGTGACAGCCTTCCTCACAGCCATCAGAGTAGCATCCCTCCCTGCCGCTGACCTGAGCGCAGCTGAAAGGACAGCCTTCACCTCGTTCACACTCTCTGTACAACCTGCCAGGAGGGCAGCCCACTTCTGCACAACGATATGATGTCAGTATGGAGACACGGGTTTAACATGCTGCCAAACAATATATAGGAAAGGAGGACTCACCGAGGCAGACCTGGGTGTTGCAGGTCTTACTCTGGCGACTAAGGCCGCTGCAGGGTTGAGAGCTGCAGACACGAGAGCGGGACTGCTGTCCTCCTCCACAGCTGACCGAACACACAGACCACTTGGACCAGGGGAGCCATGGACCCTTGGATTCTGCACCGGAAAAGCAGAATGAGAAGTAAAGACGCAACTGCATAAAAAGTCAAGAATATCTTTTTTAAATGAGCAAAAGGGATGGAAGCATCTTTTTTTTTTCCCAAGGGTGACTCAAGAACTAAAATCTTCAGGAAAGCTGAAGTATCACAGACGATTCTTAGTTGTGTTTGTTGTTGTCGGATACCTGTGCAAAGGTGGATGTTGCAGTCTTTCTGCTGTTCCGCGAATCCCAAACAGCCTCTCCCACCGCTCTGAGGAGTCGGGTTATTACAGTGGCGTCTTCTGAACTTTATTCCTCCTCCACAAAGAAGTGAGCAATCAGTCCAGGCCCCCCATTGGCTCCAGCCACCATCAACATGGCAACCAGGGACAGAGTGACACTGCAGAACCCCAGCATCGCATGAACTGAAATAAGAAGGGCGACAAATGTTTCATAAATATCTGTATATATTGTGATCATCAGACTGTTGTCGCTATCCAGGAGTGCTGTACCAGTTTTTGCAATCACTGATGATGGTGTCTCCAGGATATGCAAACTGCCAATCAGATCCACCCGGCCATACCCATGATGCATTAGTGGAATCAAGCCCGTTGAATGTCATTTCTATTTCAGAGACAAAAATAAATCGATTAGATTAAACACTGTCCACCTTACAATGGCATCACTTCAGTATGCAATGCTCTCATGAACAGATTGTGGATCTCACCAGTAGAAGAGGTGTTGTGGTATTTGCAGCGACACTCCTCCCTGGTCACACACACTCCATCCTGCAGAACCATGTCACCCGGACAACCGCAGGTCTTTTGGCACCCGGGGGAGTCCAAGCACTCTGTGTCACCATGGAGATCCGAGCAAGAGCGAGGACAGGACTTCCCACAAGGCCATTCCTCCTGACCGCCGCCGCAGTCTGCAAAACACAACAGGAAGTTTAAGTTTGAAGGAAATAACACACAGAGGGGAGAAATAGGATTTTTGGTCGGATGTGCTTTAAAGGAGTTTTATGTTATTTAGAAGACAATTTGAAAGCAAAATTGAAACCTCCAATGGCTAGAGCCGATTACTGGTCCCTAAACGAGGAGCTACCGTTTTAAAGCTGGAATGAAAGCGCTTCTTGACTGGGAGTGAGTAAATGAAAAGCATCGCTGAAATGTATGATTGTTGATGAGTGTTTGATTTCTCCCTCCCTTTTTTTTTTTTTGACGGGGAGGGAGTTATCCCTGATAGTATATCCCACCCGTGTTCAATTTTCAGATTTTGCCCCATATCCATCTCTCTAAAGTAACATATGACTGCTTGGCATAAATCCATAATCAACACGCAATCGTTAATTACACAGACCTGCGCAGACAGTCATGTTGTCATGGCAACCCCGCCTCTGCCTGCCCTCCCCAAGACAGGGCAGACCACCAAACCTGGCAGGAGGACTGTTACACTGCCTGGTGCGAGTGGACGCTCCGGCACAGCCATCACACTCAGACCACACTGACCAGGGGCTCCACGAACCGTGCACTACACAAAAAGGGATTAGACATTAGAATAGAGACACAAACTTTTTTTGTGTGAGAGTTAAGATATGAAAGTGTGTTGGGAAGAAAATATATATATATATTTTTCCTTTTTCAGAAATTAACTCAAGTTGTGGGTGATACCAAGAATATGTATTTAAAAAAATCTGTAACCTGTTTAAAATATTTACTACTTCAGCACTTATTTATTGTTGCAGAAAAACATTTTAGCATTGGTCTGTGAATTTCTGCCGGAGTTCTGTCATGAGGAATAACAGACAGTGTTGATGACTGATGGTCCCTTACCTGGACAGAAGGTAATGACAGGGCAGGGCTGTCTCTGGATTTGAACTCCCACCCCGTTGTGTATCTCCTGTTCTCCAGAGCAGGCCGCTCCTCCAGCCTTGGGCTCCGGACAGCCACAGCTCCTGTAACGAGAGACTGACTCTGCCCCACAGGTCCTGGAGCATGGAGTCCACTCTGACCACTCACACCAGCCACCAGCCACTGGAAACAAACACAGGGATTAAAAACACACATTTATGGATTGTATAGCCACCTGTGCAGACTTTCAATGATTATCATATTGTGGTTGGATTTGAAAACGATTGTCAAAGTAACAGAGATTGCACAGTCAAACAATTTTTAAAGCAATACATTCCTCTTCCTCGAAAAGATGGTCTGACTCACCTGGACATGGGTCTCTTGAGCAGTTGAGCCTCCCTCCGTCACAGGTGCTAAAAAGAGGCGGTACACCAACATAATTATCTTACTATCCTGTGTCTTTTCTTTTAAAATACATGTGTACATGCATGTGCAGATTGTGATCCATGTATTTATAGTATTGTTACCAGTTGTTACATCCATCAGGGGCTACCATGGTCTCCCCTGGTTCAAGTATGTGTCCAGTACTAAGGTCCAGGCAGGCGCAGTCTTCTCTCTCCACACAGACTGTCCCGTTAGCAGACAGGACCTTTCCCTCTGTACAGTAGCACCCTGGCTCACATTGCCACTCACAGTGCTGAAGATCAGAAAGAATATTTCCTTCATGTCGTCGAGATTCTTTTTTTTGTTCGTTTTTTTTAAGTTAATCTAAAATCACTGCTCGGTGTGATACTCACAGCCAGGTCGTCACAGGAGCGAGGGCAGGAGGGACCACAGCTACTGAACACTGTGCCTGGGACCTGCGAGCATGGAGCCACTGGAAACACACACAGAATATAACCAAAGTAAAAACACTGATATGGATGGAACCGTGACTCTGATTAAAAGCTATAAGTGAAAGTTTAAACCACACACACAGCCTCAACGCACTCGATAGATGTACCTGGACAGTGGGCAGTGTTACAGGCTATAACCTCAGTTCCCAGCCCCTCACAGTAGTTCCCCTCCCCTTCTGGACTGGGACTGTCACACTCTCTCCTCCTGCTTTTAACCCCCCCGCCACATGACTTGGTGCAGTCCGTCCAGTTACTCCACTGACTCCAGCCGCCATCCCCTGGAAAAAGCAAGAACATAATTGATGAAGTCAAAAAAACATGAGAGCAACTTCCCAACAAATACAGATACAATAACGAACTAGGAAGTGACATCAGTTGTAAAAAAAACCATTGATCTGCTTTAAATGGGGGCAGCAGTAGCTCAGTCTGTGGGGACTTGGGTTGGGATTGGCCTGGTAGCTTGAGAGGTGTCAGTTCACTTTCAGAGCATTGTGGAGATGCCCTTGGGTAAGGCCACGAACGACTCACTGCTAGGGCACTCTTTCATGTGCAGCACCTCACTCTGACATCTCTCAATAAGTACATGCCCATAGGATCCTGTATGCGCATGTTTGTCAGCCTATGTGTGTGTAGCATGTCTCAATAACAGTATGAAACTAATATCCCCTTGATAAAGGACTAAAACAGTCAGGATGTAAAATTGCAGCATGATCCGGCTTTTTCTTTTTCTTTACAGAAAAGTCACCCTGTCACCTTCATGTATCGAAATGATCTATCAAAACAATGTCACCCTCATCTATGTGCTGTTTGTTTATTGTTCACTATTTGCTAATTGTCGTTTACAATATATTGAGGTCAACAGTTTGTTTAAAATCAGTATTCCTGGCAACTGACTAAGACAGAAACAAATGAAGTCAGAGAAACAAATATATATTTAAGGTGTCAAAATAGCGCGTTCATTTCAATTAAATTATCAAAGAAAAAATAATGCATTAAAATGTCTTACGCAGATTTGACAGGGACCAACATCAGGTAAACGAAGTTTGACAATTAATTCTTAATATGGTGAAAAGTTAGGGGGCGCAGGTAGCCTGATGGTTAGTGTGTGCACCCCATGTACGGCTATTGTCCTCCAAGCGGGGAGGCTTGGAGGACAATAAAAATTAAAGATTAAACATTTACAAATATAAATGACAAAAGAAACAAAAAACTCACGGTCACATGGAGTGTTGACACAGACTTGATCCTCTCTGTGTGCACCCACACACGGCAGGCCGCTGCCTGAGCGCTGGGGGCTGGAACAGAACCGATACCGGGACTGGAGACCTGCTCCACACGACACCGAACACTGACCCCACGGAGTCCACGTTGACCAATGGCCATCAACTAGACAGTGTGTGTGTATGTGTGTGTGTGTGTGTGTGTGTAAAATGTAAGAATAATATTACATGAAAAATGTCATTCCTTTACTTTATTCATCAGACTTTTTTGCATAATTCACTAAGGCCAATGTAATTCACAAGGGCTATCAATGTCAGTTCACCAAGATTTACAAGCTGAGTATTATTAAAGATAAAACAATACAATTATATATATTTTTTTGTATTGTGGTTATTTTATACATTTCATTTTTCAATTTGGAGGCATTTCTAATATTACTGTTTTTTTATTATTTCATCATATTTGTATTTGATTCTTGGGCTGAACTGTTTCTCTTATGCACACAAAGCCTTCTAATGGAAATGAAATACTGCAGACAGGAGTTAAAGGCAGGGTCTGTAAATTTCTCCAGATACACTTTTTAAGATTTAGCTTGAAATTGTCTTTAGGTCCTGACAGACATTAATAACTCATGTGCTCTGAAAAAGGAACAAAGAAAATCCATTATCTGTATCAGTTGTAAGCCTGTAAAAACTTTGACCAATGTCTGCCACGAGGTACCAATCTGATGAACCAATCAGACTCCTCCCTGTCTCCCTGCTCGTTCTCTACGCCATGCATGCACGAGCCCACACTCAAAGCATGAGCTGAGGTCCGCTTCTGGACCAATGGCACTTGTGCATGTAAGTGAGGGGTGTGGCTTTTGAGGGAGCACAGAGGGGAAGGGGGTGGGTGCAGATGGAGTACTGAGGGAATGCTAATTATAAAATCTCACTAGTTTCCCGAAAATGACCAAATCTGCCTTTAAATGAGTGATTGCTGTCATACAAACTTAGAGGGTGACTTCAGTACTTAAAAATGATACGAGAGAAACAAAAGAGCACAGATGAAACTTGACAGGGGCTGTATCAGGGATCAATTTAAAGACTTTTTCTTACCATTGCAGCTGACTTGAGAGCAGTTGAGCAGCCTCCCTGCTTCACATGTACTAAAATAAAACAAGTCAAATGATCATTGTATCTCTTCTTCAGTAATGAACAGCTATATTTGTCCAACAGAGATAACATGATTGGGGTTATACTTACCAGTTGTTGCAGTCTGTGGGGACAGTATCTCCTGGTTTGTACTGCTCTCCACCCACATCACAGCGACAGTCAGGCTCCCGCACACACACAGCATCCTGTAAATACAAAGCACATTCAACTTTATGGCTGCAATCTCTGCCTGCATATTTGTTTTGTTTTTTATATATATACGTACACATATATGCTTGTTTGTGTTGACCCAGCCCACCCACCTGTTGGACTGTCCCTTGTGGACACTGGCAGCCAGGTGTGCAGTTCCTGCTGATGTCCATTGTGAGGTCTGTGCATGACACTGCCCCCCTCACACACTGCTTCCACTCCTGGCCAGTAGGACACGCTTTACCATCGCCTGAAAAACAGTAAACATGTGTCCAAGCAGAGGGAAATGTCAACCCTACAATCAAATAGAACAAAATGCAAAAAACAGATGCAGAAAATAGTAGAAAATACTATTTCCATCTGATTTGTTTAACTCAGGCGTTATAACTTGTCCAGCACTGAAACATCAAAAGCCCCTTGATTCACATGCTACCACATGAACGATTAAAAAGTAACGTATATACCATGATTAATCTGCAATGAAATTAATGCCTTAACAATTAGGGTTGTTATACAATCTACTTAAATGTTTTTAGACCTCTTTTGTCTCTTATAATAATAATACTACATGTGATTTATAAAGCACTTTTCAGGAACTCAAAGACACTGAACATTCGATAAAAAAGAAAGTAAGAACAAACCAATAAACACTGCGACATTACACACAGGCCATAAACACAACAACATATAAGCCAAGTCACACACAAACACAGCACACATCACAATTCTACATTAAAAGCTCGTTTGAAAAGGTGAGTCTTGAGTAGTGATTTGAATGTTGATGGGTCAGTGAATTTTGGAACATGTGTGGGGAGTGAGAGCCAGCGGGAGGGGGCAGCTATGTAGAGGACTCTGTCCCCCCAGGTTATACTTTTGTAAAACCCTTTGCTATGCTTGAAGAGGAGTATTTAAAAAAAGAACAAACATTTTTTTTGGAATTCCCTTTAACAACAAGGAACAAGCTCTCTGATTTTCTGTAATTCTGTCCAGCACATTCCAAGACATTCAAATGATCTCCTTACTGGCTTTTGAACGTTTTATTCTGGTGCAAAAACACAATTTTATTTGATTCAAGTGTTTGCAACGATGTGTAAAACATACAGTACCTACATATACAATTCTGATTTCTTAATCGGCAATATTGGGAAATGACAGTCTGAGACTTACGTACCACAAGGCTGCAGGTTGCAGGCACTGAACTGCTGAGCAGTTCCATGGACTCTGATGGGCCCACGGGTTCGGGTCCTGTAACCTCCTCCACATGTCACTGAGCACTTTGACCATGCGCTCCATGGCTCCTTCACACCTTCAGACACATCACAGAGTGTTAATCATTTTCATATTCTTAACACACAAGAGTCAAATACAAAGGTGCTTCTACTCACCGATACAGGGTTCAATGCTGCAGGTATCAATCCCAACTCTGTCTCCTTTGCAGGGCTGACCACCAAAAGCTGGAGGAGGATTGGTTCCCGAACGATACCGCCTTCTCACCCCAACATCACACGTTCGACTGCAAGCGCTCCACTGCGTCCAACTGCTCCAGCCGCAGTCAACTGAGAAACACACAGGTGGAGTCAAGTAAAGACTTAAGGATGCAGGAGACAGCGAAGAAGACAGCAAGGGAAGAAACAATATAAGTCCAATTCATAAAAATGCAACTCACCAGAGCAGGGAGCGGTCCCACACTCCATTTCTCCATTAATGCAGGTACTGTGGGGGGGGGGAGACACAGTGCAATAAAAGACGGACAAATTTTTGAAAAATGACATTAATTACAACTATTTACATCGACTTGACATTAAAAGTTGGTTTTAGTACCAGTTATTGCAGGCATCAACAGGCATTGAGGCACTAGCAGGATACAGCTCCCCCTGGTGGTAACATGGACACTGCGCCAAGGGCACACAGCTGCTGTTGAGCAGGTAAAAGCCCAGGGCACAGTAGCAGCCATCATAACAGGAGGTGGCACACTGCACCTCTGTGGAGGTCATGTCCAAACACACGCGAGGACATGCACCGCCATGAGCCTCACACTCTGCTGCTGTCATGTACACCATGCCCTCTGGACACACACCTGAGAGGAAAGAGGCAGAGATAAGAACTGATTAGTGCACATGCACACATAGGCAATTCAATTGAGCAAAGAAAGGGAACACAAATGTCATGTAATGTAATTTTTATGAAGCCATAATACACTTTATTATTCTTCGACTCTTGAGAGTTGAGCAATAATACAACTGGATGCATTACCTGAGCAGGGGTGGGAGTTGCAGTCTCCAGTCTGTATATGAGGCCCAGAGCAGCTGTTGCCTCCATACTGTGATGGGGGTGAATTGCAGAACCGCTCTCTTGTTTGGACGCCAGAGTCACACTCTGATGAACACTGAGACCATGGTGACCATTCGGACCAGCCGCCATGCACTGTAAAGATACAGCTACAATCAGCTTTACTGCTATCACATCATTTTTGGAGACTGAGATGGAACAGAGACATTGTTGCTCGTGTTTGTCTATATGCGTAATACCTGGACAGTGCAGTGTGTTACAAGGCTCCTGCTCCTCGCCGTCTCCACCACAGGCAGAGTCCGTATGGGTGTGGTTAAAGGCCGTCAGGGTGTGGTTGCAGCTGCGAAATCGTCGCCTGATTCCAACGTCATCGACGTGGTTGAAACATGTCTTGCTACACTCCGACCAGCTGGTCCATTTACTCCAGACGCCATCTGGCAACACTGCACAAGAGATGAAGAATGAACACCATATGAGAATGCAAAAAGACTAGGATACTGAGCAGAACATTTGATGACATTAAAGTTCACGTGCAGGACAGAGAAGAATTGCTGGTTTAAAGAAGGACTGAGGAAGCCAAAGCTAAAGAGAAGGATTTTTAGTTCAGGAGAAGAAGAGGTGACAACATGTCCTGCGTGGAGATTGTGAGGAGTTCTAAATTCCTCGTTGTCCACCTCGCAGATGGCCTCCCCTGGTCCCTCGACACCAGCATCATGGTCAAAAAAGCCAAGCAGCACCTCTACTTCCTTCGCAGGCTGGCAAAGGTGCATCTCCCGCCCCCCAAACTCATAACATTTTACAGAGGGCTTGAACGCAAGACCTTACATAGGATAGAGAGAACAGCTGAGAAGATACTTTGTGCCGCTTTGCCTGCCATCACTGATATTTACCACTACACTGCCTTGGTAAAGCCAACAGGGTTGCTGCTAACCCCGCCCCCAGTCTTGGTTGTGCTCTGGTTTCCCTTTGTAGTACATGTCCAGTCTGAGTTTATTGACCAATTAAGTATCAGCAGGCTTTGGTGTAGATCGGAGAAACTGTCTGAGTGGACGGCAAAAACAAGGCGGACACTGGGTCTCAAAAGTAAATCAGAATTTAGTTTTCCCTAATATCTGATAGATCCAACCTTCATACAACAAACACACCTTCTGTAGGAGAGACCTGACCAAATCTGGCATGTTTCCTTTTTTTAAAATCTGCATCATAATGTTGTTATTTTGGCTAACGTAAACCCCTTTAATAAAAAAAATAAAATAAAAAAAATAAAAACGCTTTATTTTTCAGGCTCATAAAGCTGAAGTGAGTGGAAGTGAAGCTGCTGTGTGACTTCATCTACTGAACAGAGACAGAACACATGAACGGGCGCTACTCCGGGATGTTATGGACCAAGAAATGACAGTGTTTACGTTGCAGATGTTAACGCCGCACAGAAAAGGACGTCGGGCCTGAAAGTTGTTCAACACTAACCACTGGATTCATCAGAATTATGGAGAAATTAACATCCGATGCCCGAGACATATCTCCATAGACGATGATTGCTGAAGGGTTCTGTGATTGCCATACTGTTGACCCTCAGAGACTTATATCTCCAGTTTCATTGACCAGTCAAACTGCAGCTGGAGAAGCCTTTCGAATAAGAGGTGCAACCTCTTCAAGAACTTCAATCAAATCCAGTTGAATCTGTGATCTTAAAACTACCATAACAATGTAAGTGTTAATGAAATAAATATCCCTATGTGTTAAAGAAATCACAAGTGTGACAGAGACAGTAATAACGTCATACATGGACGACAGGAGCTGGAGCAGTGGCGGGCCTCAGAGGAGTCTCCTGGACACATCTGAACTCTGACTGCTCCAGCTGGGTTCACTGGAGACCTGCAAAGAGAATAGAATGAAAGACGTTAAGACTCCTGACCCACATGTAATAGCGAGTGTAAGAACTGTAAATCACATGACTCCATAAGTAGTGTACTTTGATGAAACTTTTCTGTTCCTGTCGCAAAAAGTAAACCAGGCAAACATACAGAACCCATAGTTTGAAAACATTTGGTAGAATACTGACTGAGAGCAGTTTACAAAAAAATGAAATTGAAAATGTTATCAGAGCAAAGAAAAGACAACAAACTTAAGAAAAAAAGTACAGTTTGGGGACAAGAGTTGTCCCGTAAAGGGAAGGCCTTGTTTGCTGTTTTAAAGCTCAATGGGATTAAACAGACTCACCTGTAGCGTTGCTGTAGCCCCAGACCACAAGTTACATCACATGGTGACCATGACGACCAGGCTGACCAATGACAGGTTGCAACACATTTGGAGTTGTCACAGGTTACTTGTCCATCTTGGCACACACTGATTGACCAAAATAAACATTTCTATAAGCCTTTATTTTATTTTTATTTTTTAGCAACAAACACTGGCAGCAGTTCAATGTCCCAAGTTAATGGAGGAGATGAGCTGACTGTGAATGAAAATAGGCCTGGAACTGAAAAACATGACTTAAAAACACTTTAGCACATTTTTTTGGTCATGATTGCTTCCTTAGAATTTAGAAAAATGTGATAGTGAGCATTTTAGAAGTATCAGTTATGAAATTGTGCCTTCCTTTGAAAGTGTAAAACAAAACAAAAAAAAAACAGAATGAGTTTGAGTTGTTTCTCACCATGTGGTACAATGGTACTTGATGATGATTTGTCCTGGCTGTAGTGTTTGACCGTTCCAGACACAAACACATTGACTAGCATTCACACATCGCCCACCTTGAAGATACAGACCATCAGGACAGCGACACCCTAGAGAAGAAAGAGAAAAAGTCTTATCAGCATTTCAACTACCAGTGAATGAGTCGTTGCTTAGTAGAGGTTTGACACTATTTTATGTTGATCGCTTTAATAAATGCAGAAACTTTCTATCCCACTCAACCATAATGAGGGCTTAATTCCTGGCAATGGACCACATGTCATTTTGTATAGCCTCTCTTCATATAAGTGGAACAGCTAGAGATCTTTTTGTTTTTACAGGGCTGACCTAAAACACAAAAATGCATGTCAAAAGTATGACTTTTTTTATTTTCCACCTTTGAAAAATGACACAAATGTTCAAGCATTTAAAAGAGGCTTTTTAGGGGCAGCGGATAGCCTAGCAGTTACTGTATGTTGTGCCCCTTGATTGGAGGCGGGTCCTCATCGCAGTGGTCGTGGGTTCGAATCCAACCTCGACCCTTTGCTGCATGTCATCGCCCACTCTCTCCTTCCAACATGTACTGTCTGTCTCTCTTCAGCTGTCGTATCTAAAGAAGGCTAAAAAGCCTCCCTGAAAAATATAACTTAAAAAAGAGACTTTATACACACTTACCATGTGTTGTTCCATTATTCACCATGCACCTTAATAACGTATTTGCCTACTTGCACATAGCTCTGTATATATATATTTATTTCTCGTTTACTGCATATAGTTTTGTTTACATCTGGTCACTACTGCACATAGTTATGGTTACATCTGTTTACATCTGTTAGTCCGATCACTGTCCACTTATATCTACTCTTTTATATTTTGTATTTTTAAGTTAAGTTTAAGCTTTAAGTTGTATTTAAATTGACACTTTATATTTAGGTTAAAATGTTTTGTTTACTTGCACTGTTGTTAATTTACTGCTCTGTGTGCCTTTGAATTACCCCCCGGGGACAAATAAAGTTTTTTGAATTGAATTGAATTGAATTGAATTGAATTACCATCAAAGACAGATGCTGCATGGATACACAAGCCATGAAATTAAAGGTACAGTCCCTTTTATAAGCCATTTACATAGCACTTCCCTCTCATTTACACTAAATCTTGTTTCCTGTTCTCAACTGTAACAACAGGATAAATTGAAATACAGAAAAAACTCTATTCATTCACTGGGCACTGGTTCGGAAACCCATGTAAAATTACCAACTGTAAATGGCACACCTTTCTTCTTTTCAAGAATTGGCAATGCAAATTAATTGAAATGAGATTTGATCCATCATGAAACGTGCAACACACACTGGTTTTCTACTGCAGTACATGGCAGGTTGACAACACATTTAAAACAAATTAAAATTCAATATGCAAACACGGGCAAAAGACTGTTTTCCTACGAAAAGATATGCAATGTAAACACAAGTTTAATTAAGGGCACATTGGCTAAAAATGAGACAACAATGAGAAGCAACTGATGCAAAACATTTCCATCACTCTGCACACTTAAGGTCTAAAACGTCGCACCATCACCTCCTGCGTGTCCTACCTAGTATGCATGCCTCAGTGCAGTTGCTGGTGGAGCTGAGATGTGAGCAGGTAGGAGGACAGGGCTCAACCCTCCCAGCCCGGCAGTCTGATTCAGTCACTAGAACCATGTTGTTTACACAGCCTGAACAACCAATCAGAGAGCAGACAGTTAACTGACTTCTTTGTGCAGCAATGGTAGTCAATGCAGGAGAATTAGAAAGCCACACTCAAGCTAAACGAAAATATCAAAAATATGAATTGATTTTTGAACGCAGTCACCTGTCTGTGTGCCTGTGTCTTTGGTGCAGGGCTGGCTGTTGCAGCTCTGGCTCTGCAGGGTCATGCCCTCACACTCCTTTCCTCCATTCTTGGGAGGAGGAGCAGAGCAGGTTCTGTTCCTCTGCCTGACACCACCTCCACACTGAGCATCACACTCGGACCACTCCGTCCACTCTGACCAGTGGCCGTTAACTAAAAGAGAAGGCGGGAGAGACGAAGATTGTAATAAGTATATCAGATTTTGCGTACTTGTAAAAAAAAATGCAATCAGGTTCAGAGAACAGACCTGGACATGCTCGAGGGAAACAGGCTCGACTGTCGAACTGAGCTGCACCACAGGCTCCACCTGGAAGAGCTTCTCTCATTATGTCCCTCTGTCGGAACAAGGAGCCCAGACCACAGGTTACACTGCATGCACTCCAGGCTGTCCAGGGGGACATGATGCAGTCCACTAGACAAGAGGGAGGAGAGAGGAGGTGGAGAACAAAAATTAACAAAAAAAAAAATGCATTTCCCAGTTCTTTTTTGTCTTATATGGAGTGGGCATACAGTGTAATCTTACCACAGTCTTTTTCATCCGATCCATCAACACAGTCCTTCTGCAGATCACATCTGCGGTCCAGGTGAACACACTCCCCACTGACACAAGAGAACTGCTTTGCAGAGCAAGGACTGGGCAGCGGTGGGCCCTTTGGAGTCACAGCTGGCCTGGCTGTGGTGCCTTTGGAAAACAAACAAAACGTTCTTAATTTCACACATGGATTTCTCTTTTAGAAATAACAAAACAATTACTGCAAAGGGTTCATTTGACAACATAGTTTAAACTGCAAATAACTGTATTCTACATGCACTAGTGTAATTAAATGATTCTGCACTTTCACCAATCTACCCAGTTGGCGATGCCTACCGCAGCGTTCTTCATCTGACCCGTCCAAACAGTCCTGTCTGCCATCACACACCTGCGCTGAGTCCACACAGCCAAATGACCGGCATGCATATTGGCCCTCCACGCAAAGCACCCTGGGTAGTCCACCATCATGGGAAGTTGTCGCAATCCATGGGGCTGTCAGTGGCAATAAATGAGAGATTTTAAGACATATAGTTGATAAACGGCTGTCTGTCTGAAGTAATAGTGTGTCTCTCACCTTTTGTGGTTTGCAACCCAGGTTTTCCAGAAGTAGGGCTTGTGGTGAGATGCAGTCCTGGTTGGCCTGTGGTGACACCTGGGTAGATCGATGGGGTGGTAGTCCAAAGGCCTGCTCATTAAGCACAGAAAAAGAGACACATTTCAGAAAGAGAATTAAAAAGTTGATATTCCAGGGGGAAAAAAAACTAACAACAATTGAATTTGAGGATAGATCACAAGCTTTATAAAACCTTGATTTGAGGTCGAAGTCTTCTGAAGTCCAGGTTCACCTGTGACACCCTCACTAGCGACACCAGGATGGCCACCTGGGGACCTGGTGGTATGTAGCCCTGGAGGGCCTCTAGTTGGAGCCGTACCTTCAAGAAGAGAAGGAGTTGAAACATAAACAAAGACAGTAACTGATCAAATATATGAGAGCCAAGGGACTCACATAATTATTTAAGGACACTAGAAATTAGCTCTGTGAGATTAACAAAAAAAAAAGACGTGAACATATAGCACACAATCCTTACCACAGTTGATCTCGTCAGAGTGGTCCTTGCAGTCCGGTCGACCGTCACACAGCACAGAGACAGAGACGCAGTCTTCACTGTGCTGACATGCAAACTGACCGGGCTTACAGCGCTGCACTGTTACATTGTCACCACCAGAGGGAGACTTAGTCGCAGTGCTGGGTGTCACCAGTTCATCTACAGGAAGAAAAAAAAAAGAAAGTTTCTTATTTAGACATAAGTGGGTGGTACAGCCCAGCACAGGGGCTGTTAAGCAAAACGTTTTAATGACAATAATAACTATTAGGAGGTGATTTTATATAAATCACTCACCTCCTCTGCAGCCGAGGATCTCAGCACGCAGGTAGAACGTGTGTCTGAACTCAACAGGAATGATGCGCAGGTATCGAGCTCTGACCAGCCGACCAAGCCAGCGAGTCACAGGGGTCCTGCCCACCATCCGCACCTCAAACACCTAGAACACAACCAAAGGGACACTGTTGAAATAATGCATGATGGACCTCAGATTTTCTATTTCTTTACCCTGTATGGTCACATTTACAAAACATTTAATCATAGGAGGGTATATTAACCAATACCTAAAAGTCCATATTATTACAAGTACCTGAGCTTGACCACCAGGCTTTCCATCCTCAGTGTAGTCTGTGAAGAGGCTACTGTGCAGGGCGAAGGCCAGGCGGTATTTAGAGATGTAACCCCACATACGTGCACTGCCTTGTGTCACCACCCCTGACACCCATGTGGGCTCCAGGAAGTCCACCTGAAAGTACGGCTGAGGATCTGTGGGCAAGGGGCTCCATCCTGGCTCCATGACTTGACTGCAGAGAAGATGACATGGCTTGTCATTTTTTGTTTGCTTAATATACTACTTTCCCAAGAAAACTGCAGAAAAATGCAACCA
Source organism: Labrus bergylta (assembly GCF_963930695.1). Lineage (NCBI taxonomy): Eukaryota > Metazoa > Chordata > Actinopteri > Labriformes > Labridae > Labrus > Labrus bergylta. The sequence goes on from NC_089214.1 coordinate 15,706,631, forward strand.
CTTGTGCATGTAATCGTATCAAATGTTTAGGATGGGACCAACCACAGACAGACCAGCTCACTCACACATTAGGGACGATGTTTAGCCGTCCAGCATCGGCGGGGTTGTTCTCACGGTACGAGGATGAGGTCAGCTGACCATATCTTATTCTGCCATCCTCCAGTCCGAGAGGAGAGGAGCAGATTCCTGCAGAATATGACACAGGTTTATACCATCGAACAGAGCCAGTTTGGCAAATTGAAAACTTGCAACAAGATTTTAGCATTTTGGACTTCAGTTAAATTTAATTTAAGTTATGAGCAGACGCTGGTTTCCAAAACACAAGATGGTCGAAAAAGAGTGAATTTAACACTCACCGCGATGTCCTGGGCCACCATCCTGTAAATAGAACCAGAAAATAATTCAAGTGTTTATGTTTAGAAAAGACCACTCAATGTTATCACATGCTTTTTCAGCACTCATGGGCATAATTGAGAAATTACCTTTTAACACTGTTTTCTCAAAATCAAGGTCTGGTATATAAGTGTGTACATTTTTAAAGATTCAAGTTCATTTAAAGCAAGTGTGTATGATATTTTTTAAAGCAACATTTGTCAACCCACTACACTTGAAATCAGACGATCAAGAGGTATAAAAAACATTGACACAAACCTGCAGGATTTTAAAAAAGTAAGGATTATTTGTGTTTTCCTACCGTCGGTTTCACTGCGGGATGAGTGACAGCAGCAATGGATGGAGTCCGGAGAGGTGCAGGGGTGGATGTGTATGGTCTGTAATTTGGCACATGATAACAATAATGTGCAAAATATTTTAAATCGTTCCTGATTATGTTTCATCAATAAAATTGACTAAAATAAAAAGGTCTGCCATTTTGCCGTTCTTGCCTCCAAAAGGAAGAACCCCCCTAGTATTTGACTCAACAACCGGACTCACAAGCTTGTTACTGAAACAAATATAAATCATGGTATTTTATGTTGTTTACTATTATTTGGCATAATATGTATATTTTTTAAAGCGATGATCTTTGTCTATTTTTCACCTGGGTTTAATGTTCCCCTCTGACAAAAAAACTGGCCCCAGTTTGGCCACCTCAGTAAAAGGGGTCTAGAACCGCCATTGGCTTGATTCGTGTTATATTTTGACCAAAGCACAGCACAGACTTTTCATTTTAACCACATGAGACTGTTTGAAGAGGTGGAAAAGGGGGATAATATGTCCTCTTTAATAAAAATAACGACCCTTACCTGTCTGACTGAGTAGTAGCATTGTCGTGGTGATGGCAGCCTGCTTCATCCTCTCCTTTGGGACAGTGAGGGATCCCATCACAGCGATGTCCTTTCTCAATGCAGCCCCCTGGTGGAGGGCAGGAGAATTGACCAGCAGGGCAGCTGCGAGGACTGACGGACGTAGGGGATGGCTGCGTACCTGTGAATAGAAATGATCAACCTAGATTCACACTTACTTTTTCAGCTTTGGTTAGTGTAACTTCCATGCAAGGAAATTAAAAAGGCAAGGATGGAAAAACAGCTGATTGCATATCTGGGTTCCCTTTTTCACAACATTTCAGAGAAAATTAAGAAAAGTAGCACACATCTCATAAATAAAAGGAAACTTAAGCATGTAAAGTTGGGAAGCTCACCACAGTGCATCTCATCTGATCCATCCCCACAGTCATTGACGCCATCACAGACAACTCCCTGCAGACCTGCTGGCACACAGCGACCGTTTTTACAGTGGAACTCTTTCTCTCTGCAGCCCCCTGCTGGAGTGACTGGGGAGGGAGGGGTTGCGGTTGCCAACCATTGGTCACCTAAAGGAGAGAGAAGGGGACAATTTTAGTATCACAATTTCCCCGAAAGTTATGTAACAACAGAACAACCAAGTAGCATTGAAAAGTAGCATTATCTCCTAACCATCCCCACAGCCCATGATCTCAAGTCGAAGGTAAATGCCATTCTGGAAGTCATGCGGCAGCAGGCGGACAAACTGAGCTGTGACCATCCTATCCAGTCGGATCTCTGCCACCCCTCGATCATCATGGTTACCGTTGAAAACCTGGAGGTTGAAAGGTTGTGGTAATGGAATGGTAAAACACAAATTGCCTTCAGAATAAATGATGAAAAGTTGCATGAACATGCTTTAATGTCTGACCTTGGCTCTTGGCCGGGCATCAGTCACCAGCTCTTTGTAAGTGTACCACTGTCTGCCATTGCTGCTAAACTGGAGATAGAAACTAGAGACAAAGGTGCCAAACACCCCTCCACCCTGGGTAAGCACACCTACAGAGTAAAAGAGAAAAATACTTCTTTTTTTTTTTCACTAATACACAGCACATTCTTTCTCTCTTTAGGAATGTACCTGCCTGTTTAGTCTATTTACCAGTAATGTTGTATGGCTGGAGAAGGTCTATCTGCAGGTAGGGGCTCTGTGATTTGCTTGCGTGTCCCTCAGGGCTCCGCTGTGGTAGGTCCTTATACTCCTCAGGTTCTGGACTCCAGCCCTGAACATTTTGCAGATAAATCGGAACATCACCTTATGATCATATTGCTGAAGAAATGTCTTTGAAGTGAGGTTTAAAACCCTGGTGGGAAATATGACTTGGGATATGAAATGTTTCTTTTTTTGATCTGATGATAGCCCTACAGGAAAATAGATTCCAACTCAAGTATAAAATCTATGGCAATCTGGTGTGTGAATATCTCAGACATTAGAGCTAAAGTAGCGTACAAGACATCCCCGAAGACATTTGGATCCAGATACAGTAAATTGTAAATGGACTGAGCTTGTGTAGCCCTTTTCTAGTCTTATCACTACACAGCATGTCACACCTACACAATCACATACTCTTGGCAGCTGTTGCTGTGTAGTGGGACCATCAGCAATTCGAGGTTAAGTGTCTCGCCTAAGGACTCATCAGAAATGTTGCTGCAGAAGCTGGGGATCGAACCCCCAACCTTCCGGTTGAGAGGCGACCAACGCTACCAACTGTGCCACAGCTGCCCATAAAAGATACCTCGAATGTATGTGCAAAAGTACATCTATCCAGTAATTGTTCAAAGTAGGCATTTAAGTCTGGACTAAAACTGATAGAGGGAGCAACTGATCAACCAGCCATCCCTCATATACCTTGAACCACACCAGTAGCATGGATCCAAAACAGAGAACAACATGGAAGGCTGATAAATCTAAGAAAAGTATTTGGTGTGGAAAACCAAAGGAGTATTATACATGTAGGTTAATCTACCAACCGCCATGACTAAAGCAAGGAAAATAAGGCAGAGCTCATTAACTATTGGTCAAATGCAGCCAGGCACAACACAACAGGTTGTACTGAGCAAGCATTTTAACTTTAAAGATAGAGTCAATAGCGTTTTCCTAAAAAATAAGATACAGATATATACAAACGTAATACCGCTCAATCATCAGTTGTGGACCTCCATACATGTGTGTTGGTGACTGTGCCTGATCAGAATGTATTTTTTTGTTTTTATTTACATGGGACATTTCTGCGAGGGGAGCTGGTGTGTTTCCCAATTCCCTCAGCCAATGACAGCACACAGGTGAGTTCAGGAGTGGATACTATTCAGCGATTGGATGCAATTCAAACCTCTTCTGTTATAATTATTTCAGTTCTGATTTAACATGATCAGGTCAACTACAGAACCAAAGTCTCTGAGCTAGTGGGTGTTTAGCAACTTTCTCAATAACATCTCAAATGCATGAACATTGAAAAGTCTGATGGTACTAACTAACTCTATCAGTAGGCTTGGTTTACCTGGAGGTCACTATGTGGCTCCCAACTGTGTAGGCGTCCTGCCTCAGGAGGGTGACCGGTCTGCTGTGAGGAGGCACTGAAACTGGAAGCTGGGAGAGACTGAACACCCAGAGGAGACCAACACTCATCTAAATAAAAGAAGGTGAGATTCCATAAAAAAAACCATGTGAGGAGACAGACACAACAAACTGAAATCTTCTACCTGTTCTAAACTGATCTTACCTCCAGGAGGAAGTGGATATGTCGGGACCAGAGGTTTAGTGCCCTCTCCTGGCGGGGATGTCACAGTGTCAGGGCTGATTGTCACAAGAATGGTGTCATTTTCTCCTACAGAGACGTAAAAAGAGAGAAAGATTAATGTCGGAGAACTCTCCCTACATTCCAATTTAAGAAACAACAAACTGGGTCTTAATATTTGGACTGCTGGTAATATGCTTACCCATCTACCCTTACCCTCTTTTAATCGCTATAAAAAACATGGATGAATTATTGGGTTGATGCCAAACATTCAAATATACTACTACAGGTTCTCTGACTCTAAAAAAAACTTGTGAAATCTCTATAAAATTTGAGATGTTTGAATACTAAATGTATAATCTCAAGGGTCTAAAATAAGTTTGTGGTCCACACATAGACTGTAAATATTAATGGACAAAGCCTGAGTGACATCACCTATCTGTTACTGCAGGGGGCTCTGGAGGCTTATTGGCAGCAGCCGCCATGCTGGAAATGCTGTCTCAGCCTAATTTTCAGTCAACCTAACGACAGGCTGAGAGCTGGAGCTGAGGAAGGTTTTAAGACTCCTGACGAACAGTTACATCGTGCCCACCTGTCAATCATGTCAGCTATGTGCCTAACTACGGATAACATGTATCGCTCATAAAATCAAAACAGATATGGGGCGGCTGTGGCTTAGTTGGTAGAGTCATTTGTCTCTTAACCTGAAAGTTGGGAGTTCGATCCCCAAACTTCAGCTCCTCGATGTGTCCTTGGGGCAAGACACTTAACCCTGCATCACTCCCACTGTTGTCAGCGCAGTATTAATGTGTATGAATGGGATTAGATACTCCTGATGGTCACTTTACATAGCAACCTCTATCATGTGCGTGAACGTGTAGGTGTGACCTGCAGTATAAAAGTCAGAAGACTAGAATAGTGCTATACAAGCTCAAGTTCATTTACCATGTGTTCTGAAAGTAATTCTGCCCGTGCACATGAGAACAATAACTAATCCGACCCATTTCATTTTTCGTACCGGGCTGTAAACATGTTTATTTCTACTGTAAAAATGTGCATTTTTGAATGTGGTGTGTAGGTGTCTTCCGGGGCTCTTGGAGCCAGATCGAAGCGAATACTCGACGGAATGCAGGATTTTGCACTTCTGCATTGGCTACATTTTTCAACACCGGAGGTTGACGCTTTGACCCAAGAGTGGAGCAAAGGAACCCTGTCTCTCGTCTGAATGGGATACACTTTTGATCCCTTTTCAAAGCAACATAAACCAAACGTAAAACTGACATCAAATTTATAGCAAGGACAATTAAACATTTCTTCCACAGTAAGAATTATTATAAAATCATATTTCCTAACATTCGAATCAAGATCATCTTTGACTTCGTCGATCATTGACTGGCAAGATAAGTATCCTTGGAGTGCAGCTATATTTGTATAACTAGTAAAAGCCATGTATTCAACTCAAAGTTGAACAGGCAGATATTTCATCAGGGAGGAATTCAGATCAATAGCAATGATTTTACCTTGGCAGTAACAACACCTGTCTCCCTCTCCAGGCACCAGGCTTTGACCCTGCACAAACAGAAGAGCATTTCATATTTGACACAGCCACACACGTGATGAAATTGCTTTAATAACTGTACAAATGCACTGACAGTATGCACTCCATCATATTTTTTTTATAAATATTAAGAATCTGCACTAACCTGAGGGCATCCACTGACAGCGTATGGACAGAAGGGAAAACAGTGTACTGTGAGGTTTGGCCGACAGTGACATAAAAGGCAGTGGTCCGACCTCCATCTGTCTCCCACAGCATGGGACTGACCCTGGTACTCGCACTCATCACAGGGGTCAGTCTGGCACCTGTGCATGCAAAAAAAAAAACTTTTAGATATGGTGAGCATATATGTCTATTGTTTTGCGATGTAATCAAAAGGAGGGTGTTTTTCCAGGGTGTTTGGCCAACAATAAACCACTCCAAGCCTAGTTCAAGTTAAGGACTTTCAGCTAAGCGTTTGTATTTTGTTATGCTTGGTGAAGACTCAAGTTTAGAAGGGTTAGGCTTTATACTAGTCCTGTGGATGATAATGTGGTCAGTAGATTGAAAATAAGAACTCAATTGTATTCCTTCCTTAAGAAATATGCAGATAACCTTGCACTACAAACATTAGCACAAATCATCTGGGAACCATAAACATCCGATGGTAAATATGGCCTTTACTTTTCAAGGAAGCTTTGCCAAACAAGGGTCAAGGTTGGAGACGATAGGGAATCATGGAAGGTAACAAAGGATGAATATTTTAATGGAGATCAAAACAATCCACATGTATAATTGAATGAATTCAGTAGTAAATCAGATAAGCAAGTTGAGGGTCCAGGTTATGGGTACACACCGACGGGCTTTCCTGTAAATTCCTCTGCAGGCTCTCCCATCACCGTGCTTGATGGGGTTGTTTGGGCTGCGGAACGACCACTGCACACTCTGAACACCACATGGCCCCAAACACTCCCCCCACTCAGTCCATGACGACCAGCCACAGTGCACTGCAGTGTTACAAAGTAGACTTTGATAAGGCCCAGTAAGTGGTTAAATACGCTTTAGGTTTGATGTCGTCCTTACAAGCAATCATTTTACAGACTGACCTGAACACTCTGGGTTAGGCTGGCATCTGTGAGGCCTCCCTCTCTCACAAACACAGATCTCACAGTCCACCTTCATCTGCTGACCCGGCCAGTACCGCACACCTGCCACCTCACACACACACTCTTCTGGTAACACACACTTTTGCATGTGGTTCATCACCTGTCCCTCAGCACACCAACAACCTGAGGGTTAGAGACACATGGATTGTATGACTCATCAGTTGGACTGTTACAACTTTTCAAAATGGAAAGGATCAACTTTTTTGGAGAAGGACACTCCAGATTCCTCTTGCCTGACCTGAGGAGCAGGGTGCTGTGGAATCGCAGGTTGTCCCGCTGCTGATGTGAGCACAGGAAACAGGGCAGGGAGCACAGCTGTATCTCACCAGCCCTGCAGGACAGCTAGTGTTGTCACATCCATCATCAGGACAAGGCTCTGTGGTGGCACAGTGGACCAAAGAAGCGTTATGTTTTAAATATTCAAATCTGTCCACCATTCCCACTTTCTTTTCAACTGTGAACTCTTTCAGACTTTGATGTGAGCCTGTACCTAATATCACCATCGTCACATGACGTTAGGAAACCACATTTGAAGATTGAAACAATTCCCGATTGAAGTTGTTCAAGAAAATAAAATCGTCAAGGATACGTTTGTATAACGATCGACACTCGCTGAAAATATCCAACACTGGAAATACAATTCACAAAATTTCACTACTATCCTCTTGTACAGTAAATCTTATTCTGATGATACTGACAGAAACAACACCAAAAATAACTAAAATAAAATAAAAATGGCCAAAAGAACATGGATTTCCAGAAGCAGAGGGTCGGTTACTCAGCATGTCTTTTTCAAACATCTATTTTCAATTACACTTTCAGTATCTTTTAATTAATGTTTACCCTTGTCTCGTTTTTTTTATTGGTGATAATACAGTATAACATGACAGGAGAAAAGGTCACAATGATACAACGACTAATGGATGTTGAAGAGTTGATCTATGAGTGGAGATTTGGGCGGATGGAAGAAAAGGAAGAATAAAAGCTTCATTTTTAATGAAGTTCACAGACGGCTCTTACTGATTTCCATAGCAAGGTTGGATGATCCAGGGAGCTGGGAACAATCTCGGCCTCTGTTGCGAGGAGGGACGCAGCCTCTGTGTCTGACCTGCACTCCACCACAACTACTCGAACAGTTCGACCAGATAGCCCACGGCATCCACTGCCCGTCAACTGGAGGAGGTGGAGAGAGAGAGCACAACATATAAACAAACTAACTGATTTATTTATGGCTATTTTAGTGGCAGATGTGTGCTTCTTGTAGTTCATGCCCACTTCCTTACCAGGGCAGGTGGTATTGAAGCACTGCTGCCTCTGCTGGTCCTGTCCATGACAATGGCGCAGTGGGTCACCAGTGGGGCAGGTTCGTTGGCGGCTCATGGAGCCTGTCCCACAGGAGGTGCTGCAGTGGCTCCATGGAGCCCAGGGGCTCCAGCTCCTGCAGCCCTGCTCGTCAGTGGGGACTCCTATTTGATTTAATGAGGAGTCTGGACAGTCTGCCACACCGTTACACACCTAAGTGACAGGAAAAAAGATAATGAACAAGATGTGCAGAATAGCTTTAAAGATGATAAGGTATTATTTTGCACATTTTTCTTTTTTTACAGACATTTATTGTTAAACAAGAAATACATGCTGGTTATGAATAACCACGATGACTGTTGATTAGACCTCATCACCAAATCTTTTTTTTTTCTTTTTAAAATATATTATCATGTGAATAAATAATTAAAAATGAAATTAATGTGCGCTTATTTTACTAGCTCCTACATTTAAACACCTAATAGTTATGTAAAGAAATCCTGTCCACATATTGGTATTTAAAAAAAATGGTTAACTGGAGACGACTGAAGTTTGGCTTGCTGTTTGTGATTGTCACTTCAGTTAGACCCACCATGTTGAAGGGGACACAAGATCCATCCATACAGGTAAATTCAGGGCAGGTGACAGTGTTGTTTCTTCCGCCAGGGGGCGCTGGTGAGACAGTTTTATCTGTACAGAGGTACATTACAGAAATATCATTACCAAAAATGAAAAGATCCCTACCATCAAACATGAGACACGGGGATCAACACTACCTTTTACATCCTCACTCTCATGGCTTTAGATTTCCCTTTTACTCTTCCCTTAAACCAACCCTTCTCTAAATTCATCCACACTCCCATTCTCACCTTTCTCCTCTCCTTAACTTGTGAGAACTCACCACACACCAACTCATCGTCGCCTCGCGGACAGTCTGGTACACCGTTGCACACTTGTGTCATGTTCACACAAGTGCGGTTGTCGCATGAAAAGCTGCCTGGACATGGAGGTATCCGAATGGAGCCTAGTGGACAGACAAACCTATTTTCAGTTTTCACTTAGATTTTCTTTAACGTTTGTGTTTTTTTCATCTAATACCCCTTAATATTTGCATTAGTAGCTTACCACAGTTGTCAATACTCTCATCAGAAGCATCCCTGCACTGTGGAATCCCATCACAGAGCTGCTGGTAGTCGACACACTGGTCCCCACTTTGGCAGGGCACCTGGCTGGGGCCACAGGGGGCGCTGCACTGCTGCTCATCACTACCATCCATACAATCTGTTTCCCCGTCACAACGCCAGGCCAGAGGCACACACTGCCCTCCAGTGGCACAGCTGAACTCATAGGACCTACAAACTGGAGAAACAGACTCCTTTACTTTGACTGAATACTGCACAGACCTCCTCCTGAATATTGAATCCTGACCGCCTCTACCTGAACTGGGCATAGTTGGAGTGACAGCTGGGGATGATGTTGTTATGATGACGCTGTAGCAGTTGGTTGTGTTTTCATCCTCTCCACCTTGACAGTCTCTTGTTCCATCACACAGCTTAGTGTTGGAAACACATGTGCCGTCATTGCAGGCCAGCTGGTCAGGAGCACAGGTAACTGCAACACAAGAATGATCAAAACTTTGAAGATTCAAACCACGCAGGGTGGCCCTTTTTACAGACATACTAAGAGCCCTCTTAGCTGAAGATGATGCCTTAATTTGATACAAGTATTGCTTTTTTCTCAAGTAACATAATGAGTGAAAGGTAGAATGGCATCATCCAAAAAACTGACACAGTATGAATAATAGGCTAATGCGTACAAATTCTTGTAAGTCAATAAAGAAGCTTAAGTGTGTCTGCAGTTTAAGTTTCTGCGTGATCTGAATTGAGCTTGTCAGAGCTGGGCAGATATTTGTGCACCACACAGCAGTGATTAGGAGGGAGAAGCCCTGTTTTTTTCTCATTTACTTCTTTTTCTCTTGTTTTTATGTTAGGAGAAAAGGTAAGAGATTTGTCATTTTCTTATTTCTTTTCATGTTAGGAAAGACTAGGGTGTTGCTAGTCCTTTTGTTTATTGTTTTTTTGGGGCCATTCTCTGCTCTAGAAATAAATAAATGTTGAATCTGAAGTGACCTGGGCTGCTGGTATTCTTGGGAGTGGGAAGAGTGGGGGTCACTTATCATGTTGTGTGGACATAACAATACATATCGGCTTTGTTTACCTTTACTTGGACATACAGCCTCATCAGTTCCAGCGGTGCAATCTCTGCGTCCGTCGCACACTTTCTCTGCAGGGATACACTGATCACCAGGGCACTGGAACTCCCCTTTTGAGCACAGACACCTGAAACCAGTTGTTTGGAAACAAAAGAAATAGAACAGTCTCTATGTTATGAACAGACATGGGCTGAAGAGTATTTGGAAATCATTTGTAATATTTGATGTAGCTTTCTTCACATATTGTTTAGGATTTGAGAAATGAGTTGCCTTAAGTTGATGTTGACTAAAATATAGGTGTCAACTTTACCTTGACACCTACAATCTCAGATCCTAAAGTTCAATAGAAATGAAACACACCCTCTCTCATCACTGAGGTCCCCACAGTCATCATGTCCGTCGCAGCGGTGGAGGTAGAGGATACAACGTCCTCCAGCACACAGGAATTCTCCTTCATCACACACCACGCCACAGTCTGGAAGAACAGACGTTCATGTGCATAATGTACTGAAAAGTAAACATTCTAGTATTCTCACATGTAAGAGTATCATGCTGGATGATAGATTACCTTGTTCATCAGACCCATCAGCGAAACCACAGTCCAGCCGTCCATCACACACAAGGCTGGCTGGCAGGCACTTTCCACTGGCGCACTGAAACTCCCCTGGTGGGCAAAGGGGCACAGGGGTGGCAGGTCCACAGAACTCCTCATCTGATTGGTCAGCACAGTCTGGGTGGCCATCACAACGCAGAACCAGGTTCAAACATGGTCCACTGCAGGATTGGGGTCATTTCACTTTATTGAGTTTAGGGACTGAGTTTTCAAATGTTAAAATCTAACTTCCGTCTAAAGCCATTGTTAGCAACCTGATAAGGCTTTAAAAGGAGGCATGAACTAGTAAGGATACAAATCACTGCTGTCGCATCCTCAACCTCAGTAGAGGAAAAGCATACTGTATTGTTTGATTAACTCTAGAAAGTGCCTGCTACATTTTTGCTGATGTCAGCATTTATGTCAGTGCAATTAATAGCTGTGTAACTTTAACATGCTAACATTGCACATGTTAGAAGATGACGTTAAGCATTATAGCTTGTTTAAATAAAAACATTTGAGAATATAGCATTTTGCAGATCATAAGATCATGGATGCATGAATTCCAATCAGGATCGTTTTTATGTACTGTGGTTAATGTGCAAAGTTTGGCCTGTCGTCTGATGAAAGTTGTTGGTTCCTAAAGTGATGGGATTCATCCTCGAGAGGATGAGGAAGGGAGCCAAGAACCAACCAAAGGTCATTTTTAGTCTTTCTTATCTTAACACAGGGAAATTACGCTGCTGATAAACTAGAGTGTTTTTTTTTTGTTTTTTTTACCTCGGCGTGCTGGTGCAGCGGAATTGATCTGGAGAGCACGTGGATGGGCAGACTTCATCTGATCCATCACCACAGTCATCTTCATTGTCACACATCCACATAGAGGGGATACAGCGCCCCCCAGCGCAGGCGAACTCTGATTCCAGACAGGGAGGGGAGGGAGGGGGGCAGGCCACACCCTGACACTGCCACAAACCATCCTCACAGGAGCTGGAGATGCAAAGGCAAATCAATCCACTACAATTGATAAAGTGGCATAAAAAAATAAAATAAAACATCCACTATAGTTAAATAATAGAGAGGATCTTCAATTTTTGTCATTAGCATCAACTGACCAGTTCTGGCAGTGTTGAGTGATGACTGAATCGGCAGGAAACATTGAGCCGTCCCACTCACACGGACACTCACGAGAAACTACACAACTGCCACCTGTAGAACAGAAAACAAATAGACTATTCTGCTATTCTCAGAGCTTTGCAAGCCGTAATGCGAGATATTTTGTCCTAGGTGTGGAGAATGGCAAAAGAACATGGGCTCATTAGAGTCCAAGGGCTAACTGAAAGGTCTGTCAGTCATTGAAACATCATAAAAAAGTCCTCTGGGGAGCAGAAATGTGTCATCTCAAATATGTCCATCAATGAATCAAAAAATCTTTTAGATTAACCAAACAAAGCTTGAGTTTCAGTTTTACCATGTCGGACAGTGCCAACAGGACAGAAGCAGCCCTCCACGCAGGAGAGAGCACCGCACTGGGAGTGTGGACTTTTCTGAACACCTGGGCACAAAGGGGAGCAAGCTGGACCGCAAGGATCATACACCAGACCATTGTCACACTGCAGAGCTGCGGGGAAGGAGATGAACAGAGAGATAGTAAGACAAAGGGCAAGACAAGGACAACATAACAACAGCTATAGGAAACTGTAACAAAACAGTATATATGTGTGTGTGTGTGTGTGTGTGTGTGTGTGTGAGTGTGTGTGTGCATTGTGTGTCTCTGACATACGACAGAGCTCTTGAGACCTCCAGCGGATGTAGACCCCTCGTCGGTTGCACTCTTCAGCATAGGCAGCAATGGCTGTACAGAGACACTCACAGTCCCCGCCGGAGTCACAGCTGAAACACACAAAATTAGCTAAATGGTTAGAGTGCTGGTTACTTTGTTCTAGATATGAAAGGCGTGTAAAGATAATGATGGTGCAATGGCCTAAATGTAAATGAAAGTGGTTCATTAAATGTAGCTTGCAATTGTGTGCATTTGAGTATGTATTCCTAATTCCAACAATTGCAATGCCCTGGGTGTCGTGAAGAATATTTGGTAAATCAATGCTTGTGGCTGGAAATGTTAATTAGGAACAGGCATGCCTTCATAGAATTGTATACTAATCCAACATTTGAATAAAGCTCTGATATTTAATGCTTACTGCTGTCACTCACCCACAAGCATCAAAGACACACCAGTCATAATACTGCTGGAAGGGCACCTCGGGGTGGCACTGAGAGAAGAGCACCTGAGTCAGAACTGCGCACCTTTTCCTGGCCCAGGTCACCCTGTGAGGGTTCAGCTGAAGAGAGACAAAAAGAGAGAGAAGATAGTTAGCTTTAGTTTGTGTGTGCTGGTGCTGCAACAAAGTCGAACTAAAAAAAAAAAAGTTCTGTCTTCTATTTGGAATATTCTTGGAAAGTGTCCGTTTGTGAGTGAATGCGCACGTCTCTAATACTGAACTCACAGCACAAGGGTCCCGAAGGTCCTGGTTTGCCACGTCAGGGCAGGAGGGGCTGACCTTCCAGGAGTTACCAAACAGCTCGGGTGTAGACTCCACGATGCCCTGCCTTGTGGTGAAATCATTCTCTGTGTCTCCATCAAAGTTACCGCACAGGCCTCCGACCCTGCCGCGCAGGTTGGCCGCCAGGCGCACATACACACGCATGCCTAGAGACGGAATGACAACAACATTACCACTGACATGCTTATTAACCTGCATCCAAAGATTAACACACAAGCAAGAAAGTCTTTCCTCTACAATGAATAATCTGTCAAATAAATAAAGCTTTGACATAATATGAATAAAGAAACGTAATAGCCTGACCGATATATTGTTCGGCTGATATTAACAGCTAATGATGGCTTATAATAGATCCAAATTTTGATGTATTTTTTCTTCAATAGGCTTATATAAAGCCTTTTAAAAAGATAGAATATTCCCAAAAAATTAAATACTATGGCTGATTTAGGAACTGTCCAATTATAATGTTGTCTTGTCTTGTTTTCCTGTTTAAGAAAGCATCCATCTGTTTACTTCAGTGTTTTCAAGCTAAACAAATCTCTCCATTTTCTTTATATATACTTATATCATACGTATGTTTTCCCTCCAAAATCAGAATTAAAGATGGTCTCAAAAATCATCAATTGGTAAATGATAGTTCCCATTGACGAACAAATAAAGTCTACAGAGACTAAAAGAGCATGAAAGGGTCATACCTCCATCCCACAGAAGAGTGACCCCGAGTCGGGAGGACAGGGCGACAAACAGTCCGACTCTTTCCAATGTCAGACCACTGCCGCTGTAAGACTTTGGTAGATCAACTGGCATCCCGTTTACGGTAACAGCTTTACCTAAAAGACAGAGACAAGACAGCTTACCTAACACGCCTATTTAGCCATAATCTTCAGTGGTGTCTATAGACCAAAACTTCCTACAATCAATCATTGCATCAGCGGCCCACCTACCCCTCAACAGATGTATGACCGTATTTCCCAGGCTGAGGGTGACTGACTTTGTGCAGGTGACCCCGGTGCTCCCACAGGGCACGTTCTCTGCCGTGACACTGAACAAACCGCTGGTCTCGCGCGCAAGCACGTACTGGCAATCTCCCAGGAAAGAAAAGCAGCGCCCGTCGAATGTCATATAGTGTGGGTCACCAGTTGCCAAACACACGCCAGCACAGGCGGACTGGCTGCAGTGCCAGCGGCGCTCCTTGCACACACTGAAGGAATGAAGTAAGTATAGTGAAGATCATATTGTGTTAAAGGGAATGTTAAGCAATGATAAAACTGCATACTTTACCATGTGTTGCAATCCTTAGTGATGGTGTCATTGGTGTAGTAAAGATGACCATTATGGTGACATGGGCAGTCCTCTGGCAGAACACAGTTATCACCCTGATTTAAAGAAATGCAAGTGTTTTTAGCCGTATGGGGTCATGAGATATCTAACATATGAGAAGTCCCAGACTTTAGGGTTTTTATCATCCTGACATACACAGAGTCACCGACTGGTCTTGCCTAATCGAAACTGATTCCGGCTCACAGTTTGCACCTGTTTGCATCTGTGTTCAGGGGCCCCGGAAACCCCACAGCATTGGTTGCTGTGCTGGCGAAATCAACCAACAGATGTTACAGTTCAACACTACGGTACACTACTTTATTATGGAGAATTGAGTTGAGTCATGAATAGTGAATTAATCCGAGAATCATGTGTTTTGAAGTCGATGTGTCTTGTTATCTTAAAACACTTTGAATACTTGTTATATCAAATTTTATCTTACCCTTCGAGTTGTTTCTTCAATTTTTTGTTTTAAATTCATTTATTGTCTAAAGAGGATGCACAGTTTAAACTCATTTCCTCTAGTGTTTGCATCAAGACAAATTGAATTCCCCCACAAATAAGTCAGTGAGGGTGAAAGATGTAATAGTCTTTCAATAGTGTTTAAACAGCTTTTTAATGTAACTATTGTTTTCAGGGTGTGTGTCTACCAATGACGCGCCCCTTCCGCATCTATTTGTTCTGCCACAGACCTGCTGCTAAACTGTTTTTCATTGTTTTTACAGCAATGACAATAAAAGTATTCTATTCTAGGTATCCACCACACAGCGAAGCAGTGCTGTGGGAAGATGAAGAAACTAAAAGAAAATTTAAAAAAAAAACTAAATCAGTGTTGGCCGGCTTACTTCACCATGGCCAGGGGAATGCAGACATATAAAAAGTCCCCATGATGAGTAGTTCTCAGGGAACTCCCTCGCTCAAAAAGTCCCCAGAACTATCAAAAAAATACCTGTTACAAACTTTGAAGGGCTGGAAATAACAGGAGCAACTTGTGACATTAATTTAGAGTGGCCCCTTTCTATGTATTAAACTGTAAAGGAACAAAGCCTTTTCAATTATATTATTACTACATCTGTGTTTCTCTGCAATAAAATGTCAAAATGTGTTTATAAAAATGGCTTTATAGTCTCAACATTTCACATATTAAAAATACATTTGTTATCCAAAATTAGCTTCAGCAAATGAAATTTGAGTTTTCACCCACTTGAAGCACAGTTCCCTTGGGACAGACGCAGCCAGACAGCGGCTCTCTGCAGCTGGACTGTGAAACACTGGACCCCTGCTGTTGGCCCGGAGGGTCCAGGCTGGAGCAGGTGAGGAGGCAGGAGCGTGGAGAGTAGACCAAAGAGCCTGGACACCGGTTCACCTCTTCACAGCGCTCCTGAGTGCAGTTAAACTGTCCCTGCTCACACACACTGGAAAGGTAAGAGGAGAGTGTGCAGAATCACTTTTTAAATAGGCTAACTGTACATTAAAGTATATCAGAAATTATTTAGCGCTTGCAATGAATGATTGAATTCAGCAAAAAATCAAACTTCACATATTTTTATATATGTGTTTTATATGTATTTTATATCTGACTAAAAGACCTGCAGCTAAGGCAGTTGGCAACTTGGCCCTGCTGTTAGTAGAGAGCCCTTGAGTATTTTGTCAAATCACTACTGGCCCATAAAAGTTAACTACAGACGGATAAAGTTTTACTTTTATTTCTCAAGACTCGCTGTTAAATATTACAAGGAAACAATCAAATGTGCAATTCAATTCAATTTGAAGTGCAATTTGCTTGAATCAATAAATTTAAGAGCCGTCATTTAATTGGAATGGATGCACTATTCTGCACGTCACATTGTATATTACTATAATGATTATCCCAAATTCAACTGTCCTATCTCCTTATAACAGTTAATGAGGTTTAATGTCAATGCCTGGACACGATTTGCAATTATAGCATAATAAAAGTAAGTCAAGTAAAGATAGGGCTATCCACAGACACAGATATAAACACATTTATCAGTAGCCTTTTTTTTCTTATTTATGACTACCCTGACTCAGATAAAGTGACGATCTCTCCATTTGTGTAGTGAAGAGATGCAATGAAATCAACCTATCCTGAATCAGGGAGCAGGAACATAGGGCAATTTCATCAGAGCTCTAGCACCACCAGGGAGTCGGCACACTCTCATACATGGTGAACACACAATTTAAAGTTTCAGCAATTCAAATTAAAATAGATAAAATGACTAAATTAGCTATAATAAGAAAACAAACAAACAGGACAAAAACACAGTTAAATTAATTCAGAATATACTTCGACGTCAGTTAAACGTATTCAGTCTCAGATGTTGAGAGTTTAAAAGGAAGTTGATTTGAGCAAATTAAGTCACCAAATGCATGTGATCACGATACACGATTAAAATTAAAGTGTGGAAATATTATATTGTGGATGCAATTAAACCTCTGCTCTACAAACAATGAAAGGAAGTGCGTCATCTGTTTCCTTTACCACAGCCACCACATGATAAAAGCAATGAAAACAGAGACATGCTCTTTTTTATGACATGTTGTGAAAATGAAGTTTATGCAATTGGGTCAGTAAGAGCTTGTGCTGAGTTTATCTCTGCAGTGTTCAAGGTTCAAGGTTGTCTTTATTATCCCTGCGAGAGGGCAATTTGTTTTGCAGTCAGCAGTAAAACACACTGTGTTTGCTGTGTCTGCTGTTCCTCATTGCAGGAGTGTGTCTGTGCAGGATGTTAAAATGTAAACTGAGTCAAATACTGTCATTAAGAGTCAAAGATGGATCTGTAAAATAAGCTCATTTAAGAAGCAAATAGCAATCTTACATTCAGGGTTCAATTTACCTTGCATACTGTATGTACTCATAATTAGGATTTTCACTACATAGAGACTTGATCATATTGCTTGTAAAATCATACTATATGTAGGGTATTAAAGACAGAGAGTACTTGATCGACAACATACCAGGTATTACAGTTGTTCTTAATAACAGCACCAGACTGGTACGTCTTGTCTCCTTGCACACAGGGGCACATACTGATGGGTACACATTGGCCCTGGTGGTCCTGCACTAGTCCTGTTGGGCACTGGCAACCTGGGATACACATCCTCATACCCACTCCAACACCTTCATCATCGCAGCTCCAACCCTCGGAACAGGAGCCACCACAGGCACGACCACACTCCTTGTATACCTGACCTCCTGAACACTGGACCGCTGGAAAGACAGGGGATTTTAGTTATTGTTTAAAGGGTTTAATGCTAAAGGGCAACCAGTTCTGTCAAGTGTTAAAATCATTATAAAAACAGACAAACCACATCAACACCTCCTTCAGCTTTAGGCTAATACTGAACACTAGCTTGGCTTAGCAAGCTAGTGTTAGCTTAGATCTTTCAAGTCATATTGCTCTAGTCACAGTAAATTCACAATTGAGTGATTTGGTCTTTGTGTGAGGTCAGGTCATGCAACTCCAAACTTGAGTGAGTTAAAATAAGTGGACATAGCTTCTTTGTTTCAAATGTGAAGCCAATACAATAGTGAAAAAAAACCCACAGTAGGAGACGCCACTGGTTGTAAAAAGAAATCCAGTTGTTAGTCTATCAAGAAAAAACCCAACTTTTCTAGTTTACTCATTTTAGGGTGGCTGTGGCTCAGCAGTCGGTTGTCTCTCAACCAGAAAACCCGGGGTTTTATACCCAGCTTCTCCAGGCACATGTGGAAGTGTACTTGGGCAAATCAATGAATGTGTCTGAACGGGATTATTTAATACTGATGGACATTTTACATGCTGTAGCAGCCTCTACAATCAGTGTGTGAATGGGTGTGAATGGGTAGCTGTGACCTGCAGTGTCAAAAATGTTTTTGGTGGTCAGAAGACTGGAAAAGTGCTATACAAGCTCCACTTACCATTCCCACAGTATGCATTTTACTGATCAGTTTGCGGTCCAAATCACTAATTTCACTAAAGAAAGGTCAGCTTTAAGGCTTGGCTTCCTGTGCTTAACAAGTCCCTAACATGGCCACCTGTCAAACCAGGATACAGGTAGAGCAATGTGTTCAACTACGGTCACTTCTTGCTCCAAATAACTCAGACGGGATGATTAAAATGCCACACTTGAGCCTTCAAAAGTCTTTCCAAGAACCAATGGGTGAGTTGCGGTGGTTACGACTCTTACACACAGCCTAAGAAAAACAATACAGCTATACCCTGCTCTTGTTGTACCTCGAACAAATAATAATACCATTAATGGATCTACAGGAACCATAAATGAACAAACATAACAAATGTAATGACAGCCAGGAGAAGACCAATCCATGTAATGAACTCACCAGGAGACTAATCTATGGCCTTGAAAACTTACGGCAGAAGGTTTGATTTCGCCAGTGGATGGTAGCTCCTTCTTGTGCACAGTGTCGGGTGTAGGCGGTGAGGATGTTGCAATGGCAGGCTTTCTGTGGATGGCAGCCACAAACCTCCGACAGACAGAGACGATAATATGGCTCCCTCTCCACGACGTCATGACACACCTGCAAAATCAGAAAGAGAGTGTTAGTGAAAAAAGTAACAGGAACTTCCTCCTTAGATAGTGAGAGATTTAAAACACTTCATGCACTTTACCTGAAAGATAGGACTGTGTATGATGGAGCATACAGTCTCTGCATATTGTCTCCTCTGGGTGTAGGTGGTGCAGGGATCTGATGGAGCCCCTTTAGGTAGGGCACAGCGCTCTGTTGTGAATTTCCCCGCAAAGGATGAAACACTGCTCTCCACGTCTCCTTCTGGTGTGGTGAAGTCATCATGCTGGTTCCAGGTTAACGTTCCACACAGGCCACGCACCTTGAATACAACAGTCATACTTTTAAACTAGAACAAAGGTATATGAATTGGTAGTTTAAGTTTATGACAATTTTTTTTATTTTCCCTGCATTACAGGGGAGTATCCAAAGGGGTAGACAGAGGTGGCATGTGCCCCCCCCCTTGAAATCTGATTAGCCAACCCAGATTACATCCCTAAATCAAAATCTATGATTGGCTTTTTGCCTTATCAGAGGCGGGACTTATGTACATATCAACTGTTCTGGCTGTTTTCAACTGGTTAATGGGAGTACATTCAGTTGTAAATAAAAACGTTGCTTATCCATAAAAAGATAATGAAGGAAAAACTTGTACACAATGTCTAACTTGCAATTCATTTAATTGCCAATTAGTTTATTTTTGTAAGTTAGACCGCGTGCAAGAGTTTGCATGCAATTTTCTAATTACTTAAAATTGTGACTTTGGACAGAACACTTTGTTCATGAGTCCCTAAAGAACCAAGCTAAAAAGATTTGTAAGTTGCCAAATTCTGTTACTTACATGGACAGGACAGAAAGGCAAACGTTTTTTTTATTCATTTGCATGCGTATGCCCACAATTGTCAGGCCACCCCTGCATAAGACAGTGCCCCAGGTGTGCCACCCCAGTTAAAAAAAAAGTCTGGACACACCCCTGCTGTATTCAGATACTGTTGCAGAATGTTTGGAAACTAAAAATACAAGTTCCAAACAGCAAGTTCCAGACATAACATTTATCTCAACCCCTTTTAAACTAAATATGGCACAACTGATATGCCATATAGGGGGAGCTGTGGCTAAGTTGATAGAGTTGGTCATCTCTCAAACAGAAGTTCGGGGGTTTGATCCCCAGCTCCTGCAGCTACATGTCCAATGTGTCCTTGGGTAAGACCCCAAATTGCTCCGGCTGCTTGGTTGTTGGCATGTGAAAGTGTATGAATGAGATTAGTTACTTCTGATGGTTTCTTTACATAGCAACCACTACCATCAGTGTGTGAATGTGTAGGCGTGACCTGCGGTGTAAAATAAATTTGAGTAGTCAGAAGACTAGAAAAGCGATATACAAGCTCAAGTCCATTTACCATTTACTTATGAGGTGTAAAGAGAGTACCTTGTGTGCAAAGCCAGGTTGCAGTGTAATGAGCAACAAAGGTCCATCTAAGTGCAACAGCAGCTGGGCTCCAAAAGTCTGGATGAGGAGAAATGACGAGGAGGCCCTACGTACAACCAGGTCCCCCGTCACCACAGGTAATGACTCCTTCTGTCCATTTAGTGTCACTGTACCTGGAAGTAACAATTCAAAGGAAGCAATCAGAAAGCAGGTCAAAAGGCAGTTTTTCTAGACAACAACCTCCTTGAGGCGACCCCATCTAATAGCTTTCAATCTCATTGCCCTGCTTAACGCCGGTTTGATGGTCCCCCAACTGATTTTTGCCTTAGGCCCCAGTGGACTATGGAATCACCAATGGTCATGTTTGCATACATTTAAATCAATTATTAACTGTTTCCCTTTATTAACTCTTCAGAAAAATACTTGAAAGACTTGAAAAATACAAAAATCACTTACGACAAATGCATTATGGTGCAAAAAGGACTAACGTTTAAATGCACTATGTCTTCCTCAGAGTCAAAAATTCCTTCGCTGAGAGCATCCACAGTGGAGGGGCTGAAGCGCAACAATATACTTCTACTATTACTAAGACTTTTTAGCCGCTAAAAGCTGCAAAATGTTCACGTCATTAACTTTGTCTGCCATTTAGAGAGGGTGAAAATGTCAGCGTGTAAGACTAACTCACCAGTGTCTGTGATGGTGACAGTGGTGCGGAGTGCTGTGACTAAGATCTCCCTCATACAACCAAGGCCTTGTCCACCTCCTCCTGCTGTACACTCCCCACTGCGCACACTCACCACCAGCTTCCTGTCAATAAAGTCCTGTAAACACACAAAATATAAACAGTAAGTGGCTGCTTCACGCACACAATTGTACCTCAAGGCGTATGTAAATGTGTGCATGGTTGCGTTTTAAGTGTCTCACCTCTACAGCAGTGAACAGACAGTCTCCTCCCTGCAGTGAATACCTCTTTTTGTCAAAAGTGGTCACCTGTAGCGCCCCCATCAGGCTGCACTGTGCTGCACACTTCTCCCCAGTACACTGCCACTGGCCTGCTCTGCACACACTGTGATGATTAGGAGTTCAAAAGTAAACTCAAGAGTCTGAAAGTAAAGAATTCACATGTGTTAAGATGAAAAGAAAGGACATACCAGGTGTTGCACCTCTGCTGTATCCTGTCCCCTGATTTGTAGGTGCTTCTGCGATGGAAGCAAGGACAATCGTCTCTTTGCAGACAGAGTCCTTGGTGAAGGTAGAGGCCTGGTGGACACTCACAGCCCCCCACACACTCCTCCCTGCACTGCCCCATGGCTGCAGGACCTGTGTGCTGAGGAGACGCACAACTGGGGGGACAGGAGGACACGCAGTCTGAAAATACCTGATCTCTGGGACAGACACGACCTGGGGAGACAGAGAAGAAGAGGAAGAAATAGATTTGAAGATTTCTTTGCATGTGCTAGCATCATGTGTACCTACTGATAACTGTTGCATAGACTGTGCTTAACTTGGCAGAGAATCAATCCATTTAAGGCAATACTTCATTACTTTATGTTGCTGATGATTTGAACTGTTTTAATAGGTTCGAAATAATTCAGTGGATTCCTTCTGTCAGATAGGTTTCAAAGAAAGTACTGGAGCACACAAATCAATAAAGGTACATTTAAAGGTGTAAAGGACTAACGTTTCAATGCACTGCATCTTCCTCAGAGTGAAAGAGAACAGGTACAAGTTTCGAAATAAAAGAAATCCAGCGATAACAATGTGTCAGTGATTAATTTTCCATTAAACTACTGATGGATGGGGACACTCTTAGACTGTGTGGTCATTTCTCTACAAGTTTTTTTTTTCATTTTACCTGGTAATACAAAAAATAATCCCAATAAAGTTGAAGTTAGAATTGGCAATTCCAGATCATGGCCCTCTTACAGAACCATAAACCCTATCACAGCTTACAAACCTACAATCAGCACTTTAAAAATAAACAAACTGGCATTAGCTTTAACAACATTTTCATATTGTCCTGTAATTGCCACTTGTTGCCACAGTGTTGAAAATGATTGCTTTAGAGAGCACCTTGTATTTTTGATGGATAATCCCAAAAATGAAATCGTCCGAGGCTGTTTTCTCACATAGTCAACAGTATATAAATACTATATGTTTATTGTTATTACCACACAGAGCCGCTGTCCTCCACATAATTATGATGTGTTGTTGGGCACACTCGCGGGTGTAGCTGGCCAGGGTGTCACACACTGCGGAGTCCCTCTCTCTGGGAGGTAGGCTACAATACAGGTAGAGACAGGTGTCTACGTACGCTGCTGGGTCCACCTGAAAGACACAGAAACACAAGCTTAGTCATGTCAGAATTTGATTGCAACCAATAACTGTCTGCAAAACAAAAACTGTACAAATACTGGAAAGAGAGCTTTGATTTTAAGAGATGCACGCTATGGAATCTGACCAGTAACTTAAAGTTTATGGGTTAACTTTTATGTGCAATGATTAAGAAAACAGTTTTCCAAAAAGCCCATAAATAAACCAAACATAAAATTTGACAGTGTCTTATCATATAAACGGGTGTACTGTTATTAGTTGATAACTTATGACATGAAAGTAATGAAGTGAACATACCCTTATTCATTAATTATTGAGTTACAATATGTCAGTTTTAGTACAGCATTTTACTCAGTCTAACCCATCTGTTGGAGTGACTCTCTCGATTGGCACCTTGTAAATGATTACTCCCATGGAGGATTTGATTTTCAGGCTTGGATTTCCAATGACATGCGCTAGAGAGTGTCTCCTTATGTTGTCTTAAAAGATGACAATCAATTACAAAAAAAAAAAAATGCCATGTGACTAGGTCGGTGTAATAGGTGTCTGACCCGGAGGTGACAGTGTGTGAAGGGGTCTGCCAGCAGTCGGTGACACACAGACTCTGCATGCCTGCGTAGTGTCGGGTCTCCTGAGACATCACAGCTGTGACCAAGCTCAGCTGCATCACTGCAGCCCTGAGGGAAGCACAGGACAGAGACACATCTAATTATAGAGGGTACAACATATAAATGCAAACAGCTATCCAACATCAAGCTCCATTATTCAGCCATTAAGTTGTTCTTGATTCAGGTTTACATTCAGACAGCAGAAATATGTTATAATAAAGGTGTCCCACAAGAACATATAACAGTGGTAACAAAAGCACTCTAAAGCTATAACCAATGAAATACAAATATAAATGAAGTGGAGTACTTCATTCTGCTGGTCTGGAACTTTCCATGAGTTGCCGAAGCTGGCGGCGTACTGGGACACAGTCCCACCCATTGTGGTGAAGTCATCTGTGGCACAAACACACAAACAGGTTAGCTGTGTGATTGAAAAGCAAACTTGTCCAAATCAGTTTTATCAATCCAAATTTCAGTTGTAGAAAGTAAAGAAAAACCTTGACACTTGTATATTTAATGGCACTTTTCTTACCATCAGCATTGTTGTTGTAGACTCCACAGAGCCCCCTGGTGGCAGCAAGGTGCTCAGCAGTCACTGTCAAATAGACCGTGTTGCTCAGGTCAAACTTCAGTCTCACTCCCAGACCGCTCTCCACAAACACAAAGTCCCCGAGCCAGTGAACACTCACTCCTGTTAAGAGTCCAAACAATCATAGAACGTACTTTAAGTCTCACGTATGTTAATCATTAATCATTAATCATTAATCGATAAGAATGTAACCGATTAAAAATGGATTAATTGACAACCTGCTTTGTTTACAATTTTACCTGCGGCAACATGTGATATCATTTTATACCGCAGACGGAAGCGGTACTGACAAAAGTGAGGCAAAAAATAAAGCAGTCAGCAGAGAGCGTTTTCTGTTTAATAATCTAATTATTAATCATTCATCGATTATTGATTGTTAATATGATCAACTATCGGTTTAGAAAAATGACTGAAATTTGCAACCCTAGTGTAGGGTAATTACACAATATTAAAAATAATATTTTTTCAACAAACACATTTTAATTTTTTACATAGTGTCACCATAAGAAGTGAAAGTAAACATCTGGTCTGAAAGGGCATGATAATGTTATTTCTTATGACCAGCAGGGGGCGATGACAGTGATCGCATTAAGATAACCACTGTAGAAAGTTATAAGATAATGACCTAACATCTTACTAGACCTATAACCTATGCATTTTCCTAATAAAGTAACAGTCTCAATAGCTAAGTTTCCCCCCCCCCCCATTTACAGTAAAGTGGCCATAAAGCAGGTTATGCTTTAGTGTGTGTGATTCTGATGTTGCTGCCATAGTGACCTCTCAATCTAAATGATGCCTTTTCACGTTATATATCTACAACTTGTCCAAGTATATTCATTTCTGGCTCAGAAAAAAGATGGCAACAGCCAGTATGCTAACTCGACTCTTCTACTCTGTAGTTTAAAAACAAAATGGTGAAATCAGTTTTTTAAATCAATTTCTTTAATAATGGATGGCTGACTTACATTGTACATGATGGAGATGGACCCAAAAAGATTTAGTAAATAATCAAAAATTATTTTTAAGTCGATATCCATGATGATCCCATAATCTTGCAAACACCAACCTGTTCGCTTAGGTCCAACACCTCCTTACTGTCCCACAGACACACTTAGATTTGTGCTGGTCGTGCGTTTGAGGCCATGTAGCACCAGGCCTATTGGTAATCATGTCCACCCAGTCTACCTACTGGTCTATGTTTTACTGTGCCAATTATTGTTCTTGGTCATAGTAGGGTTTTAAAATGTAGGTCCAAGAACAACTTTTTTTGTTTCTGTTTTTAATATGTTGTATTTTCTTGATGTAAAGCACTTTGTGACCTTTGGCTATGAAAAAGTGCTGTATAAATAAACTTTACTGACTAACTCATTTCATTCTTTCTCTTGAGTTACCGGATTGTTGGGGGAGAGAACTTCCTGATCTGGGCAAAAGGTGTGGCCAAGGGCAAATAAAGCTCTTATGCTGGAGCCAGCTTGTTGGAGCAGACCATTTAGTTCATTTTTCTTTGTATTTAGTTAACTTGGCATCTGTTTTGTCTACGCTTTGTGTTTGATTTGCTTTGGCCTCACCCCTATATAAGTTCCCTTTTATCTCATTGTGTTAGTTCTGTTTCTTGAGTTAATGCCTTATTTTTAATTAAAGGTAATTTAAAGGTTTATAAAGTTGACTTCATTCATAGCCCCAGTTCTTATAAAATGTTTTTTAAACTTGGTTTTCTTTGTTGGGTAAAATAAAAACCCACCCATTATGTCCTGATGAAGACCCAGTTGAATCGAAGCGCGTAGACACATCCCTGTTTATAAAAGATTTTTTATAGTGCATCAGAGTGCCTCGTACTATCAGACTGTCTTTCTTCACAACAAACTTTGTTTGTACTCGGGACAGTCATTTATTTACAAGTTTAATAAATCTCAGCCTCTCAGGGCTCCTCAAACATGTCTGTAAAGTTTCTTGTCATAAATCCTCTCTGATCCTGTATTCTATCATTCCTATTTTTCAGCTCAGAACAGGCTGTTTCTGTGTCTGTAGCTTTAAATGTAAATGAGCTGTGTTTGACCACGCCCCTCAAGAAGGGCTTGGGTGGCACGGACTTTCTTGCACCATGCCCAACTGTTTACGTTGAGAGGGCAAACTCAGAGGGCAGAACAAACACCTAGCTGTGGGAGTGTCACCCACCTGGGGGAGGGGTTACTGCCCTTTGTGATGTCATAAAAGGGAAAATCTCCAGACGGCCTGTTTGAGCACACGTTTTCTGAAAAGTGGAGCAGGCAGAAGACAGAGAGAATGGACTTTTCTCATAATTAGTGAGTTTGAACACAGGCTAGGGACACATATTAGTGTTTGAAAACCAAGGTAAAGTGTATTTTGCATAATATGTGACCTATAAAATG
The DNA here is from genome assembly GCF_963930695.1 of Labrus bergylta. Lineage (NCBI taxonomy): Eukaryota > Metazoa > Chordata > Actinopteri > Labriformes > Labridae > Labrus > Labrus bergylta. The sequence goes on from NC_089214.1 coordinate 15,733,217, forward strand.
ACTCCTGTGTCTCGTGCCTTACAGCTTGGTCCTTTTTGTTTTTTAGAATATTTGCTTTATTTGGTTCAGTGCATGCCTATCGTGATGTTGCTAGAGCATTAGGGAAATTTGATCTTATTTTAAAATGGTCTAGGAGGAGAAAGCTTTACTGACAGCTAAAAATATCTTACCATTTTGGAAGAGGGGTTCTCCATTTGGGACAGGCTGGTTGTTCAGCGTTAAGTTCTTGTGTCGAATGGTGACCAAATCTAGACCAAGCATTATCCTCAAAGCCTGAGAGCAAAGAGGCAAGGAGTGATTACCATTATTTATATAACAAGTACTGCCATATTATTGCTACTGGTGAGAGACAATTAGAAAAGTACTCAAATAGTTGTCTAATAATTCCCCTACAATCAGACTTATCAATCACCTTACTGCAGCGTCTTCTCCCATCACAGACTGTACTGATGTAGACAGCCCAGGTGCCATCAGTAGATGAGGCCAGCAGGTAAGTGCAGCTGCCCTGAAAGTGGAAGTGCTTTCTGTCAAAAGTGCGGAAGTGGGCTCCACCCCAGGACATGCATGTGGCCGAACTCTGAGGCAACCTGACGCTACCCAGCAGACCACCACGCACCAGAGGAGAGAACTGGGAGTCTGCAGAGGAGAGACAGGAGACCATTTCATCCCTTATTGTCACATGAAATAAAAGCATTAAGCAGCTGCACACTTTTTTTTGGTGCACTAGAATATAGAATAGATAGATAAATAGAAGAGTTTGAAAATGGGGCAAAATAAGTATAGTATGTGTGAGTGTGCATGCATGTTCACTGACCAGGAAGGAGAGTGTACGTGCAAGACAGGCAGGTCTGGTCCGAGGCATTCCTCCAGCTTAGACCCCACAGGCTGCTGCAGCACTGCTCCACGGGCATCAGGGAGGAGTTGTGAACTCCAGGGAATTCCTCACAACTCCACGTAGAGAAACACTGACCACGCACACCCACACCTGGAAGGAAGGCGGAACAGGACAAATAAGATACTAGTAGAAAAATGAGCAATGGACTTCAGTTACTCTATCAAATAAATCTGATACAGTGAATACATTATTCAACCAATTTCCATTATAATAACTTTAGAATCACAAAATAAGTCATCCCATGACATTACATTTAGAGCACGTCTAGACTGTATTCTTAGTTATATTTATAGTGCAGGAAATGTTTTATTAATGCCAGAAGAGCTAGTAAAAAGATTTTCCAATATTCTATATTTTTCAAGAGTTTATTTTGGATTCAGATTCAGACAACTTTATTTATCCCTGAAGGGCAATTTAGTTTCAGCTCCTGCAGTTTTTTGGGACTTTTTACGCCTTTATTTTAGAGAGAGAAAAGTGGATAGAGTCAAAAATGGAGAGCAAGAGTTAGAGGAATGACATGCGGGAAAGGAGCCACAGGTCGTATTTGAGCCTGGGCCACCTGCTTGAAGGACTATAGACTCTATACATGGTGCACGTGCACTAACTACTAGGCTACTGGTGCCCCCTTATTTTCTATTTTAATGGAGATATTTTAGGTAGATGTGCTGATTTGTTGCCCATTAAGCAATATGATAAATGGACTGTAGATTAAACAAGTGATAAACATAAACCATAATAATACTTGTAAGAATGCCATTAAACCTAGTCTGGAATGACAAAACAAACAAACAAATAACATTGCCATAGAGATATATAAATAACATTTATATAATAAAGAAGAAGAATGGAATCCAACGAGGGGAAATTAGTTAAACACCTGCACACACACACATGAAATACACACACATGCACAAACAGGATCTTATGGACATGCACTAGCGGTGTGATGTCAGAGTGAGGGGGCTGCACAAGAAAGAGCGCCGAGCAGTTTGCCTTGCTCAAGGGCACCTCAGCAGTGCTCAGGAAGTGAACTGGCACCTCTCCAGCTACCAGACCAATTTCCAGACCGGCGACCCTCCAGTTCTCAAGTCCCGACACAGAGCTAGTCCTGCCCCACTACCCAATAATCACATAATGTAGAAAAAATGAAATTGCTCAATTTGAATCAATTCAATCAATTTGATCATTTGAAGTTACAGCATATTTATATGTGAAGATTTTGTGTGTAGGATTTTATCATGAAGGAAAACGTCTGGAGCACACGGTCAACACAAACATTTGAATGTGTGTCTGCACTGCATGTCAAACTAGCTGAATTGTCTGTGTTCTTCAGAAGTTTTATTTCATGCTGTGATTATCTGCCCCGTTCTGAGACGCAGCATTATGCTATGTCCGCCAGTTAGCACGGTTTCCCCATCTGTGTAGGATTATACATTTTACGATGTATCGCTTTTTCTGTGTCTACTTTACCAAGCGATACAAGCGTCATGCATGCTTGGTCATTGCAATGATTTTTCTTCGTTTATGTACTCACCCTCAGAGCAACGTGGTCCTCCCCAGCCTTCACAACACACCCTCACTGTTTTGTTCACAGTCTGCGTCTCCATCTCTGGAGGTCTTAAAACAACAAACATGTCAGGTTAGGGGTTTACACATTTAGAAACTGTGTGCATTCATTCTAATGCTATACCAGTCACTCTTAATTACAACACATAGCTTTAAAAATATATCCTACACAAGGCATTGCTTTTGAAATGTCTTGATTTACTAAATCTCTTTACTCCTGTAATGCATTCCTTGTCAATATATGTCACCAGGAGAGCGTAGACAACAGGTCTGCTCCTGCAATCTTCCCTCTCTCATACCCAGCTCTTCATAACCTTCAATATTCATCCATCCATTATCTACAACACTTTTTCCCATTATGGGTTGCAGGAGGCTGGAGCTGATCCAAGCAGCGGGGTACACCCTGGACTGGTCGGCAGTCCATCACAGGGCTGCCATACAGTGTAGAGACATACAACCAGGCACACTCAAATTCCTACACAGGCAATTTGAGGGTCACCAATTGAAGCCCATGTTTCAATATATTCAAATATATTTGCCAAATTTCTAACGACAAAGTGACACAATGCAGATTTTTTTAATGATGCTTTTTTCCCCCTTATTTTACACAAGAGAATGATCTTTTACTCGAGCATGTGACTTTATTAAAAAAGCTTTTCCTCCAAGCCCCACACTTGCACTGACATGGTTTCATAGAACCCCAAGCATAGAGTTTGAGCACAAGCAGAGCGAATCCAAACAGAGAGACAATTTTAGGTTAGTCGAAGAATGAAAAATCTGAATCAAAAGGTCATGTTCTCAATGTCTAAAAAGACCACGCTCTCAAATATGAGGGAAAAAAAAGCCTCCATCTAATGCAGAGGTTCCCAAACTTTTTCTACAGGGCTCCCCTTTGATAGATGAAAATATTTTTTAAGCCCCACAACCTCACCAAACACATCAACATATATCATATCGACATACAGTACATTAAACACAATGTCAGTCTGCTCTTCTCGAACAAATTCCTATATGTTTAGAAAGTATCTTTAACATTTGCTGCAGTTTCTACAGGTATGAGAAAAGAGGCCCGGCAAGGCTTGACAAAAACAATGCACATCGTTTTTCACTACTTGCAAAGCATGGGAAATTTTTGTGACAGGACTTCTAGGAAAATGTAAGGCCGAAAGTGAATCAACACCAGACGTCACAGTTTGTGAAGTTTCATGTTGCCGTATCACCTTTTCCTCCCTTCTTCCTTTTTTTTTTTATAAGTGGCTAGTTTTCCTCCGTTTGTTGTCACAACAAACTGCTATCTTGGGGTCCCTGGCCCCACTTTGGGAATCACAAATTTAATGGAAACAATAATGCAATAATGTTTTTTAAACATCAATCTGGCCTTCCCATTCTGAGCTGTTCAATGCTTTTCACAAAAACCTCAGCTGACCTTACTAGCTATTTGAACTTAAGCTTGACCATTTTTCACTTACTTGTACATGTAACAGGTTGCCTTGGGGCCCTGTTGTTTGTAGTACAGTGCAATGCCATCATCGCCTCCATGCTTGACTCGCATCCTGTCCACATCCAGCCTCCAGGCTTCAGTGTTATACTGATACACTTCTGAGCAGCTCACTTCAAGCTGTAGACGTGGGGACAGGACATGCTCCGCTTTCTCCTGCACCGTGTGTTCACACCAGTGTCTGTGGTAGAATACATGCATTTCATTTTCATTGCAATACTGGATTTATTACAATACTGCCTCACACAAAATGTTTGCTTATAGTTGAGTTACAGGTCTTAAATGCCAATCAAGGGTGAAACGTCTACCCACTACTAACCGAAAGAAAGTCATTATAAAACACATACAAGTGCATTGTAAATACTTCTCCTGTATGTATCTGTCCCTAAAAATGCCATTGGTTGGGGTGCCGGTAGCAAGTGGTCCGGGTTTGAATCCGACCTGTGGCTACTTTCCTGCACTTCATTCTCCACTCTCTTTCTCTTTGTGATATCTGACTCTATCCACTGTCAGATTTCTAAAATAAACCCATAAAAAGCCCAGAATTAAACGTAAAAAAATGCCATCAGTCTTAAAATATCACCTTTAAACATTTCCTGAGGCGATGTCATGACACTTGGCAGATAAAAAGTCCCTAAATTAAAACAGAAACCAACAATAGTGGAAACTTATATACATATATATATATATGTATATACACAAATATATTTTATAAAAAATACATGCATAAAATCAGGAGAAACCCTGGATTACTTCAGTGAGCAATTATTTGAAAAAAATTGCTACCTGGGAAAATATTGTGATCGCCTACGCAAGAAGCGCCAACAAATCAGGAAATCGGCAAAAGAATTTTACTTGATTTTTGGAGTTGACCTGAATCCATGCTTAAACATTGCATATGAAAATAATGTGTTCACAGTGAGAAACTCATATGAATTCCCATAGTTTAGATCTATTTTTTTCAAATCAATTAACCCAGATAACAAGTTACGTAAAGCAATTGTTTTAAGTTGTTTTAGGATTTTCTTTTATTGGTGAAGCAGCTATTTGAACAAATACTACAATATCAAAACAAAAAAAAATTCTGAAAATAGATAATAATCCGTTAGGCTAATCCATCACTATAGTGCCCAGGGAATTTCCTTTTTTTTTTTAAAAACTCCCAACTTGGAGGAACAAGTCAGGAGTTGGGACCATCCAGAGAACATCTGAATGAGCAATATATTGCATAATCATACATTTTTGCCTTGAACATAAATCATGTTCAGTCAATCGTGAAAAATTAGATTGTGAATGAGCTAAGGATTAACAAAAGAAAACACCAGTGATTCACATCATGGCAGTTCTAATGTGATAGTATGAGTACAATGATATACTTGTTGACTTGCAAACTTTTTTGAATCAAAAAGGAACCATTTGAACCAAAGTTAACCTGCTGTCTATGTGGTTTACTCTGTGATCTGTACACCATGTATTTCATACATTCCGTCTTTACCCACTTCTTTATCGCTAGACTCAGGTGTACCTTGTTTTTTTTGTACCTTTAATTGAGAGAAAGGACAGTGGATAGAGTCGGAAATCAGGGAGAGAGAGGGGAATGACATGCAGGAAAGGAGCCACAGGCTGGATTCAAACCTGGGCCACCCGCTTGGAAGACTATAGCCTCCATAACCTGGGGCGCGCGCACTAACCACTGCGCCACCAGCACCCCAGGTGTACCTTTTTTTTTACCGAATTTCCCCCTGGGATAATTAAGAATTTCGGATTCTGACAAAATATTCTTGATCTTACATCAACTGGTCTGAATAGTACTCACCCCATTCCCATCACTGTGTACAGTCCAAGCAGAAACAATGTAAGTGTCTCCATGTTCTTCTTCTGAATGATTGTGCTTAAAAATCCTGTTTGGAAAAAAAAATGTTACACTTTTAAGAACTATTTTCAGTATCATAATTTAAAGGTGAAAATATCATTGTTTCCAGGAAGAAATATTAATGACTGAACTGCAACTTTAGAAAAATTTACTTACATTTACATATCTAGGCAAGTACGCTTCTGTTAATGATATGACTATAATGTGTCTTCTCTGTGAGTTGATGTTCATTTGTTCAACTATAAAAAATACATAAAATGATATTTCTAAAGTACTCTATGTTTCCTATTTTATTTGAGAAAAGGTGCACCTACCTTTAAAGTGCTTCTGGGAATTCTTGGGTTTTTTGCCAAACAAAGTCCTTTGCTTGTAAATCAAAATAAGACGTTTTTATGGGTTGACTGTCCTGCTAATCACTTTTTTTTTTCTTCTGCCTGACACTATGTGTGATAGTATGTGATACAATCCTCAGTGAAGTGATACTTTGTCTTATGGGGGAGCGGAGCCCCACATGTAGGGTTTTAAATGTGGGGGGCAACTCAAGGGACGTACAGTAGCATCTGAACCTGCTGCCATTGGACATAAGAGGTGAGGTCACAGCTGGCAGGGCAGAGATAGGTCACCGGACCAGTGACGGACACGTCCACTGACCTCGCCCCGTCAACCATTACAGGAGGCTGTAGGTGATAGCGGGGGTGGTGGAGTCTCAGCCTCAGAAGAAAGAGATGTTTGTCAGAGCCTAATCCTGTAAAGAGAGGCGTCACAGACAGGATGATGGGGGCTTTTATTCAATGAAGCGTGTCAACAGACATTGGGGACTGAAGGCTTTTAGACTCACCAATATCCCAAGTCTGACCTCCTGCCCCCTGAGCGAGGAGCCTCAAACACAGCTGTCACCAGACCGAAGCATGAACAGGGGAGAGAAAGAAGAAGCGGCGGATGTCACGAGGGTTTACATGAATAGTGTGTGTGTGTCATAATTTACTTTTCTAACACGTTTCCCATGCTTACCTGGAGACATTTCTTGATAGTGAGTGAAGTTGTTAGTTCACTTCTTCATCATTGCTTATGGGAAGTAGGAATAGGGGGATGTTTAGGGGGAAAGGGAGGGACTTTTGCTTGCAGGTTTCATTGGCATTGGTGTAAATGCAGCAAAGGCTCAGTGCTTTAGCTTTAGCATGGTAGCATGCTAACAATGACAATGTGTTTGTAAGAAATATTGTGCTGGGGAATGAATGAGCTAATCAATAGATTTGTAGTTATAGTTTTACTCTTCTTGTCAGACATGGGTGGAATGTCAATCGCACTCGAGGGAAAATGTGGTGACCCAAACAGGTTACCTCAATTGTCTGAAAATGGTTTGTCTTTGCAGTGTCCAACCTTTTTAAGTCACTGTCCACTGTAGAGCTTAATTGCTAATTATTAAATATTTCTCCTATACGGAGGCACAAAGCAGATTGGGAGAAATGTGGCAAAAAAAGTTGAACAAGACAGCAGCAGCCAAAAAAACTTTAGTGGCATGAAATCAACCATGGGAGATGGCCCCGCCCACTCAGGGACACTGTTAGTAGGAGGCTTAAAGGGGTCATATTATACTTTTTCTGGTTTTATATGCTCTTTAGTGTGTTTTCCAGCTCATGTTGCACGCCCATTAATTTCTGTAGCATGCCCACGATATGCTGTAGCCTGCAGTAGCACAGTAGTGCTATGGTGCTAATGTTTTTGCTCGGCCCTCAGACAAAGTGGCTGCATTCCCAATATGGTAAAAGGGGCGTGACATTTCCGAGAACCGTGCTGAGTGACTGACCAATTACGGCAGAGCCGACAGGCTGACCAATCAGATCAGACTTGGCACACGTGGGGACTCTGAACGTGGGCACTTCAGAGCCTTAGAGAGAGAGTCAGAAGCAAGCCGGTGCATAGAGAGGCAGTACATGAAAACAGACACTTTTTTAGAAGTTTAGCTATTGTGAACATACTTTAGTAGGTACATAGATTAAATATACGAACCCCAAAAAGGGCATAATATGGGCTCTTTAATGGCTGGGTTTTGGTGCAAGAGAATAATTAATAGAGAACCAACAGTTTTTCCAAACCGAAAATAAAGTCTCAGGGTATAAAATACTTTAAAGAATTAGGAATCCAGTCAAATTTGGGCAGCATATCTGTATGCAGGGCTTGTATTCACAAACATTCTGAGAATCCTCTCAGAGAGCTCCTAATTTAGTTAGAAAAAAATCCTAACAAGGATTATAACAAGGATTTTTAGCCTAGGAGTGATTTAGGAACATCCTCAGAGCAACTCTGAGCAAGGAAAACTTTTATCTTAGTGAGGAGGCGTGGTTGACCCCGTTGTATGAACATTTTTTTCAGAAGCTGTGATTGGCTAAAAAAAAAGGGGAGAAAAAAAGTAAATCTATAGAATCCAGTCAGACATTGTTCAATTAATGAACACTATAAAATTAGCATTTGTGTGATGATTTGTAAGACATACTTTATAAGTATAACACCTACAAGACGTTTAAAATCACTTGTGTGGCAGCTTCTTCCCATGATGATAGTTTCAGAATGACCCAATCTCAATGTCCACCCTCACACACTCACTGAATTTGATGGACATTCCCGGTAAGTCTGTGAGGGCTTCGTGCTGTCCCACTGTCAAATTGTCAATTGCATGAGGGACCTCTCGCTGACTTTAGGAGCCCTTTATGAACTCTGTTCACGTGAGGGAATTACATTGCAAGCATTGCAGACACACAGCTTCGTTTTGATTTGAGAGACTGGTGCTAAAGTGCTACATCTACCAAACATATACTCTAATCCCATATCATACTATATCAATTAATATGCAATGTTTTGTATATGTCACTTTGAGGTGCTTTGGCTTCTCTCAAGAACAACAACATTACATAATTTCACAGAGCTATAGCAGCCCTGAAGTGTCATACTACAATCATCATTGAGCTACTTAACCAGTTGAATCAGGTGTAAACATGTGATAATGTTTCAGAATTAATATCTCACAAACACTATTTCCTTTACTACTATCACCATAGATGCCAAAGAAACCTTTAAAGCTTTATTATAGCATATGTTGTACTCTCACTACTGTGTTTTGACCAATACTTTAAATCAGATTTTCACATTTGTAAAACTATATTTTGTCACAGTGTTTCCTCTTGTTTTCCCTGCTACTCTCCACCTTCCTCTCTGGAAACTCTCATAATATTAAATGTTCAGATATCTAATGCACTAGTAGAACAAAGTAGAACTTTGAAATGGCGCTTCGTGAAAGTAGATTGCACCCTGTATTTATTCTTGTTAATGGTTAACTTTTGTACTTCTATTACACGTCACGTACACAGTGATCCCTTGAGGCAAATGAAGGTACAAAGTTCAATCTTGTCACAATCAATAAGTGGAAGGTATACACCATTGATCTAAATCAGTGTTATTCTATAAGGTCTAAAGAGACATAAAGTGAGAAAAGGGTGCATCCTAACCTTTTTATTTAGCTTCTGTTATCTACTGTGTTTTGCTTTTGTACTGCATCTGAGCAGCTCTGGTGGAGGTGTGGGGCTAAAAACAATATAGGGGATTGAGTAAATTTGTTTTTAATGCCTTACTACCACTGTACTGTAATGAGAGATTCTTTGTATTTTACCATCAGAAGCTGTAACACTATAAACAAAATACAAATAAAATAAGTTATCAAATTTGAACTGAATGAATTTTAACAGATGACTGAATATAATTATCATTAATACATTGTAAATCCTATTTTTGTTTGAAACAATGCAACACTCCCTTTTTCTACTTAAATTAACATGATGACTGACTTCCTCTTTAATTCGAGACAAAGCCCTCTTTTGTCAAATGCCTTGTGTTTATTCTCTTAACGCCCTTTAAGCACTTTAAATTGCTTTGTTATCGAAAAGGTGCTATGCAAATTAAGACGCCTTCCCCTCTGCAGGTTTATCTGCTGAAGAACCCATTTCATCATATTTACAACCCTGCCTTGGCCAATCAGTCTCCCTCACTGCTAAGTACAAGGTTAAATATAAGCGCCATTCCATTGATCCTTTTTTTTCCTTAAGATAGTTTTCTTCAATTGTTGAAACAGGGAGGACTGAGTTGATTCAACTTGTTTAATAGAGGGCTTGATGCAAGAGAATACCTGAAGGTAAGGCACTTTGGTCTATTGAGTTTCTTAGCTTAGAACAATTTAAAAATCAGTACACCATGTATCACAACTTTACTGTGTAAATTCTTAAGTGTAAACATGCAATTAAACTCATTCATTTGGAAGAATTTGATTAACTGCATTGAGAACTCGATTGGTAGTTGGGAAAATGATGCAAGAGTATGGGTCATTTTGAAAGTGCAGAACAAGGAATGAGGGAAGATACACTGAGAACAGGGACAATGTTGAGTGAGTGTGTCGTAAAGGGAACCAAAACATATTGATTGTGTTTTTCTGTGGAGAAGTAGAGGAGAAACTGACAAAAAAAAAAAGCAAAAGCAATACCAGGCAAAAGAAAGCATTGCTTATCAGCTTTGAAGTGAAGTAAATAAAGAAGAACAAAGCCAGTTAGTTAAATAACTTGCTTTAACTTTGAGTCTAAAAAACGATCTAATGCAGAAATGTAACGCTTTCTTTTGTAGTTTTTACTCCTGGTTTAAAACATTGAATAATTCGGTCATTATATTCGATTTAATGTCTTTATTCCCAGAATAAATGCTGTATATTATTTTTTCATTTTATTACAGACATGAGGCTTCTCTGTCTTCTTCAGTTGGTCATTTTGGCTGCCTGTAGTGGTTCCAGATCAAGAGACTGGGCTCATCATGGCGCCCCCATGTTTGCTGACCTCACAGTGCGTGAGTTGAAAGCTGTCCGTGCCTACATGCACGGTATTCCAGAGCTGGAGCTCACAAACGCTCGTAGCAAGACCCTGAAGAAGAACAGCATCCTAATGATAGAACTCCATCTACCAAGGAAGCATGAAGCCCTGAGAGCTCTAGACCGTGGACAGGCCAAACCCCTGCGTCAAGCTCGTGTGATAGTCCAGTTTGGGAAGCATACTAAGCCCAACATCACTGAGTACATTGTAAGTCCTCTGCCATCTCCACACTCCCATGAAGTCAAATCATTCAAGGAGAACAAGTCAATCTCATTTGAGTCAAGGCCCATCACTGAGTCTGAGTATTACCATATTGAGAGACTACTCGATAAGATTGCAACCACAGCTCACAAGCTCCTGTTTGAGACCACAGGTGGGTTTTCTTTCAGCAACTGCTCTGACCGCTGTTTGACGTTCTCAGACATCGCCCCCCGTGGGCTGGGTCCAGGTGAGAGAAGGTCCTGGATCATGTTGCAGAAGTTTGTGGAGGGTTTTTTCATCCACCCAGTTGGGTTTGAGGTGCTCATCAACCACAAGGACGTGGATCCAAAAAACTGGACTGTCGAGAAGGTCTGGTACAACAGCATTTACTTTGACAGTATTGATGAACTGGTGGAAAAATATGAATCAGGAGACGTGGAGAAAATCAACCTGCCCGAACATGACGACAGTGACCTCTACTCTACCTATATCCCAAGGGGTAAGAGCAACACTCCCTCTGATATCCATGGTCCAAAGCTTGTTGAACCCCAAGGACCTCGCTATTATGTGGACCGAAATTTTGTTGAGTATGCTGGATGGTCGTTTGCCTACCGAGTCCGTTCATCAGCAGGGCTTCAAGTCTTTGACCTTCGTTTTAATGGAGAAAGGATTGCATATGAGATCAGCCTCCAAGAAGCCATTGCCTTCTACTCCGGTGATACTCCTGCTGGCATGCAAACGAAGTACATTGATGCTGGCTGGGCGATGGGCGCGTCAAGTTATGAGCTGGCACCTGGAATTGACTGTCCAGAAATTGCTCATTTTGTTGATCTATACCACTTCTTTGACACGGACAAACCTCGACGCCACAGAAATGCACTGTGTGTATTTGAGATGAACACTGCTATGCCTCTAAGGAGACATTTCGACTCAAACTATAAGGGGGGATACAACTTCTACGGAGGGCTTGAAAACAATGTGCTGGTGTTGCGGACGACATCAACCGTATACAACTATGACTACATCTGGGACTTCCTGTTCTACCAGAATGGGGTAGTGGAGGTAAAAGTCAGCGCTACTGGATACATCCATGCCACTTTCTTTACTCTGAATGGACTCCACTATGGTACCAAAGTTTACAACTATGTGCTTGGTAACCTTCACACCCACCTCATTCACTACAAAGTGGATCTGGATATTGCTGGTGAGTATTTTGACAGAATTATCATTGACTGTATACAAGAATTGGATGAAGCATCTTGGTTTTATTATGCTAACATTACAAATTTCCACGAGATATCTACCATAAACTATATATAAGAAGGGGTCTGAAAAGTGAATCTACAGTAGACGCGACTAAATCCAGCATTCTTTCTAATGGTCATCAATGGGGGACTCCACTGGTTGCCAAATAAGCCTTTTGTATGAAAGCCGATAAGAAAAAGGCCATTCTTCAATGGGTACACTGTGGACAAATGTAGGTTAAAACAGCAAGTAGACAGGGTTTGTTTGGCTTCCTATGATTTACAAGTCACTACCATGGTGACCGAATGACAGTCATTTCAGGATCCAAAACACCAAGCTGGCGACAGGTTAAATGGTAGGATACAATACAAAGGAGTTGTGTGGCTATGCCCCACTGTTACACACATTCTAACATAAGATAAGATAAGGAGGAACTTTATTAAACCTTGAAGTAAATTCTTGTGTCAGGTGGTTGCTCCAAAATTATAGTACAAAAAAAGAGTAACACAAAAGAGCATCAAATATGAGACAACTAAAAAAACTAAATAAAGCAAACAGTGTATTATAAAGTACAAATTGGATAAGGGTTTAAAACAACAAGATAAAAAATGTGCCTTAAAAAAGGATAAATACAAGTATATTAAGTTTAGTAACAGAGAAAGATGGGTAAAACATAATGGCATTATTGACAGTTCAGACACAGCTTATTCAAGCTACAGGTAGAGAAAACACACGATACTACATGATCATAAAGAAATGGATGTTGAACATAATAGTGATAGTGATATGAAGGAACATTGCACATGATAATGAATGCTAAAGCCCAATATGGAAAGTAAATCAGTATTTCACATGGAAGTCAAACATTGTTATGGATAGATACCCAAGGAAACCACCAGTAGGTCACAGGTTTCCTTGCTTGTTAGAAGTTATTGACTGCACCTGTGACGCTCTCCTCACCTGATGACGATCAGCTGGGCTGGGAGGCTAGGGAGATGGAATGCTTGTTTGCTCAGTTTGTTGTGTATCCAGAGAGTCAACACCATCAGTTGGCTTTCTGTGATTTTGCAGCCACATGGTTGATGTTGCCCCAAGCTGCTTGTTTGCTGGATATGAATGTTTATGAATGGGATTTGTTAATAATGATGGTTACTTTACATATAAACCTCTACCATCAGTGTGTGAATGTGTAGGTGTGACCTCGGTGTGAAAGAGCTTTGAGCAGTCAGAAGACTAGAAAAGCACTATATAAACTTAAGTCTGTTTACCATTTCTTCAACCACTGACAGTACTCAAGGGCAAAATTGAATGTCAGTTTATATCCTGCCCGATCCCATTTAAATTGTGGAACATTGCATCAGCTGGATCTCACAATTGATGTCAGAAATGTATGTCTTTATGTAGCTTATGGGAAAATAAGATTTGATTTGGTCACATTTTCTTGTGAAAACAATGGGGGTTACAATAAATGCCCATTGTGGTCTTGAAATAATTGTTTTAAAGGTTTATATTAAGGCTTTTATGCCTTTATTTAGACCGGACAGTGGATAGAGTCAGAAATCGGGAGAGAGAGAGAGTGGGGAATGACATGTGGATAGGGAGCTGCCGGATGAAGGATTGTAACCTCTGCACACTCGCCTCAAGGCTGCAGGAGCCCCAAACTAGGTTTTGTTTAAATCAACTTAAAAAACAAGGCATTTGAATGTACTTTGAATTGAATTTTAAGGTGGTGAAATATGAAGAAACAAAGAAACCTTGTTTTGACTTGGTCTTTTATTGATGCTAGTCAAGATTAAACAGCTTTCTGAACTTTATCCCGTCATAAAGAAACAGTTGCCCAACAACTCTGTGCAACTGTGATCTGTTGAAACATCCGATTAAGGCCATGCATCAATGAACTGCCTGACACCTCTGCTACTGGTCTGTTTGCGTTTGGTCTAAGGCCTTGTAATGGCAGTGCAAATGTCAATGTAAAAGTCTAAACAGAATGCTTTGACCAAGATATTTAACTTCTTATGACAACTCTTTTTCCTAAATTTAACACAGGTCGGGAAAACAGCTTTGAGTCCATAGATCTGAAGTTGGTGAACTTCACAAACCCCTGGAGCCCAAAACATTTCATCGTCCAGTCTAAAATCCACAAAACGGAGCACCAGACTGAACGGTCAGCCGCTTTCCGCTTTGGCAAAAAGTTCCCACGCTATGTGCACTTTCACAACCCCAATGAGAAGAACAAATGGGGACACAAGAGGGGCTATCGGATTCAGTTTAACTCGCATGCCCACAGTGTCCTTCCAAGAGGCTGGAGAGAGGAAAATGGCATCAGTTGGTCAAGGTAATGAACAATTTTGACCTATGTTTCAGAAAAAAATAATAAAGACCAAATACTGTTATGGTTGTCTCACTGTCTTATCATCTTAAGCACATTCCTCCCCTACCTATACAAATGTGGTTTCTTTAGACACATTGGGAACTGAGAAATGTTTACAGAAATATCACTATTTGTTTGTAATGATTCACTTCATGAGGATTATTGAGGTTAATCTCTGAATTGGAAGGTTGGTTCTAAATTTGGTGAAAGTAAAATAATGGTTTGGATCCCAACAAAACAACAACAATCAAACAACACTCTGTTGAATATCACCTTGGTCACCTTGAGTTATCCAAATCTTTGCTATCTTAGTAGACTACTTTATTCAGTTTACTGAGTACTTTACTCATAATCAATCTGTATTTGTATAGCGCCAATTCATAACCAATGTTGACAAACACTTGACAAAAAGCAGGTAAAAAACCTTACTCATTGCTATATTACAGAGACCCAACGTTAATCCATCATGATCACTAAGCAACATTAAGTAAAGTTACAGTAGCAAGAAAAAACTTCCTTTTTAAGAGGCAGAAATCTTGGACATACCCAGACTCATGATGAACAGCCATCATGCCACATCTGTGCCAGGCTTGAAAAATGGGATAAGATGCAGGAAGAAGGCTGGGGACAAACAGAGGGGGGTCCATAGCAGCAGTGCCGTCCCCACCAACAATCTGTAAGGAACCTACAAGACATGAAAGCTCAAGCCATGACAATGCTAATGTTCCTAAACAACCAGCGGGAGGATCCTGTGTTTAGTGTAGAAGCTGTGTCTTCTGAAATGCCTGTTGGACAAAATATGAGCCCATTTAAGTGATTTGCCTTTGTGATAACTAATATAAGAACTGAGTGTCTTCTGAACTGTTTCTCTGCAGGTATCCTCTGGCTGTGACTCGTCACAAAGATAGTGAAGCCACCAGCAGCAGCATATACACCCAGAATAACCCCTGGGACCCTGTTGTTTCCTTTGAGGACTACATCAAGAACAATGAAGACATTATCAACCAGGTACAGAAGTGAACATCAATACTGACCAGAGTATCCCAAACGTCTGTGACCATGAACCACTAAGATCAAACTAGGCCCAACACTTTGCACTGCCAACAATGTTTCAATGAAAGGGCTACCTTGCCAAAAGTTAAAAACATGTTAATTAAGTTCTAGTGAGGGAAATGTAACTATTCTGGCAGGAATCTACTGTGGGCGCAGCAGCATTATCAGGGCCAGCATTGTCACTTTCCTCTCTGTTGTTTTTGGACCTTATAGCCTTCCAGTCCATTTCCCCTGCTTCAACCAACCATCGAAATATTTGAATATATCTGTTTTCCTAATGTTACCAATGTAGGTTCATGCTATATGAGAAATAATGTCAGGTCCCTTTGAAGCAAATCAACGTAATACATTTTCTGTCATGAAATAAAATGTTTAAGATATATGCTGAGGACGTCGGCTACTTAGAAAAGCAAAATGGTGGACTCTGGTGTACCACCCTTGGAAGCTCATTCATGGATAAAGCTTAGGAATCACTGATATAAACACATTTACATCTTCAGTGTATGCAACACAATGTTACAATGTGATTGTAGGGCAGTAACTAAGGCTACAGTAGTTCACAGTGAAGTAAATGTCAAGATGAAAAGTATATTGACATTGATAATCTTGTACATACAAAGTAAACACCTTTTTTTTTTATTCAGGAGCAGTCTTTAATGATTTGGTTGTATGGTTTTTGAGAAGGCAAATTAAACGGCACTTTTCATTATTCACACGTGCATGAAGTCGCAGTTGTTATGCTTCGTCCTTTGAGATGCTATGAGGGATTCTGGGAAATGTGGCTCACACTGTGGAAGCGGGATAGATGTGTTGCAATATGAGGTTACATCCGTGGTTTGAATTTGGTCTCAACTAGGATTCATCCATCTGTTCTAGTTACTAATACTGACATTTTCAACAGTGTGCTCTTCAAATGTAAATAAAAACATCTTTTATGTGACCCACTCTACTCTAATGTGATGTTTGCATTCCTGTGTGCAGGACCTGGTTGCCTGGGTGACGGTGGGGTTCCTGCATGTGCCTCACTCAGAAGACATCCCTAACACAGCAACACCCGGCAACGCGGTGGGTTTCTTCCTCCGACCCTTCAACTTCTTTGATGAAGATCCTTCACTGGCGTCCAAAAGCACAATTATTGTCAGGCAAGGGCCGGACGGCAACCCCAAAGTCCAGAGATGGACACCTGAGGTCATCGGTCACTGTGTGACAGACGAGCCATTCTTTTACAATGGTGCTTATGTATGAGTCTAGAGTTCTTGTTTTCTTACTGCTTGTTCTTTTTTTTTTTTTTATTGGCTTGTATAAAACTACTGTGTTCACATTTTGTTTGCAATCTTTGCTCTTTACTGCTGTAACAATGTAAATTTCCCCGTTGTGGGATAAATAAAGGATCATCTTAAAAGGCGCTTGGGTACAAATAGTCAGATTCTTTATTCTCAGACATCTCTGTTAGACGAGGGCAGAAACAGATTTTTTTTTTTTCTTGCAAAATATTATGGATAAGTGATGTAGATACGATTTTTGTTTTTTTGTGTGTTTATATATGTCTTCAGGAAAAAAAATCTTCTACGAGATCAGAGGTATGGCTTTGTCCACAGGGCGCGCCAAAACCAACACAAACCCAAAGTTCCTCAAAAGAGCTTTAACAAGGGAGAAGTTGATTGTTTTTCTTTTATTTATATACAAGTCTGTCACTGCTTTTTTTTTTTCTTCAGAAATCGTTTTGATATGTTACCTGTGTCCCTTCAATGTTTCCCATCCGAGATAAACATTGACCTCTAAACCAAGTCATACACAAAGTAAATCCTTATGTTGGTGGTCAAATCACGCCACCGCACTAAATTGAACCAGATAGTAACCTGACCAATGCAAGGGCGGTAAAGTCGGGGGCTTTCTTTGGAACTTTGTAATCCCATGTTTGCGTCTCCATGACTGAGGTTTAGCAGCAGCGAGCATCCAGGATGCAGGATGCTCCGTATCCGCCCTGCATGTGGTAAACCTCTGGCTCTCAGCGTGCTCTGCTCGCCCCCGCTACGGGAATGCGTTTACTGGAAAGACAACAGAGCAAACAGCCTGATTCTGAATCCCTCCCCCCAAATAGTCCAGGATACCTCCTAACTGTGCTGTTTCCCTTGGAAACCAAACTTTACATACAATGTGACACAATGCAATGAATATCAGCTGCACATGTAACTACTTTGTCCTTTATGTAAACATTCCTTTATAGCAATGGTACTTAACATTTTCTCAACCAAGAGATATTAAAAAGGCCAAATAAATCAAACTGTTGATTTTTTATTTTTTTGTAAAATGTCTGTATCAAATAGTGAGAAATTCTCAGGTACACGCCCAGCAAACTAAAAATAACTGCTGAGGGAGGGATTGGATTTTGCAGTGGTAAAGTAGTTTGTGTGAAGGGTAAATAATGATTTGGGAAAAGGAATTTTGCCAACAACTGTCTGTTTTCCCAATCTTAAGACCCCTTTTTATAAGTGTGTGCCAATGTTTTACAGTGTGCATGATAAAAGAGGGATAAAATAAAAGCTATGCACGCACCAAAGAATGGACAGTGTCAGGAGGAGAGAACAAAAAACAATGTTAACTCTGTAACAAGCATTCCTGCAGCTGTTCCCATGGCAATGATGCACCCCAACGTCACAACAGACAAACTATAGGAACACAGTGAGACCGTGTTGCAGCAAACATAACACAGTTTAGAAAGAAGCTTTACATACAAAAATGCTCAACGAACAGTGTGACTTTCCATTTAACCTTTGCTACAATGCCCGTTCAACTTTTCTGCTGGTTCTCTTCTGAGCACATTGAAATGGATGATGTCACACTTTTTGTCCTTAAATCACATACAGTCATTAAAGTACAAAAAAAACAAAACATATACATCAGTCTCGTCAGTCATATATTCAGCAGGACAGTAGATCACAAATTACATATGTGAAGAATTCGAAGTTAAAGACACCAATTACAAATACCTTAAAATAATCAGCCAATGAATATGAAAAGTGTCAAAATGTTAAAAAAAATTCTTACTCTTCAACAAATACTTCCATAATAAAAGCTGTCCTTTTTTTTTTTTTACATTTGGGCCGACTGTATATAAAACGCCTTCAACTTAAATATGGATTTGCCGCCACCTAGTGTTAGATTCAAGTACTGTTATAGTAAGATCATTTATTGCAGATAATCCTGCAGCTACCCAGGAAGTTTTTGAGGTTTGGAAGATTTATTACAGCTTCTCTATTATCATTTTGTTAATCATTCAATGAATCAATTCATCTTTATTAATATAGCACCTTTCACACAAATTAAATGCCTTTCAAAGTGCTTTACAGTGACACACAAGAAAGAACCAAAAAACATAAAATAGCGACAAAACATGGTACAAACAAAAATGGATTTAGAAGTATTGATTAGAAGTATTAAAGTTAAGACGACAATCTACACTGGTTTGAAAACATTGAGGTTTAGCAGGATGAGTGGGTGGGTCGAATGAAAACCATAAAACAAGTGTATAAGTATATTTATTTTGGTATTCTTTCTGTCATTACTTCAGACAGTTTTTACAAACATCTGAGTCTGTCCTGTGCATAGCTGTAGTCCCTTAATCAGGCACATTTTCAAGGATTACATTGAAGCTGTAGACAGAAGAAATCTACTGGTTCCTTTCCAAAACTTTTGTCATCTTTTAGTCATTAAGACCCTACAATGAAAAAAATAGCCCGTCTCCATCCATTACTCTCATTCTCTGCTGCTGAAACTCTAATCCATGAATTTATCAAATCCAGACATGATTATTGCAATAACATCCTTTATGGCACATCATCTAAAGTCCTCAATAAACTCCAATACATCCAGAACTCTGTTGCACACCTTCTCACCCGCATCCAATCCTGTGAACACATCACCCCTGTCCTACAAAATCTCCACTGGCTTTTTTAACAAATTTACAGTGTCTTTGAGTTTTTGAAAAGCGCTTTATAAATAAAATGTATTATTATTATTACTATTTAAAATGAACGGGTTGAATAGTAAAAATGGAGCCATGACAAAAAACAAAAAAATACTAGCTACTTAAGAAAAGAAAAGTCTTTTAATAGGAGACACATGTTGCCTCCTGCTTTGCTGGCGTCAAGTTCCCCCAAGTGATGACAGACGGCAGATGTTCGAGGTTGGCAGCTGGTACCATCATGACGACAGATTTGATAGAGTATCACCAACCATGCCAGGTGTACCACACAGGTCTATCAACAGTCATTGCTTTCTATGGTCCTTTGTAGTTCAGGTTGCCCGAATCACACCTGTTAAACCACCAACCCGACATGCTGTGTCTGATACATCATTTCAGCATCACCAGCAGCATATCAGTCAGGGATCGCAAGTAAAAGGATCCAGTTCAATGGTTGTACTTGTACCAATCAATTTGCCCTAATACAGGCATTAGCCATTTTTTTATACATTTTAAATGACACTAAATTGCTTGAGTACCATTTCACTAGTCCAAGTTATTTGTGGCTTTTCCCATTAAGATACAATTTTGTAAGAGTATTTTCAATTTGCACAGGAATAACATTTCCAAATAAAAAGTAGCCTACAACAATAATGATTTTGATGCATGGCACCAGCTTTTCACCTGATCACACTTCCTTTTAAATCAAACACACCCACGGTTTGGCACTAACAAGGTTGCAAGTTAATTTGCTTTAACAATGTGAGCGCTGGGCGTAAAAGTGACAACTGCATCACGCCTACATATTTAAGGGCTCCTGAAATTCTTATAACGTTATAATGCAGCATTATCTCTATCCACTAGATGGCAGTAACTTCATTTACATTACAAGGCTTTGGAAGGTATTGATTATGTCTTCATCAGAGTGAGAATACATATTTAAATAAAAACTATGATGGTTTTGGCATTTTGATACCTTTGTAGAATGCTATGCAAAAGAAAATACATTAAATGGGCCATGTGTGTTGCATTAGGCATACAGTAAAAACAGGAAATAAAATGTTGATGTAGTGAGTGATAGGTCATAGGCCTGCAGCAGTTCCAAGTTTTCAATGGCAACACAAATGTTGACAAAACAGGCCTGTATAGGCCAGTATAAATACACAAAAAATGTCACTACTGAACGTTAGAATACAGTTAAAAATTCAGTAATGGGTTAATGTCGTTCTGATTCTCTGATCTGTAAGTCTCCAAAGTGACAAACTGAGTCATAAAAATAAAATCAACAAAAATGTTTCATTTCTCGTTCAACTTCTACTAAATAGCCTCTGTTTTTCTTTTGCTGGGTGATGATAGAACTCTATCTGGGAGTTGCTCTGTACAGCTGGAGACGTTGTTTTCCTACAGGAGTCTTGTTCAGTGACACCTCAGCACCTACTGTCTGTGGAGAAAAGAATATTTCTCACAAGCTGTCTCTAACACCACGCTCCCAGCTGGAGTTGTCATTCAACCTGCAGTGAAATTTAAAAAAGAATGTGTGTACCTTCACTGAGAGACTTAATGCACACTGTGCCCATGTGTCAGAAGGAGTGATGTTGCCAGGCAGAGCATTATCTGAGTCATCATTAATCTCTCTCAGGTGAAAGCCTGACACTTCTGGTTAATGAGGTGGGGTGCACGTCTTATAGTGTTGCTAATTCAGCAACACTGTACGGTGTCCAGTACAGAGTCACTAATTAAAACTGACACCTATTACCCTCCTGTGTCATGGAGCTCTGCTTTGGGACACACACAAACACCACACACAGAGGGGCATGCAGTTATAGCAGACTGATGGTGGGCGATGGTGTAGCTTCAGTCTCCTGACAACACTGGTGTTAATTACTAGAAAAAGCTGCAGTTTCACAGCTACACAGCATTTAAGACCCCAGAATCAAACACTTTCAAAATACACAGCATGCTGTTTAGAAAGAACTATGAAACCACAACTTGCCATGTCACCGGTGCACAAATATCCCCAAAGCTCACTCTTAAACTCACCTGCGGGCTGTCATGGGCTGTCATGGGATTGGGGCAACACATCCATCCCACGCCAAGAAATGTCCCAAGTCAACCGAAACAAACCAAAAACTCACAGCCCATAAAGGTCGAGTTGGTGGCATTTCTTTTGTATGAGTCAATATATATATTTTTTTTTAAAAGCTACTGACTCTCTTTAATTAAAACAATACACATCAGTGATTGGTCGCCGTTCAAACTGGCAAATATGACGGTGAAACACTGTTAGGAGTAGTGAGGACTTTTAACAGGCTTAAGAGTTTCTCAAGCAGAGGCGAAAATCTATCTTGAACTTTGAACAGTGCAAAGTGAGACATGCATGTTGAGTTTCTCTACATGTGGTTACCTCCACAGGTGCATCCAATCACTAATTAATGCTTTGTGCTGATACAACGACCAGCATGTGAAGAAGCTGCTGCACAAGTGAGCATGTGATTTCAAACATCTTAGGCTGTATACTTTCAAAGTAAGTCTAATATAAACTCCTCAAAAAAAGTTTGGAAACATTATTTTGGTCAATTATTTTGCCCCTTTAATAAAACTAATTGGTGTTGTATTTTATATCGTTGGAAAACCTGATTAGTTACCTTTACAACGAGGTATAACTTGTAAGGATCGTGCATTCCTGGAATGTGCAACACACCTAAACGTGTGAGTAGCGCCCCCAAAAAATGTGCCAAAATCCCCTGCAATGTTCTCCTGTTGGTATTCCCTCCTGTTTTGAGTTGCTTGGTGGAATGGATGATTGCACTCTCCCACAGTAATACGTTTTTTACACTTTATTCATTTTACACTGTCAGGGACCTTAGTAGCGTGTGGAAGATCCATACACAGCCACAACATATTGGCACCTCCTGCTCATGCTGGTCACATTTCGGAATGGGATGGCATCCCATTCCTCAACCACGAGTTCTTGAAGGTCAACCAGCGTGGTTGTGTTGGTCACTCTGGCATGAACAGCATGCCCAAGATGATCCCACAAGTGCTGTCAATCAGGTTCAATCCAGATTTAAGAGTTTCTCAATCTGTGGAGAAAATGGAGAAATGTTCTGCAAATACTACATGAAGAATATTATTGGATCATAGTTGTGCGGAACAGACAAAAATAATTTTTGCAGACGTTTCAAGCCAACAATGACTTTTTTTTCAGTGAAAAGTGAGACATGCATGATGAGTTTCTCTACATGTGGATCCAATCACTTAAGTCTTTAATGGTTTTATGGATTAAAGACTTTCTAAAGGACAGACCACAACATGTTACAGTTAATGGTTTTAAATCAAGCGACATTGTTTTAAAAACTGGGGTACCACAGGGCTGTGTCTTATCTCCATATACACACATGATATAACCTGTGATGACAATGGCTAAAAACGTTTTAACGTCAGACAGGACGATTTAACAACAGTATACCAGTCACTCATTGAATCAGTCCTCACATTTAACATCATATTCTGGTACAACTTTCCCACCAAAAATGCAAGAAAAAACTCACTGGTATCATTAAACATGCAGCAAAAATCACAGCACCACCCAGATCCAACTGTCAGAACTTTACATGCAAGCAGCAGAAAGGAAAAGCAGTCTGCATCACTCAGGACCCTTAACACCCCCTTCACCACTCATTGCAGCTGTTCCCCCTCAGGCAGTCGTTTCAGAGAACCATTAGCAGTATTTTTTAAATTGCTGTGCATATGTGTTTTTACCTATTTAGGGTACTTTTAGCTATTGTATGACTTAATGTGAGTCTAAGTGTGCATGTTTGTATGTTTTCATGTTACTAAGCCTCAACAAAAGGTAATTTTCTGTCACTGAGAGGATCCGGATTGTCCCTCCTATCCCCTTCCGCTATCCTCCTAACCCCGGGGAAAACGTCATGAGGTTAAGGAGAATTCATAAAGGACTAAGGGAAAGGCGACCGCATTGCCATTAGGCTACGTAGTTATGCGACGGCCACTTCCCGACACTGGCACAGTTAGCTGAAGTAGGCAATGGCTTTCAACACATAGCCAACAACCCAGCCTTCAGCCACTGTGTGGGAGCCACTGATGGATCAGACCCAAACCAATGTCCCCCCACACTGCATGATCATGACTATTCTTAATTTTTTGAGGGCAATACATGGGTTTCTGGTTACATGTTTTTTTCCCCCACTTTGTTTATCTTTCTGGGCTGTCTGTTTGAGAGTTGGAGGCGAGTATACCTGTTGTATGGGTGTCAGGTTTTACCCTCCTGATGGATGGCTGCAGAACTTTACATTTGACATCAATTAAGCGGATTCTGTCCAATCAGGGCTCAACTGTGTCTGCCTCGCTGGTTCCAGTTTGTCCATTAACACTGGGGCTGTATCCCAATTGCCAAGTACCTACTCAATCTTTCAGTAGGCAGTACCTACTATGCGTGCTGTATACTGTTAGTACCTACGATTCAGTATGCACGCACAGTAGGCAGATATTTGTCCCTACTTCTTCTGATTCATTCAGTAAGGAAGTGACGTCATTTACGTTACCCAAACCGGCCGCATTCCACCCGTTTTTTTTTGTTTAGCTTTATTCAAGAAGAGTAATGCGCATATACAGTCAGGTAAACAAAAAACAATATCACAGTGTAAATCAAGTAAAAGGCAGATTAAATAACTAAATAACATACAGTCGTCTTCATAAAGAAAAGTACAAATGAAAGACAATAATAAACAGAATATAAAGTAAAATAAACCAATAAAGACGCATTTAAAAAGTGAAATCATTATTTAAATAGAGGGGGAAATGTTTTATAATAATGCAGACATTTGTTATATTTTCTGTTGTTAATTTAAAGTAGTGATTTCAGTCCGGACTTTAACTCTAGATTAAAAATTGATTCAATTAATCCACGCTCGTTTGTTTTGATTTGGAGGCGGACGTGACGTGACGATTAATGTTTAATTTCGCACAGCATTGTGGGTGGTAAAATACAATTCATTTCCTGAAAGCACACATCCGATCCATACTGCATAAAACCTGGAAGTTAGTATCCATACTGAATGACCACGAAGGTTCAGTATACTGAAAAGTACGTACTGCCAACTGAACTGTGGCTATTCGGAAACGGCCTGGGTCTGATGTCGGCAATGGAGCGGCAGCAAGCTAGCATGTCCAGCACACAGGTTGGTATCTTTTAGCTAGCTGTATTCTCCTTTGGTCAAAGCATGAGACAGGAGTGCCGTTTGAACAAATAACTAACAATAATGTTGACCAAAGTATTGCTTCTTTTCATCAGTTGTGTTCACGGCACACATAATAAGCGACATCATATAAACTGACGGGAAACTTAAATCTGATGAACTAGAATCATAATTCAGTAATGACACTGAATGTAAGCAGTGAATTTACAGTAAGTAGGCCTAGCACAAACTTACATGTTTGGTAGTCTGATTGTTGGTGAATGAATCAGTTAGTGTGTGGTGTGCTGGGTTGGTCTTCTCGTTGCTCTCCACACACATCAGAAATGAACTGTTAATCTGTCATGATTTAAAAAATCTTTTAGTGTTAGCCAGGCCTTGGGAGCTTTTTGAAAGGGTTCTCAGAACATTTGTGAATACGGGCCCAGAGGTCTAGCCTGAGACCTCCCTCCTAACATAGCTTACCTTGATGGTTTGGAGTTGAAATCCATTTGGAAGCTACATAAAAAGTACTTGATATTCTGCATCACATTTCATTCGAGCTGGTTCTGTTGTGCTGCTGTTTTTCTTAGTGTGGATACAAACATGACCCTTGTGCAGTTTTAATGTTTGAAGGAAGGCCGGCCTTGGCTAACAGCAACACAATGAATCACAGATTCTACAACACATGCCTCCACAGAGACCCACAGGCCAGCTCCGAGAGAAACAACATCAATTCAATACTGAGATTGAATCAGATGGACAAAAACAAAAGAAATACACTGGGAAACTACAGATTAGCAACAAACAATGTAGAAAAAGAAAAACGGAGGAAAAAGAAAAGAAAAAATAATTTAGCATAAACTCTAGCAGGCAACCCCTTGTGAAAAAAACATGGAACAAAAACACCAAAAGTTCTTTGTTTGTGTTTATATACACACAGACAATGACAGAAACCACAGGGAGAACCTCTCACTACCTCTGAAGGTGAGATAATGAGTTTGGCACAGAGCACTGGAGTCCAAGAATATATCTAAACTCCCCACACCTGGTCTTAATCAAGGCCAATCAGTCACACACACCTGACTCTGCACTGAGGTGATTCCTTCACCAACCTCAGTGAGAAGCTAGAGAGAGTGCCCTCACAATAAAGTATATCTGATCTTATTTGGCCCGATTCAACTGTGTTCATTTGCAATTTCATACACAATGAAAACTTTCATGGTATAATAAGATCGAAGCAAATTTAATTTAAGAAGGTCTACAGAGTAAACTTTTCTTTTCTTTATTTTGCATTTTGTAATTGTACTTTATTTGATATTCAATATGTAAGATATCTACTGACATAAATTATAAAAGTGACCTTACCATACCATCAGACATTAAGGAAACATGCTATGCTGAAGTTCTGGCTTCTCAGACAGCAACTCAGCAGCCAGCATGTCTTTCTTCAAAGTTTTGATTTATTTTGACCAGAGAAAATAGGTGGTTTTAGGCTGATTTGGACGCCCCACACACCAACAGGTGTTGTAGATAAAAGTGGGCAAGCGAGCTGGTTCTGTTAAAACTGATTTTACCCAAAAATGCCTCTGCATTTGTCTAAAAAAGTTTTACGACCAGAAATGTGGTCAAACTCAGATAAATATTGGAGATGCTTTTGAAAAATGGAGAGAGGTTAGAACGCAGAAAGGTTTCAAGAATCGATGCAGGGCTGGCTAAACACTGAAGCTTCAGTGTGCACCACATGGCAACCTGTATGAGCATCGACTCTAGAGAGGAGGGGTGTGGGGAGGCAACTCTCCTCCAATGTTTTGAGTTTGGATTGCAATACCCATTTTTAACACTAGGTGTCATAGTTACATATCGCTCCTTTAGGGACCTGCAGCTCACTGTACATTATTCCTTACTAGAAAAAAACAAACTCTCCTGGGTGCTAGATGAGACTTGTCCTCCAGGGGGCAACATTCCCATCTCACTGAAATATACTGTGTATTTTCACAAGCCAGCTGCACTGCTGTAAACATATATTCATTACTAACATATTAAAATAGTGTTAGTTATTGTACTTTTAGTTCTTCTCTTCAAATAAGCTGTAAACTTATGCAAAGAAAAAAAAAGTCAGAAGAAAAAGTTGTTAGATTGTGTTTTTCAGCAGTTTTCCATGTTCCCTGTTTGATATTCACCTGAAAACAAAGATGTGCATAACGGGAGACCGACACATATAAATCAAACATAAGCATGAAGGATATGAATAAGAACGCAAACCATCATAAGTGACAAAATCACCTTCAAAGTCACATTCATCCATCAGGCTGCTGCTGCTGCTTCCAGCCGTCCTATCTGCATCATAAATCAGTGTCATGCAAACATGGAGATTATGGAGAAGACTGTTCAAGATCTCATGTAAAAATATATTGTCTTTATTCTTCTTTTATTCATGGAGTTTGTTTGGTGTGTACTGCGTTGCCTGCACATTTACGTTTTACGTCTATTGGTAATGTAAGCTCCTAAATGACACAGTGAAACAGCTGACTAATGTTCCTAAACTGCACTGCAAATCTCTGCTAAACAGGCTGAAGTGTTTACATCCTCTGATAACCAGTAATTACTACATCAAGGTTCATCTGTCTGGGGGCACTGCTGGAAACGGAGCAGATGAAAGCTTGAAGCGTTAAAGAATCACACAGTGTATCTGTCTCTGTATGTGTGTGTGTGTGTGTGTGTGTGTGTGTGTGTGTGTGTGTGTGTTTCCTCCCCAGAACAGTTTTCCTATTAGCACCAAAGCTCATCCTCATGCACTACAGTCTCTTTGCCAAACAACAAGAGGCTGCAGCAAAGCACAAGAGCCACTTCTAATCAGCACTTCACGGCAGCAGCCCAGAACTATTTCATGGAAAATTTAGAATGGCTAAATAAATAAAAAACACATAAAGAAGTAAAGAGATGTACATTTTCATTGAGCATTTATTATTAAAGTATTAATTTATCAGTTGTCTTTGTATGTATGACATTTAATGTCTCAATATATATGAAGCAGACTGGCATGGTCATCTCTTTCTTAGTGCTTCATATACAGAAGTGGATGTATAACAGCAGTGAACTTGGTCTACTTAGTGTAACATAGAACTGGAGGGCTGGCATGTATCAAAACACCCTCTTTTCATCAAAAGGAATGCAGCCTTGTAAAACCCTTCAAACTCTGTAATCTCAACACATTCTGCATATAAATGCAGAAGCTGTCGGCAACGGACTGTAGGTGTCTGAATCCTATTGACCATTCATGTTTAAGCCTGCTTTAGATACAGTCTACAGGGCAAACAACAGAGACAGCCTTGGCTTTAATGACATCTTTGATCCTGTCATCCTGTCAGCTGAGACAAGATACTAATTTGAACATCAGTTCTCAATCAATATTTAAGTTCTGTATTTACACACAGACATGACATTAGGGTTGATCTTGAATCCCTCTTGAAGATTAAGTCAATTAGTGTGAAACCAGGATAAACGCAATAACTAAGGTGACAGTCATCACACTGATTCAAATGAACCACATTGATTGGTCAGACTGGTGTATGTTTTGAGGATATAAAGACATTATGTGATCTGCAGTGGAAGCAGTTTAAATGCAGCAGGAAGACTGATGACAGGAAGTAGCTTTACAACTAGGAATTTAGAGATTTTAAAACGCTTTTTTAAGTGTCTTGCCCCCAACCTTCTGGTTGAGATACAGCCAACTCTACCAAGTGAGCCATAACCGCAACCCCATCTTGGGGCGGAAACATTTTTATTGGCTATATAAAACGTCATGAACTTTCTTTCACATCACATTTTTATCAACTGGGTTTTGTTTATTGTCAAAGGTACATTAAGTGCTCTCATGATATCACATTCATTTATTCAGTCACTTCATCACATTCACAGTGCTCTCTTTACACCGGCAGCTGTCCACACTCCAATGAGTGCTGTTTATTTCATCTCCCTGACACTCTTGCTTCTCCCCTGTCAGGATCACAAATCTGCTGCTCTGCAACACAAACAGGATCTCTATGTGTGTGTCCTCCGCAGAGTGGACATACACCCAAGCATAAAGGCTCATCTCACACATAATGGCAGGTTAATTGTAGCTGTCTGGTTTAGTTGGTTGAAATCAATAGTGAATCCAGCGACGCACAGTGTGACAATGGTGTAATAGCCAAGGCTTTAATACGGGATGACACGCCCAAATAACTATCACAACAGCCGGTGTTCAGACAGGCGATGGCAAAAACCTATTTAAAGAGAGAACATCAGCAGCAGATTCACAGATTGCTGTGTCTATATCAGCAAAGTCTTCAGTTTGAGTTTTCAGCCATGAAAGTATAACATTCAATAACTAAATTCCTGATGTGAATATGTTACATCATACTGATAGTTAACAGATCAACATGTTCAAACCGCATACTGACCACCAACGATAATCAGGTAAAATGGCGTTCACCATTTGTTGAGGTGGAGCTCACATTGAGTTTGATGGGACCAATGGGAAAAGCTTTCTCTGTGTGCAAGAAATTACAGAGACAAGCAAATCCTTCTTGCTTTGCCTGAGGACTTTCTATATGAAAGATACTATTACAGTTTACTCTTCTCTTGTACAGTTTGATTTTCTGTAAATGCTAAAGGCTATAGATTTGGAAAAATGTGGTTGACATGTAATGTCAATAACCACTGTTGTATGGCCACTTATTGAGACAAGAACATGATTGCTGTAGTTAGGCTTAGTGAAACCAGATAAGCTGCAGGCGAATAGAGGAACTAGACCTGGATGCAGGCACACAAATACGGGCAGGCAGGCTGATGCAGCAGACTAAAAATATGAAATGTCAAAAGAAGAGAATGACAGGCAGGCAAAAATATTCAGGCTCAAGAATAACCGAGCAAACAGATGAAGAACCAACAGCAAGAACTCACACGATAAACTGGCAAACTAAAAGGGCAAACTGGCTGGCCATATGCAGGGGAGCTGACAAAGAAAATATGGAACAGCTGTGTGTGAAGGAGACAACAGGCAGGCGAACAGGTGAAATAAAGAGGGTGTGGCAGGCAATCAAACAGGAGGGAAACCACACACAAAGGCAGGAAGCTAAACAGTGGAAGACACGGAGGAGACGAGAGCTTACAAAACAAAAGAGGAAACACAAAGATCAACCCAGAAAATGAGTTTAGAAACATCAGGGTAGTTAATGACCACACTGAAAATGTAATCTGAGCCATGAAATAAATAGAATGCTTAACACAAGAAGAACAACTTAAGAGAGATGACACAGAAATATATTCATATAAATTACTAAGAGGCAATTTACAGCCCTGATGAGTACCTCTTATGTTGTGTTGATTTGATAACACCCCATTATTTTTACCATTTCTATATAACAAGCTTATTAAAGGCGCAAAGACATAGTGACACAGACCTCAGCATTAATGTTCGAAAACAAGCAAATCAATTAAAAGTGTAAAAATGTTCTTATCCATGAAATAACTTGTCTATTTTGTCAGAATAAAAGTCAACATTTGGAAGAAATGGAAGATATACATGTAAGGATTTCTTGTTTGCTTGATAGTCACAGGGGCAATTATCCTTTAATTGTTGTTGACTATATATTTTTTAAAAGATACAATAAGACATCATGCTCTGTAACCAAAATATTGTTACCCACATGAAAACTAAAGCCAATTTCTGTCCAAAGGAGGAACTGAATCTCAGCTCTCCTGTCAGCACCTGCCCAGCTGTCTCCTCTGTCTCAAGCTGCTGTCCATGGTGCTGAATCTGAAACATCCCACTCGGAAGTACCGCAACTGTATGAAGCCCCTCAGACATACATATTGGTTATGTGGGTGCACTGAGAGACTGTAACACAATAGAGAAAATCATTCTGAGACTTTCATAACAAACCATGACTGACATTTAATCCATTAGCAAAGCAGACAGACCTATTATGAAAGCTGTCATAGCAAAATAGAGATGCATGGAGCTTAATCTATCCAGAACAAGCTATCAATATATTAATAATGTATAGCTTCATGTAAAAAGAAATCCTACCCATTGCTGCTCTCTGCTTACCTGTTTTATGATTTAAATACACATCCAGCTGCTTAATACACTATGTCAGCTTGTTTGATTTCTGTCATGTGGTTTGCATTGTGGTGAGTGGTTTTAGTTGATTTATTGGTTCAGTTGATTTTAAGATGTTATAACAGGGTTGAAACATTAAAATACATATCATAAACCCTCTCTTTTTTCTTTAAAAGCTGTAATAGGTATAACTCTGGCTCATTTGGAAGGAACAACATGAAACTAAACACAGACAATCAAAGTTGACATATCCTGCCAACTGTGAACATTATTACAATGTCCATTGAGTCCCATGTTGAGCTGCAGACTCAAGATTGGGGAGACTATGATAAAGAATTTTGCTTTTTAAAACAACTGAGTGCTGCTGCTTATGGGAGAGAGAAAACAGACAGTGAAAACACAAAACAATGAGCTAAAATAAGCTAGGTTCTATTTTTAGTCCCAGAGCTGGCATGATATGAAATATACCACAGCCGCTTGATATCAGCCATTAAATATGAATATAAAAATAATGATTATGTCTTGGCTTATTTACACCGACCCCTCAAATAGCCTTCTGTTATAACTTGACCTTGGAGTCAGTTTGCTGTAATAGTTTTTATTTTTATTTGTCTGTGTAGGCAATAACTATTTCACAAATACGACATGCTTCACCTAAGTTGGCTAAAACAAAGCCCAGTTATAGGCTTATTCAATGAACTCTTAGAATCAGTGTAACAGCATAAAACAACAACCAATAGGTTACAACAATAACAACACTTTTGGATGCTGGAGTTGTTAAAAAAACACAACATGCTTCAGTCAGAATGCTGACACATGCAAGAAACAAACAAAAGAGTAAATTCATTTTATTTGCGCTTTTATTTAACAATGGAAATGGGAATTCCTCCTCAGTGTAATAAAAAGTGTGTGCGTGCGGTAGGAGGGGGGGGGGGGGGGGGGGGGGTTCGGAAAGGGGCGGGGAATAAGCCAACATCACAGGCTAATGCAGTTTCCCACCATGCCATTAATCTCCGTCTGTGGACCGTCTGATCGTCACACAGGTTGCCTTCATCCGTCCTGTCACCCTTAGGACTGCGTGTCGGACCTGATCTCTGGGTGTCCCCGGTAACGGTATGAAATCGACACACTGAGAAAGGAGCATCTCCTCCTTGTCCTTTTTCTCCTCCAGAAGCGGAGCACGGCTCTCCTTCTCCTACCGGCGGAGAGATGAGGAATCGACTGGCCGATTTAGCCTTGACATTCTGGCTATTTCTAGAGGTGAGAGATGCCTCCCATTTTTTATTATCACGAGATATAAATAGAGCTTTGATAGACATGCGCGTCTGGTTGACTGCAAAGTGCTCATCTGTGAGCGTATTTATGACGCAAAGACAATAAGTCGTTATGTTCTAATGGTTTATGGCTCTGACAGCGGGCTGCCTGTGATGTCGCTCTGATAGGCTACGTGCTGCTTTGCTTTGTTTTGAGAGCGTTGTTCGCCAAACCCCATTCAAAACTACTAGAATTCAATATCCCTTTGCCTGACTCCACAATCATACACATTTTAAATAATAAATGGATGTTTTTATCATATGGATGCCATCTTTTGGTAACTTCGGCATGCAAGTGACACACATGAAAACACTTAATGTCGGTAAATCTTAACTTTTAGGTTGGCTGATGCCGTTTCCATCCACATTCTCTGTAAATAACACGAGAAAGATATGACATAGGGGTGATGCTGATTGGATCATATAGAAGCCCAAAGTCGACTGAAGACAAAAACATTTTTTTTTTTTTTTTAAATGATGAACCCCCCCCTCAAAAAAAATGATCTGGTTAGATGCTCTACAAAAACAAAGCTACTGGAGCTACCTGCGATTGTTTCATCCTTTGTCCTTGTGCCCAGACCCCCAGAACAACTCAGTGGGTTACTGGGCCTGTAGGACAACACAATCAAAGGGATAGCTATAGGCCTACAGAAGGCAAGGAGACTGAAGCCAAAGGTAGGAAGTACCTACCTTTCTTTTTCTTTATTCATTGATCGAGTTAGGAAGCCAAAGGCTGGAAAGCCAATTTAGTGGCACCACAATCTACCCATTTTCTTAACATGTGCACCTTTAAAATGAGCAGTAACATGTTCAGCCATAGGAATGTTTGCTATATGTTGTATGCGATTAGACTGACGGATCATTTAGGGACAATAAAAACATGACAATGAGTTCCAAGTTTACAGGCCTCTGAAGGTAGCACAAAGTGGTCACGATCCCCACTCTTCCTGCCAGTCCAGTACCGCTGACACTCATGTCTATTCATGTATTATTAACTCTGATCATTACTATTTTATTTCATTCAGCTGACTTAGTGAGCACATCCATTTTGAATGTGAGCATGCAGCCTAGAGGGAGTGAAGCCCTTAGACCACATCTTGGTGCTGCTGTGTTCACTTTGATAAGTGCTTCTGACAAACCTCTCTATGTTTAGATTAAGACTGATGATGTCTTGTTTCAGAGCTTTGAACATCGCAGAGAGAAGACTCTGTGAGGAAATACGCTTAAAACGTCTCTGCAAAATGTCTAAGGAAGCTGTTTAAGTTTAAAAATGTCAGGGATGTTGAGATTGTGATCATACAATCACACAGATCATTTGGATTAGTATAGCTTTTTGAGGGTATTCTTTGTAATCAAAAGTTCGGCTAAGTCTTGCGAAAACTGATAAGAAGCACATTCTTCATGTCTATTGTGCACACCAACAAGCAGCTTTAGATTCATATCATCATAATGAAGTGTCACACCTTGGAGCTACATGTTTTATTGTCTCCTTTTTAAGATTTGTCTGTGACAATTTTTGCATCGTGAGTAAGAGCGCTTAAAACTGGTCTCATTGATGATCTGAGGGCACAAACCCATGTTGGGTATTGGTTACTGATTTTAGCTTGGCTGTAAACAGTGATACGAGGGTCCATGATAGTTGCTCCTAGGCATGTTGAGTTATTTGTTGTTTTGGACAGAGCTGTTTGAATGCCCAAAGCCCCCCGTGCATCTTCACACTACACACAAGCATAAAGGTGCCCTGTAGAGTTTTCTTGTAACTGATCAATATTTAACAGTGTTGTGACATGAGCAGAATGTTGCGCTCCTCATCAGGTTGTTGATATTACCAAACTCCCAGAAGGGCATAGTTTCACTCTTTGAAAAATAACAGTGTGTAACTCATTTTTATTTTGTGCCTTTGAGATAAGATAAAATGTTTCTCAGGGATATATAGGGCCCGACCGATATAAAGGAAAGAAAAAATCCCACACCGATATATTGGCCGATATCTTTCTAAGATCTATTTTCAGACTGTAAAGATAAATATAGATTAAAAAAAAAGTTCATTGTGTTGATCCCTCAAATGCAGTTATGAAAAAAACACTCATGGAAAAAATGTATAATGAAGACAAGATGGTCACTCAAATGGAAAGTAACTGTGCTTGTACGTGCATCATCGCTCGGCACTCTGGAGAGTGATGATGCTTGTTGTAATCTATATAGCTCACTCTGCTGGTGACAGAGAACTGCTAATGTATGAAACTTAAATTGAATGCTATTTGACTGGTGAATAAATCTCGTAGGCGATACAATAGTCACTGGGTAAGCTAATTTTTCGGCCGATATTATCGGCTGGCTGATTGGTAGGGCTATAATATTTACTTTCAGTAACAGTGTGATAGCTGTTTTTAAGTGCTTCAGTACATACATTTGCTGATTGGAAAGCAACATACTAAAAGACAGTCTGGTATACTTGATCAATATCACACAAGAGGAAGTGATGTTGTATACTGAACATCAGCACTGTTAATGTTAATTGATGGTATTCATAAACCACGGTTGAGTTGGAGTGAAACACATAGGAAAAGCTCCTGTGATCCTTCTTCCTGCATTTCCCTCTATCCCACTTTCCGAGGCCAACACTGTCTCGATTGATGGCTGTTCATCATGGGTCTGGTATTTGCTCGAGGTTTCTGCCTCTTAAAAAGACTCTTAAAAAGTCTTGCCACTGTAACTATGCTAAATGTTGCTAAGTGCTCATGATGGATTAATGTTGGGTGTTTATAGATAACATAACAATGAATAAAGTCTTGTACCTGCTTTTTTAAAGTGTCTTGAGGTAACATTTGTTATGAATTGGTGCTAGACAAATATAGATTGATTTATTGATTGATTGATTGATTGATTGATTGATTGATTGATTGATTGTGGTGTCAGCACTCAGAATGCCTATTGTGCTTTTAGATAGAGTATGAATTAACTGTGTAAAGTAAGACGAAATAACATTTTACATACAACAAAAAAGAAAAGGACAGAAATAGTTTTATTTAAAAAAAACAAATACATACATAGAGATTGCATAAACACATGGGCAACTCCAGTGAAACTGCAACATGCACAAATGCAGCCTCCTCATGTCTGGAGCTGTAATGCTAATCTTCCCCACTGACAGTCAGATGGGCAGTTAGAGCTAGAGCTGTGACATACAGCTCATAGAGATTATTGAAGTAGGGTAACTAATGCCCACTGATTCACTGAAGCTTGGATATAGATGTCAAAAGCACACTCCTTATCTGAGTCATAATTCAGTCAATCATAAAGAAGGACAGAATCATATTGGATCCAGTGAGACTGGGGCACTTCGATGACTTGTAGTTTTTTTTGCGGGGTTTTATAAGATAGAATTATCTTGTTTTTCAGTCTGTTTCAGTGCCAAAGAAATGTTGTGACAGTTGTTTGGATATCTATAGGTGAATTGTGAAGAGGAACTGCTGATAGTTAGTTTCAGTTGTGACAGAGGGGCTCCAGTTAGAGCCCAATAGAGATGGCTCACTGAATCCGTGGCAATGTTATACTAACATTAAATCTTGACGCATTATCGGAACTTTAATGTAAAAATGCAGTGTTGACTCTGAAAAGAAGAGCTGCAAACACCAATGGAGGATGGTCTGACTCTGGAAACCTCTGATTTAGTGACATTTAGTTGGTGCTGTTGGCTGCTGGATCGTAATGTCATTTCTTCTCCCTGTTTTTTTTCTGTCCTCTAAAGATATTATCAAACACCTTGTTGCTACAAACATTAATTTTTGTATTATCAGTACATTCCAGTTTCAAAAAAGCCTCTCTTATGCTTTTGTCGGCTCCTCCTGAACACAACAAAGAGAAGCAGCACCTTGTGCTAGAGCATGCTCTTTGTGTGCAGTCATCCAGTTAATAAACCGATTTCCAGGCTTGCATGGATGTCTCTGCTGTGCCTATAATTAAAAAATAATTGCCTTATCACGCAGCCATACGATCAAGGATTGCTCTCTGCTGTTTGTGTCCTCTCCGTACAGGCTTTGAAACGAGGAAATAACCAGTAGCCTATGCAAATCACATGTTGTATTGTAGAAATAGATTTTTTCCAAATCCTAGAGTGAAAAGTGATGAGAAATCTGGTTTTATTCCAGAAGGAAGGAAACCTTAGTGAAAAAAAATCATGTGAACATTTTAAAGAATGCTAATCATGAGAGCTCTAGTTTGAAATCTAACCTTCCTCTTCAATCTGTCATGTGTCTGACTCCATTTGTCTAGATAAAGATTGTTGGATTTTCAAATTTGATATTCTTTATATAATAATTCACATTCAAACATCTTGACAAACTGAGGTCAGTCCAGTGGTGAGCTTTAACATGGGACAGGGAGATCAGAGAGAAGGGGGGAGATGTGACATGACAGAAGAAGAATGGGTGGATGCATGGGTTAACTGCTGTTGTTTTCTGTGTACGTGTTCAGCAAAAGAGGACTACCTTGTGTTTTAGAGAGAATAATAGATTAGCCTCGACAGGAGACACAGTCAAACCCCATTCCAGTTAGTTCTTTACTTTGCTTGCATTTTTGAACAGGAAATGGGGTCTTGGTTAATCATCCAACATAATCCATTACCATGGTGACCAGATTGCTGTCTTAGTGATCCATGGTTCTAGTCGGGGCAGCACAAAATTACATTTTCATCAGTATAAGGATACACTCTTAGAAATTCCCCCTGTTAAAAAAACGGTAAACAACTGGCAGTAAATTTACAGTTTTCTACCGTTTTTGTAAATACAGCAAAAAGCTGTGATTTTAAACCTTAACAGGAAAATACTGTCGAAAAAGAATTAACTGTTTGATACTGTTTATTTGCAGATTTTTACTGTGAATTGTAAATACTACACCTAGCAATAGATTAATTTCCTTCTACCAAAATGGACACAATGTATTTATTTTTCTAAACCTAGTGATTTGATAAATGATTCCTTGCATGTCAGGTTATAAAACACCATATTTTAAAATAATAAATAAACAGTGCCTTTAAAATTGCAACTTAAAATGTTAAGACAAATGATAAAACTTCAAACTGTCTTCTCAAACCACATCTGTCTTTATTGAAACTGTAACAAAAACAAAGAAAATACACTTTAAGAACATGAAGGTTAAATAGGCAAAAAAATCGGTAAATTACTGTTTTGTTTCCTTCAAGCGATAATACAGTAAAATATTGTTATAAACCGTTATAATACAGTAATGTCCTGTATTTAAACATAACAGGATCATACTGTTGAAATTTCCTTGTAAATTTACAGCAATTTCTTAGAGTGTAGAACTGCACATCTATTTCCTAGAACAGGTATGTGGGAAAGGAACAAGTCCAACAAAGATTGCAAGCAAACTCTAACACAAGTGCAATTAATTAGCAAAAAAAAACCATTGCCAGCCAATAAACGTACTTCTTGCAAGTTAGGTGGAGTGCCGGAGTCAGCATTATAGAGCTACAATCATGGAATACATACATGGAAACAAACTTCCTATAGCACAATGGGTATGAAAAATAAGTTCGTAAATCCAACCCATCAGATGGAAGCTTGAATACATTGTCCAAAAAGCTATCATTCAACAACACTCAGAGTTGTCCCCAAATGATTGCCAATAAATCTGAGGTTAGCTTGATGGCTAAAGAAGGATAGAAGAGCAGGGAACATGTGGTTGATGAAGACCTTAAGGTGAAAACAAAGCCTCTCTCTACTCGATAAACCAATACAAAAAAATCAATGCCTTTATTTTCACTGCATTGTCATATGGACCTTAAAAACACACGTCAACATCTTTGGACATTGAGCCTTCATCAGGGAGTCAAACAGATGAAAAGGGACACTAAGCCTTTTTAAAGTGGTACTCCACTAAGAGGAATTTTCCTCTTGAAGCTAGACTTGTGGCCTGCAGAGGTTGTGTACCCCTAAAAACTCTTACATTTGGTTTAAGGGGGACAACTTATTACAGACAGAGGAACAAAGTCAAACATGTTGAACAGTAGGATGACAAAGGATCTGTATGAGGCTATTACACTCATTTCAACATTTATTTAATGCATGTCAGATCGTCATTGCAATATTGAACTAACTTTTAATAAAGAATCTCAGATTTCTCCTCATATCAAACAGGCCTAGTCAATTTAACATGTTTAGGTGGTTAACTTTGACAGTACAGAGGCAGATTTCTTGCTGATTATTTGCTCCTAGAACCCCGCTGTTGACCCTGCTGCAACTCACGATTAGGCTTGTGGATATAAGCGTTGACAGGTGTTAAACCACCCCTCGCTCTTCTCCTGCTTCCTCCCTACCCTGTCCCTGCCTGAACCCACCAAGGCTTCATCCCGCCTGAAAACCAACTCTGGGTCAGAGCCATTAAAAATCACCTTGGTACAATATTTGTCGTCACCTACAAGACCTTGCCGTTGCGGTTTCATTGCCTCTTCTCCAGCCTAATTGGTCATTCTGCCACATTTCTTGGCCAATTTTCTCCTCTAGGTTCCTTGCAGCCCCCCCCCCCCCCCCCACAACAACAAAGGTGTTTGGGTGTTCACAGTCGGCCGTCGCCTCCAGCAGATCAAGATGTTTAAGTGAATGTGTGAATCACTAATTTGAAAGTGAAGCTGACACAGGCTCGGGGAAAAATAACAGCTACATACCACCTTTGTCAGACCACCATAGTTTAGAACCAGACACAAGAGAAAGCGTCTGCTTGGAATCAGTCAGCGAGTACACAGCTTGCAAGAGATCTGAAAGCTGTTTATGTCAGATTGGAGACCTGATATTGCATGAGGTGAAAGGGACAGGTCCATCCATGCTCTAAAAATAACAGAAGGTTTGTTACGTAGTTTGGCCCACACAATTGATCCACTCATCAACACAGTCAGCAGTTAGAGCTGCAGCAGTGGCTGTGACACAAAGAGGTAATTAAAGCAGAAAAGCTACAGTAAGCTACTTTTAAACCCTCAACGTCCGATTGCTGCAATTTGTGTCAAAAATGTAACTCTGCCTCCGAGTTCTTCAGTATCAAAATAAATCTGTCATAGTTCTGTAAAGCCATAGACTGCAAACCCTAACTCTCTGGAAACAGGCGTACTGTACTGACAAAGAAAGAAGTCTGCAGGGAGGTGTAAAATATCTAAATGCAAACAAAGTGTGGTTGCCATCAGCCTGAGGCAATACCATTGAGCCAACCTCTCCGCCCCCAATTCATGATCAAAAAGTTGATTGTTTTTTTTAATTTTGGCATGACAATGTTTTTTTCATTTGAAGAGAATAAGCCTCCCTTCCCTTCAATATGAAAACTAATGAGTGCTTTGTATTTAATAATGGCAGCTCTATGCTTTCTCTACCGCAAACACATTGAAATGTAATACATCTCTCTACCGTCTCTTGTGATTAGATCGTAATGTAGCATAGGAAATTGAGCTCAATATGAAAAACAATTGAGTTATTTCAGACATTTATTAATAGCTGAGTAAATGAATGCATAATGAAATACATATTACACTGTTATTTGTTTTTGATTGTTTTAAAAATTCTGTACATTGTTCAAATGATTTAGTGTTTTATTTATTACGCCATCCTTCCATTACCCATACCGCTCATCCCGTTCATGGTTGCAGTTGGCTGTCATTGGGCGAGGGGGCGGGGTACACCCTGGACTGGTCGACAGTCAATCACAGGGCTGACATGTAGAGAAAAACAACCAGACTCACTCACATTCACCCATTTTTATTAAAGTAAAACCTTTTACAAGATCATTTGCAAATACTATATTAAAAGCAGAATGAGACACCAGGATGTCACCTTTGGTTTGTGGCAGTTTTGAAGACTTGAGTTGCTAACTTTGAGTTAAATGTTGCCATAAAAGTGGCTGTAGAGGAGTCAGGGAGTCGGTCGTCTCTCAACTGGACGGTTGGTGGTTCTATCCCCGGCTCCTGTTGATGTGTCCTTGGGTAAGACACTGACACCCTAAGTTGCTCGGCGTATGAATGTATTAGTTAATGATGGACACTTTAGTCAGCAGCCTCTGCCATCACTGTGTGATTGTGGTTTGGTGTAAAAAGCACTTTTAGTAGTCAGACGACTAGAAAAGCTATGAAAGCCAAAGTCCAATTACCGTGTACCATTTATTTCAGCTGATGTGGTTTGACTTTATTTTTGGGCAGCTTCCAGTGGCCATTTAAGGAACTGCAGTTTTTGGCATTCTGGTAAAGGTTCCTTTTAACGTCTATGATCAAAAAAAGTTGTCCACTGTCATTTTTGCGTCACTGTTCTTATGTGCAATGTACATTTTGACACAGTATACAGAATTTATATCAACATTTCACTATCTCTGACAAAAGGGAAACAGCCTAGCAACTGCCTCTAACTAATACAGAGCCTGAAGGCAGGGCAGTAGATTAACATGTGTACGTGCATGCTGTACATGACACGAGGAGTACAGGCTTCCTCCAGCTCTATTTCCTCCTAATTGTTGTTTCCACTTCAGGCCAAACACACACTGACAATCAAATGATGCTTGTGGGTCTGTTGCTGCTTACTAATGGCAGAGGTAGTTGTGCGGTCAGCAGAGATCAATAAGACAGGAGGCAGAGAGAGCGAGAGAGAGAGGGGGGGGAGGATGGATGGAAAAGAGAGGAAAGGAAGAAAGGGATGAATTATAGAGGAGTGGAGGAAGTGAAGGAGAATGTTAAAAGCGAGTATTTGCAGAAAAAGTTCAACAAATAAAATAAAACATGATAAGGATTTTTTAGTGTCTGCTTTGTTTTTTTTACAGTTTTGCAAAGATGTTTCCTGCTGATTCCAAGTCAGCAAAGGGCTTTTACAGTGTCTTTATAAAACCACAATGCTTTAAGGTTCATTCCTTACAGGTTGAAACACCATTTAGACCAGACTGAGAGATTAGACGGCCATGATATCTAGGATAATAAGGAGACACTCTCATTTTTCTTCCACTGTACAACATGATGAGAGTCTCCAATAGGAAAGATTTAAAAAGTCTCCTCACTGGAGCGAAGCTGTTCGGTTATGTCCCCTTATTTACTGGGAGCTCCTTTATTGACTCGTCTACTTTTACATTTTCATGTACATTATCCTACAGCTTCAGAGACTAACAAATCCTCATCACCTTACACACACACACACACACACACACACACACGCACGCACGCACGCACGCACACACTCCTGCTTTAAAAGCCTTAATGGGTGGTGTAAAACCTTTTGAACTATTCATCCCCCCGAACGTCCTCCAGCCAAAACCCATCTGAGCTGCTTTTAAAGCAGGGAAACACGT
Source organism: Labrus bergylta (assembly GCF_963930695.1). Classification (NCBI taxonomy): domain Eukaryota; kingdom Metazoa; phylum Chordata; class Actinopteri; order Labriformes; family Labridae; genus Labrus; species Labrus bergylta. The sequence continues at coordinate 15,774,734 of NC_089214.1, forward strand.
TCTCTGGTTATGTAACGGTCATTTTTGTCCCGCGGGAGCACAGAGGGACATTTTTCCTCCGCTGTCAGTGCTTTCACTGAGTTCCAATTAGGAGAAAGACAATGAACAGAGCTGGATAGTGACCATAGATCGGAGAGGGTTGGAAACTGGATAACAATTAGCTCCAACAAATGTAGACTGACAGCCTACATTCTCTGATTGTAAAACCAAAGCTTTCTCATTGTAGTTTTTGTTGCATTGCTATCTCAGCAATATATTGTTTAAATTCTATGAGTGTTGAAGTTTTCCTCTGCTTTGTCACCCGCACTGTAAATGGAGTTGCAAATGAAAGAGTCCTCATTTATCTCGCCCCCACACTCATATCCATTCTGCCAGAGGTGACATTGTTATGAACTGAGTCGTATAATAGAAAGGCTAATTCTGGCTTGACTATTGAGTGATAAGAGGCCTAAGGCTATTCGATTTTGAGGAGAATAAAGAAGGAAGATCAAGGGTGGAAACAGGCTTCCAGAGGCTGTGCTGGTCAAAGGATAGGATTCAATGTCACTGAGAGAAACAGAGTAAAACAGCAGACAGAGAAAGAGGACAAAGTTTATTTCAAAACGAGGGTGTACCTTGGGTTGGCTTTCACCCGTTGGCCTGCTTTCTGTTGGACAGACAGGCGCCAAACGCCGTCAGGTTAGCTTGTGCTCGCTTACTTAAAATTCCCACATTACAACATAATTATCTTACCTGCAATGGGCGTGTGCTCCTGGTGGCGAGGGAACCCGATTTGAATGTTGTTTTACAAGCTGCAAGGAATATATGCGATGCTGCTGCTCTACCTTTAACAGTCACTAACAAGGAAAGAGCAAACGCAACCAGATAACTTTCATAACCTGGCAACACCAAGCCCGGTGAGAAGCAGTGAAAAGGAGGTCGCTTGTGCTGGCATGGCAACAAAGGTCCTAACTCCAGCTGTTCTTTATTTTGTCATTAAAGAAAAATGAGAAGAGAGACAAAAGATGGAGTCACCAGGCTCACGAGTCCTCACATAAAAGTTTTTCCAAATCTTGTTATTTTCCACTAGTGACCACAGAAAACAAATGGAGTTGATTTATACGGTCTCAGTGAGAAAGGATGGGATGCTCTGCTGCAGTTCTACTTTGTTAACATCTCCCCTGCCGTCTTTCTCTCGGCCCCTCTCCCTGTGTGTGTGTGTGTGTGTGTGTGTGTGTGTGTGTGTGTGTGTGTGTGTGTGTGTGTGTGTGTGTGTGTGTGTGTGTGTGTGTGTTCCTGGCATTTCCTCTCTGCCCAAGTGTCACAGTATGGCCCCATCCTCCCCCGGTAGCCTGACAAATAACCTATTGTGTTGCCATGTTGCAAACCAGCGAAACAGCTCGACCTGGCATGCCACCCTGCTGTTCTGCTCTCTGCACAGACCACAGAGAGGGTGTTTGATATTTGCTCTGTCCTTTTGGGCCTGTATTTATCAAACTGCTACAAGAGGAAATGTAGACATATAGTACAAGATAAAGTATAAATGCATCACTTCAACTTCAAATCCCAACGCTGGAGAACAAAACTATTTAAGGAATTCCTGCAGATAGAAAACAATTCACTGCAGTGAGCTTCAGGGCGTCCCTGTGCCATGTGATGGCGCCGAGGTAACAGGGATGAAGCGTGGAAGGTTAATATAAAGAATGGATTGTTGTTGGGTTTTTTTTCATTTACAAAGCAAATAAAGTTTCACAGCTTTATCTGCGATGCTTGACTAAGTTATCATAGTATTTCTATGGGATAGCAAAATATTCAGGCAGATTACATTTACGAGACTGAGTATTTTATTTTTTTTGTTTTGTTTTACACGACTCGCAATATCTCCGATTCTGTGCACTTGTTCAAGCTAAATGTACAGATAATGGTGATAAAACAGGCAAACTTGTGATTCTGGCACGTAAATATAACAACATGTGATGGTCTGTTACAGCTCTGACTATATGGGTTTGTGATCTGCTAATCCTATACTTTGAGAAGTGTGTGATCATTGGAGAGCAGCTCTTGAAAGCCACTCTTCATTGTAATTACAGTAGGAGGAAGCTGCTTGACAGTCTGTGTCAAAGAGACACATCTCTCAGTTCAAGGGGGGAAACATATCGCTCTTGTAGCATTTCAGCGGTCTTCATTCTAAATCATAGGGATTCTGAATAATTCAGGCCATGGGCTGCACTTTCTCTGTAAAGCATCACCTCACACAACCCCGACTACACTTAGGAGAGGCTGCAACGACGTTGCTGCTCGACTAATGTGGGTTACTGCAGTGAGCTGGGATAAGATCAGAGGAGGACGTGTATCACCACCATATGATTGTGTTTGAAAGGCAAGTTTAGAAATCTGATGATGAAATAACGGCCAACAAGACATTTTACATTCCAGAAATCAACATCAATTCTTCTTTAATACTAACTTGTGTTCTGCCTGCACACTGGCATTTAAAAACAAATTTTATAGTCTAAAATTATTGGATTCAGTTTGCCAAAAACATTGAAAATCTCCTAAAACAATTATTTATTGTTTAACATTTAAAGGTGCACTATGGAGATTTGGTAGTGAAATTTGAAAGTTGGAGAAGTGAAACAATTCTATGTAATATTTTCTGAACTGAATATACAAACTTTACTTAAAGGAAAAATGAGGACAGTTTGTGTATAGAGTTTTGAACATTTACCACAGAATCTGTACACTTCTCCAACTTTCACACTTCTCTATCAAAACTATAGTGCACCTTCAATATTGCACTCTAATAATACTACCTCTTATTTCATAGACGAAAGCAAAAGAAAAAATTCAAATAATCCATAATAAACACATGACCATGGGTGGAACCAAGGTGTGCACCATGCTGTGCGGAGACTGAGAGGTTAACTACTCATTACCACTTTGTCTCATGAGGATTGAAAACTGATGAAGGTTATGAGTAATCTTAAACATTAGGCATATGTAAAGGCCAATTAAGCAGTTAATGGAATTGAATAAAATATAAAAACAAATATATAAAATAATCATTTTGTTTTTTCTATGCAATGTGACATCACAGGCGTCAGTGTAGTCACACCACTCCTGACTGTGAGTCTGACAAAGCTGTTAAGCAGTAAGATAGATGGGGGAATAAAAATCATATAGTGTGAGCCTAATGAGTTGTATCCCATTCACACAATGACAAATTGATTTAAAAAAAAAAAAAAGTGTTATAATGGAATTCACCAGATCAGAATCAGAGAGCAAACATATGATGAGGTTTGCTGGTTTTAAGGCAGGCACTGCTGGACTATAACTCTCTCCATCAATTTCTTTATCTGCACCTCCCTCTGACTCGTTTCTTCTTCTTCACTCAGACTTTCATCCCTCGCTGTCAGCTCTCCTCTCATCACCTCTCCTCTTTCACGTGCTTCCAGTTCTCTTTCTTCTGATCCTCAGTTTCCACTTTTGTCATTGCTTTGTCCATGACCCCTTCAGTCCACCTACTCTGAATTATTGTCATTAATCAGTAATACTTTTTCTATTTTTAACATTTTTTAATTGATAAGATATTCAATTTCTAACTGCTGAGGATGCAGCTTGTTTGTGTGTAGACACATGAGCTTAGCTGAATGGATGTAAGCCATGGACTTGCTGAGGGACATGATTATGACTACATTTATTTTCTATTTTACAATCACACGGTTTTGAGTCAGTAAAATAGGCATGAATCTGTCTGGTCTCAGTAGACGGCATGAAAGAACAGACAAACGCAGTAATGCAACACAGAGAATAGAAAACAAAACAAGAGGCCAGAGCAAAAACATCCAATTAATCAATTGGAAAAATGTCGATAGTTTCGCAGGTATTTGGATGTAAACTATAGAGTAGAATCGTTATTAGGATTTAATTTTGAATGTTCAAAATGTTCAACTCATAGCAGCACAAATGGGAAAAAGTGACAGAAATGTCACAAGATCAAAGTCATCTTTATTGTCAATTTTTCCATACGTGCTGGACATACAGAAATGTCCAAAATCCCAAAATAGAATACAAAATACCAAGATTCAATATCTTCAGCAATGTCTTTTTTTTTTTTTTTTTTACAATGTTTTAAGGATTTGTCCACTGGTAACCATGCATGTCTGTACTCTAATGTCATTGTGTCATCCCTCTGTGAGGTGCATGTGTGAACAACAATACCCAGAGGATTTCAGGGGCAGTGCTCCTGAAATTCCTATGTGAAAATGTCTATAAAGAGCAAGTCCAAACCGCAAATCAAATTCTTCATAAAACAGATCCCTTGGAAATTCAGCCAAACAGAAACAATTTTTAAGCAGATTGAGGGAAAAACAAGCTCAAAGTAGGTTCAATAAGCCAGCCTGCACTGCACCATTCAGAGCAAGGCAAAAAGAAAAAAGAAAGGAAAAATAGGCCACATCTTATACGACTGTGAAAAGGCGACACACAGATAGAATATATCAATCCAATCCCAAAGGACACCCCAATAGGAATATTTCTTTCTCATCCCATCACAGACAGGTTTTTGATCTTCTTACAGAGGACGAACTTCAGTCTGCAGATGAATCACTATAAAACTGCTTCAACTTAACTCTGTCACTAGTTTTAATTCTAGTAGTGAGCTAGTTCTTTTACAAGCAGCTGGAGTTAATCGAGTTTAGTGCATACCAACACGAGATGAGTGAATGTCATAGCAATTTCATAACCGTATCCGAAAGCTGCATGTTTTCATTCACAGTGAGAACCCGGTAGCTTTGAGAAGATGTCTGCACAAAGTGATGCTGTGTATGCTGCCTGCCACCCTGAGGCAAGGCCTGTCCCTGCAGTATGATCCACTTCATTTAGCACGCTCTCCTCTGTCCGCCTCCATCCGGCTCCCTTTTCTCTGCTATCTCACCTTCCCTCTCTTTCTTCTCAATAAGCTCGGCTTCGTACCGCTTCTTTGCAGGGCGCGGAGTGATAAAGCTGAAAATCCTCTGTATGGCACTACAAAGCAGGCTGTATTTTTCACAGAAGGAGATCATTTCAAAGGCAGTTAATTAAAGGCGCTCTCCAGTCGCCATGTGCTCCAGCGTCAGGGCTCCGTGCATTGTGAGCTGAAGCGAGAAGCGTCAGAAGAGGAATGCAGGGGATCCTTCTTGAGTGTACTGCTCTGTATGTCTGTCTGAGTGGCATAAAGTCAGACAAAGATTGTTTCTTACTAAGATCGAAGGTTGACCTGCAACTATTCCAAGTCTTACCTTCTTTCAGTAAAAAAATAAAATAAATACTTCTTGCTTAAATAGTGCATAAATATTTCTTGTATAAAAAATGAAATGGAATGAAACGATATCTTTTGATAGATTTGGTTTCACACAACACTTCAGAATGACTTTGGACAAATGCCGCTACAATCGTGTTTTCTGCCACGCTTTCAGCGCTAAAATGAACTCATTTTACGGACTTTAAAATAAATGTGTGTTTCTGGCATGTTGATGTTAAACTATATTTTAGATGGATGAAGAGTGGTTTAAAAAAAAAAAAGAGGTCTTAGACGCAAACCTGAATCTCAATGTTGAAATCACAGCTAGTCCTCACTGGTCAAATAAGAACCCAGGCATGTATGGATTTTGTGTCCACTCTTAATCATGAACAATCAGGTCTGTTATCTATTATATGTTTGATTATCTTAGATGTTGGGTCTGTCTGTTGTTACCATGGTGAATCCTACAACCATAGATAGACCCTCAAAGAGCAGTGTGCGTAACATGTGTAAGGATGACCTCTGATCAGGTTTTACGAAAGCAGGTGTGGAAAAAGCATTGAGCAGCAGTGCCTAAGAGTAAGAGGCAGCAGAGAAGAGGAAAGATGAGAACGTTAAGGTGAAACAGCTGCTTTAAAAGATAAAGAGGTCAAACCTAGCCGCAGCTCAACACCTCTATCTGAGCTGCCTTATATGTACATGACAAATAAAACATGTTCTCAACAGAAGGATTGCATTATCAGTTGCAGCTTTAACAATTTAGGATGCACTGCAGGTCTCTTGGTTTTTGCCTGTAAAGGTCCAATTGATTCTGTCGTTAAATATGTAGTTTCATTCCTTTGTTTTGGAGATCTCACAGGCATCAAAAAGAGACTTTGTTGCAATTGTTTTAGTATGACTCTTCTGTGGTGAGAGAACTGAACTATTTGGGCGCTTGTGGCTCAGTTGGTAGACTCGTCGTCTTTCAATTGGTTGGATCCCCAGCTCCTGCAGCAACATTTCCGACTGGTCCTTGGGCAAGACACTGGGCATATGAATGTGTATGGGATTAGTTAATACTGATGGTCACTTTACATAGAAACCTCAGCCATCAGTGTGTGAATGGATGTGAATGGGTTGGTGTTGACTGAAGACACAAGTGTTAAACAAGCTCAAGTCCATTTACTATTCATAGCTCAAAGTCTCTTATTTCTCAGTAGAAATTTTGCCAGTGCTTACCTCTGTACTTCCCCCCCTCCCCATGCTTTTCTCTTGTCAATGCACGCTCACTATACAAACCTGTTAAGAGTAATAACTTTTCTCTGTCTCTTTTTTTCACAGTGTGTAGAAGCCAAAAAGTACTGCTGGTATTTCGAAGGTGGATACCCCATCTACTTCATGTAAGTACCACACTATGCAGTATTACAAATGAAGTGAGACACAGTTCATTCATTTTTAGTTTCACCTATGGGGTCGATGGCAAAGTGCAAACAAAATCAAACTAGCTGAAACAAATGTGTCAAAACAGCTTCCTAGTTTTATGTATCGGTAGTTCTAGCCCTGATATCGAATCGCCACAATGTTGCAGAGAGGACTCCATCCATAACTAGAAAGCTTTGAAAGTGTCCGAAACAAGTCAAATGTTTACTACCTTTAGTCAATTTATTTGCTAACTTCAGCAACCATGAATGGCTTTGTCGACTCCACCGGTGTATTAATTGTGGTAATAATGGTACGATTAAGATGACACAGTGCATTAACAAATAAATAATAATAAATAATCCAGAGTGTGGTCGGCTGTGACACCCTGCAGTGTCTGTGTGCAACTATTACATTCAACAAAGGCTCCACTTTCTCTTCTCAGCAAAGGAAGTCTTCCCTTTTGTGGTGCAGTTTCTGAAAATTCAAGGAGTCCAATAAGTTGCATATTTTCACTCTACATATAAAAATGTTGATGTGCTGCAAAACTAACTCCTCATATTCACATAGTGTAATTCAGGGGAAGATTTGTTGCTGTCCTCTTTTTGAGATTTTTTTTTCAAACTCTGAATAGTGAAAGACGGAGACTTCTCTCTTTGGGTTGCCCACATCTTGCACACTGATAACAATTCAACAGAGTTTGTTGCTCTGCTGCTCACAGTTTAGACAAGAGCCATCGGTTTCACTGAGGAGAGGCTTCTCCCACGGTCCCTACTTCCATCCATTGAGTTTTAAAGTGGTGATGAGGGGGAGGAAGGAAGTGAGACACAGAGTGTTAGTGAAGAAGAGTGATTCTGTAGCTAATGAAGGAAAAACTCCATGGCAAAAAAAAACATCCTCCCCCTTCTACCTCCTCTCTCTTTCTACTCATCCTCGTGGCACTAAATCTGTGTTTGTTTCTCTGGGTTGTTGTTTTTTTTATCGGGGGGGGGGGGGGGGGCTTTTTATGCCTTTATTTAAAGATAGGACAGTGGTTAAAGTTGAAAATTAGGGAGAGAGAGGGAGAGAGTGGGTTATGACATGCAGGAAAGGAGCCACAGGTCGGATTTGAACCTGGGCCGTCCGTTTGGAGGTCTAGACCCTCTGTACATGGGTTGCGCATACTTACCACTCAGCTTCCGCCACCCAGTATCTCTTTATTTAACCAATCACTGACTAATAGAGAAAAAAAACATATTGCAGCATCTTTTGCAGAAACACGTTTGTGCATTATATCAGTCCAGCAGTCAATCTTGTGAACTGTGAATTAAAAATATAATGGGTGCACTAAAATTAATAAACACATCATCATTGCATTCATACTTATATATGAAATGCAGATATCCCCTCAATTGCCCTAATGAGGACTCTGACAACTGCTGTCATCACCTTTCATGCCAAAAACTGACACTGTAGTGACCCTGCCTCATCAGGATTTCAAACAGTTAAGCACATTTATCCGAAAGGCGTTAGCCTACTTCACATAGTGAGGATCTTAAAGTGTCTCTTCCTCTACTTCAGCCTCTTCCCCGGTGTCGTTTTCTTTGCCTGCAGCGGAATGAAAGAGCTTCTTCAGGAGGATTTAATGCGTGCTGTTTATGTCTCAGGAGAGAACTTCTCAATCCCCTCCATTATCTGTCTCTTTCTCACAGTGTGGCTATTTTCATGGTCCTGTCCATCTGTCCTCATGAGGACAAACTAATGTGATTGCTGTGGACACCTGAGAGAAATCGCATCATGCCCATTCAATTTTGTGGGGCTCGACAGGATTTTTCTCATATCTTAACATAAAAAAAAATAAAAAAATGTTGGTTTCACCCAAAGCTGCTGCAATGAGACCAGTTCCCATCAGCGGGTACTCACATACTTAGACAGATGACAGGTAGCCACTTGTTGCTGAAGTCACAGTGGAGCATCAACCTTTTCTTCAAACGTGTAAACATGAGATGTAAACAAAGTGGTTTAGCCCTCTGCTCAGTTAGTTAAGATTTGTTAAACTGTAGCATCCTGTTCTGTCTTAATAAAGCCAGTTTAGAAGTGAGAGATCCTTCAGGTATGTTTTAACACTAAATCAGAGGGAGCGTGCTGCGAAAACTAAACTCTACTTTTTAGTTTTAGATCAGGATTTTCCTCAACATTTTCCTTCTTTAAAATGTTTTTAAAGCTCTAGCTGCAGAGGTTGAACATGCAACAGGTGGGTTATTTTTGGTGAGATAGGCTAATTAAATAAGAAGGGCTATCTTACTTCACAGTTATGTGATTCAAGTGGTGGAAAAGGGAGCCAGATCATTTACTTAAGAGGGTGCAGCGTTAAAGGTAGAAGTCCTGCAATGGCCTCTAAAATTAATGAAATATCTTATACTATTGAATTAGAATGATTAAGGAATACATATAGTCGTCAGCACCTCAGTCGTACAGCGTTTAAAGGCCAGAGCTAGCTTTAAGTGCAGCTGGGACCATGTGGAAAACAAACGGCCCAATGACATTCTAAAGAAAAGTAAGTAACATTATATGATGTAGAAAAGCAGAATAATAAACGAGCAGATACAGTCAAATACTCAGGTGCCTCAGATCTGTATTTTAGCAGTTTCTGAATTGACTTTGTTCCCCAATTTGACCATTTCAGACCAATCAGGAAGGATGTGATGGTGATGTTCATCAGGCAGGTAGAGTTGCTGATCTCTGTGAGGCAGGTAAACAAGAAAGTCGCATAATGATGACAGCGACATGATGATGATGATGATGATGATGATGATGATGACAGAGACATGATGATTATGATGATGATGATGATGTTGGTGATGCCGAGCTAAGAGAATTGTAGATTGATGATGAAAACAGCTGTTTTAATTAGCACTGTGTTAGATTGAGTCAGGCTCTCCCACGCAATGTGAGAAATGTTGCATTATTTAACTGCGGACTGTAAATATTAATGGGCGAAGCCTCAATGTCATCACCAATCTGTTCCTGCAGGGGGCTCTGGAGGCAGCAGCCACCACGCTGGAAATGCTGCCTCAGCCTAACTTTCAGTCAACCTAATGACAGGCTGAGAGCTGGAGCTGAGGCGGGTTTTAAGAGTCCTTACAAACTGTTATATCTCGACTACCTGTCAATGAGGTCATCTGCGTGCCTAACTATGGATAACACGTATCTTACATAAAATTTTGTCCTGGAGCCAGCCTCAAGCTGACCCTCGAGGCACTGCAGGATTTTGCCCTTCTGAATTGGCTTCATTTTTAAAGACTGGGGGTTGCCGCTTGAATTTAACTTCTCTTTCACTCAGACTTTCAGACTGAAACAGAAATAACACCCCTCATGCCTTTGGTTATATATATATTTAAAAATGCAGAAAATGGCATCAGTCTTCCCAAGTTTTTCAGAGAAGGACCCCGTTGACCCCACGACTCCTGTCCTGCCTAACAGGACAGGACACAATCTTGAATTTAACACAGAAAGAAGGAATTAGATTTATCCAATATTCTGGAGTACAAACATCAAGCATGAACCTGTAAAGAGCCTTTGTGTTGTGAGTCACCTTGAGTTGCTGGGGAATTTCAAGTGCTACTGTATGGTAGGACAGGCTTCAGGCAAAAAGTGCTGAGATTATTGGAACAGGGACATGCCATTGGTCTATAAACAATAAAGAGTTCTTTTATTTTGCTTATTCATGAGCAAAGCAGTCGCAGCAGTAGTAGTGGCTTTGACTCACATCTCATGGTGGAAATGAAGACACAAAAACACAAGATTTTTGTCAAAAAAGATAATTGTATGCATCGTTGTGTGGTTTGGTCTGATAGTGATTATTTCCCTTGTTACATTGGCTGTTGCTGTCTGTCATTTCAATCTCTGACCTTAAGCTTTGCATCTTGGGAAGCGCATACATAAGGGATAAATACTGTAGATTTTTCCCGAATCAGTACGCTGATGAAGGCTGCTGCTTTAACCAATAAAAAATAAAAATTAGTGTGCTAACTTTTATGTTTTTCTTATCAGTATCAGGATAGTTTTGGCATACTGTGGCTCTCGCATTTATTCACATAATGCATGCTGCATTTTGGCCAAATCAGTACACACTGCTAGTATACTGCCCTACAAAGGCAAAAGGCAGTAACTTCAATTTTTTTGAAAATGAGTTTTTGTCATTTTTGGAACATTACAGATGTGCTTTATTATGTAGGTTGTATTTGCCTTAACTTCCAAAAGCCCTCAAGAAACCAAGGCAGAGTCCAGTAACTTCACTCATCAGGGTCTTTGAACTGCAGCATTCAGGAACGCTCAAACTGAGTTCAGGTCTTCTGCCTTTGTTTTGCTGCGGATCAAAGTGAAGTTACTGTTTCACTGCAGTGGAGTTAAGGTGTTACGCTTTTGTTTTAATGTCATGATCACTAGATTTCATGTATATGTTATCATTAGTATCATATACTGATTTAATATAGTGATCAGCAACCAAGGGAGCTAACAAATGGAAGTTAATGCCTTTTGCCTTGGCATGACCGCTTATTGTACAGGCAATGCAACGGCAGAGTACCTTAACTTCCAAATAAGGGTCAAAGGTCATGTTTAAGCTCAAGATTTGTATGTACATTAATAACCTCATTAAAAAGACAAAGAATTGCCACATTTCCAATATTCTGCCTGCAACTCATTTGGCTGGACAACAAAAAGACTTTAAAGTCATTTTTCTCAGTTCTGCACACTTGTAGGGCAGTATAGGAGGCGGTTTTGAAAACAGCCAAAGACTAAAGACACAAAGCAATCAGACTTGGGTGAGACTAACAAGACACAGGTGAGAACAATGAGGGCAATTACAAAGGCAGGAAGTAAAATTAAACATGTAACACTGGGCAAGAACTACGAACTAAAACAGGACACACTAAAAACTAGACTCAGGACTAATACAGAACAAGGGCAGGAATTTACACTAGGTATTACACACAAGGACCAAGATCTACAAAATAAACTAGAAAGCACTTTAACAGAGTACACAGGACATGACAAATTAACAACAAACCTAGAACGGAAGTGAAAAAAAGAGCAACTCAACAATTAAGGCAATAAATTTAACAACTCAGTATTTAATGCTGGATAAATCTTCATCAGTGAGGCATATTCTTGGTCTGTGGTCACAAAGTCATTTCATGATTGATTATATTTCCCCCATAACATTTGGCTTCATTTTAGTCTGTTTTTCAAAAGAGAAACTGCCTGTTTAATACTGGAGACTTAGAAAGAATTATTGGTTTATAGTCTAATAAATCCTGGTTGGTTTGGCTATTACAGAGGAAGGGCATCAGGCTAAGGGCCAGAAATAAGAACATTACTTTTTCAGGGTGCAACCAAAGATTGGCACAATTTATTTATTAAGCTTAAAAGTTTGGCAGCGTGGACTTGGCATCCTAACTATGAAGAGAGATGCTGTAAAGCTGATGCAACAAGCTCCAGGGCTGAAGTTCTAACCACCAGTTCAACTAACTGAATTCATGCAAACACTACATTTCCTCCTCACATTGCTAAACAGCAGCATGAACAGTTGTTAAAAAAAAAAAAACTCCAGGCTGATCCTCCCGCAACCTATGCATGACATGTATTTTTCATGCTAAATAAATAATAGTTTATATTGTTTTGAAGGTTCTGTAGCTCTGAGTATGGAGGTGTTGTGCATTCATCAAAGAGACATTTGAGGGAGCATCTTATAATCGTGACTTCCGTATTGCATAATTATGACTAATTACATGATCAGGATCTTGCGGGGGCCCACAGATCAGATTGTCTAAATTCATTTAAAATTCTCCTCCACACTTCCAGTACAAAGAATATTAATAGATGCAAAAAAGCAGAGACTGCTGCAGGGATTGGCACTATGTGGATCGGTGCAGAAACTCTCCTGGTTTTCATAAAGCAGACCCCTGGGCCTCCAGAGACAATGGTTGCTCATCCCTGATCTAGTTTTGAAAGGCCAGGCAGGACCGGGAGTCTGAGGTATGCACTGTCATGCTGTGTATCCTCAGTCATCTATCAAACAACACACACACACACACACGGTCATCCTGTTATTATTTCCTCTGTATTAATGCAGGTTTCCTGCTGCTCTCCATAGACTGATCAATCACAGTTGGCCTCTATTCTGAGCATCTGGCTCTCTGGCTGCTAGGTCTGCCATTTAAAACGCTTTTTTTGTTTGTCTACGAAGCAGAAATGGGGATTAATGACAGTCTTACAATACACCTGTGTGTTGCTTGGAGGCTTGTTACAGTGGAGGAAATGTCAGCGCACTGTAATGAGGCTCTCTGTCATGCAATAAAACAGAATAACAGCAGACAGGAGGTAATTCTCCGCAACTGGAGGGAAACTGTTTTGTTCTATCTTCTCTACTTGTTTAACTTTTGCTGTTGCCCAGTGTTGAAAGATAAATAATATCATGCTAATGTTGTTATCACTAGGGCCTGACCGATATGAGATTGTTAGGGCCCATACCATTATCGATATTAGGGATAAAAACAAATCTGATACCGATATACTGGCCGATATCTTTCTTTTATCTATTTTAGATCTGTAGAGATAGATAGACTTACACACATGTATTATGTTGATCCCTCAAATGCAGTTAACTAACACTTGTGGAAAAGATATACTATGAAGAAAAGACGGTCACTCAACTAGAAAGTTACTGCACACGTACGTGCATCACTGCTTGACACCATGGAGAGTGATAATGTTTGTGATATTCTATAAAACACACTCTGCTGGTGACAGAGAACTGCTGATGTAATCTGATGATTCTAAATGAAATTCTGTTTGACTAGTGAATCAACCTAGTTGTATCGGCATATATCTGTGATAAAAGTAGCTGATACTGACAGTCACTTGATGCTAATGCTTACTAGCGAATGCTAATATTGGCTGATATTATCGGCTGGCTGAATAATCGGTAGGGCTCTAATTGTCACATTATTGAACAGTGGATTAAATGTGTGAATAGTAGGAAGAGGTCATTAACAGTGATTAACATGTGGACAATGATCAACAGTTTTCTTCTGCAGCTCTGCGTGGAGTTTTAGCCTCTTTCTGCTTGTTGTTTTGAATTTTTTAGCCCCCAATGTTACTATTTTGTTCAGTCGCCAAGCTTTCTTTGACTTAAATTTGCTGTTTCCCCGCTCATAAAACAGCAGTTTGACCTCCCCACAGCACAACACAGCACACAAACATCGTGATAGTCCATCTGGTTGAATATAAAAATGGACGGAGGCCAAAAAAAAGCTAAAAGACTCAATAGCGGGTGAATTTTAATCAGTCTTAAGCCCTATTCGCACGGGACTAGTATCACCTGGGGACCTCGATTTAGAAATTATTCCACCACGTCTGTGTTTTAACTCGAATTTACTGACATTATCCCCCGGATATGATGTCAAGTGTTAACCTTTCCTGATTCGGCGTTCCGACCGTGATCTGATTGGTCTGCTTCAGGGCCAAAGTTGTAGCCCTCAACTTCGGGACTCACCCCCGTCACTTTAAGTGGGGTGCAGCAAGTTGTAAACAGACACGGAGAGTCCGGCTTGTTACTTGAGGTGTCGGGCCGTTTATTACGCACACAGAGCTCAAACTGTACATACACTTCAGATGCTGACTAGTTTCTCTGCGCGTTTTCTACTCCGGTCCCCGGCATCAGTGACGTGCCTCTCGCACACACCTGCCGAACACACATTCCCCTCGTTCTCTCTCTTTCTCCTCATTCGCACTGAGCCATTCACAGACAGACATACGCTCGTATAACACAAGGCTCTGTGTAACCTGCGTGTACAATATAGAAACATGTTCCATTTATGTAATGCATCTTATCATCTTTGGAGATTTCTCTCTTCCGATGGATTTGAGCTTGCTCTTTCTGTGAATGGGTCTCCATGCTGTGTAGCTAGATAAACCTCCTGAATCTGCACCCAAAGTGCTGTCAACACTTTCATTTATAATTGCCAACGGAGCCTGCATAATTCTCGACCGGGAAAAATAATAATAATAACTTTATTTATATAGCACCTTTTAAAAAGACAGGTTTACAAAGTGCTTTGACAAACAGCAAGAACAAAACAGATGCAAAATACCAAAAATAATTAAATACAATTCAACAGAAAAGAACCCAAAGTGCACGATACACAACCAGACATATATAACCTGACCATCACAAGAACCATCATAAGAACCATCATAAGAACCCAGGAAACACAAGAACCCAACAACACGAGCTGAGACCAAGAGGACCAAAGATTTAGAAAGATGTAAGAAACTAAGAGATAAAAGCAAATAAAAAGCAATAAGAAGGTAAGAGCAGTAAAAGAAATAAAAACAAGTGGTTAAAGGATCAAAAAACCCAAAACTATAATATTAATAAAAATAAAAATTAACTATAAATACGAAACATAAATAGACAAAGTAAGTAAGATAAGAAATTACCAAGTTAAAACACAAGAGGAGATTAAGATATGAGCATAAATACGAGATAAGACCATAAATAAAAGACAGTAAGAAGTAAAAGAAGATAAAAATAGTAAAACCAGTAAGAGAAGACATTAAGAAGACGACAGCACATAAAAGCAAGTCTGTAAAAGTATGTTTTAAGAAGGGATTTAAAAGAATTGAGGGAATCTGCAAGTCTTATCTCCTCAGGGAGGTCGTTCCAAAGTCGAGGGGCCCTGACTGAAAAGGCCCGGTCCCCTTTAGTTTTAAGTCTCGACTTTGGAACGACCAGGAGGCTCCCACCCGAGGATCTAAGACTGCGGGCTGCCTCATATGGTGTCAGTAACTCTGTTATATAGCTTGGAGCCAGCCCCGTCCGTGCTTTAAAAGTAATGAGTAAAATCTTAAAATCGATTCTAAAACGTACAGGAAGCCAGTGTAATGAAGCTAAAATTGGAGTGATGTGATGTCGTCTGTTACAACCAGTAAGAAGCCTAGCTGCTGCATTTTGGACCAGCTGGAGGCGAGACAGTGACTTATTTGTGATTCCGGAAAAGAGGGAGTTACAGTAGTCAAGTCGGGAGAAGATGAGGGCGTGGATGACCTTTTCAAGGTCTCATTGGGTTAGGATTGTTTTAATTTTGGAGATGATGCGTAGATGGAAGAAGCTTGATCGGACAACTGTTTTGATATGGGATTCAAAGGTGAGATTGCAATCGAATGTTATTCCTAGATTTCTGGCGGTGGGTTGGACATTGGTGAATAAGGGACCAAGGCTGCTCTTTGAGATATGAGTGGTGTTTGGCGGGTTGAATACTATGATTTCAGATTTAGAATTGTTCAGTTGGAGAAAGTTTTGTGCCATCCAGCAGTTGATATCGTTTAGGCAGTTTCTGACAGCAGCTAGGCTCCTAGGGTCCTCAGGTCTCAAAGGAAGGTATATCTGTGTGTCGTCTGCGTAGCAGTGAAAGGAGACATTGTGGCATTCAATTAAGGCAGAAAAAAGGTGCGGAGAACACAACAAAACCAAAAAACTACCCCAAATCACTCACAATCCTGAAATGAATGATAGAATATATCATTCATTAAAGAGGCTTTAGTAGAAGGTCTGTGAATGTAAAGTCACCGTTCTACACGCCTTTCTGAAACAAGGGCCCCTTGCCCTTTCCTTCCATATTAAGGGGCTTGGTGTAAATTGTGGTAGAGGGGATAAAGTCCCTCATACTGTATATGTTTTTGGAGATTTTGAGAGCTCTGTCTGTTTATGTAAATCTTTTAAAAGCAAATCACAAACAGGCTGTTTCTGAAAAGTGAATCGTGGCTGCGCACTTCTGCACTTTTGCCCATGTACCATGCATTTGCACTCTGTATGTTTTATGTATTGTCTGAGAGTTTTAAGTTGAAGTGACTCTCCCTGCAACCACATTTACCTACAGGTACAAATAAAGTAATCTGAACCTGAACCTGAACCTCATTGGTCTAAAGTTAATCAATAATAACTTAATTTCAAGAGCAGCAGTCCCAAAACATTTTGAAGCTTTTATTCAAAAAATAAAATTGTCAGATTCTGCTTAACTGCATTGTGCCAGCACTACGTAGCAGGACGCTGCATTATTCCAGTATCAGAAGAAGAATTTCTCGTCTAATTGCATTGTCTGTTTGTGTGCCTTTTTGTTGCAGATGTCGCTCCTATGAAGACTGCTGTGGGACTCGCTGCTGTGTCAGAGCCCTGTCCATCCAGAGACTATGGTACTTCTGGTGAGTCGCAGTTGGGACTGTGTCTATCGTTTTTTTCCTCTGATCGAGTATGACAGAATGAGCTGCCGTGCTGAAGGCCCATGCAGGCCCCCAAGTGCCACACTCCAATTCATCTGCATGACTTTGCTAAATGTTAAGTGGTAGAAGCTCGGTGATGCGGACGCTTCTCATAAAAATGAATGAATAGATACAATCCATTGTAGCTGATGATCAAGCACGAACGCGCTCAGCAGGGACACGATAACACTCTTCTCCCTGAGTTATTTCTGTTTTATCTCCACTGTGCTCTCCACCCAATTTGTTTTCGGAGAAGGGGGAAAAACACTTTCCATGCTGACAAGGCAAGCTTAACAATTGCTACTAAATGTCAATTTGGCAGAGAATAAGCTTGGTGTGTAAATGGACAGTAGACCAACCTAGCCATAGTTTCATGAAAGTCGAGTACACGTGTGTCTGTATAAAACATGTGTCAAAATGGCAGAGAGCTGACGGGCAACATGAAATAGATGATGAGCCTTAACTTGAACCTTTTTGCAGAAATAGTCATTATAAGGTGGTTCCATACAAAAACAAGAAGAATCCCTTGCAGTTAGCCAAGATCACATAATTAGCCAAAACTGACCAGGGGATGCAGTTTTTTTTTTTTTTTACAATAATATTTACTCATTTATGGCAAAGAAATGAGAGCAGAATCATTCATAGCACTATTTTCAGCCAGATTTGAGCTGACATGATTTGTTTGTTTGCCTTTCACTGGAGAAAGATGGGCAGAAACTTTGCAGCTGAAACAAAATGCCAGTAGTCCGTGTCCATCTGAGAAGTCCTGGCATCTATCCTAGCCGACACATCATGAAACCCGGCACTGGTTTTCCCCAGAGTAGCCGGAAGTGACTGTACAGTAAATCCAGACTTAGTTCTTGGAGACGCCAGCCAAATTCATCAAAATGTCTGCACCTACACACAAACATCTTATTTTATCAAGAGCTCAGATTTGGGCTTTTCTGATGTTGCTAGAAGGGCGTATGTTCACAAGTTTTGTCACAAGACAACGTATCTGCTTCTGATATGAACAACTAATGAGACGAGCTATTGTGATTTAAGATCACAAAGTGGTTTGTAATATGAATCCAGAAAAGAAATCACACATCTGAAGTTTTTCTGCCATCAGAGGAGAGGACGACATGACTGCATAACCCTGTGAACCTTTCTGATTCTGAGTGTTCACCATTTTGCCCACTGTTCAGTGCTGCATTAAGCAAAATGAAAATAAATAAAAAATAACATGGCACTGAGAGACAGAGTAGAGAAATAGCTTTTTATGGACACATCACCTCAGGGAACACAGTTTTTATTGAACTGTGTAATTCAGCGAGATGAGGGATTGACAGCGGGTGGGTCAAATATACCTGACAAAACAATACCCTTGTTTGCCGCTGTGTGCAACCAGGTGTGACTCTGCTGTGACAGGTCATGGAGCAGGTACCTCTGTGCCTGCCTGCTTCATTGCAGATAATACCTGAAAAGGGTTCCCGACTAGATGCTTAAATGGAATTGAAACCCGGAATAAAGTCTGATCTCTTTCCACTTTCCTTCCTCTCCATAGAGTCTTTCTGCTCCTGCTGGACCTACATGGGTGTATTGTTGTTGTTGATTCAGTAAAAGCTCAAAAACGTCCTTTTTTTTTTAAATCCAGGGTGCTGCTGATGATGGGAGTATTGTTCTGCTGCGGTGCTGGCTTCCTGATCCGCAGAAGGATGTATCCCTCCCCTCTGAGAGACGAGCCAGCCTTCAACGTCTCCTTCACCAGGCACCCAGTCAACTCACCCGGTACAGTAGTAAACATAATGACACAAATGAAAAGGCAAACACAATACCTTCAACCACATATAAAGGGCACCATATGCAGTATAAGAAAATAGAAAATGTGTTTTACATGTCTACTGTTTTAGACAGAACATTGAGGTGATTGTTAATTGCGGTGCAGCTGGACTACCACAGCAGAGGCAATTCATATTTGAAGGGTCTGCATGGCGGTGCATCAGGTTAGCGCTGTTGCCTCACAGTGAGAAGGTTCCTGGTTCGAATCACTGTCGGAAAGAGCATCTCTGTATGGAGTTTGCATGTTCTACCTGTGGGTTCTCTCCGGGTACTCCTGCTTCCTCCCACAGTCCAAAGCTCCATTCTCGTTAGGTTAATTTGTGACACTAACTTGCCCGTAGGCATGAATGAGAGTGTGGATGGTTGTCTGTCTCTATATAGCCGTTTTCACATATATGCCTGCTTCGGATATTCTCCTCACCTGGCTGTTCACATATACACCTCACAGGTGAGCAGAGAAGAACATACTGATGAACAGAAAACATAATGCAGCGGTCTCATGTATACACTCTATGCACCATGCAGCACTCACAATATATAAACGTAACCACCCCCTCCCATTGGCTTGAGGTGAATTCTCCAGAGAATATCCTGCTGCGTTCTCACATCAGCTCACACAGATTTGTTGCTGAAAAAATACTATAGGGGTCTTGCAGGAGAAACTCCCGGTGAAGTCCGAACGAAACATTTGGTTGTTTGCATTCACACACATACAGCTCCTCCTGGAAATATCAGTCGTTTCTTTTGTTTTCTGCAAGTTTGAAAGCACTATTTGTCAATCCTGTGATTGACCAGTCCAGGGTGTATCTGCCCCCCGCCCAATGACAGCTGGGATCAGCTCCTGCCCCCTGCGAAAAGCGGTATAGATAATGGGTGGATATATTTGAAGGTATTCAGAATACAAGTAATATTGTTGTAATATTGTCATTATTAGATAATATATTTTGAATCATGGGGTGAGTTAAATTCCTTCTTTTCAAACAGAGTCATTTCCCATACTTATCTAATCCTGTTCATTGTGACCAACAGTGTGGTCTGAAAGGATACTTCATTAAAAACTCTGGATTTTGGAGAAAAGTAGAGCAGCTGATAATATGAGTCAGCCAAGCAGAACATTAAGAGCTCCAGTAATAACCTCCATGTAAAAGCAAATTCTGCAGGAATACTGAACACTAGAGAGAAGTCCCAGAGGAGGTCATCATCACTGGTTTCTCTCTGATGAACTCCAAAAAGAGTCTCTTTCAAAGGTTGCTGCCTCTAATCATTGCTGACATTCTGCTATGAGCATATGAGAGCTATGAGCATTTCATCAGAGTCCTTTCCAGGCTGTGTGGACTGTTTCCAAAAATGTAACCTCTAAAGACAGAGCTAAATGGAAAATCTAAGTGATGTAACCGTGCAAATGTTCAACATCAAACCATCAGCAAGACTAATAAGTGTTGGACACAACTGGAAGTTACAACAGGAATATTCCCTGAAACAAAAGGCCAACCAAGAGCTGGACTTTTGGTAAATGCAAGTCCTTGATCAAGATGAATTATTTTAATATGAACACTGCCTTTCAGAGTGAAGCCAGATAAAGAAGTTAATGGGGCCTCATTCACCAATATCTTCTGTAGCGTTTTCGTACAATTTTTTTTTTAAGAAGATTTCAAAGAAGACGCTCCGTTTGATTCACCAATGTGCTCTTAAATGACTGAATTGTTGGCAGCTGCGTTCTTATCTTCTTGTGCTCATGTTGTTCCCAATTAGCATAGGTAACCGCCTACTAATGCCCTGGCACTACTGGCATGGCCCTGAAACACAGAAACCCATGCTGGTAGCGCAACAGAAGCTTGTGGAGATGTCTTAATGGAGAGCCCAATATGGCGCCGGCAGAGCAACGGACCCCTTACAGAGAAGAAACTTGATCAGTTGTGAAGTGGAGGTACTACTTCAGGAGGTCAGCAGAAAACAAATTGTTTGTAGCCTGACTTTTTAGCTCAATGAATAGATTACAGGGCAACGGGCTCAAGGTGAGGCATGACTTTATATGTCCTTTCTTAATGACAGTTTGAGTTTTTCTGTGTACAGAAAATATATGAGAATGTAAAATGTCTATTAATAGCCCAGGCTTTTATTTAATTCAGTCTTTGAAATGACCCTGCCTTTTTAGGGGGGCAGGCGACAATGTGAGACTGTTTTTTTATTTTACCAAAACCTGTGCACAGCAAAGATGGGACAAAAGGATATTTAAACATGTACAAATTAGGATATTAACAAACAAATTGAATAAATTCTACACTAGAGGATCAGATCATCTGCATAACCATGATGGACAATTTGAGAAGATTTCAAAATAAAAGCAACATGTCGACTAGAAGGCAACTTATGGCTCTGACACACCAAGGAGATCGTCGGCCGTCTGTCCTAGTTGGACCATCAGGTCTACGCCCTAGTTTTTGCGGTGTGTCCGTCTTTGTCGCTACCAGTCGGCCCCTGTTGCCATTTTTTTTGGGCCTTTTCGACATGTTGAATTGGCATCTGTGAGAGGAATCTCTTTGATTGGCTGTCAGGAGGTTTAATTTATCTCCAGCTCTCACAGGTTCAGGAAAGCCCCTTGAGCATGCTGTAGTATCCATGCTTAGTATCAGACATTATTCTCCATTAGTAGGCTACCTATAATACGAGTGGTGACAGACAGCGGTGTGAAAATGGTCTTCTCTTATCATAACAACGGACTACCGCCGCCTGCTGGCATGGAGAGTTATTTCCTCTCACATGTGCAGAATGTACATGGTGGTTGGCCGTCAGCTGTAGTCTTTGCGGTGTGTTCTAGCGCAAGACAAAAGGCGACGCCACAGGCGGCCTTCATCGCCACTAGTTCTTTGCCGTCTGCTTGCTGTGTCAGGGCCTTTAAACCTCTTTTTTTTAAGAAATGATTACAGGTCTGAACCATGACTGACTTGATTCATTGTGTGTCGATTTTGGTGACAAAGAGGCACCTCTCATCTCTTTGTTTCTTTTCACCCAGTTCTTGTGTAAGTCGTGTTTTGTGATGAAAAGCTTTCTTAAAACAGTCAAGACATATCACTCACAAATTCTCACAAAAATTCACAAATTTTTGCTGTGGAAAATGTAAAGAAAGAAGAAGCTGTTTCTGCAGCGAGCTGTTAATCTCCTTTTCTGAAACGTACTCAGCAACAGCTTTAAAAAAATACTATAAAGAAATAGTAAATGTATTCGCTTTGTTTTGTTTGCTTTTGTAAGTAACACAGAGGCTTTAGAATTAAAGACACAGTATGTATATTCCACCACCACCAGGGGGCTCTCAATCAAAAAGATGACATTGAGGCTGACGGGGAATCATGGGAGTGATACTCCTCCCCCCACCTCCTCACTCGAGCTTTGAATAAAAGATAAAGTAAAATTCAGATGATACTTAACATTACTTGTTCTCTTTTTGTTCCAGTTTCCCAACAGCCAGGGAGTATGCAAGGCTTCGGGGTCAACGGGATGACAGGCGGTGACCCAGGGGTTACCATGACACACCCTGCGTACCCCGCTCAGCCCGGCCCTGCACATATGATGATGGCCTCCTATCCTCCACCTCCATCATACTGCAACCACCCACCCCCATCCTATGAACAGATATTTCAAAACAGCGACAAGAAGTAATATACACGAGAAACGTACAAAATGGAACTCGACGAGGATAAGCAAAGAAAGGAGGCATGTAGAGGCTGAATATTCACAAGGTTCACATGAAGATGAGGACGGGGAGAGCTTGCCAACTCTTTTGCAAAATGAACTGTTGAGGACGTAAGACTTTAAGAACACACCATTTTTTTTGTCCTGCAGAAAAAGACAAAAAGATGCACAGTAACTAGATCAAGATGCACAGAAATACCCTCATCCACTCACATACAGTGCTTCTTCATCTGAAGTGCTCCATGTACTCTTCATTATTGTGAATCCATGTGTACAGTGACCCTCTCAGCCTTTGTTGATCTGAAGACTTGCAAGAATTGAACCATTAGTTAGGAGGTTTTGGATTCACGTCATGCCACCTGTCCCCACTTCCCCTTTCAATGCAGCTAAAGCTAAAACGGTGCAGAGCCCAACAGAACATCACAGTCAAACTCATTGTGTAATAAAATGCTGGGGTTTGTATGTATTAACATACAGTTTTTTTCATAATTGTGAACTGAATAGCTGAAAAATAAGAAAACAAATTAATCAAAAGACATTGGGAGTCACATAAGAAAGCTATTGCAAGTATGTCAAGAACTTATTTCCTATCCAGCATTTTACTGCAAGATGGGCTCTTAACTAAATGATGAGTTCTTGATGAATTTTTTATAACAGTATGTGTAGTCCAGTTATGTAAAGACATAATGAGCTGTACCAGTAGTCACAGGCTTGTTCTCCTGTTAGAGGCAATGTTCCCCACAAGATGAGTCAGACATGAACAGTGACGCCGAGATGGAGCAGAGGCTGATCGTATGCCAATCAGGTTTTAACCAAATATAGAGTCTCAGTGGTGTTTCACTTGATGATTTGTACACTGCTGCTGTTGAACATTTGATAATAAAATAGCATGACATGCTTAATTTTAGATACTGTATAACAGTTAGTTTAAGCTACGACTACGGACTGTGTAAAACATGGATGTAGTCTCAGCAATGTCACCCACTGATTTCTTAAGAGGCATTTTAAAGCCAATCCATTGGCCGTCAACATATCAGAAATGCTTTCTCCATCAAACATTCGGTCAATCAAAGAAATGAGCTATTGATATCGAAGTCATCTTTTGAACCAGGCTGCGAACATGTTTATTTCTGCTGTAAAATTTGCATTTTAATATTGGACCTAATGGCGCTTCCTGGGTTTTTGCAGCCGGCCTCAAGTGGACACTCGAGGAACTGCAGCTTTTTGCACTTCCGCATGGACAAGTTGTATAATCTAAGCATTTTTTCTACACTGAAGGTTGCCATTTGGCAATAACCTTATGTCATCTGGTGGATAACCGGATGAATTTGCCTCTCTGGCTACTTATGAGTTCCAAACAGCTAGCATAGCGAATGTAGCCTTCGATGGTTTTATCATAAATGCTAGCTATATGCTAGGACACACTTGTGTTATTTAAACTTGATAATGATCAGATACAATTCAAAAGACAGAAAACTCTTAGGTGTATGGTTGCACCAGCATTTAAAGTGTTAGAAATAATTGAAACATAATGAAAAAATTAAAGACTTGGTGACTTCAAAAGCAAACCCAAATTTTACACAGCTCTACTTCATCTTTACAGACCAAAAACTAGTTGTTTTGAACGACCTGACCTCCCAGACAGAGGAAGTTATTCTTAGCTTGTTAGCTCTAGAGGAATGGTTTTCAGTCAGTTAGGAGACAGTAAGCAGCAGTTTGAGACAAGTGGAAGTAAAATACCACTAGGAGTCAGCAAGTAACACTTGAACAAGTGGGCGGCCATCAGCCACTTTTCCATTGTTGCGCAACGGCATGGACATACTGACATGATGTGACATTGCACTGTAGGCCTATCATATGGAAAACACTTTTTTCTCATTCATTAAATGCAGAGGTAGTTGAAGGATCAGTTTGCCATGAATAATAATATGTACTGATTTTTAATTAAAATATTGGATGGATGAAGAGAAGTGGATGCAAATGGCTGTTTTTCTGCTCTCTCACTCATGCTGATGTTGTGGTTGACAATTATTGTGTTTTATAGGAGATGCAGCAGCGATATGTGCCACTCACCTGCTCAACCAATCCATGCCAATCGCTCGAGCATCAAGCAGCTCATGGCAACTTTGGGCAATCACAGCATGCAACCTCTCTCCAGGGATTTGAAAATCAAGATCCATTGCTTAAAACTTGATGCTTTTGTGTCGTCATCCATAAAGCCAAACTAGGTTAAACTTCATATGTTCTCCATACACTTAATGTAAAAATATTTATTTAATCAGAAGAGGCAGCAAGAAAACGTGCAAAATTTGCTGATTTCTAAAAATCCAGGAGTACTACAATAGAGTTGATAAGATAACAGTTTGTGAATAAAGAAGTCAATTGCAATGAAAACTGTTATTTAAAAGTGTTATTAGAGGTCTCTGGTGCAAATCAGAGGAGAAACAAGCCAAATGGGAGAAGACAATACTAACAAGATGAAGAAAAAAAAAAACTGTGTTTGCAGATTCATCAACCAGAAATGAAATGTGTCCAATATTCAGATCAAATGTGGTAAGAAAGAACAAGAACACAGTGTACCTGCACCTTTTCATTGCAAATTACAAGGGTTGTTATGAAGTGCTTCTAATCCAAATTTGAACACCTCTAACGCTCATAATTGTTTTTTCTTTGTTAATTTCACATTTAAAAGCCTCAAATCCCTGCATGCAGCTGCTGTTCACCAAAAACTGGTTCCATTACACGTGTTGTTATAACACTGCTGTGCTCAGATGAAACTGATGGCATACAGCATGGTAAACGTGGCCTTGAAGAAAATGTGTTTCTGAACAGATCTAAGCTAGCTGTAAAATGTTTTATTGATATAACATCCTCAACTTCAACTCAGAATGATGAACTGTTCTTCGATATCTGAGATTTGACTGAACCACATACACATACATTATTTTATTATTATTGTATGATTAGCAGTAGTACTGTTTATGCAAAGTTGGATAACGTATTGAAAAGTAGGCTGTGCTCATTACGATGGTTAAGTAATGCAGAAGAGGTAAAGTAATAATTCAGAGTACATGTATGAGCAGAGAGTGAACCTACATTTCTTTTTTATTCATGTCCACGTCATTTATTTATACACCTCCCCTGGTGTTGTGGGTGTTACATTGAACATAATTATACCTCTGCATAGTGATGGAAGGAAACTACACACACCTTATTTTGAATAATTCAGCATCTTTGTGTGCTGAGAGAGAGAGAGAGAGAGATAGATGTAGTTATCTTTTCTGAGACTTTGCTCACAGCAGGAGGTCGATCCTTTTCGTAGTAGAGATGACAGAAAAGTCAGCAGGTTCAGAGGCAGACAGATCTCTCTAAAAACAGGAAACCCAACACAATGCATTACATCAGTCTGCTATCACACTGATGTTGAATACCCTGACCTGCTTATCATAAAATGTGTACAAACTCACAAGATGATGGCATATCTAAGTGAGTTTAAACCTGTATATGTACAACCAATATTATTTATGCTATTAGGTAAAGATACACTAGACTGGAAACATAAATTCAGGGTTGGCCGGGCAACTAATTGGACTATTTCTCCACCATTTTCACTAACTTCTGGACCCCCCCACCATGATGCCTGGCAATTTAGTATAGAGCAAGAAAAAGTATTTCATAAAGTACTTAAAACATAATGCAATGTACTTCCAGAATAAACAAATGTACAGGTAGGTGCATTTTCATACCAGTCAGAGTTTGTTTATACCCAGTTGTTATAACAAATAAACTAACTAGTTGCTGGCTGAAGCACACTGGTAAAATGGTAAATGGCCTTGAGCTTGAATAGCTTTGTTTTTAGTCTTCTGACTACTCAAAGCGCTTTTACAGCGCAGGTCACACCCATTCACACACTGATGGTAGAGGTGGCTATAAAGTCACCATCGGAAGTAACTAATCCCATTCATACGCCTCGTCAGCAACTCTGAGCAGGGAAGGGACTGAAACTTTTATCACAGTGAGGAGATGTGGTTGACACTGTTTCTAGGTATGACACATGTTTTTCAGAAGCTGTGATTGGTTAAACCAAAGACATGGAGAAAAAAGTCAATCATAGAATCTAGTCAGACATTGTGTAATTATAAACTCTATGGAATTAGCATCTGTGTGATAATTTGTAAGATGTGCTTTAAAAGTATAGCCTACACAAAGTTTGCAATCACATGCTCAATTGTGCAGCAGCTTCATGCTGATCATTACATAAGCATGTGAAGAGGTTTAATTAGTGATTGGATGCACCTGTGGAGGTAACCACATGTACAGACTCTCAACATGCATGTCTCACTTTGTACTGAAAACAGGCGTAGATGGATTGAAATGTCTGTATTAATACTTGTGTATGTGTTCAGCCCAACTGTGATTCAATAAGAATATCCTTCATGTCATGTTTGGAGAACATTTATCCATTTTCTCCTCAGCTTGAGAAACTCTTCATCCTGTGAAAAGTCCTTCTCACTACTCCTAACAGTTTTACACCTTAGGAGCTCTCTTTGTGAATAACTTTCATCTTTAAAACGATATAGTCTTCACTTTAAGGTGAAATTCTTAGATGTCATGATTTTAAGAATTTTCTTAGAATTTGTGAGGGAATTACCCATAGTTCATAGCATTGAGACGTGAAACATATGATTCCCCGGGGAAGCCCACAAGGGCGGAAAGGTAAAAAAACACCATGAAATGAAATAAAGGGAGAAACAGCAAATAAGCAGGAAGGTGAAACCACGCTGTATATATATATATACACACAACAAAGAAATTTATATATCGGCCTATATCAAGTACAACTTTTTATAAGCACGATGGCTGTGAGTGAGTAAAGTAAAAAACATAAAACAAGCTTTTGCCACATGACATCATGTAGTCATGATTACAGAGAAGTTGCAAAGTGCTGTCCCATTCTTATTTAACCATTGGAGCCCTCGCAGCCTCATGCAATCAATCACTTTCCAGGTGACGTCACTTAAGTCTGTGAGGGCTTAGGGAGGACATCGAGATTCAGCCAATAAAAGCCAACTGTCAACATCCGACATCTGAGTTGAATTCACCATGTGGACATGATGCTATGGGCGAAGGAGGCGAGCCAGGGGGAGAACATGGAGAAGACGCTTGTTTCTCCTGCTGGCCTCGATGGGAGAGGGGGGTTTATGTTATTTTACTGGCAGTAGTTAATAGTCAGGTTGGTTATTTAATTGACAATTTGGTCAGTGTATGAAGTTTGAATACAGTGTGTTTACATGAGAATGAATATAAATAAGTATCATGAAGCCGATCACACATAAATCCCTGCAGCAGGTTATGTTAGCTGTATCGACAGCTGGCTGGAGTTGGTTATATCATTATTTACTATTATGCAGTTATATAGTGTTTATCTTGTACTTGACCTTAAACACGTACATACTGAAAACATGTTCATGTCATACACACCAAATCATTCATTGTTTGCAATTGACAAATAACATTATGTGCGATTATTGTCTGAGGGAGTACAGCTGAAAAGAACTGTATGCAATGTTTTTAGTCATTTGGTTTTGTCGTCGATATGACATACTTGCATGAACTTAGCCTATTGTAAACTGAATTATTACAGATTCTAGCTCAGAACCTTCTTTTCCCCACAGAATACCAGGGGAGCCAAATGAACCTCCAGGTACCACTCCTGAGGTTGTACTTTGGTGGTTAAGATACCAAGCCACATTTCCGTCTGAGCAGGATGCCTTCAATTGACTCATTGCTACATCGGTGGAGGACCACTCTACCCCCGGCTGGGGCAGAGAAGTGAAGATGCTGGTGTTCAATTACTGGCTGGCTAGAGCCACATCGTATCGTGTGGTGGCAGAGGCTTTTGCAATACTAAAGCAAAGGGTCTGTGACTTGGTGCACAGGGCCAGCAAGAGGATCCTGGGCGTTGTGAAGCGGGTGATCCGTTTTCCCACCGGTGCAGAGTTTGACGTAGTTGGCGCCGGTTTTTGTTC
This sequence comes from Labrus bergylta, assembly GCF_963930695.1. NCBI lineage: Eukaryota > Metazoa > Chordata > Actinopteri > Labriformes > Labridae > Labrus > Labrus bergylta. The sequence goes on from NC_089214.1 coordinate 15,803,234, forward strand.
GCCTGGAGAAGTCGGCAGTGTTTGGTCGTGTGACTCGCAGTATTTATGGCTGCCATGTGAGAGTGATCGCACCAGCAGCACCCGAGCAGGCATACTTCAACCGCAAGCTCTTCCATTCTGTCCAGTTCCAGGCCATCTGTGACCACAGGGGGGAGTCCCTGGGGCACTCTGATGTGTACGTTCATCAGCTGTACCAACCTGTGCCTGGGTATAGAGGACCTAGAAGTCCATGTTGATGATCAGGACCCTGATGCTCCAGCTAATCCTCAGGTGGCCTTCAGGATCAGTTTGAAACTGCAGTCTATGTTCCTGCACTGTGTGATAATGACTAAACCACTTGAACCTCACATGCCCATTGTTTGTCACTTAACACAACATTACTCAATGCACTATTCACCCTCCACTCATCACTGTCACAGCATTTTTATTTTATGCAGGGAAGCTAATGATCCAACACACTTAACATGTAAAAAAAAAAAAATGACTTGGTGATAATAAAGACTTCTTTAGAAAATAACATGAATAGATTATTTATATTTAGCTTTGTATAAATATGCTGTTTATCATTTAAAGTTTAAGTTCATTGTGTATTTTCAGTTTAACCTAATTTACAATTCTCATCGACCTCCTTCACATGGATGACATTTATCATCAGGGCCCGTATTCACAAACATTCTGAGAATCCTCTCAGAGAGCTCCTAACTTAGCCTAAAAATTCCTAGGAAGGAGTCTTAACCTGGGAGTGATTTAGGAACAATCTCAGAGCAACTCTGAGCAAAGAAGAGACAGAAACTTTTCTTAGTGAGGAGGCGTGGTCGACCCCGTTGCTAGATATGACACGTTTTTTCAGAAGCTGTGATTGATTAATCAAAAAAAAAAAATTGAGATAAAAAGTCAAACATAGAATCTAGTCAGACATTGTGTAATTATGAACACTTTGAAATGAGCATCTGTGTGATAATTTTTAAGATGCACTTTTAAAGTATACAGCCTACAAGATGTTTGAAATCACATGCTCATTTGTGCAGCAGCTTCATGCTGATCATTACATCATCATGGTAATGATTAATTCTTAATTAGTGATTGGCTGCACCTGTGGAGGTAACCACATGTAGAAAAGCTCAACATTCATGTCTCACTGTCCTGGAAACAGTCATGAATTGAAATGTATGCATACACATTTGTCTGTTGGGCCCAACAATGATTAATAGTAATCTTCATGTAGCATCAGGAGAACATTTTTCCATTTTCTCCTCAGCTTGAGAAACTTGTAAGTCTGTAAAGTCCTCTTCACTACTCCTAACAGTTTTACACCTCAGCAGCTCTCTTAAGGGCTAAGAAACTTTTATTGAATAACCTTCATCTTTACAAGGATCTCGTCTTCACTTTAAGGGGACATTTTTAGAAAATGCCCTGATTCTGAGGATTTTCTCAGAATTTTGTCATTAGGGGAAACTCTTAATACTTAGGAGGCTCATGAATATGACCCCCAGAAAACACTAATATGTACATGTAAAAGAACAATAAGCAACAGATGCCAGGGAGACCTTAACGCTTATGTGTTATTACAAGTAATAATATCACTACCCAGCACCCTAAGTTATACTTTCGGAGACTGGCAATGGAGAACACACACAAAAAGTTCTATGTTGGTGTTTATATGCACACACAGACAACTAGAGAATCTACAGGAACAACCACTCACTACCTCTGAAGGTGAGATAATGAGCAACACAGAGCACTCGAGACTCAGAGTATATTTAAGCTCCCCACACCTGAACTTAATCAAGGCCAATCAGTCACACACACACCTGACTGCAGGGAGTCGATTCTCTCACCACTGAATGAATGAAAGAGACTTTATTTTGAACCAAAAATTAAAACAAGATGATCACATCAAAAAAGTGTCCGAAAAGGAGTAGAAGTAAGTAAAACTTATATCCCTACCACTTTATCACTTTTCTTCTTTAAGTTTAGGCTATATATTATTCCAACAAATCCTCACAAATACAAAAGTATGCCTGCAGTTTGTTTGCCACCTAAAATAAATAAATAACAATCCCAGCGTATTTACAATCCTTAGATCCACCCAGTGTTGCAAAATATACCGGAATACCCCAGCTTTTCCTCTTCCATATAATGTTCCTTTTAAAAATATATTTTTATTTGTTCTTTGTTCCAGCTCTTCACCTACCCCATTCCACAAATCCACCCTGTACCCTGAAATACACGCACTCTTCTTCGCTGTATAAACACATTGATTTTGGCTTCTTAAATCATAACCCCCCCCCCCCGCCACAAAACATGTTTTGAATGTTACCCGGAAGTTTGTACTTTAAACATGGTTATTGCCGTTTTAAATTTGACCAGGTCTACACATTTCAATGCATGTGATTTAAAAACAGTGTGTTCCTGAGTTCCCTATACCCCTACCTTGTGTATTATCCTGATGGCTCTCTTTTGAAGTATGCATAATGGTTGTGCGTTGCTTTTGAAAGTGTTGCCCCAAACTTCCACACAATAATCCAGATATGGTAATAAAAGTGAAGAATACAGAATGTGCAGTTTATGGTCCAGTATGTGTTTTGTTTTCCCTAATACAAACCATGCTCTTTGCCAGCTTTGATCGAACATGATTAATCAGTAGATTTTGTGATCTAAAAGCAGTATTGACTGACATGCTTCTCAATAAAATTATCCAACCTTCTAATGAACAGTTTTCCCAGTATTTTAGAGAACTGACAGATTAATGATACAGGCCTGTAGTTGAAAGAATGTTGTATATCCCCAGCTTCATGTAAAGGAATAACTTTAGCAGTTTTTATTTTTTGTGGAAATGTGCCAGTTGTGAATGATGCTTTAAGGATTGTATCCCCCGATCTTTTTTATTTACTATTTAAAACAACTTTAAATTTTAAAGCAACAATAATTATCGCAATGTATCTTTTCTCAGTGTTTTCCTGCACTGTGCACGGTGCTTCTGATTGTGAAATGTTCCTCTTTTCAAGTATGGGTGGAGTCAGTAGCTCAGTCTGTAGGGACTTGAAGTGGGAGGGTCACTGGTTCAAGTCTGTAGCGGGAGATGTGCTAGGTCTTCTGAGGTGTCCTTGAGCAAGACACCGAACCCTAACAGCTCTGGTGCGCTCCCTGTGTAGCAGCCCCTCTCTGACATCTCTCCATTAATGCATGTCCACAGGTCCTGTTAGTCCATTTGTGTATTTTGGGCCTTTGTAGACAATATAGAATAATTACATCCCAATAAACCATCTGGTTTCTTAAACTTTCACTTAGGATCAAAATTCTGCCTTTAATTTGAAATAAAGATAATTTTCGATATTGATTGAAATGAACATTTTTTATTGTGATAACATTTTTAGCCATATCGCTCATGTGCTATCAGTAGCTGTATTCATTATTTACCCCAGTACTTGTAAAACCTCACCTGAATTCTTTGTGCAAACTAATTACCCAACAAGCAGATTAAAAAGAACAACGAAGACATCTGACTTTTCACCGTGTTGGCTGTCACTGAAGCTCAGGAGTTTAATGAAGAAAATAAACACACACATTAATTTCTGACACCAATTAGTCTGACAACAAACCAGATCCACAGACAGTGACAAAGGTCAAACACTCCAATACAAGTCACCACCAAACACATTAGGACCACTGAAACAGGAGGACACAGTCTGACAGATGAACACAGGCGTTTCTTTATGTGACATCATCCTCATGCAAAGACATTCATGACAGATCTCTGCCATGGAATTAGGCATTACTGTGCATTCATGTGCTGTCTGAAAAAATGGGATTACCATTTGCTTTTACAAAAAAAATATCCCCCATGACACATGGAGCTGTGATTGGTTGAAAATTGTGAAACTACCTAAGGTGAAAAGTCTGAGTAAGTCGGCTGAGAAAAGGCTAAATACAGAATGAAATGTAGCGTTTCCATATTGTTTTAAGAGCATTTTTAAATCCTAAAAAATGTTTTAAAATATGTCCAAAGTCTTCTCAGTTTGTGGTTTCTGCAAATAAAATACATAAAACATAGTGAGCCTGCTTTGATTAAAACGTTACATACTGCTTGATATATTGATCTGAGGGTGCAGACATTGATAAATATGGCTAAACAAGTATGATATTCCAACATTATTAACACCTGTGTTCTTCAGCCGATAAAACTGGACAGAAAAAAAAAAAAAAAAGATTCCAGGCCACCCCCAACAATGCCACCCATTATGAAAATCACCGTGACTCATAATACATCATCAATTTGAGGTAATCCCAAACTAAAATATTTATTTTCATATAGTTCTGATGTTGAGCTGAAAGCCAACGCATGCTATTAGATGCAAGCTAACAAGCTAGCTCGGCTTCAGCAGAAATGCCATCAATGCAAACAAGGCTTTTCTACCTTGTGATCTAACACCCACTTTAAATCCTTTTTTCAGCACAATACAGGCAATCCAAATGATTAGACACTTGTCACATTGTGGGGAAATAACACTGGATAGCTAACGAAGCGAAATGCTAACAACTATAATTTTTGCTTTCAGGGAGGAAGCCTCGCATTGTTGCTGTTAATTTAACCACAATGTGTTTAAATTGCAACGTTCATTAAACATATGCTTTTTTAGATAAATTGCATAAAGTAGATGTTAGGTCAACCATCAAACTGCATTAATTGTTTTTTTTTGCATCCTTAGTGTTTGTTTTGACCAGAGCCTGACTGATTAATCGGCCAGCCGATAACATCGGGCCGATATCAGCAGTGACTATCAGTATCGGCTAATTTTATTGCAGATATGTGCCATTATTACTCACCATTATTTACCAGGTTTATTTTCCTTTGAGTTTAATTGTAATAAACTAGTAGTTCTCTTTCACCAGCAGAGGGCGCTATGTGGACTGCAACAAGCATTGTCACTCTCCAGAGTGCCAAGCAGTGATGCACGTACACGCACAGTTACTTTCCAGTGGAGTGACCATCTTGTCTTCATTATATTGTTCAACTTCACCAAAAGTTATTTGATAACTGCATTTGAGGAATCAATACAATAAATATGTATATTTATATTTCTCTTCAGATCAAACATAAGATCTATGAAAGATATCGGCTCATATATCGTTACTGGATTTTTTTCTCCCCAATAATGATATCACCATCGGCCCCAAAAATCCATAACAGTCAGGCCCTAATTTTGACATGCATACTGTATAACTCAGTCAGAAACTCTATTCACTAAAATAGGGACACACTGTTAGCCATTGCAAAACATAAGCCCTCTGTTTGATTTCAACACTCCCTTCGCTTATCAACATAAAAGGTCCCCCAAAAATAAATTAAATGAAGGACAAAATGCAGACATAACAATGTTTGATACAGAAGCTTTAGTAAACACTTAGTAGACTGGTTTTTAAAGGGCAATCAAATATTCTTAATGTGCCTCCAAAGGCTTTCAAATATGACCTTCTCCTCTTTTGAAAAAAGGACAAAATAGCTCACATAAAAAATAAAGAACTCAAATTCATGTTATTGGTTGGCTTTACAAAAGTCAGGCAATCTTGAAAACAATATTAAAAGGTGCTTTGACCTCTTCATGAAATGTGAACGACAGAGAATATTTCGCCCACTATGTGACACACACCTGAAGAACTGAAACAGCACAGCTACAAATACAGGCAGAGGAAAGCACTACTTTGACAGGACATGAGGCACAAAGAGCCTTTACAGTGAGCATGCAGAGGCATAGAAATACCAAAACAGCTTTAACACACACACACACACACACACACACACACACACACACACACACACACACACACACACACACACACACACACACCCTCTTTCTTGGCCTAGGTGCTACCATATTAAAGGCTGAGGGCGTTGAGTGTGTTCTTCTGTGTCCAAGCCAGTTGGAAAATTGTGGTGGGCGAAGAGGACAAGATTTGACGGTGTTCCTCTAACATGCCCCACAGGGTGCAAGTGTCCATATTCAAGAGGAGAAACATCCAATAACATCCTCTGCTTCAGTCCAGATACTGCTTTTTTTTTTCACTGGATTGAAAACATTCAACCTGTCTTTAGTCCTAAAATAATTTCCCTTTATCCTTTTGTACATATTTAAAAAAAAAAAAACAACCAAACATATGGTTACTCCAGCAAACAACTGCACTCATTCTGCTCTGTTCAATCCTTAATTTGGCTGTTCCTGATAACCAACGTTGAGCGCTGTACTACAAACTCAGCCTTTCCCCCTTCCTCATCCTCATCAGCTGGCAGGTCAAAGTTCAAATGCAGGGAAACAGGACGCTTCAGGCTGCGCTATCTCTGACAGGTAGTAGATGGCTCCTGCCATACCTGGGGGGGAGAAACACAGCTATTATTGCCAGCTGATTTCACATTCGATTCAGTTCTTAAAACAGACATATTCCTCTGAAGTCAAGCTCAGGGTGGGAAGTGCGAATGCTCAAAAGATTCATGTATGCTTTGCTCCTGGTGACAAATCTATAAATGTAGGAAATCTGACAATTCGTTATCATTTCTCCTCTTCTTGATGGATGAGAGTCTGAAGAGACAATGGATAGTGACAGTCTGGAGATTTTTTCTTTCCATGGTTTATTTTTAGGCTTCCTCTGTATTTTATTTTAGAGATAGGACAGTGGAACTAGGAAGAGAGATAGTGGAGAACGACATGTGGGAAAGGAGCGATGGGCTGGACCCGAACCTGGGGCCGTCCGCTCAGAGGACCACAGCCGCCCCGCACATGGGCCTGGCGCACCAAACACCAGGCCACGGGCGCCTCGACAAACATCTCTCAGGTAAAACAACATACAGTATATATATATCTGTGTCGCTTGTCCTGCTCAGGGTCGCACGAGGGGAGAAGCAGGTGAAAAACAGTTACTTTCTTCAGCTTATGTTGTTATAACCTGCAACTAACAAACTCTTTGAAAGACCCCAGGTATAAAAATGTATCTGCAGTGTGATGCTTCCAGTTGTGTCTTTAATTGTTCTATGACAGCCAGAATTACACAGGATGCTGCATAATTGGCTGTTGATGGAAGAAGATGTACTATTTGTAGTGCAAAATAAAGGCCGTAAATAAAAACGATGGTTGTTCTTTCAACGGAAGAGAAACGTCAACACTGTTAGTAATGCTGAAAAAGTGAAATATCAAATATTCAGTACCTTCAAAAAGAGAGTAGGGTCTGTCTGGAATGCGACAGCCATGTGTACCGTAGTCCAAACACCACTCAGCAAACTGTGGAAAGAAAATTACATTTTTATAGAAATCCCTTCAACATTTATCTGTATGAGAATGAGAAAAGGAAAACCAAGTAAAAGTCTGACTGCTTCCCCAAAACAATACGTCTTGCCCAACAGCACAGTCATCCATGATTCACTGAGCTTATTACAAACTTGTTCTTTATTTATATCCAAACCAAACAACTCTTTTGCCGCAGTACTTTTGGATTTCCTTTCATTGATTTTTGTTCCAGCTTTCCTCTGTGTTAGCAAGTTTCTGGTTGCTGACCTGACTCTGTGTAGAACAAGGGAATGAAGCCTTCAGAGCTGAAAAATTAAGCCAATGCTTATGTTTTTTTTTGTTTTGCTGTCAAACTTTAGCATCCATTTTAATTTCCCAGTTACTGTCAATTATTGATACATCTTGGTATTAGTTGAAGTTCTACCCGTTTGCACAAAAACAGTCCCTTCTGGCTTCACAAAGCAAGGCGCCTTAAAATACCAAACCCAACACATCAAAACACAGAAGAAACCAGTGTTAAAATATACATTTTTATAGCAAGAAGAAACATGATTACAGCCTGTCAGTCAACTCGACTCAAGGTCAGCTCCACCTCTCTGCCTGTTTGTAGACTGATGGAAAGTTAGGTTGAGATAGCATTGTTTACAAATTGATCTTCATAACACCTCTTCAGTGTTAGGAAGTGACCTCACTCAGTCTCCGTCCATGTGATATACAGTCTATGATTTTTGTTACACTCCTCCTAGTATGGCTGCCCCTTGTTCCTACCTTGCATGCTCTGTACAGGTATTTCTTCTCCTTGGTGAGCTTGTAAAGGGCCAGGAAGGCGTAGCCGTTGCCGGCGGTGCCGTGGCAGATACCGTAGCCTTTTCTGAGCAGACCTCGCTGCCAGATCACCTCAGCACACTCTGCAGCCTCTTTCAAATACTTGTCCTCTTTAAACACCTGGGGAGACACAGATAAAGACAAATGAATAACCAAACCTGGGACAAAGGAGGGGCGCACAACAACCAACAGTTTAAGTTAAACCCATGCGTTCTAAAACGTCTGTGTTGTTGTTAGACAACTTGTGGAATAACCTTAGTTTGATGCTTTATAATTGTGTCAGTTTTGGACTATGTAGTTGCCTTATCTGCTGAAAATATTCTTACGTTCTACTACTGACATAAAAAAATGTCTCAGGGTTACAGTAATGGCTTCTATACTTAGGCAGGAATCGCTGAACTTCAAAGTACTGAATGTCCGCACTAAAGCTATAAATCATTAGCTTTGACTCAAAACAACCAGCGAGAGCCACATTTAAGCTGCACCCTGTAAAAACATCTTCCCAACAGGCTGGTTTCTGTGTTCTATCTTTCCCCCGGGGAGCACATAAGAGTCCAGCCCACAAAGAGGACGAGACGTTCCCAAATGCCCAGACCTCGTTAGAAGGTAATGAATCCTTTTACAGAGCAGAGCGATGCTACTACATTTCATACCAGCTGACAGATGACCTGTCAGAAACACATGAAGCTAATGAGACAAACTGAGACACAGGGAGAACAAAGTGCAAATCTGACAGTTTGCCTGATTAGGTGTGATTATGAAAGCCAGCCTCCCACAGCAGAATGAGGTCCCAGATGGCTGAAACAAGAAGAAGTGCTTGACGAAGAAAAGGTAAAAGAGCAGCTGAGCAATCATGTACTGCATGTCAAATAAGTAATTCAATCAAGTCTGTCTGATTGTGACCATGACGGTAATTCTGTTATTACAGTTTCCCCCCCATTGTAAACACACAAAAGATGGCCCTATGCACATGACGCTGATGCATGTGTCACTCAAGTATAGTTCTAAATCACAGTTGTGCAAAACTCTGAACACTAATTTCATCGTTTAGCACACTTTGTTCACAAAATAACACACCCTGATTGCCAATTAGTCTCACTCATGTAGAACCTGAGCAACTCGATTAGAAAAACATTTCAATCAAGTGTCAGAATATCAAAGAGGCCTCAGGTGACTTATACAGGGGTTAGGCAATATTGAACACTTTTTACTGCAGTAATGAATATTTATTTTATTTTTGTATCTGTGCACTGATTATATTTGTTTTTTATTGTACTTACAGGTGAAATGACTGAGTTTGATATTTTATAAAAAAGGTAACATTTGTGTTGCCTATACATGTGTTATTATAAATGCTATTGTGGAAGTAAGAACTAACCTTTACTAATGTGATAAAATGAAAACTTTTCTCCTCACACTAGTTTGCATCTGAATATGAAACACGGCCTCATGAAGCCAAAACATACATGAACACACTTTTGAAGGTAGTGTTTTGAGTTGATCACATCTGAGTTTATTGGATGCTCTTTAAGACAGAAACATATCACAGCGGTGTGTAGTGTTCTGGTGAGAGGAATCTGAGAACAGAGGACATGGTTTAAAGTGCTGTGTTTCAGTGTGCAATACTTTTGTAGAGGTTTCACAAAGTAGTTAACTCTTCTGCAGTTTGTGTTCAGAGTTTTTGAGAGCCACAGATTGTGGACATGTGCAAAAACCTGTCGATAGGAATCAAAAGGATGACCTGCTGTGCCCAACATGGAACACTTTGTTGCACTCTTCTGGCTCATTTTACCATCAGTACATAGTTTTTTGAAAGATTTATTTTGTGGATTTTTAACATCCTTACTGTAGAGAGAGGACAGTTGATAGAGTCGGAAGTTGTGGGGAGCGAGTATGGGGAATGACATGTGGGAAAAGGAGCCACAGGTCATATTGGATCCTGGGCCGTCCGTGTTGAGGACTACAGCCTCCGTACATGGAGCATGCTGGATGCTCTCACCACACCGCCGGCATCCCAGTACATTTACTGGTTAGAACTCAGCTATTTCTGGCATCAGTTTGCCTCATGTAAATAAAAACGATTGCCACAATGAATTATCTTTGGAAAGACCAGTGTCAATCTATCTTCCTATATTGAGTCCATTCTAGTTTGTATATTTACTTAATAATGGATAAATCTCCTTGAAATAAGAACTGTTGCCTTCTTAATCTAGAATGCCATATTTTGTTTTTATTGTGGTACAATCCTAATTTATTGATAGATAATAAACAGGATGTGTTACTGATAGATTGCAATGCTGGAGCTTGAAACAGAGTGACTAGCTTCACCCTGGATGTTCTGAAACAAAAGAAACACCGGGGTTGTTTCAAAGTAACAAAAACGTGGTCCGGGGTTTTTGTTTCTATGACGACAAAACATTCATGAATGCATTGCCCCTGTGTTTTTTTATTATCAATTCTATTACCCGGGCATCATTTTTCCCCTATGAGTACTAACAGAGGTAGGATGGCCCTTGTACTTTGTATGCATCAGCCTAATGAGGTCCTTGCTGTCACTCTGACGGCTGTATGCATGGAGAGAGCGGAACACGACAAAATCTGTCTGGGATAAAATACGGTGAGCTTCATCGCCTCATCCAAGTAATACTTTAGAAAAGAGCCTGGTTCATGGCTTTTTTTTTTTTTTTTTTTTTAAGTATTTAAAGGTCGCATTTCATCTAAGTTAGGAATTGGCAAAAACATCCACAACAAGCTTCTCCTCCAGGTTCTGGGTTTCCATGGCAACTAGCTCCGCCTAACATTATTGCTGGCTTCAAAAAAAGATGGGACAGTGGTTACAGCAGCACTTTTCTTCAAACTTCAGGGATGTTTCATTATCTGGGAACAATTTATAAAAAGCACCAGGAGTCAAAATACACAAACAATACGACAACAAAACGCCCTATGATTTGTTTACATCATCAACAATCTCTGACAACGTAACACAACAGCCTTTTGCACTGAGCCTTCTTCTACCTCAGTAAAGTCACCATTCGTATGTTCCTGGATTATTCGAAAAGTCTTTGTAATTATATGAACTTGATTATATGTTTGTTTGTTGTGGTTGGTGGGTATGCAGTGGTTTCATGAGGTGCCTGCTGTGTTTCTGTGTGTTCAATGAAAAACCTCAAAGAATGGATAGATACCAAAAACTCAATAGAAGAGCAGAGGAGGGATGAGCCCTCACTGATTTGTTTCAACATCTCATGTTGCCTTTAAGGTCATCAAAATAATTGCTTGGCTGGTATATTGACAAGCTCTCTGTTGCATAGCAACAAGACTGATGTAGCTATCGCATCTTCCTCTAACTACATTGATTCTCCCAGTTTCACTTGTAAAAAAAAAAAAGAAGAGACAATTAGCTGCTTAAAAACTATTTGACCCATGACTTTAAGAGAGAATTCAACTATTGGAACAGTGATTTTAAAAACAGTCCTTACAGTACCTGAGCCCCGTATACAACCCCCAGCTTACTGTATATCACTGTTTGCAGGGTGCAGACACTACAGCTGCAAGAGGTGACCTGAAATGATCCATAACAAAATGCATGCAGCCATTAAAGCCTGCGACAACACATGAAAGATGTGTTTTTCTGTTCTGCTAATAGTGAGACAGAGATAAGCAATTGCGTCTCTCATTGTGCTTTTGTTCTCTGTGTGGCGCCGAAGAGGCTCTGCATTAGTGAGAGGAATGCAAATGCCAAAATAGCAGCGCATTAGCTGCCAAGTGGCTCCCTAATGGGCCAAGAAAAGAAAAAAATGAGCCTTCAATGCATTACTGCAGTATGTGTGTGTATGTGTGTACGTGCATAGCCAGGCTTTTAAACAGCTGTTGTTTTATCTGGAGAGGATTCATTTCCTGTCTTTGTCACAGCCTCCTCGCGAGTTCTTCAATGTTTAAAAAGCCCGTTTTATTAAAAAGGATTATCCGCTTTTACAACTTTGTGATTAAAAGAGGCAGAACAAAACACATTAAAGTATGTGACAAAGCGTGCTGTCCATGCAGTGCAGAGCCATGCCACAAGGTGCCAGTGTTGTTCATTTGTTTGTTATTGACAGACGGGTGTGGTTTCACAGAGCGAGAGCTTTAATGTCAGCTCAGCTCAGCACGATAACGATGTTTCGAGTGCTGTCACATCAAGCAGACACCACAGAATGTGCAGCGTTCACCTTGTGAGCCATGATGAGCATGTGGATGACACCGGGGGCTCCGTGGCACCAGTGAACCAGCCGGTCGCTCTCGTTGCTCACAGATGACGGGAAGTTCCCCGAACGGAACTTCTTGTGGCGGACGTAGTCGATGCAGGGACGGACCAGCTCCGTCAGCATGTCTGGATGAACCTTTGAAGAAGGCTGGAGAGGAAGAGAGATAGAGCAGTATTACACTTGTACAGGTCGACTAGACACGATATATGGATTTAAGGCATTGGCAAAGTTAGAACAACTGATATGAGAGAATTCTGGACAGAGAGCTTCTGTTTCTTGATTTAAGTAGGCGATGATGCAGAAACATGATTGTTGTATGAGTGATATTCTCTCGCATAAAATCTGCCAGCTGCAGTGGTGGGTCTAAACCAAAATAACCATCAGTCCTTGTCTGTTTCTAATTAGCATAATTCAAATTCTCATAAAGTGGGGCAGTAACTAATGCACTTTAGTAGGCAGGATGCCGCTGAGTAGAGAAACGTATTAATAAACTCAACATTAGGAGTTTACTCTCAGGAAGAAAATGTAATTAATCAACTAGTAATCAGCACAACTTGATGTGCTGAGGATTGATTATCTTTGTTGGAGTGAGTCTCTTCTGTGTGTGAATTGGAAAAGTACGAGGATTTACTGCAGACACATGCTTTGGATTGGTTGTTAACTTTCAGCCGACTAAGTAACAGAAGTCCACAGAAAGTTTCCAGATAAGATTGAAGGATAAATTGAAAATTAAAGAGGATCGGAAAAGGTTAACTTCTCATAACCATTCCTAACTTCTCAGTTAGGTAGCTAGCTAGTTAGCAGCTATGAGTCAGGCTAGAGCCGATCGAATAAGCTGCAGAAAGTCAGAGGTCTCACAGCTGAGGTTTGGAGAACTGGAGCAGGATGGGGATGATGTTATATGCGACAGGTCAATAGAGAACGTTGATGTTTATTGTTTGGTTATCAGGGACCCCACAAACTCATTTTTGCTGCATTAGTCATTTTGAAATTCTTTAATTTGTAAACTATTTTAATACATTTTCAAAGTTTCTAATGTTAATGTATTTGTCTGAACTACAGCATTATTCAAGCAGATGATGTTGATGTTATTAGTTAGATGCGCTGCATAATTTACGCCACAAGCTGGTGTCTGTGAGTGAGAAACAGTGACATGTAGGAGTTCAGAGAAGAAGAGTGTTGTTGTTGTGATGATCCGGAGTTAGCAAGAACGCTGTCGTATTTATTGAGCAGCTGAAGAGACTCGTAGGCAGAGTGAATGAAGGTATTGGGTCTTTTGTTAAATGCATAAATAAAGTGAACAACCTTTCAGCGTCTGCCTGAGTTTCTGGCTGCAACACATACAGTGTAAAAACACTGTGTTCGGTCTTGCTTTAGTTCTAGGAACATTTTAAAGGGATAGGCGACTAATTGAAGTGGGGTTGTAAGAAGAGCCCGACTGATTAATCGACCAGCCGATAATATCGGACGATATTAGCATATCCAGTGACTAGCTTGTCTACGTCATAGTGTATATATTTTCCACAAGTGCTTGATGACTGCATTTAAGGCATATACGCCATAACTGTTTACCTATATCTTTCTATCTCTAGGAAAGATATCTGCCAATATATCGGTATCTGATTTTTTTCAGCATTTATCAACAGTGAGTGTACTATGCAGAGAAGACAACATTTATCTTCCAGCAGGTAAATTATTTTTCACCTCTGCTGATGGGCACCTCTTGTCCAAACTGCACACAGGTCGGTGTATGTGTGGCTGTCTGGTTAGTGTTTGTGTCACTGTACAAATGGCATGAAACATGCGGCTCATTTTGTCAACCTGAGATCGGCTAAGAATCGGCTTTACTTCAGAGGACCGGCCGGTCACTGATCACTGCAGAACAGGCTGAAAATCGGGCGATTAGGGTCGCTTATAATCACTTCTATTCTTATTATCTAGGAAGTAAAGGAAAGGAAAGGGCGGTCTGGTGTCCAGGTAAAGCATTGCAAATATTAGAAAATATAGCATACATCCAAACTGATTTTTTTTAATCATACGTATGGCCTTTAGTGGCTAAATTGATTGTTTCTCTTGACTCAGTCCACAGAGGAGTTTACCTTAGCGTCTATGGAGATACTGGCTGGGTGGTGCCGACTGTCACACAGTACATTTAAAACGTACTATTAATTAGGACCTTACACAACCAAACTTAAATTTAAAAAAAACAGAGCTATCCCTTTAAGTCAGTGGAAGCTAAAAAGCTCTGAAAAACAACTCGGATTCTGTTACTGGTCTTAATGGACTCCACACACACTCACAGTGATGTAGGAATGAATTATTCATTTCTAGCAAGATGTTCAGTGTGTTAATGAGAACATCTGTGAACAAAAACACAGACACAGGACAGTCAAGTCTGCGATTTGCATTAACCTACTACTCCTCGCTTTCCATACCTGAAACTATATAAACTACCAAGAGGTAAAAACAAAAACAAACCAATAGTAATGTAATTAAAGAATACTTTTACTTTCCTTACAAAAACACCGTCTGTTTACTGTGTTATGTTTGGGCTGTTCACCTGCCCTAAAATCTAAAGCTGTTAGAAATGAATCCCACAGCACTGGAATGTGTAGTTCCCCACAGTGCAGTCAGGCTGAGTTATCCACTTCATACTCATTTGCAGGCAACAGTTTGATCAAATCTCAGTAAAGAACTGATTTAATCAAGCTGACAGCAACACTAATGTGATGTGTGGCTGTAGGAGTTAGCAGGCTGGCTCTAAGCCCAGGACAGTGAGACTCTACATCAGACACCAGCCCGACATTAAAGCACTAATCAGCTGATTAATGTCCTCTGCTGTATTGTGTAATCAACACTGGTGAAAAAAAAATGTGTCTTTTACCAAATAATGATGCTGAATCTGTGGAGACTAAATGATTGAAGGTGGCTGTATGGCTCCAACTAAGTATCAATACATATTAACCAAATCTGACACAAAAAATAACTCACAAATGCCCGTTTCCACCAAGCAGTCCGGTTTGGTTTAGTACAGTTTGGTAGTTTGGTAGTTTGATGTGGTAAACCCTGATCTTGCTTGCGTTTCCACAGCCAACTGTACCCTGATGGTAAACTGGGTGTAATCCGGATTGAGATAGCTACGTCAGCTACGTAAAAGCATGACATCATAGCAGCGCAGCACAGTGTAGCCTACCAATAAGATAAAGAAGGAGGTGACAAAGTAAACAAAGTGGCAACAATGGAGGACATCCAGCAGAGGTTTGCACCTCTCAGGCTGTCCATGGGGCGGTACTACGCCCTGTCCAAAAAACAAAACAGCCTTGAAAATCAAAATCGAAGACAAAATTGTGTTTGTCCTTCCACGATTCTTTCGACCAATTAACAGACTCAACGCCACACTTTAGGCCCAGGTAAGTACCCATGGCACCTCAACAGAAGGGTACTAAAAGGACAGTAATGATTGGTTATTTTGGTACCGTTCCCGACTTTTGACAGTGGAAACAACAACAAATAGGTACCGTACTGAACAGAACTGAACCGGACCGTTTGGTGGAAACAGGACTATAGGGCTCATGGGAATGGGTTCCTATTTTTTTTTAAGAGAACCACATCCATTATGTTTCTAATTTGCACCACGCATGCGTTTGTTTCTTCAATCTAAGAAAATGCTCTCTAAGTGGAAGGAGAAATGTACATTTGGATCCCATCTGGTGTTGAGTAAGACTTCAGAGGTGGCAGAAACAGAAATGAGCATGTTGGCTTTTAGACAAAAGTCTTGTTTACTTACAGCCTCACTAAGTGGATCAGTTCAATCAAGCTAAAGGCTCCAAAATAAACATGTTCCCCTTAACGTCAACTCTACGAGGTAGGAATGCTGTATGGGCTTTTAAAGAAGCTGACAGACAGGCATGAGGAGGGAAATTGTTGAATTTATTTCTAATAACTCTTCAGCCAAGACTTATACATTTTCCTGTATCCGTAGTTGACTGAATATAACTCCTAACGTTTAAGTATCGATTTTAAGAATGTCTTTTTTTTTTTATATACATTCACTGTAACGCTTTTTTGTATTTTCCATCCAGAAACAGGAAACTACAGAAGCACTTGAAGACTTTTGAGGACAACAAAGTGAGTAAGTCTGTACACAGGCTGTAGTCATACAGGTAGGTGGCCCTGGTTTGAATCCTACCTGTAGCTCCTTCCCGACTCCCTGTCTCTCTCCCCGATTTCTGACTCTATCGACTGGCCCTGTCTCTAAATATAAGGCATAAAAAGCCCCAAAATAAGCCTTTACAAAAAGAACACAAGTCTGCAAGAGCAGGGAAGACTCGACATTAAGATTCATCCTTGGTCTTTGAGGCAAAAGATCTCTGTCTTCAATGCATCCCTGCTAGAGGAGAATCTTGATTTGAATGATCAAATCCAATTGCAACCGTTGACACATCTGTGTGGACATAAGGTTTATTGGTTGGGATTTGTGCGATGATGTACAGTAAGGTAGGTTTTATTTTCTTGATACTCTGTTTCTGCTACTTTTTTTCCCCAATCTAATTCAAATAATAATTCAAACTTATTAATTCTCAGCTAATCATTTGAAATAGTTAAAACTCAAACTGTGTTGAAAGCTAACTACAGTAGAACAATTCCACATTTTACCTGCATGAGCATGTAATAGATGCCAGCCAGGCCGTGGGCAGCACCGATGTACTGCTTCTTGTGCCATTCATAGAGCAGAGGGCAGCGATCCGTCTTCTTCTGCTCTGCTGACATGTTCTTCCCCGACTCCATGATGACCGTCACCACCTGATGAGCAGAGGAGGAGATGAGTTGCACAAGGACAATCAGTGGTCAGGTTGTATTCCTGTTCATAGTCCAGAATCATAACCAGTTGACAAATCGGAATCCTTTCAAATCTAACTAGGTTTGATTTGTTAAAATCAAAAAAGGCTTTTCACATTTGCTTATAACTAGAATTAAATATGATTACATTTATTTTTATTTTTATGAAAAGCATCAATAGCAACATTTGGGTTAGTGGTGTGATCAATGATGACAACCTTTAGCTACAACCTGACAATAAGACATGCAGCAGAAGCATGCAGCATCCTCCTCCATGGTTGGTAAATGCAGCCAACAACTAGCGCAAAAAAAAAAAAAACTACAGTTCCTATAATGGCCACTTGAGGCTGGCATTCGAGAACAACTCAACCATAGATCCCTGTGTTAAAATGATTTGAATCGCTAAAGTTAATGATTGAGTAGACACTTGAAATGGTCGATAGGTGTCCCTTGCTGATATATATAAGAAAGCAAAAATAGATTTCCTTTCCAGGTTCCCTCCAGTTCCTAAGTAAATGCTACTAAGGCAGAAAAAGAACCAACATGCTGAGTCCCACCATTTCTACTTTTTACAACGCAACATGCCAACTTCACACTGTGGACAACATCACAGTGACAACAACGTGACAACTACTGTCCGTTCTTTCCCACATATCTCAAGTTTAAGTATTAATTAGCATGGCAGACTGCAGCGCTGGATTTTTTTAAATTCTTTTTTTTGGAGGGGGAAATCAATTAATTAAGTAGCCCATTATTTTTATGCATGACTCTACATAATAATAACACATTCTTTGATAACATGCAAACTGCCATCATTCATTTTTAACTCCACATAAAATACATCATTGTGCCAAACATTGGCATTGAAATGCAGTGTGATGAACTGAACCAAACTCTGGTCTTTCATATCTAGTTTCCCCTCTTATTAGTTACAAAGAAAATCCAAGACTGATGAATGGATTTGTTTAACAGCTACATAGTTCTTAATAAATGGATACAGGTCCTAACAGTCTCTCACCCTAATGTTTATATTCTGAAATGAATATATTGTAAAAGAGAGTTCACTGACGTTCTCATATAGGCAGAATACTGTCTATATTTAATTTGCAGTGGGATTGTTTTTCCTTTATGAATGATTATGTAATTTAACATCTTTAAGTGTAATACTGTTTATTATACCATTTGGAATATTTTGATCTGCACATTTATCATTATATAATAGGATTAAATACTTCAATTGGTCTAAAGATAGAGATTTGGATTACAATGTTCATAATAACCTTTAACATAAGTTAAGAGACTGATTGAATAATGATTTTAAAAAATGTATTGCAGTGTTTAACACAATGTGGTTTTCTTTTCAGATTTCCTACTTTAGGGGGGTTTATGTTCTTGCATGTGTGAGAACAACTTTTCCACGAGTCTGAAATAGTCTGCTTTCAGCTCATATTCTGGCAAGTACTACAAGAACGCCATCTTCTTCAGATCTGAGCTCAGTTGTCAATTCTGTTCTACCCTATGCTCTCTCACTCTCTCTCTCTTTTTTGTTTGTATTTTTACCTTTTTATGCAGGTTTCTTTCAACTGATGAAACTTCTTCCACAGAAAAAGACAACAAACAATGAGATGCTGAGGTTTAACATCTTTAGATTCAGCCCGTTCTGTAAAGTGAACACTGTACTCGTCATTAAAGCTCCAGTCTTTTGTTTTCCTATGTTCAACTGTCCTGAACTGCAGGTTCATCTTTTAATTTAACGAAAAGCTTTTGGATTTGTAGTTCTTAACTACAAACTGTCTAAACTGTTAAGTTTTCAACTGATTAAGACTTTGACGTTACAACACATGAATGGCTTTACGTGATCATGAAAAGTACTGAAAAGACAGACTGACTCCAAAAAAAAAGCGTATTCACTCTGGGATTTCTCGATATTGAAGGTGGGGATCAATTATACATCATGTCCAGGTTGCGTGCTTATGCTCGTGAATAAGCAACTGTGCCATACTGAAGCACTCCTCAAGTTTACCATGCCTAAGTATCCTATGGACATGCACTAATGGAGAGAGGTCAGAGATGTCCACTCACTGGGCACCTTGGCAGTGCGCCACCTGCCACACCAATTCCCAGGCTTGGACTTGAACCTGCGACCCTCCGGTTCCCAACCCAAGTCCCTGCAGAGTGAGCTACTGCCACCCTAGTAGAAGATGAGAATTGTTCCTCTTCTTGCTCTCTGATAGTGATGATCTGTTTACATTTGTATTCAGTTGTTTTTGGCATAGTTGCAGTTTTTGGTCTGAGAAAGAGAACGTGGGACTTCTATCTATCTCTGTTTTCCCTCAGATTAATGCACGTTGCAAAGTGCCACAGAAATCAACTTTGTTTTTAGAGAAAGTGATTAACTGTTTCAAATAGCAATTAAAAAGACTACACGCTGTTTGGCTTTGGACAAGGTATAGCTGTGTTAAACAAAATCTGCTTGAGTGACTAGTCGAGTAATTTAAATTTCTGTTTAATTAACAGGAAAATGAGTTGATAGGCTTTTAATGCGAGGTTGTCTGTGAACATAATCCTGTAAATCAGCAATGCCCTTCATTTGAAAAGTAATACTTCAAGTGCAGATTATTAGCTGTATTTCATCAAGAGTAAGCACCATTGTGATACGTGTGTCCCTAATTATTTATGAAGGCTAAATGGGCAATTATCAATACAAGCTCTCACAGCTTTGGGTGCAAACTCAAGAGGCTCTTCGGGGCACAGATTGGCAGAGAGATCAAGCTCAATGCCATTAGAAGAGAAAAATATTGGACTTTTTTTTCTGGATGAAATGCATTGCAGATTGCAGGGAGAAAAATGTATCTATTTTTCATCTGCTATTAACAGCAACTACAGGAAGTGAATGTTATGAAGAACCCTTGAAATGACATGTTGTGAATAACGTCAGTAAAATCAAGCAAAATGCTGACCAGACTTATCCCCCTGTAAATATCTAACATCCCAAAATCCTCATGAAAAACAGACATTGGCTGTTTCTCAATAACACAAGGTCTCCTGGTAATTCTAGTCCTGTGTGAGTTAGGCTTTAGAATTCTTTCTTGTGGGGCGCTGATGGCCTGGCGGTTAGGTGTCGTGGCACCCCATGTATGGAGGCTACAGTCCTACAAGTAGGCGGCCCGGGTTCAAGTCAGACCTGTGGCCTCTTTCCCCCCCCATATCATTCCTCACCATCTGTCCTGATGTCCTACTCCATTCACTGTCCTATCAAATAAAGGCAAAAAGCCCAAAAATTCAATCTTAAAAAAAAAAAAAGAAAAAAGAATTCTTCCTTGTTATTCATATCATTTTTGTTGTTGTAAATTCATAGTCAGTGATAATGGTGGGCGCTAAAGGAACAAGGCAACGATACTGAAGAACATGATTAATTCCCTGCACTTTGGGTGGGTTTAGTTAGAGATAATGAGAAAATGGTTACAGCTCCGGAGTGATAATATGCTTAAATTCATCAGGTATCACTGCTGAATTTTGGCCTCTCAGACAGATTTCAATAAGCAGAGATATGCTAATCATGCAGGAGAGCAGCAAACAATTGGAAAATGTATAAAAACGAATCTTTATGAGAGTGTGACACAAGTAAACCTAATCACACCTATTGTAATTCAGCTCCTTTATGGCCTTTACTTACATTTGTGTACAGATTGCTACATTATTACATATTCTATTATCATGTTTATGTCAGCATTTTTGCACTACTCATCACTGCACCGTTGTCTTATTGAGTCTTGTACATATTTGCTTATTTTGAGCTACTATGTGATGTTAATGTTGTACTTTTTGTGCATAGAGCTCAGGTCACCCAAGTCAAATTCCTCATTTGTGTAAGCATACCTCTTCAATAACGCTGATTCAGATTCAGATTGCAATGCATCTTTAAATGTTCATTAAACGCACAGTATGCAGTGTTTCCACTAGTTTTACAGTGTTGGGGGGGGGGGGGGGCTGCCGACATGCCGACACAAACACTTGGAATCTTGGTGTTCATGTGTTACTTTTAATGACAGCTGTCCTTTTCTATCAGAAAGGTATCCTTAAATGAGTTCTTTCCCTGATTTCCGACTCTATCCACTATTCTATCTCTACAATAAAGACCCAAAAAGCCCCCCAAACACCTTCAAGGGGGGCCCTAATATAATGGTAGGGGAAACACTGGTATGTAAATTCCACCACCAGGGAGATCTCAACCAAACCAATAACAAAAATATTAGGTTGAGGCTGGCGGGGAATCATGGGAGTTCTCTCTGCTACCTCCCCCCCTACCCCTGATGAAAACGAACTCGGAATTTGACCGTAGTCAAGACGAACAGACCTGAGGAAGAGAATATGTTCACCGACGATGTATCCAAGTATACTTAACATGACCTTTTTAATCTCAGCAGCACATACAGCAACAGTACGGCAGCTCTCAGTAGCAGTTCTGGCTTCCTTTTGCAGCGTCACAATCGGTGTTTCCACAGCAACCATAAACATGTCGTGTCTGTCAAGGCGGCTCTGTTATGCCGGCTGCCCCGACAAGACACGTCCCGTTACAACAATAGATTTCATGATTTCTCTGGTTTGATAACTGTTGGAAATATTTGAGGTAATTACTCAACAAAAAAATAAATAACATAGGTTTTAGTGAATTTTTTAATTGAGATATTTTAGTGTAAAAGTTGTAATGAAATTCTACTCATTAAATCCCTAAGGACTGGGTAGTGGTTTCTTTCATTCAGTCAATGGCAGGTCCCTGCAGAGCCATCTCAGGGTTGTGTTTAGGATGCTTTTACAAGCTCTTCTGGGTGTTTCTGGAGGCAATGCTGAAAAGCTGGATTGGTACGATTATATATAGTGAAAACATGTGTATAAGTGTGTGTGGTGTATTTCGAGTAGCTGCTGAGTCAGCAGTTTATCCAGTCCCCAAAGCAAGACAGAGCGAGTGAAAAAGCAAAGGAAAAGAGTTCTGCAGCAGCGGCAATACTTCTCTCATGACAGAGCAGATTTACAGCCAGCTTAATCATGAACACGTCGCTTCACTCCTTCACATCTACACTTGGGATATACTGCCACCCTGCTTCTCCTTACCTTATGTGACCTGTTTTCTTTTTCCCCTACTACTGATATCTTTGCGGTGTAAGCTTCAATGTGGAAGATTTCAACTTATTTTAAAACTACATTAACACACATTACATTAATATACATAGAGACTCGTTCAATTAGAAACGACTCCATTGTGTAGTCAAATCAGGCACCACCAACCAAACCTCAATTAGCTGCTACTCTTTCTCACTCACTCACTCACTCACAGAATCCTCAATAAGCAATCAACTGTCTCTCTAGAAGGGAGAAAATGTGATTTAGGCGGAATTAATCTGTTTGCTGCATAAATTTATCATTGTGAACAAACAAAGGCCTGTGGGATTTCTCACCATTCAATGAATGAGCAAAATGTAATCTAAGCGCTCTGGGTATAGGACTAGCCCTCCAGTTCCCAATGGGTTAAACATATTCATTTGTATATAAGTGGAGTACAATGCTGTTTCAAGACAAAATCTGAGATCAGGGACAGGAACTACTTAGACAGAGTTTCTGAAAGTTTGGGCTGTCAGTAAAAGCTGATGTAGGCAGTCGTGGGGCAGAGGAAGCAGCCTCTATATTCTGACATCATGTGCTGTAACCTTAGAGCTTTTGATCAGTCAGCTCGATCAATTCTTCAAACAATGTCAGCGTCCTTTATCCTGAGCCGAACTCTGATCGGAATCTACACAGTGGATGAACATTTTCTGTCTCATCACAAAAATGCTTTAGACTTTTCGGACCTGGAGTTCTCACTGAGTTTGTATAAACTGTAAAATGTCTGATACAAATTATCTAGAGCTGGGACTGATGCGATCTTATATCGGTATCGGGTCTGACATTGATGTCATTTACGTATCAGATATCCGACTGACGTCACTGATCGTATCTTTTTCTATTGCTTTGTCATTCTGTATTGTTCGGATATTGACTGACCTGTAGTTGTTTACTCTTCTTCTTTGTCAATTAAAAATGTGTGTACCAAATATAGAGCTGAATCCAAACTAACCTTTCAAAACTAAATGTGACACCGTACTACAAACAAACCAACAGAGGAAGTCACAGATGAGTGTCTTTCATGTTGTGCTTCAAACACAGCAATGAGACGGCTGTGTTCTGGTTTAAAAATAGGAACATCACCCATAAAGAATCAACAAAAAAGGTTCTATTTCTGTAGTCATCCTTCCTGGGTGTTGTCAGACACATTGAAGAAGAACCTGAACGGGTCAGAAGTAGAAACAAGCTCTTTAAGGGTTAAACTCTGAGCACCTTTTGGTCCTTCAGACCTTAAATATGTGGGGGAAAATTGGTCTAAACTAGGGACCGACTGATATGGGATTTTTGGATCCAATACAGTTATCGATATTAGGGCGAGAAAAATCCGATACAGGTATATTGTTCGATATCTTTCTTAGATCTGTCTTAGATCAGCAGGTGGAACAAAACAAGAAACAAACCCTCAGCTCCCCACACTGCAAGCTGTCAATCAAGAAAGGACACAATAAAGGTGAAAACTAACTGTGCAGAAACTCTCTGTTAAAGTCTGAACACACACACACAAATCCAAAATAGCCCAGGGAGTAGGAGAATACAAAAAAACCTGCAGAGAAAATCTTGCTCTGAAAAAGAAAAGTCTCAGAGGGCTGTAGTGAGAACAACTCTACAGTACAGTGCGATAAAGAGAAAAACTTCTCTAAACAGCACCCTGGAGCACAGCCACTGTTTGGTAAAGCACTGCGAATGCTGCTGTGCTGTGCGTGATGGTGGTGGTGGTGGTGGTGACAGGTATACGGGCACAAATGATGGTGAGGTGAACAGCAGAGAAGCGCTGCAGGAAGCTAGAGCATTTAAGCATCAGATTTTTATTCCCTCCTTCGTCATAATGATGCCTCCATACAACACTTCCTTGTCTGTGAGCCCACTGCTGCTGCCTACTCTCTCAGCCCTTCTGTCCCAGTGTGAGTCCGTGTGTGTGTGTGTGTGAGTGGGAGTGTGTGTTTCAGTGTGTGTGTATATACAGTCAATGTATTTTGGCCTGGCACTTCACCAAAGGCGACAGCTGGTCCTCTAGTTTTCTGCAGTGAGTGTGTGTGTGCTTGAATAAATAATCAAAATAGAGTGCAGAGGGATTATTATCCAACGTGTGTGTGTGTGTGTGTGTGTGTGTGCAGGGTGGGGTTGGGTAGGTGTGTTTGCGAGAGGGAGAGAAAATGATTTGACTTGACTTAGAGTTGAAGCATGTAATGATATCAGCAAGTCTGCATGGTAAAAAAAGAAATGATTATTTCTCTAGAATTTCTGATATATATGTAATGAATAATACCATAAATAATCATTTCTTTAACGTCAGCTTTAATCAGGTACAAAACTGACTGGTTAAATATTTTTCCCCTCTGCACTGACTTCCTCTTCCTGCTAATTAAATGCACCCGAGTGGGAATCTGTGTTTTAGATGCGAGTCCAAGGCCAATATGTCATTTTGTTTTTGCTTTTTAATTCATGCGACCTAAATGTAAACCTTGCACTGAGTAATGTGCACATGAGAGTGTTTACCTTTGTAATGGTTTCCTCGTCCACAGTGTCAGCTCCTATCTCTTTGTTGATGTAGAGCAGAGCATAAAGGTAGCCAGCCCGGCCGTACAGCAGCTCGTCTGGCATCTCAGAGTCCGAGCACAGCACCGACCGCTGCAACTGGAGGAGCCTGAAAAAATAAACACACACTCTAGTGTCAGTTCAACAACAGGGATAAGGTTGGGTTTATCATTAAAGATACGGTTCAACATAGAGCCCGACCGATGAATCGACCAGCCGATAATATCGGCCGATGTTAGCATATCCAGTGACTATTGGTATCAATATTACGACATTTATTCACCAGTCAAATAGCATTTCAATTGGGTATCATTGTATTACACTAGCAGTTGTCTTTCACCAGCAGAGTGTGTTATATGGACAAGCGTGATCACCCTCCAGAGTGTCAAGCAGTGATTCACGTCAATACACAGTTACTTTCCAGTTGAGTGTCCATCTTGTCTTCATTATTTATCCTTTCCACAAGTGTTTGATAACTGCATTTGAGGGATCTACACAATACATTTATATATCTATATCAAAGTAGCTTTACAGATGGAAGATAGATCAAAGAAAGATATTGTCTGGTATATCAGTATCCTCCCAAAGATCGATATCGGCCCCAAAAATCCCATATCGGTCGGGCCCGAGTTCAAAAGATAAAAACAAAGTAACTATACTTATTAATATGAAATAATATTTTGCTTTTACCTTAAAAACCTATGAAAAGTCTAACAATGGATGTAGCCTTCACAGCAAGAACTGTGTATAGCGGATGTGTGCATCTTCTTTGTCATGGAGCCCCACTAGTTGTCCAAAAGCTATTTTCAAACACATTGATGAGTCACACTGTTGGATTGGATGGCATGTTCCTTCCACATGTTATTACCACACAAACTGTAGTGCGTCACTCACTCCTACAGAGACCCCTACCAATGTGCTAATTCTTCCTGTTTGAGTAACATTAGGGGGGAAAACTACTGTGGTAAGCTTTGTAAGGAATTTATAAAGTCTGTTAAAATGTTCATGCATACATTGTTCATTTTCTGGGGGGTTTTTTTAATCCGTTTTTAGAAGGTTAATTTATATATTGTTTCTTTTTTCGCAACATTTCAGTCTTCAGCGGGAGCCAATTTGCTCCAAAGTGTCACAGAGAGGGTAGAAGTGTCAAAGTGTTATGACAAATACACGTTTTGTGTTTGGCAATAAAAATATAAAATAAAGCCAGCCTTATACATGAAAGACTCAGCAAGTATATTACACCAGGGGGGTGTAGATTAAAGCTCTACTCACTGTCTGAAATTTTAACTTCACATTTGAAAACATTTCGGAGTATGATTAAAAATAAAAAAAAAACATACATTTTTCTTTTGCATTCCATAAAAGACAAAGAGCATCTTTCTGAATGGTCACATCTCCACCAACGTCCACAGATCGGGTCTCTCACCTGGACAGACAGTCTTTGCTGTCAGCAGAGTTGTTCAGTTTGTGGTGGACCACTGCACCCACTGCAAGCGGCCCCGCATCCCCACACAGGAAGGTCACTTTACGTCCATTAAGGATCCGCATGGCCCTCTTCACATAGTCCAGTGCCCTCTGCAGGTGGGAGGCCTCATGAGACTCTCGGTGCAGCTGGAGGTACAGCAGGGCAATGCCTGTATTGGCGATAAAAAAAACAAAGGAATCAGTCGCCCGCTCAGCATGAAACATGCGGTTCACATGTCATCTGTGTTTTTTTTAAAGTGCTTGGGACAGACCTGTCCAGCCTGTGTATGTGGAGAAGTCATGGGGGTCTGCTGTCTTCAGGCCCTCCTCCATTTGCAGGAGGAGATCTTTAATTTTATTCTGGACCTTCTTCTGGAAGGCTGCACTCACCTAAGGAGGAGAAACAGAGAACTCTGAACCTCAACCATCTTCTTAACTTGCAAGTGTTTGCTTCGATGAGTCTTGTTATGCCCCATACAATGTCACGTTTAAGGACATCTTACTTGTTGTTGTGTTACAGTGCCACCTTGTTGTGTTTGCTTGTATTTATCTACCTTACTTTTGCTGTCATAGAAACTGAAAGTAAAATAGTGAGCCGGTGAGTCGGCTGCAGCACTTTGGATAGCTCAGTAGTTTCACATGTTTCTTCTACTCCTGCACACGAATGCAACGTCTGTATAAACATTGATATTATGTGTATTCATTTTAGAAAGGACGCGTTTTGTATCTATGTAGATGCTAACTGCTAAGCTTGTGTTAACTTTACCATTCATTTGTTTAAGATGCTGTATGCTAATGCTGTGTGGCTACATTAGCTTGTTAAACATGTGTAGACATGCACAGTCAACTGCCTTATTGTGTTTATGAATAATGACATTTTTTGTATTGTTTTCAGTTTCACAAAAAAGAAACCTCAGTAAACTTCATGAGTCAGCAACATTTTGAAGAGTTTTATTGGGGACTGTTTAACTGGTTGGATAGTTAGCTTCAGCAGCTAGCTAGGCCTACACAAGTCTACTTGAGCTTTAAAAATACAGTGTGGGCATTTTCAATTGAGAAAATCATCATCAATAATGTGAAATGAAAACAATCACAATGTAGCCCAGAAGATAAACATGCACTTAATAATGACAATGATAAAACATTAAAATTACAAAATGGCCGCTTACATTTTTCCCATAAATCGGCAAGCCAATAAATATCGGCCGTTATTATTATATCCAGTGACTATCAGTGTCGGCTAATTTATCTTCTTCGTGGCTGTCACCAGCAGAGTGTGCTTTATGGATTACAACAAGCATGATCACCCTCTAGTGACCATCTTATCTACGTCATGTTTTTCACAAGTATCAAATAAACTGAAATGAAGGGATCACTGCAATAAATGTGTATATCTAGATCTATATATCTATCTCTCTCTATATCGAATATGGATCTAAAAAAGATATCGCCAATGTATCGGTATGAGATTTTTTTTCTCCCTGCAATTATCAATATTGGCCCCATATCAGTCGGGCCCTTATAGTTATATCACTATTATAACTATATCCCATGTAAACAAGCACAGTTTACAGATAGCATCTCCTGAAGATCTAGAAAATGGAGATAAAGTTGCTTCATCTCAAGTGAAATTAACACATTTTTGACTGTTCTGTGATGGTTTTCTTATCTTTGGACTAAACTAGTTGGCTGGGAAATCGCTAGTATTCCCAACAATACTGTAACCGTTGAAGTGTTTATACCGTGTCTGCGTTTTAAATTCAGTCGACTTCTTTGAGCTTTGAATTCCCTAAAGTTTTCAGCACATGTTTTTTTTGGTTTTTTTTGGTCACAATGACAATGTGCTGACAATACATTTTGCCAGACTTGTTCTTTGAGAACCCAGGAGCTGCAGTATACATTGGCTTTGGTAAATCCATAGGTCCTAAGTGCTTTAAAAGTGTGTCATTCTGTCACATAGAGTGCTGAGCCCTAATCTTTTCTCAGATATCAGCCAGTAGGTTATGACCCAGACTCGTCATCATTATGGGTCATTTTAGGAAACACAGTATGTTAATGAGGTGATAATCCACACGGCTCAGGGCTCTATTTACCCTTTAAAGATGTAACAGCATAGGTCAGACTGCACTTCAAAGCCTGATTTGATCGTGCATATGGAGTTAATTAATTCTCTACAGGCTCCATTCACATTCAGCCTACAGTGTGAACTGTATGAAGAGGAGGGGTGGGGGAGCTTCCACTTCAAAGCAGCTGCGGGGATTTCACTGAGTGTCTCTCACCAGCCACTTCTCCAACACACCGTGATGGGAGTCTGGGAGCTCACAAGAAATGCTGGAGCTATTTATTGGACTTAAGGCCCATTTACTCGCAGCCACTGGCCTGATAAATTAACAGGAAACACTTAAGAGAATAGGTTTCACAGCTATGTCCAATCTGTGCTGCTGCTTGTGAAAGCCAGTCATGTGCAGACTATTTTTCACCAGCTGAAACCAGTCTGCATTTAGTCACCCTTTTACTCCACGTACATAAAGGGTGGGCAACCTAAGAGAGGCATGTTACTAACTATTATTCTTGTCACTATTGATGACTCAAAGTAGCTTTCCCTGACATCTCTTGCATCTGGCAAATGGAGTATCACCTAACTCACTGTGTATTTCTTTTTATATTATAAAATAAAGCACTATATCTCTGTCTTGCTTTCTTTTCATGTGTAAGCCGAGCAGCCCTTCAGGAATAGGTAAAAAAGCAAAAGCTGGTGTCTGGTTTAAAATGGTTTTTTTTATTGTTCTTAGGATACAAGGACTGATTCACTCTACAGTACAGAACTTTATGATGCTACTTTATTTTTGTGTCCTCAACTTGGATTATTAAATAAGAAGAAGCTGATTTTTTTTTCTTTTTCTGAAGAGCCAATCAGCTGTAAGGCTGATAAAGTATATTCAGCCACTGACTTAATGTCAGGCTGCTCCTGTCTCTGATTTGTCACAAGTAGCTTCTCTGGGTAATGTATGAACTGGTTAAAGTTTGCAGTACATTTTTGAAGAGGTTTGGTTCAACGGTCAATACGAGGACTAATCCTAAACCCAGGTTTTTAGGATGAAGGGAAATGTTGGCTTTCTTGGCATTTGTATCTTTTTGTCTCCTGGAGTGCAGACTGATGCAGAATCGAAATGCCTGCCAGGGATAGCCAAGAGGAAGTTTAGGCTATTATAACTTGGATGTCAAGCGCTCACCTTCGTTTGAAATGCAAACTACTGCGACGCACACTGAAAATGACAACCCAAGATATATTTTAGAGGAGGTTTTGGAAGAGGACGCATTTCACATTCCTGCCAATAGACGGGGTAAGTCATGATTGTCAATACTTCTTGTTGCATGTTTTAAGAAACGAAACAATGGAAGAAAAAAAACTTAGATTATAAAGAAAGGCAACTCAGTTAACAGGTGAAATAAACAGGACAGGAATTAAAATTAAATAACGTAATAAACCAACTGACTGCAAAGACCCTTGTGTTTGTTCAGGGAGTTGTTCCAAATGCATTGCTATGTCGCTCAGGGAAGCACTTTGCCCGGCCATTTTGTTTCGTTTTCTCTGGTATACACTGACACCAATAGTCGATTAGGGGCGGGAATCATCAGAGTCCCCACGATACGATATTATCGCGATACGATTCTATTGTGATTTTAAACATTTTGCGATATGCTGAGAATTGCGATACAATATATTGAGATTGAGCTTTTTAACTGCATGTTATGTTCACTACACTAAACTAAATCAAGAACTGTTTTGTTAAATAAATTAAAAATCTCAGTCTATTCGTCTCTCTTCAGTCTTTTTATTTCTACGCAATGGGAGTCAAGCTCATAGACTGACCAACACTGTGATCAAAGTCAAACCCTGTGAAAGGCTGCATGCACCTCACAATCTGAACTGTTGGTATTTCAGTCTAAGCGAACTTTAACATTCATTCTTAACAATGCAACTTTGTCAAATTGAATTGTGCAACCCCTTCAGCAGTTAAAAAATAAAAAAGCATATCTGAAATATCATATTAAAAATATCAATATACTTGGCTGCCATGAGACAATATTATATCGACACACAAAATATTGCGATACTATGCTGTATCAATTTTTTCCCCCACCTCTACAGTCCATTATCTACCGTGTTCTAGTCTGCTCAGAAAATCTATTTAACCTATTTTATTTCATATATTTTATTTTATGTACAACAGAACAGATAAACGTGAAGGCCAAAAACCAAAAGAGTCTGAACAGAGGCCGCCCTCTGTCCCCACACAGAGAGGATTATTACCACTCCAGTCTGATCTGTGCGCTCTGAGTCATCGCTGCAGTCATCCATAGATGGAGGGATCAATAGTGAAGGAAAGAGAACAAAGCAGAGGCAAAGTGACAGACAGGATTGTTTCACAAGAATGAATTTCTGTTTAGCATAACAATGGTGTATTCAGGAGAATGAAAGTACTGCCTGCCGCTGTGCACAACACAGTACTATACACAGATCATACACAGCAAGGCTAGTTATTTTCCTAATTGGGTTAGATTTTACACACAAGTATAACTGTTTGAAAAAGCAACTCTCTCGTTTATTTAAATGGAAAGGTGTAATGGGTTATCTAACAATTCAATCATAAGTCATCGGGCAAAAAGAAAGAGCTGCATTTTATTCAGCACGATATGTGGTCAATTAAGACAAACACACAAGTGCCCATTCCTGGCATAAGGCCTGGTAATAAGAACGGTGTTTAAAGTACGTTCTACAAACAAGAGATAGAAATGAACAATCAAATCTCAGTGATAACTTTGTATACTTGTAAAATCCTGTTTCACATCGTTGAAGAGC
This sequence comes from Labrus bergylta, assembly GCF_963930695.1. Classification (NCBI taxonomy): domain Eukaryota; kingdom Metazoa; phylum Chordata; class Actinopteri; order Labriformes; family Labridae; genus Labrus; species Labrus bergylta. The sequence continues at coordinate 15,834,442 of NC_089214.1, forward strand.
TTCGCAGCAGTTTTCCATCAGAGAAGCCTTCAACCTTATGGACTCCCTTCTCAAACAATTCTACAATTCAATTAGCAGATGCTTTTATCCAAAGCAACGTACATCAGAGAGTAAAGGTAATGCAGGGTTAATTGTCTTGCCCAACGACACATCAGTTGCTCAGTTGGGGATCGAACCCTTGACCTTTTGGTTCAGAGCCGACGACTCTACCAACTGAGCCACAAGCCTTCCTGCATCCATTATCTCACTGAGAGTCATCACGCCCCACTACCAACAAAGCCCATTGTGTTGTTTTGGCCCTGTGCTGAGATTTAGAATAAGACACTATTGTAGGCCTGACAATGTCATACATGCTCTACAATCAAAAGTATCATCAAAATCCATTATTTTATAATTGTAACGGGACGTGTCTTTGCAGCAGCTGCCATGACAGACACAAAACGTTGCCAAGGAAACACCGGATGTTACGTCAAGGACCGCTGCGTAAAGCTGCCGTACTGTTGCTGTATGTGCTGCTGTGATAAAAAAACGTCATGTAAATTATACTTGGATACATCGTCTGTAAATATATTGTCTTTCTCAGGTGGGTTTTGCCCGTTTATATTGACTACAGTCAACACAGAGTTTTCAGTCGGGGGGAGGGAGTATTATTTCCCATTATTCCCCGCTAGCCTAGGCATCAATTTTTGTTATTGTTTTGATGGAGAGCTCCCTGGCGGCGGATTTTACATACTGTGCGTTTAAAGCAACAAGATGTACATTTTGACATCTATCCCATGTCGACACTACAGCACTATGTAAGTTTGGCAACGGCTGCGATTCTCTCCCAAGAACAGCATACGGCTTTGCGGTACCAGCCAGTCAGACCGTCTAGGATGAAGCTAAGAAGATAACATGAGAGTGACCGAGCAGGAAGCAGAGCGTACATCCCTGCAGATATTATTCATAACTGATTGTCATGTAACAACAGGATGTCTCGCTGTCATTGTTGTCTCATGTTTAGCAGCTTTACTGAGCGCAGAAGTAATCTAACCACAGGAATGACTCATGCATCTTACACAAAAAGTTGTCTCTACATCAGGCTGTATCAGAGTCCTATTTGCAGCTTGTCTGTGATGGGGGAGCCATAAAACAGCGCTGTTTTTGACAGAAGTGCAGTTGCACTCAGAAAGCTTAGATGGGCGCCAAAGCTCACCCAACAAAAACACTACATAAAGCTCCTGTGAGAAACTATTGATCTGCATGGACTTTGGCGCCACCTGTGGACAAAGGGGTGTGTAGTCTCTCTTGGCTGTTCTTGTCCTGTATAGTTACTGTAATGTTGTCCTAGAAAAATCTTATAACCTGCTGTTTGCTTTAAAAAAAATAAAAATAAAATCTGTTTCTGCAGCATGTTGTAACTTGTAAGCAGCAGCAGCAGCTACCAGTGTAAAAAAAAAAAAAAATTACAGAATTGAATAAGTCAGCTTCTCCCTGATGGTCTTGTTTGCTTTTGTAGCTCATACACATGCATCACATTTACTTTCAGTCCATTGCAACAACCTGTTAAAAAAAAAAAAAAAAAAATCTTACAGTGGCAGAATTCCTTACAGGGCTCTGGAATAATACAATACTTTAATTGCAATGTGTTTTTTTTTTTTTTTTCAGCTAGCTGAGCCAAATAATCTTGCAACGCAGTGCACACTGTTCCTCTGCTCCTGCAAGTGACACGCATACATACACGGAGCTACCAACTAATGCCACTGAGCCTTGTATTTGTTAAGGACCCCAGAGCAATGACACATTGTTACGTTAAACAACTTGAACTGGAAATAGAGTCTTTAGTGAAGATGAAGAATAGTCAAAGACATGTTTGCATGTAGCGTCCTTATAGGTGAGGAGCAAATAAACGTGCATGAAAGCCTTTGACTTGTGAAATGTCAACCAATTTAAACTTTACAGATTGATACAGAGCTTCAAGTTGTGGTAAATAACTGCGACATAAGTCCAATCCTGAGCCAAGTTAGCCCTAGTTTCACTTAGCACTTCGACGTATGCTCATAAAATAAAAGCAAAACATCCCACCTTTCCTTCCGCATCAAAAGTCTCCTCCTGGTAGTCTTCTTCTGCTCCTGAGTTGGAGGTGAAGGCACCTTGGTCCAAGTCGGGGTAAGGGTTTGGAAAAGAGCGCTCCTCCATCTCCGCCTCTGTAGCCGAGATCAGCTTCAGACGCTTGGACACGTTATCTCCCATGGCTACGGCGCCTCGGCAGGGACAAAAATCCTCAGGCAACACCAGTCTACGGAACGTAACAGTAGGGAATAAGAAATCGCGTTCAGAAAATACAACTCAAACCAAAGTAAACCGAATTCATGTAGAGGAATGGAGGAGAATGGGAAATGACGATGCAATATTTTGAAGTGTTTCAAGTCTGTCACAGTGGGGGGAATACTTCCACATTGTCCGACTTTTTAAACGAAATAATAGACTTTCAGAACAAGTTGTTTTAAAATCATTATAAAGACGGGCTAAAGGGGGGAAAGCGTGTTTTAAATGACTCTTGCTTGATGAGAAATTTCCATAGAGCAACAGTGACAAAATGCCACTAACTTTAATTTTAAAGAATACCGCAAATATTTGATAGCCTTTATTTGAACAACCCTATTTTGCATTTTTTTTTTCACTAAGATGCGCACTTTTCATTTAATCTTTTAATTTAGCCTATCATTTTAAATAGGCCTAGTAAAAAAAAATTAAACCAGTAAATGGTTACGTTTGTAGTTCACATAGGCTATTTGTACCAAAAACTTGGAAAAGCTGTAACAAACTGGGAACGGGGGGGGGGAGTTTTCTTCGGTTCAACTTTTAAACCAATGTCTTAATATTTAAAACAGCTGAGGCTAATAGCCATTCAGATGAATTAACTTTGGCATCTAAATAAAAGAAACTTAGGCGAATGAATGTCACCTTGAGTAGGCTAAGCTTTCTATAGCCTTTAGGCCCCGACAGTGGTTAATATGAAATCATATTCATGCAATCAATTATCAATTTATCTGAAAGTACAACATTTCCAACCCTCTTTGTTTCTGTGTAACAGAAGAATGAAATGTGAAGGAAAAGTGAGCACAGTGAATTTGCAGACGGAAATGCCTCAGTGGAAACAATTGTTGCTGCTCTGTGATTCTGGATCATTAGCAGCCCGAGCTACAACACTGCAGGTAATGACAGGTGGAGCCCAAGTCAGACTTACCACACAATGTGATCAGCAAGGATATCCAAGCAGCAGTCCGTACTGTCCCCGGTGTCTTCACAGCTTGTTTGTCTGTGCTTGATTCTGGTCGTTTGTTGCAGCAGCCTCAAGCCTCCCAGCAGCGTCTCTCAGCATCCCCCTCAGTAGTCCAGTCTTCGCTGTTCCCCGATGAATGGAAAGTGGAAGCCGCAGTCAGAGCATGCAGGCGGTACAGTCAGCCATGTGTCACCGCATCACTGTGTTTCTCTCCGTCTCTCCCTCCTCTGTGCCCTCCCCGCCTCTTTTTCTCGGAGCTCACTGAGCCATCAGAGTGCTGCTGATGCTGCTCGGCAAATCAGAACCCCCCCCCCCATCCCTCCCTCCTCTAACCTCCTCTGCCCTGCCCTGCCCCTCCTCCTCCTCCTCCCCCCAGCTTGAAAGACAGTACAGACCACAGACCACCACAGGCTGCAGGAGGTGTCCTAACGCACCCAGCAGCACACCTATCTTATACCCACCAGAACCCGTATGCATAACCAGAAGACTATCATTCAGGGCCCAGTCCGGTTCATGCTGGTACCAAATGGTGACAGATGGTGTGAGATGCTGGCTGGGATTAGGCAATAGCAAAAAAAAAAAAAAAAAATACCACCCCCACCCTTTCCACACACACACACACACACACACACACACACACACACACACACACACACACACACACACACACACACACACACACACACACACACACACACACACACACACACACACACACACACACACACACACACACACACACACACACACCACCCCCCTGTCGCCTCTTTCATCAATCCTCCTCTCCTTTTTCTGTCACTTTCTCACATAGCTTCAAAGGGTATCCTTTTCAGGATTTGCACTTTGCACAAATGCATCACTAGGTGCATTTTGAGCACCAAACATTGTAATCTATCACTTGAGTCCGTTTCACTTGGATTCCCAAAATAATTTTACACACACGGAACATCTTTTTGCTTTTATCGCCATTATAATTTCCATGAACACTTTCCTGATTCAACTTCTGCGAGATCAGAGCACTAATGGCATTTCATTCCGATATTTCCCATCCGTCCTTACATCAGTCTGTGTCTGTGGAGCAGAGTTTCAGTAATCCAGTCCAATAGAAAAACAACCTTTAAAGCAGCTGCAGCCTGACCTGCAGGGATCTGCTTTTCCAATGAAGCTTTCTGTCTCTTATCTGGTCTCTTTCTGTCACACCACCCACCATCAGAAGAAATGAGCAAGCTCTAAATGAATACATGGGATAAGTGAGACTCACCTACATTATGGTAGGATAGATAAGCCTCCTAGGTTTTCTGTATGTGTCTGACTTAGACATGTTATGTTCACATTTAAAGGAATCCCTGTTATCCAAAATGCCATGAAGGCAAGATTTTCTGAGGACAGAATTTGTTGATTAAATTATTCAGAACCTTTTTTTTTCTGCAAATTGAAACATATTTATGACTGCTGTGGATGGCTCCAGTAGGCCTGGAAATATACACGAGGCATGATCAGTTCTGTTCAGACCTTTATTGTCAAATAAAGGCAAATTGGATTTACAGCAGTGGACAAAAAAAAACACAACAGATAAAAAGTACATAGGACAGTGCAACAAAACCTGGTGGAATACAACCAAGAAAAATGTTCCTAAACAGTTTCACTGGAATGGTAGCAATATAAATAAAGTGCTGCTTGAAAGTGCAGTCAATAGCAAGCTTGATCAAACTTAACACCTCTGGAACTTAAACTCTCGTGGATGTATGTGACTGGCCTACTCAGGGCACAAAATAATTTACACTTGGGTGCGTCGGTACTGGAGAACTTTTTTTTTTTTTAAATTGACGAGGAGATACCCGCACACCAATTCCACTGGGTTTAAAAATCTGAACCAAAAAGTCCACAGGCTGAGATGGATGCAAAAATAGTCTCTTCAATTTAGACATGAGTGGTAAAAAATATAGTTGCTCCTGTGCAATTACCTAGCCAGGTGTGATCAATCAAACAAGTGGTTTTGAAATAATTTATTGAGACCAGCTCACTGACTTTTATATTATTTTACCATTACAATGTGACTTCTTTATGTAAGTCAAAGTTTTGACTCATGGGGCTTGACTAAAGGTTAGGGCGTCATTAAAAAAAAAAAACGACAATTGCTGTATACTCTTTCATCCCTCTGTGATGCTAGAAATCTAGGGCCGTATTCACAAAGCTTCCTAAGTACTAGCGCCTCCTAGAGACAAAATTCTGAAAAAATTCTTAGAATCATTACATTTTCTAAGAAACTCCCCTTGAAGCTCGGACTAGATCCTTGTGTGGATCAATGTTGTTCAAAAAGCTTATTCATACCCAGCAACAGGGTCAACCACACCGCCTCACTAAGATAGAAGTTGCTGTCCTTTCCTCGCTCAGTTCCTAAACTACTGTAGGACTCCTTGCTATAGGATTTTTTTTAGCTAAGTTAGGAGCTCTCTCAGAGGATTCTCAGAATCTTTATGAATACGGGCGCTGGGTTTTGTATTGCCTTTTTCACACATGTACTCATGGAAATGACACGTCTTGCCTGTTGACCTCACTGTGGGAGACTTTCCGCAGGGGGTGAGGTCTCAGTAGGCACAAGATGAAGTAGAAAAGACAAGTTGGAAATGGCGGACGAAGCAACAACAAGTGTCAAACGCTTTAATGACAGCTTTTGCCTTTATATCAGTGCTACATGTATGCCTTCAAACAGAAAAGAGTAGAAACTCAACTACTGCACACCGGTTGTATGATATAGACCCCACCACACACACATACACCACACACTCTTACGGTGAATTTTTCTATTACCTGCTGCATTCACAAAGCTCACCCCGACTTCACAAGTAAATTTCACCTTTGAGGCTGGGCAGAAGCGTTCTGTGTCGAACTTGGGTGAAAAAAAAAACATTGGCTGCGTTCACGCTTCATTGGTGCAGCACATCCCGAAAAATTCTAAAACATTTCAGTTGCGCTACTAAACCCATCCAAATTCAAGGCCAAACTTTTTGCTGTCAAGTTGCCTTATGGGTAATTTATTGCCAAGGTTTTGAGAGAAATGCTTTTAATTAGAAAGATGAAATCTCTGGTTCTGCGTCATAAACTATGACTTCTTTTTTTTTTATAATTATACAAGGAAAGTCTTCTATTACCTGAGTTAGTTCCAGATTCACAGCTGCATACATTCCAGCACACAACATGAGACAAGACAGAAATGTAGGCTAACTTATAGCATTTAGCCTAAGGGGTTTCGGGGGAAGAGCACTATAAAGAGCATGTCACATCTCTGAAACATGTGCTGGTTGAGCAATTAACACGGTTCACTTACGTAATTTGTACAGCAATCCCTGTATCTTACTTTAAACAGAGTGTTACTGCTTGATCACTGTGTCCTGCATCAACCCCCAACCTCTACTCAGAAGGAGATTTGGGATGAAATCATTAAGGGCAGTAGTGGTGTTTTAATCCCTTGGAGGCTGGCTGCAAACAACTCATGTAAATGCTGTGAAAATGGAGAGTTTCTGTGTACGTCTCGTCAGTTGCAACAACCTCTTATCGCACCTCAGCAGCACTGGATCTGGTCCCTTTTATCTATAGCTTCTTCTTTTTTTCATGAATCTTAAACATTTCCAAAAGTTTCAGCAAAGACAGACAAGGTAAGTCATAAACAAATGGGGTGATGCACAGATACTGTGCATGGAAGGGACAGCACATGGCAGCTCGAGGGCCCTGCAGTCCCCAGAAGGCCGATGAAGTGGTGACTGGTACAGGTTAGTCATCCAGGGTCAACACAGTGCAGGTAAAGCCTGAGGGGTTAGCAGAAACAATCACTTCACTTTTTTTTATTGAATGACCATGTCATTCACCAAGTGCTTTTATTAATACAAAAATTATGATTCAAAAATATCAAAGACTTTTAAAGCTTTCTCTTCTTGATCATTTTGCTGACAGGCGGCAGAACTAAACTGGTGAATCTTCTTTCATCCAAATCTAGGTCAATTACATAGCCCATATGCTGATATGAGAGCTGGTATTATAAAGACAACAAAGAACAAAATGGGTTTTTGGAGGAAAGGCACAAGGAGTATAATACAGGTCAGACTGTAAATACCAAAGAAAGAGGTTACTTAGATCACAAACCAATTTTTGATGTGTTTTAAAATCTCATCACATTAACTCCACTTTCTGAGGGAAAGTCGTTTTTCTGACTCCAGTGTGTTAATGAGTTTGAAGTCCTAATGTGAAACAACATGAATAGTATGCAACTAATTCACTTTTCTTTTTTTTTTTTTACCAAATCTAGGACACTATGTGAAAGCATCTCATAATAACAGCCTAATGCCATTCCTTGTTAAAGTCCGGTGGGAAATCAGTTAGTTTCTTGCCTCCAATCCAACATTAACATCCATCTGTCATGTTTTACTGTAAACAGGCGTGGCCAATAACGGCATGCGATTCAGGGCTGTTCAAATAGGCGTCGTATCGGAGCAAACAGGGTAAGCGTCTGGAAGAAAACAGTTAGAAGTTAGTTTCTCCTCGGCACCCGCTTAAACAACATCCATCACATCCAGCACGGCAAGGGATTGGTAACCGGACCCTTTGACGGAGAGCTGGCACCAGTAACTCCTGTACAGGGTTAACTTGTGAATTTAAATATTGCTTATCTTGTCTCCTGACCACATAAAGCACCTTTACTCTACATGTTATATTAACCATTTGCTATAGGGAGCAATTTGGGGTTCAGTGTCTTGCCTAAGGACACTTCAGCATGTGGACTGCTGGAGCTGTGACCAAACCACAAAAATCCTGAGATTAATAGATGACTGTCTGTACCGCTGAGCCACAGCCACACCCAACACCACAATTAATATCAAAACTCTTGCTGCCTTTCTGGGTTTTTTTTAGTTTTTCAACTTGGGGTTTCATGTGAATATTCCCAGTGAACCTATTTTTCCTAAATATCCAAGCACCACAGGATGCAGCTTCCCTCTGACATCCTTGCTGGATGGAGTTGGGTAGCAAAGAAAAACACATGTGAGAGAAGGCGACAGGTCTGCATAATGAAGAGCACTTATTGTTGTTTTTATTTGTAAACCAAGCTTCACATAGCATTCACATGAAGGCATATTTTGTCATTATAGCATCATATAGTGGACTCTGTTGTTTCCTCACTTCTGCGTCTTTCCTTTAACATCACTTTTTGCCTGAGGAGATTCTCCCTCCCCTCTGACAATCCAAAGGACCAGGAGGATGTATGGTTGCAATTCCTCCTGAAATTCTCCGGATGTTTTCCAGAGTGCATATGCTAAAACGGCATGAGAGACCAATGTCCTAGAGAAATAGACTGTTCCTTGGAGATCATGCTGTCGTTAGACTATGCTCCATGGATTCTGAGATTGACTCTATTTTTCAGTCAGTGAAGTCACCCCCTGTTGTTCTTTAGAAACAATGCAGGCTCAAGGCACTTCTACATTGGCTTCTCTTTTCTTGGCTTTGTCCACTTTTATTAAACAGTCAATTGTCTGAACACAATCAAACTCAACATAATTTGTGCAATTCTATCATAACAAAATTAAGCATGTGAAATATGGAAGATACAAAAAACTGAGAGTCACACACATCTCTTACTAGATGTGGAGAAATGTTATTCGGATTTTAAAATACTTTTTGCCTCGTTCAGATAGAACTTTGTGACAAATGACAACATTATAAGTTATTACACTATCATTTGGTCTTTTCATCTCTTGCCCCAGAGGGAAAAGAGATCCATTCTCATCTGTTCTCCTCTGCCAGTGACACAAATTTGCTTCTCATTTCCATAACAATACGCAGCTCTTCCAGGGCAGTATCCAGAAGTGCAGACTCGGCTATTTCCCTTTGCGTTGTGTGCAGTGATGTGATATCTTACCATGGTCATTTTTGAAGGTTCAACTTACGTCTCAGCTGGATATGATATCTGTGAGCCACTGCTGCAGTAATTGTGTGCTAGTGTTCATTTTGCTGTTGTTGTTGTTTTTTTTTCAGATCCAGCAGAACATTGCATTGCAGATCACACAGATGTGCTGCTAATTTGAAAAATTGAAGCTGATGCAAAATTATGGCAGAGCTTCAAATTGCTCATTACCTCGCCTTATTGAGGGCTAATTTGTCAGCCTGTGTTGCCAAGCATGACACACACACAAACACACACACACACACACACACACACACACACACACACACACACACACACACACACACACACACACACACACACACACACACACACACACACACACACACACACACACACACACACACACACACACACACACACACACACACACACACACACACACACACACACACACACACACACACACACACATACACATTTACGTGTGCGTGTGTGTGTGTAAAAAAGATTAAAGCTGGAATGGATCCTAAAAAATGAGCAATAGCATTTGATTAACCTCCTCACAAGAGAGAGAAAATCTCATCTCCTGACGCTCTGAGGACTGTGAGAGCGCTTCCCCCTCCAAACTCAATGAAGCAGTCATGTGCATGCACATTGTAAGAGAGAGGGGTGTGTTAAGAAGGCTCTACAACAATAAACTCTCTAAAGGTAGCATTTGAATATTCATTCAGGAGAGCTTATGTGTAAAGCACCTTTCAACAACAAGGTAGTTTAAAGTGCTTTACATAACCTGACATGGACAGCATTTAAGTGTAATAACATTAAAATATACCGTACATTTAAGAAAGACATATAGGAATTAAAAGTCAGAGTAGGAGCAAGCCTTCAGATTTCTGAGGAGTTTGTTCCAGATATCTGCGGTTTAAAAATTGAATGCTCCTTTTCTATGTTTAGTTCTGACTCAGGGGACATTAAGTGGACCATTTCCAGAGAGGTTTTGGACGCTTCCTAATATAGCAGATTATGCATCCAGAGCTCCATTCAGTCTCTTATAAGCCAATGATAGTATTCCTATTCTTACAACCACTTCCTAACACACAGAAATCCACGTGTAAGAACAGAGAGCTGGAATAATGAGTTCCTTATTCTTGCTCTTTGGGAGGAAAGCTGCACAAAGCTGCTGGAGCGCTCTAATAAGCTGCAGCTGTCTGATCCAATCCTCAGACGGACGTGTGAAGATCGCAGTAGTTGAGCCGACTAAGGATAAAGGGCAAGGACAAGCATTTTTATGTTTTGCTTTTAGATATCCAGCAGATAATGAGTAGCAGTGACATTTAAATCAAATCGTGCTTTTGTCATAGACTGTAGATAAACATGGAGGACGCCTCAGTGACGTCACCAAGTGGTTACTGAAGGTGGGCGCTTAAATCCCGTTGATGGCGGTTGCAATATTGAAATTGCTGTCTCAACCGATCTTTCAATTTTTTCAGCTTTTTTAAGACCGACACCGGCATGATGTATCACCATCACCCTTTTTTCCAGGGTATATGAATTTATCTGAGTTCCAGCCTTGGCACTGCTTTCCTCCTGATAAACTCTTACAAAGTTACCAGACGACTGTCGTTCCAGTTTCCACCCAGAACCCAGAGAGCCTGCATGTTATCAGGAGGATGTTTCTCTGCAGTTTCTCTTTTGAAAAAAAAACAAAAAACAAACTGATTTGTTTCCTCAGGGTTTATTTCATTGGAGGAGACAACTTCCAGCCCTGCCTTTATACTTAAGTTAATGTTTAGGACCTTTGGCAATGCTGAGTTATGAGGGTTACAAAAGCTCCAGCTGCAGTGAAATAGGGGACACTGACATTAACTGTTCTCATGAAGGCAACATTTGAGCGTCTGCATTTTACCCTTCATGACATTTCACTCCTCGCTGGGTTTTGCAGTGAAGAACGTTAAGATCCACAGTGACAGCAGAGCATTATTTATGTACTTTCATTACACTCTGCCACAGCTCAAGGTAATATATCTGCCATTCTCTCTTTAAAGATGGGGTATGGGTTCACAGTCAAATTCAATTTGTGCAATTCTTATCAAATACACCCACTCAGTCTGCTAGCTGTCTGCTCAGTCGTGTGCTGTTTGAAGTGCGTCACACAAATATCATTCCAACCACATGGCTTTGCTATGCACTGACCTCTACCTTTCACCAGGTCAATAAAAAAGATTTACTCTTACTGAGGAACACTTTGTTCCTACAGCAGATGCTCCAGAATCACCCAAATCTCAAAATGACACATTCTCAACTGAACTTTCAAAACATGTTTTTCATTAAAATGTTAAGGTGAACAGGCAGTAGGTTTCCTGTGCTGAAGCCTCTTCTGTCACATTCATAAGAGAAACACAAGAGGACCCATGTGCAGAAACTAGAAAACAACAAGGAAGACGTTAATAAACAAAGCAACTTCTTTAAAGATCAACAAAACTCCACAAACAGGGAAAAGTAAACCCCAGAGAGCCACAAAGAGAACAGCAGAATACACAGGACGAAGGGGACGACCTTACAATGAACTGACAACAAGAGGGACAGATCACTGAGACTAAATACACAGCGGTAATCAGACACAGGTGAGACTAACTACACAGGTGAAGACAATCAGGGCAATTAAAAAGGGAGGGGAAACCAGACAAAGGGAATAGGTAAGACAAGACAAGAAACACTGGGGACAAGAACTACAAAATAAAAGAGGAAACACTAAAAAGAGGACTCAAGGACTGGGAAATGTAACAGTGAAAACACACACTAGGACAAATAGAAATACAATGATAAGAAATGACCTAATAAAACCAGAAACACTTAACTAGGAAACATTAAAAAAAGAAACCAACACATTCAGTGTTGTCACCCATCATTTATAAAGTGAAGCCAACCGTGCCTGTGATATACAATGTGCTTCAAAAATGAATGCATTTACATCTTTTTATATGGAAGAATTAATTCCCATTGAAATTGATTGAAATGCATAGATTTTTGCAAAACATATGCTCAAACATTGACCCTAACCCGACTCCTCCAATATCCCAGCAAACTGTGCTTCATCTACAAGCCCTGTGATGCTCTGACCACAGCGTTTGTAGACGAGACGAGGGAGATTATCGCCGTGGCAACTGCTCAGATGACAGGATACAGAGTTTTTAATTTTTTTTTTGCAAAAATGTGCCGCAGCCTTTTAGCCGTATGACAAGATAACCAACCATATAGAACTCTTTGATCACACACACACACACACACACACACACATGCAAATGCACAAATACACACACACACACATGCAACACCAACATGCACAGAGGAATTAATCAGAGAGAAAAGTGGGTCACTCGCTAAGCTGTGCAGTAAGTCAATGACCTCTGCCCCGTGGTCATTGAGATGACCAGTGGGACTTGTATTAACAGAGCAGCATTATGCTTTCCTTCGACGGGCGTCATTGTGCGTTCGGCACGTCTCTAGTAATCTTTTAAGGACACGCTCAAAATGTTTTCACAAATCTCAAGGAAGACCAAAAGAAATGATCTCAATTCTTCCTGGCTTACATTCCCTAAATGTTTCATTTTTCCTCAGAAGACTGATGTCTTCAGTGATGCCTGATGACACAAATCTTCAAAAAAGACTTTATATTTTCTAGTGTTTGCAAAATACTGAGTCAGAAATTACTTGATTTGATGTCAATGATATATACAATTAAACAAACAAGACCCCATTTAGAATGAATAGGAATAGAGTAAGAAATATAACAATATAACAGTACAACGACAAAAAATAGTTGTATGTACAGAATATTAATATTTATAGCTGTGCATCCAAACTATGAATATATACAGATGTGTGCATTAGAAGTTGTAATTCAATAAAACATTATGAATGGGGAATATATAATTGTGAAAAAAGTCCACATGTCAGAGAGAGTGTCTGACTCCTGAATCGTGGGGGAGTCAGTCCTACACTGAAAGTGCTCCTGGGCATTGCCAGCAGGTCAATGAGGGGGTGTTTAATTATCCAAGATGCCATGTAACTTCAGCATCCTCTGACAGCACCGTCAGAGAGTCCAGCTCCACTTCAACAGCGTCACTGGCTTTTCTAAATCTCTTGGTGTCTGCTACCCTCAGCGTCAAAAAAGACTTATATCATGGTTTTCTATCAATTTAAAGAACAATGTATGTATGTATGTATGTTAAGAGTTGTGATATGCTATTTCATTCAACCTCACATCCATTACAACACTTGAATTTCCAGAATGGGGATCAATAAAAGAACTATCTTATCGTATCGTATAACTGAAGATTCATATTAGATATGATGTCTCTAACAGGAACACATTTTTGCGGGCTTTGTTTTTCGATGTGAATTTTCTTTGGCGCATGTTTAGTTTTTCTCGCACCAGAACAGCGCCCCCATGTGTGATTGACTCAGTTTGCAGTAGTTTTTGGACAACAATGGAGGCTAAATGAATACAGTTCTTATTAAGCTTTGGATTATGGATGCAAGCAATGATTGTTAAGCTATGGACCACTGTACAGATAACTTGAATAGTCTATGAATCAGATGTAAAAAGTTACCTGTCGTAGAATGCGTTCAGATTTATGTCAAAACCCATCAAAGTAGCATTTATTGTGATCAGCTGTGTGATATTTTAACTTTAATCCCATCTCCATTTCCTGTTGTTTTTCTTCCCATTAAATACGAGATCCTCTCTTTTAATCACGGCAGCTCCTGCATCCTCATCAATAAATGAATACAGATTGAATGAGCAATTACTTTTGTTGGCTAGAAACCTTCGGGGGCCCACAGAGGAAGACGTGCTTGATTTGCTCACTCTACAGAGGTGAATACAAATCTGTTTTCACTGTGGCTCAGTTGGTCGAGTCAGTCGTCTCTTAACTGGAAGACCCGGGGCTGTGATCCCCAGCTCCTGCAGCCGCATGCCGCTGTGCCCTTGGGCAAGATACCGAACCACAAATTGCTTCTGCGTCAGCGGCGTGTGAATGTGTGTGAATGGGATTAGTTAACGCTGATGGACACTTTACAGAGCAACCTCTACCATCAGTGTGTGATCGTGGTGTGAAGTGGGCAGGGGTGTGACCATACAAGCTAAAGTCCATTTACCAATTTAATGGACTCCAAAATTGTTACAAACATCGTGACCCCTTGAAAATGAAATAACATCTGGTACATCACCATATGTTTGCCTTCATAATAGAATTCAATGACACAATCAAAAGAACAGAGCACATTTTTCTACTAAAAATGTCCAGTAATGTCTCTTCTCTCCTCGACTTTCCTCCTTTTCTGTCCTCATTTCTCCTCTCATCCTTTCAGCTTCTCTCTTCCTTTGCTCTTCTTCCTCTTCACTTATCTACAGTCTATTGTGTCTTGTGTTGTCCTGTCAACCAGTAAAGTTCTCTTTAAATCAGACATGTCCTCGGATAGAAGAATAGCAGGCTTCTCAATCTCAACCTCTGACCACTGTTGGTTAGCAGAAGGAAATACAACAAGACAAGATAAAACTCATGTAACAGAACCAGATAGAAACAGGGACCAGAGCGAGTTCCTCATAACACACATACAACACACAGGTCAACAACACAGACGCTAACAACGAGCATGCACATTTGCAAGCTGATCATAAACAAAGCTGCGCTCTGACACCTTTAAGGAAACTTGGCCAGCCATGAGGGCTGGCCAAGTTTCCTTAAAGGTGTTGGTTTTTGCAGGCGCTCTCCTGTGATTGGTTGATAGTTTGACTGCAGCTGCTCACCCATCAGGCTAACTCAGCTGGCAGCACAGGTGGAAGTGATATCAGGTGGATGACATAACACACACCAAAAGACACGGTCAATCACACACGAGTGGGGTTGCGTCTGCAGTCGTTACAATGTCTTTCGTTTTTGTTGTTATTTGTATTACTCGATTTGCATTGACACCACTGCTACACCTTTTGGTTTCTATAATTTTCCCCATTGTCTCTTCTCTGCATACACTCTTATTTATCTTTTTAACAGTCTTTGCAACCGAGATATTTATGCACCGATGCATTCTTCCATTTCCTAACAAGTCTCCAGTCGTCCTCGAGGCAGCCACGCTGAGATTAAGTGTTCGAGTTGACTTTGCAGGGCATTGTGTTCTGTTCCTGTGCTGATTACGATCACAAGAGCCGAATAAAAGCTTCTCGCAATCATCTGTGTTGAAAGGAGCACTGAGGACAAAGAGGCAGAGACACAGGCTTCCAATTATGGAAACCATGTCCGCTGAGACTTAACAATTCACAGTTTCTTCAGACAACACTTGATCTCTGGCCTAATTACAAACAACACTGCTGCTGCTTCATATTCATATCAGAGGAGCTGCTTCCACTGGGCACACACACACACACACACACACACACACACACACACACACACACACACACACACACACACACACACACACACACACACACACACACACACACACACACACACACACACACACACACACACACACACACACACACACACACACACACACACACACACACACACACACACACACACACACACACACCTCATACAGAGCTTGTCTGGAGTGTATTTATAGACTTCAGAGCAGTGAGTAATGGAGCATTATGGATGTACAGTGAACTGTGACAGTGCTGACTCGTCATGTTCCATACACCCCCCCCCCCCTCGCCTGAAAAGCAATTTCCCCTCAAACCATGCATTTAATAATACCTGCATGCCTTTAAAACAAATGATCCTGATAATCAGAAAAAATCACAGTACGGCCGCACTGTTGTCTTCTTCTGCGTCTTATCCCAAACTTATTTCCAGCAGCAAACACCCAATTCTCTTGGAGGATATATATTGATCATCAAACTCTTCATTTTATCAATGAACAAATCAAAAACACTTATCGAGCCAAATACAGCTGGTTAAACCGTCCCTCACAAAACCTATCTCACAGCAAGGTTTTAAAACTCTGCTGTCCATCTGATCATCACAGAACAGTCGTTGGTCTGTAAGGTCTGTCTCTTTGTTTCAGCACGATGTACAATAGATCTTTACCATCGAAAAGAAAAAGAAATTAAAACAATGTGAAGTATCAGTCACATGGAAATCCAAAGGGACCCGTCTTTAAGAAAAAGGGGAGGAGGACGGGAGAGAAAGTGGGAGGAGAATGTAACTCAATTTCCTCCCCAGAGATCAATAGAAAACAATCTATTTAATCTGATCCTGACCAAGCCAATGAAATGGTGGCGTGTTGGCGGGTGGCTGGGAGGAGGAGAGGGGTGGAGGATGGATGAGGTCAGAGCTGAGGTGCAGTTTTCAGGACGGTTTTCATGTAATGATCAGAAAAGAAACATTCAGGTCAGTCAGTTCCTCCCCTCCCTGCTACCATTTAATAAGATACCACCAATTAAACAGAGCCATTAGTTAAATAAGTAATAATGTCTGCTGTGGAAAAGGGCTGTACCAAGAAAAAGACGTTTTCTAATAAGCGGAAAATCTTTGCCAAGAAATCTTTGAGAAGTCAAAGAACCATGTCGGCTGAGAAGGTTCAGTACAATTACTGGATTTATTCTCGTAAGGACGTTGAGGTTTCCAATGCAGACCAGATTACACACATATAAAAAAAAAAGTAAAAAAAACAAACAAACACCAACAAACGCTTCTAATCAATTACAAATACAACTGGGATTCATTTAAGTACTTACAATTGGAAACAAAGTGGCTAGAAATCAAAATCCTAAACTTTGCAAGACACAGAAGAACTCCAATCTTGAGAGTGTGCTGACAGGTGTTTCATGAATCGGGGGCATCAAAAGAAAACGCAGATTTACAGAGTTCAGTGAATGCTTGTCTGCATACTGTTTGTATGTTAAGTATGCGTTCAGCTGTTGCCATGATGTCTATAGGCCGTGGCTAAATGGCTACATTAGAGAGGACCATTTATTATGCTAGTTGGAAAAAGGTTTGTAAGGTTCCAAACTTATAAAGCTAACTTAAAGATCAATAAAGGAGGAGACTACTTTTTGTCATAAGATGGATTTCTATATCGATTTGTATCTAACCTGAGACATAACTTCATGACTTCCTGCCCTCGGGAAAGCTGCTAAACATAAGACAACGATTTGTCTCTTCTGTGGCTGCATCTTAAACGTCTTTGTGGTGGTTTTGAGTCATTTCATCGACTTTTGCGAAAGAACAAGGAAACCAAAGAGGGCACTTCGGAAGGCTGAAAGTCACAAGTGGGGGATTGTACAGGGTTTTTTACGTATCCAAAGATTGATTTATTTTGGAGTCTTCACGATCAATTTAAAAAGAGGCTCTGTTCTGACGGTCTGAGCCTCGTGTACTCTATCCATGTTGATCCCAGGCAATGATTATCCCTGTGCAGCTTATCCATTTCAGAGCTCATGACTAGACTTGCTGTGATAATAACCACCAGCCTTACTCAGCTTCCACTGGAGGTCAAGTCGTGTTTAAAAGTAAATTCAACCCCTTACAGCTCTTTGCACTCTCATTTATTTACCATCCTTTTTACTATGATGTGTGGGATGAGTTTTATTTGGAGGAAGTTTTTGTACTGTGTGATGAAAAAGCCTCTTGTTGTGCACGCTTCTTGTGGTTTTCAGCCTGAATCTCTAAAACGTGTCCAACAGCGGTGAGTCTCAGCTGTGCCGCTGAAGCGCGTACAGATACATGGAAGTTATATAAGCTTCAAGTCAGATTTGGATCATGAGACTTTGGGTTATGTCTGGTAGGAAGGACATTGTTCAAATTACTTTAAAGACGAGTATGTGGTCAGTAAAAATGCAAGGTGTTCTTGATTTTGTAGCATTAAGATTAAACCGAGCCAAGAACTGAATTTTCTAACTCATTCCAACACTCTGATGTGACGGTGTTATCTGAAGGACAGCAGCATCCCCCAGTGGTGAATGTCTGTAACCGCAGCGAGCATTGACCAAGAGAATCTGATACGTAAAGAGAATGAGGATTTTAAAATGAAGTTAAAACGAAAGCAGAGCGTCCTTTCAACTATCAAAGCAAAACAAAATCTGAACTAAGACATAATGAAGGCTTAAGATGTTCAAACTGTTGAGTTAATGTACTATATATTAAGAGAAGAGTCAAAATGTTACACATGCATGAATCCTTCACAATAGGAAAATCATTTAAAGTTTAAAGCAAATGAGAAGCAGGTCAAGTCACTTTTTGGTAAATCTGTTGAGTTGTTGACTTTTTGAGGAGATAAAAGACTCCAGAAGATCAAATCAGCCTCTGGTAAGTAGAGATTTATCATTTATTTATTTATTTATCAATGTTTTCTTTAACTTATTTTGTGTCCAGAAAAATGGTAAATTTAGAGGTGAGTGTGTGCGCCCCATGTACAGAGGCTTAGTCCTCGAGAGCAGGCGGTCTGTGTTCAAAGCTGACCTGTGGCTCCTTTCTCGCATGTTGTTCCCCACTCTCTCTCTCTCTCTCCTAGTTTCTGACTCTATCCTCTGTCCTGTCTCTAGAATAAAGGCATACAAAGCCCAAAAATAAATATATTTTAAAAAACTGTAAAGGGGGATTGAACTAAAGGCCTACCTTGACAAATGAAATATCAACACCAATGCTTTTGTTCTATAGTTGTCTGTAATTTATTTTGTTCTTATTTCTTAATTGTTTTTTCTTTGAAATGTAACACGAGTGTATAGATATATATTAGATAGATATGTGCATGCAAATAGGAACGAATAAGTAATATAATCAGTTATAGCTAAGTGGGTATTTACCATTTTGTTTATGTGCATCATTTATTGATTTATCTTGTTTGGGTGAGGGTTAACAAAAGAAAAAAAGTGTCAGGATAAGTTCAGACAACAGGAAATGATTGGTTGACAATGTTGACTGACACAATAATGCATTAAAAAAGATTTAGTACAAAAACATTAGAATTATAATTTAATAAGCTTTTGAGGCAGTTCTGGTGTTGTGTCCTCAATTCCCCTCATCCCCACTTCTTTGCATTCTCTAAGACGTTTTTCTGAGGACACTGAGGCTGCTCCTGAGCATGGATTAACAAATCTACATTTTAGATCAGAACTCTTCAAAATCAAACAAAGCTGGATTACAGCTTCGAGTGTATCATTACAAACACATTCATGTTCATGCTCGCTGGCTCCCAATGCTTTAGTTCCTTCTCTGCTTCTCTCTCTCTCTCTGAAATGTGTCTGACTCAGTTTCAGGTCTGCTCTGTGTGTTTGAAGGACAGACAGAAAGATTCTGCATGAATGGAGACCTCAAAGATGTATGGACACACATGAGAACCAGAAAACACACTTTCTGTATGCACCACCGAAAAGGACCAATGTTTCCTCAGCTGCCCCAATATGTTTGAAAAAGAAAATGTTGTGCCATTTTTGCCTGAATGATTAAAGAGGACAGGTGAAGAGAGACAGTAAATATTTGAGGGAGAGAGTGGGGGATGACATGCAGCAAAGGCAGGGGTTGCAGTCCGACTCACGGCTGCTGCGGTGACAACTTCAGCCTCTGTACATGAGGCTGCACTTTTTTTACCACGTACCATGCATATGCACTTCGTATGATTTATGTATTATGAGTATGTGACTGTCCCTGCAACCACATGTACCTACAGGTACAAGTAAAAGAAACCTGAACTTTTTTGAAACATGTTGTCATCATCCAATAGAAATTGAACATATCATTTTCCAAAAACTCAGTTTCAATTCTTGTGTTATTTTCCAATGGGGGCTTCAATGTTTTTATAAAGCATCATATTCTGTTATTATTTATATCTTATATAATTTCCCAACTATTTAGAGTTTACAGTTGTAGATAAATACATAAAGTAAATAGCATTCGTCATAATAAATTTTGACATTTTGACTGAAAATAGACTAGAATAACTCACTGCTCGATAGACTTCACGTCGTACAAAAATGTAATCCATTAGATCACATGGGGGCGGCTGTGGATCAGTGGTCGGTCTTCTCTCACCCGTACTGTTTAATCCCCAGCTCCTACACTCAAACATTAAAGTACACTAGTGAAAGATACTGAACCCTTAAGGTGTTCTTTTTGCTGCATCAGAGGTGTGTGAATGTTTAACAATGTTAATACTGATAGACACTTTACATAGCAGTCTCTGCCATCAGTGTGTGAACGTGGTGAATGGTTGAATGTGACCTTTGGCGTTAAAGCGTTATACAAGTTGTTTTAACATTTGGTCTTTGAGTCATTAACACTTCACCTCAGTAACTCAAGAAGTGTACAAAGAGTTAAAAAAAAAAAAAAACGTTTCTACCTCTACAATGTTGTTGGATTCAGCAGTAAGGTACAATCACATAAATGATGTCATCATAAGTGAGTTACAGTTGGGTTAAATACATCATAATTACACATTTGTAAGGTGCTTTTACATGTTAAAGAGAAGGTGTGATGTGAAGACTAACCAGCACCTCTTCAAACTTCCTACAGGTGTGTGTTTCATTACACTAAGCAGGGAGTCTGCATGAACTGTTCTGAAGTAACATTACTGTCATGAGGTAATGCAGTACAGTCTTTTTAATGAGTTTGCACTTAAACATGAGTCCCCATGCGACAGTGACTATAGGCGTTAAAAAAAAAAGAAAATATTCACTGAGATGGATTATATTACTCACACCAGAGATTTTTCATTGGTTTTCACTCTGTGGGGAAATCATTTACAACAAGAAGCAGGCTCAAAACTATAGGAAAGAAAATCCAATTAATTCAAAAGAACTATACAGTATAGAATTCTCAGCAAAAAAAAATAAAAAATGCAAGGCACAGAAGGTGCAGAATCACTAATTCATTTGTTTCCTTCTTGAACCGTGTTTCTGACAGCACAGGGCTCCATTATTGAATAATCTGTCCGTTTAAAATAATTACTTATGCATAACATCAACTTAAAAACACCGTATGTATTTTTCATAACTGTTTGCAGTAAGACGTCAGGCCTCAGCTCCTTAGCCTGCTGCCAGATGCTGCACTCTGTGTGTGTGTGTGTGTGTGTGTGTGTGTGTGTGTGTGTGTGTGTGTGTGTGTGTGTGTGTGTGTGTGTGCAGCAGCAGCATCAGCAGCATCCGGCAAACATCCATACATCACTGTCCATCTGTGCCCATCAGGCTATTATTAGCCTCTGCACACAAAAAAAAGACAGAAGAGCAAAATACTGTACCATCCCCTGCTTCACCGGCAAATCGCCAAAGTCCCCTTCCTCCAAAGGGGTGTTTAGTGTTGCAATGTAATGCGGATGAAATATCATCATTACCAAAAGCACAGAGCAAAGGCGGCAGGGATTCAACGTGTCAGAGCTGTAATCAGACCATTTGTGAAAGATTTATGGGTAGGAAGGGCTGAAAATGGTTAGTATTAAGAGGATGATGGAGGAAGAGAATGCAACATGATGCACAAAGTCACACACACACACACACACACACCAACACACAGCTGGGCAAAGGAGTGTGTTCCTGCATTTTCCATCATAATGCACACCACGCTCAGGAGGAAACCTGCTGCAGCACAGTTTTACACTCTCTCTCCTGGGAAATCTGTCCTGCAACACAACACACGTACCTATACAGATTGCATATAGGACTGCATATGGTGTCCCAACCCTAAGGCTCTATACTGCAGTTTGCACTTTTAAGAAGAATTGCTGCAGGTTCCTAAGCAGAGTGTCACACCCCAGCACTGCAGTGTGTGTGGTTGCAGGCAGCAGAAGCAGCAGAAGCAGCAGCTCGCTTAATGATTCACTGCATCGATTTCCTCATTTTGTTATTGACCTTTCATTTCCACTGCTTGCTCTGAGCCTCCAGTGTGACACATAGCACAGAAATACACAGAGAGGAGAGGAGGGGAAGGGGAAGAAACAGTATAGAAAGTTTTAGGGACTGGCCGAGAGCATAAAGACGATGAAAAGAGCCCACAACGGTCTTTGAAGAGAGTTTAGCTTTTGTACACACCAACATCTTGAGGGTTTTATCCTTTACAGGTCTCATATCTGATTTTATATGAAATAGTTTGTGTATGAACTTAAAGTCCACACTGTGTTCTTCTGAGTGTTGCTTCATTTTTAGGATTGCAGAACGTAATGTGGACGCACTCTCCTCCTAAATCAGTGGTCATCAGGGTAAAGGACATGAAGATAGTAAAGTCTTCATCTTCTTAATGGTGGTCTTCAGGGGCAGCTGCATCTCGACAGCTGTCAGCAAGAGACTCAACAGATTTGTTTAGACAGGTCATCTTTCTCTTCATCGCTCCCTTGACTCAGTAAACGAGGTGTAAAGGAGGATATATAGAGGGCTACTATTATCCCTGACAGAGGTAGTATGTAATTGAGTCCAAAATACACATTATTTTTCAACCTTTAGTTTGATAGGACAGCTGCAGGGAGATTGGGAAAGGACCAGAATTTGAAGGTGAAGTGTAAACTGTGCCCGGGCCAGAAAAAAAAAGAAAAAAAACAAAAGAAAAAAAACTCTCCACCGCTGTGAACGAGACATCACATCTTTCCCAGCACGAAAAGGCAAAAGGTAAACATGAAGGCAACACAAAACTGAACACCCCTTCACGAGTGATGCTGGAGAAAAGAGCACGATGCCGACACCAACCAAGCAGCCGAGGCTTGTTTTTCAACAACATCAGGTATCAACAAAAGCAGAGATAAATGGGCTTGTTGTTGTCAAGAGAGATCTTGTGTATGTCCTCTTCATCAGAACAAGGATATGTTTTGATGCGGGCATTTGTAAGGTTTACCTTTATGATTTTAATGGGCGATGAAGTGACAGCGTATCTAAGGTGACATTACAGAGTATGACAAAGTAATGTGACTAGTAATGTTACTAATTACTTTCAGCTATGAGTAATTAAGTGAAGTAATCCATCCATCCACTATCTTGTACTGCTTTTCCTGTTTGGGGTCAGGACGGGCTGAAGCCGACCCAGCTGTCTTTCGGGTGAGAGGCGGGGTTACGTCCTGGACTGTTTGTCAGTCACAGGGCTGACATAAAAGAGACAGACAATAGAAATACTCACATTCACACCTACAGACAATTTAGAGTCACCGAATTAACCTAACGAGCATGTCTTTGAACTATGGGAGGAAGCTAGAGTACCTGGAGAGAACCAACGCATGCACATAGAGAACATGTAAGCTCCACACAGAGGAGCTGTCTGTCAGGGATTTGAACCAGGAAAACCCCTCGCTGCGAGTCAACAGCGCTAACCACTGTTCCACCGTGCAGCCCCTAAAGTAAAGTAATGCATTACTTTAAAAAAAAAAAAAAAACTTAGTGTAATGCACTACAGTTTTGATTAAGTTCCCCAACACTGTAAGGTATAATGTACTGTTCTCCAATTAGACTGTTACATTCCCAGAGATTGGCTAAGGGATGAAGGGAGTAACAATCAAAATTCAAGGAAAGGAAAGGAAGAATGAGCTACTTTAAAATAAATTATTAAGAAACAAAACTAAAATGTAAAACTCAAAACCAGCTTTCTTTACAAAACACAAACAAAAGAGAAGCTGATTTTTCTGGCAATTTTTTTTTTTTAACTAAATCTGCAACAGCAAGAAACACAAAGGTCTTAAAGACAAAGCCCCCGTCCTTCTAAGGAGGAAACACTGGAAAATCTGACTCACAAAACAAACACAGCGCAACAGCCCACTGGCAACTGGCTGCCAGCTCCCTCCTGCTCTTTATCCTCCCCCTCTGATTGGAGACAGGGCACAGGTGTGCTTGATTTGCAGTAAGCCTTGGAGCAGCACCTGGAGGGAGCATGACGACGCACTTCTGGGAGGTGGGGCATCGGATAATGATGTCACCTACGATGCGAAAATACGTACGGCTGGACCTGCGTCCCAAACCATTCAGAATCTCTGACGCCACTGTGCAGCGTCTTCAATCAAGGTCTGCTTCATCTGTGCAGAGATAACACAGCTCCTTTTTTTTTGTGCTGCTGTCATGTGTAGCAGAAGAGCACACACCAACACTTCAGTTCACTCATCATGTCCTTTGTGCATTAATGTGAATCCAGCCACTGTACCTCTTTTACAGTCTGTCCACTCGCTTATAGTTTCTTTACTTATTTATCATGTTTTGTTCTTCTTTCCTATTTATGACCTTTGCTAGTGTAACAATAAACACTCACCTGCTGCGGGATCTGTTCTCTGAACTTAATTACATTTCTGGAGAAAGAAATCAGTCTGCATCTCAGTACTCTCTTTAATAAAGCATACTGTATCAACAGCCAGTCCCTGGTGTTTTTCATAACTACTTTAAACAGCATATCGTTCAACAGAAGCACGTAGTAAATTAAATTCCAGCTCATTCCAGCTCTAAATTTCACAGGCATTATAGAATTCCTGGCAGTTGGGAAGACTTTTAAACAGTTTTTGGATTATAAATGCTAGAAAATAAAAGAGCAGGCTCCTGCAGAGAAGCATATCATTTAGCACTGATTAAAAGGGAAATAGAGATTAGCCCTCCTCTGGTGGTGTCTGTCCCTTCAGAGATTTTTTGTTTAACGGGTGTGGGTTAAAGGAGCAATATGTAAGATTATCTACAGAATTAGATCATTAAATGACTTTGTTGTATCATCAGACATTAAGGAAACGTGCTATGTTGAAGTGTTGTCTTCTCTGACAACAATGCAGCAGCCAGTATGTCCTTCTAAGTCTCGATTCCGGTCCTGGATGGTTTTGTTTTGACCAGAGAATGTGGGAGGTTTTAAGGCACACACGGCCGTTTTGCCTCTGGCCACTCGGTTTGCAAGGCAAACATTAAACCAACAGGTGCTGCAGCGATGGAAGCGGAGAAGCGCACTGGTTCAGACATAACGGATTCTACCTCACCAAAAAAGCCTCAGCCTTTTTCTAATAAGCTCCACGCGCAGAAATGTGGTGAAGCTAGGACAAATATTGGAGATGCTTTTGAAAAATGAAAAGAGGTTAGAACGGAGACATGTTTGAAGTCTGATGCAGAGACGGCTAAACACTGAAGCTTTACTGTCCGCGACATGGCAACCTGCGTGAAAATCAACTCTAGAGAGGAGGGGGCGGGGGGAGACAGCTCTCTACAATGTTTAAAATTTGGACTGCAGTACCAATTTTAAACGCTAGGTGTCAGTGTTACATACTGCTCCTTTAATTTATGAGGTCGAGTTTTAACACGAGACATAAGTGTGTTTTTGTGCATCTACTGAGGCAAAGCCCCCATAAAAAATGTAACTCTGCCAGGATCTCTCTTTTTTTGTAGGAGTTTTCCAGGATCTTCGAAAAGCGTTTGAAACATTTGACCATAACTTATTAAAAACAAAACCGAAATATGGAATAAGAGAAGTAGCGCTCACTTAGCTCATCAGTTACTTAGAAAATAGACATCAATATGTTCAAATCAATCAGGTTAAATCAGAACAGATGTAGTTAAAGTGCGGAGTTCCCCAAGGTTCAGTGATTTTTATTTATTCTGTACATCAACAAGTTTTCTGTAGACTAAAAACTTTTGGATACAGTGGGAAATTAATTAGAGAAACTGAAGAGTTTGTTTGACCCAAAATAAACTAACATTGAACTTAAGTAAATCCAAATTTGTAATATTTGGGAACCGATCAACTAGCTTGACCAAGAAAGTTGATGAAAAATGATGTAGAAATTGAAAGAGTGTCTGAAATAAAATGTGTTGGGGTAATTATAGACAATTAATTATCCTGGAAATCACACGTACAATATATCAAGGCAAAAATATCTAAATCTATTGCATTTTATATAAAGTGATGTTAAATCAACAGTCACTTTACACTTTGTACTGCTCCCTAATACTCCCATATATTAGTTACTGTATGGAAGTGTGGGGGAACACATACAAAACAAACACAGAACCAATCTTCATTCTCCAGAAAAGAGCCATAAGAATTATAACTAACTCCAACTAAACCCACTTTTCATCAAACTAAAAACACTGAAATTCAACGTCCTGTTCGACTTTAAAACCATTCAAATCACTACGTTTTTTTCCACATCATCCTACACCCTTTTCAAACATGGAAAATGTGCTCTGATTGTTTGAATATCAATATTCTCTCCATTCTGAGGTGGCTGATTTTTATCACAAGTTAGTTTGAAATGTCTTAACCTGTCCAGAAATGATTAAATGGACACTGTTCAGTGTTCATGGAAACAACTTAGGAAAGTTCTTAAAAAGACAAAAAATACGTGCATTTGGTTTGTTAGATGTGCAACAAATCAAAGAGATTATTCTTAGTAACACACAAAGTGGAGACGGTGGTGGAAGAAATTACAGGACAGCTAGAAAAAGAACATGTTCAGAAATAGCATCAGAAAAGGTAAAAATAGAGTAGGATTAACAATCGAGCAAAAGAAGACGTGACCAGAAACAATTTAAGTTTCCTCCTCATCAGCAAAAGAGAAGGACTTAGTGTGAATGTGTGTGTTTCGCATGGCCTGTAAATCACAGCTGTCAGCCGACTGCTCTTAATCAGCTCTGTCTCTGAAGTCAGTGGAGCTGATAGATGAAAATGAGCCTCCATGCTTCACTACAGGCCTGATCAACATGAAAACAAACTGCAGTCTATTCCACTCACAAATGAGGGGCTGGCCTCTCATTAGTCGGTGTCAAAGGAATCAATGTTGGGATTAAAAGTCAGTTTTGAAGCCTCAGTCTCCTAATAAATGCACATTATCTATTATACAGGCCTAATCAGACAAGAACCTGTGGTTGAGTAAAGACAGAGCAGTCTGTATCCTGCACACAGCTGCTGCTGTTATTGGAGTTTGGAAACAAACATCAGGACGGTTACTCAAACCTTGAGTGGAACTCTAATCGAAGCTACCGAGTCCAACCACAGTCGGATTTGTAGTCCACTCAAGAGCAGCTCAAGTCTCGATCAGCACACACTGCACGGAGGGGTGACTTTTTTTGATAACTTATCTGTTGATTTAATGAAGGATAAGCGTTATTCACAAAAAGGAACAAAGCTGACATGATTGACAGGTGGGCGCGATTTAACACTTGATCAAGAGGCTTAAAACCCAACTCAGCTCCAGCTCTCAGCCTGTCGTTAGGCTGACTGAAAGTTAGGTGGAGAAAGCATTTCCAGTATTTTCCCACAGTAACAGATGGATGACAATCACTCAGGCGCCATCCATTATTATATTTACATTCATATATTTACAGTCTATTGCCCACACTTTCCCAGTCATTGTGGTGCAATATGTGCCCTCTGACCTTTCTGAACCACCTCCACTCGAGCCTGATGGTGTTGTCCTCTCTACCTGTTATGCCAGGTAGACGGTAACCCTGAGAGACAGGTCAGAGAAATATGAAGGTCATCCACTTTCTATGTCTGATATAAATCATTTTCTCTCCTTGGATTTGCCTTAATAATACGTTTAAAAATAATACAAACTTTCCAATTTCTCTTTCTTCCACACCTCTGAAACAAGTTTTGTGGGATAACATTTTTTCTTTTAGTTTAGTTCAGAATGAATACATACAAGATACATACTTTCCCCCAGGACTTGATGCCCTCAGGTGTGCCTTTGTTTGGGAGTCCTAAATCCTGACCCCTGCATCTCCATATTCACATACGCACCGTGCTCTATTGTTGACAGTGAGAAGGCAGACTCAGAGGGCAGAACAAACACCTAGCTGTGGGAGTGTCACCCATCCACGATAGAGTTTACTGACCTTTGTGATGTCACAAAGGGAAAATCTTCAAACGGCCTTTTGGAGCACACATTATCTGAAAAGTGGAGCAGGCAAAAGACGGAGAGGATGGACTTAATTCTCATTATTGTGGGGTTTGTAGAAAGACTAGGGACACATATTAGTGGTAAAGTGTATTTTGCACAATACGTGACCTTTAAGACAGTATGTGATAAAAAAAAATGGTGAATAAAGTTTGCCAGTATCGTTTCCTGTAAAAAACATGTACCATATTGCCAACATTTAAAAAATATTTTCACTTAATTTCAGTTGCATTCTACCCTTTCTTTTCTCAATAGGACTAAAAGCACTCACTTTCTCTTCAAGGTTGCCTTTTGATTTCTTGATTAACATTCAACACAAGGTAGCTACATACTATTTATTGTGTCATTGAACTTCCTGTCATCACTATGAATGTAGTGATGACAGAAAGTCTGAGGGTACTTAGAAGCTCCAGAGAGGAAGGAGTCACCGTACTTCAGCAGGCGGATTACAAGCACCCTTATGTGACCCTTACTTCCAAACTTTTGTGGCACACAGCACAACAACCCTGGAGTTTCTGATCAAAGCCTTTGACGTTTTGTATCCTTTAAACATGTCCCCAGTTAATGAATCAACATCATGTTCTATGTAGCCTTCCCTGACATCGAGCTTTTCTTTCCACTTGACAGCTCTGTTCACACAAACTCCTGACATAGTCGAGAGATAATTCCAGGACATTCAGGACCTGAAACTGCCTCTCCAAAGGCACCTCAAAGCAGTAGATTGTTGATGTCACCAGCTCTCACACAACTCAAAATATTCCGTTTGGTTAAGGTGAGGGGGAGCGTCTGGGTAGTGCCTGCTGACAGAGGAGGAAGAGTCTTTTGGAATGGTGACTGTTTCTTTGGTAAAATCACTAAATCATGTTAAAAGGACATTTCCACATGACAAACTCAATATAATGAGGTGCTTTTTATTTAGAGATAGACACTGTGGCTAGAGTCAGATATCGGGGACAGAGAGAGTGGGGAACGACATGCGGGAGAGGATCGAGCCACAAGTCGGAATCGGGCCGCCCGCTTAGAGGATTATATACTCTGTACATGGGGCTCGTGCACTAACCAGCTACTGGCGCCCCCAGATTTTAATTTACGTTTCTTTTTTTAGGAATGCAGTGCATGCATGAAAGGGTTTCATCTCAGTCATATATCATGCATTGCTAAAATACTTTGTATAGTAAAACAATGTGTTTTCTTCAGTAATGTGCGCAGGTTAAATTCAGCCATATTAGCATTTTGTTCTATATTGTTGGTGCATTTTTTTTGTAGATTTGCATTGATTTCTCTCTGTCCTCATTTCCCCTGCTGCTCTGGAATCATTACAGGAAAATTGGCCAACAAAATGAATAACATTTCAAGTGTTCTCAGTTAACTCTTCTTCTAGCATTCAACTTCTCTGAGTGACACAAATCTTTGCGTCAGACAGCTGTCAGAGTGATATTTATTCTCTGTATCAAAGAGTCTCACTCGTTCTGCACAGACCTGTTAGTCTGCTGAAGCCTTCTGTTGATACTGCTCTGCTGCTGTTTGCGTGCCTGAGGGGATTTCTCTTGCACCTGCAGGCTGTGTTACAGTCCCCATGGGTGGGGGGGTTTGTACTGATAAGTCCCTGTGCTCCCACCTGCTGCTCAGTATGTTTTACAGGGAGAGACAAGGCAGACAACATGGGTACATAGACACACAGTATTAACTGTTTGTGTTAGACACGTGGCATCAAGAAAAATGCAGAATTCTGTTTTTTTTTTTTTTTTTAACTAGAGTAAACATAAATTTATTAATGTAATTCCAATGCTAATCATGTTCAGTTGGTCAAATTTCGTTTGAAGCGTAGACTGCATATGAACTTGGAGGAAACAACAGCTGGAACCAAAAATATTTAGAGCTCGCCCTGCTGACTGGCTGCAGTAAAGGTCATAAACCCCGCCCCCTTAATGTTAACAGATGGGACACGGGTCAAACTATAAAGTTAAATTACATCTTAAAGGAACAACGTGCAACAGTTTACACATAAATATATCATGAATCAAGTCTATCCATGTGTAAATGTCTCTCTGAGTCATGACTGTGTACAATGAGTGAGAAGCTCGAGTCCCGTCAGCTGTATTGTTGTCGGAGCCGTGTTTACATGGACGGGACGGCCTTGTGTATAAAGCTAGAGAAAAGAAGAATAACATACTCACTGTTCTGTGTTCTGCTTTCGACTTTGGACATTGGAGAAGTAACACCCATTAATGTCGAAGCGCAGAAAGAGGACACAGTGAGGGCGACAGCAGCACTGTGATACAGCAAGTTGAGAAATACATGACCTTTTTAAATGATGTTGTTTGTCCTAAAAAAAAATGTGTTAGGAGTAAGCAACCCTACAAAAGCAAAAAAGTCAAATTTATTTTCAATCCGGATTTTTGGTAACATATTATCTTAGAGATATGTCAGACAATCAGAGGGAGCAAAGAGAAGAGCTGCTTCTCTGACACAATGAAAGGAGCATGTTGAGGTGTTCTGATAAGGACGCCTCCTGGGAGCCTCCCTTTGGAGGTTTACAGGGCACATCCAACTGGGAAGTGACCCTTGAGTAGACCCGGAGCTTGTTGGAGGGAAAACTGTGGAGAGGGATGTCAGGGTCGACTTGCACAGCCTGATGCCATCACATACTCTACCGTCACAGCACTCTATGTAGCCCACTGAGAATGCAGCAGTAAAGCAAAAAAAAAAAAAAAAAAAAAAAGGCTTTGAGAGTGAGATTAAATGATGCATCAGATTCATCTACACAGATGGATAAGTGCAAGCCATATGTTTTTAGCAAGAGAACACTCTCCTAGTGTATTCTGTCTTCGGGAATTAATTATGTTCAATTGTATGTTAATTCTCTGAATCAAAGTGTAATCCTCGATACGATCCTCAATAAGCCCACGTGAGGTTATCACTGCAATGATCACATGTTGTTGTCCTCATGTCATAATCAGAGGTGTGTCCAGACTTTTTTTTGATTGAGGGGGGCCTAAATAAGGCCATTGTCCACCAAGGGGTTTTTTCTGATGCGCCAGAGTCTTTTTTTAAAAAATTGTTTTCAATGAGTAGAGAGCGTTTGCAGCAGAAAGCAGGCACCTGGAGAAAAAAGGGCAGCGCCCAGCTTCTTTTTTTTTTCCGAGCTGCACTGCCTTTTCTGTGAGGCCGCTCTGAGTGCTCAAGTAGAACATGGTCTATCGTCTTTGCTCTGTGTATGATCTGGAAAATAAACGATCTAAAATACAAAAACATAAAAAGAAACAGAGCAGTGTCGGTCATACAGCGGATTTTTCGCAACAGATTGTTATTATAGAGACAGAAGGGGACGTGCAGCGCTTTTCTTCTTAGTGCACAAATGCTTCATGGGAGCGCTCCCGATCACAAAGCCAGTGCTTTTCTATGAGGAAAAAAACGCCAGGCTGCCTGCTTCAAGGACTACAGCCTCTGCACATGGGGCGCCCAAACCAACCACTCTGTCACCTGCTACCCCTAAGAACCATTCTTAAGGACTCAAAAATGTGCCTGTATCAAAGCCACAATCTACAGTTTAAAGCCTCTGTAGACCCACTGAGGTGTTTCAAATGATTCCAGCTGATTAGACCAGGACAGACGGCGCTATGATGAGGATTTATGATGTAATAAATTCAAAGCACCAGTAAGTATGATAACAGGTCAACAAGCCACCCTTGCTGTTATGGCTGTCTGTTTAACAAACTTGTCCACGCCCACATATTCCTGAGAAGAGGTCTAATCATGCTCTCAATCACTATCACCTGTTTAGGTATACAGAGGCTCTAAACAAAGAAAATGTGCTGAGCAAATAAAGCTACCTGCAGCCTGTTTGAACTGAGCCCTAATAGTTGATTTATCACAAGTCCTGACCAGGCAGTTAATAATAGTTTAGGATTGGCTGGCCAATCAGATTTCAAAGTGGGCAGAGGCCAGCCCTGGCCACCCTTTGGGACGTATGGTGCATTCATGTGGTGTCGGACACATCAGAAAAACAAGTTTCCGAGATGTAAAATGCACATAAACACCTGCTCAGGTCGGAAACTCGGAAAAGAATGAGGTGCCCGACTTCCCGACTTGATGTCAAAATCGTCATCAAATGGGGGGCAAAATATGTTTTTTTAATGTTAAAAAAGTAACAATTTTTTTTATTAATTCACATATATTGCCATCTTAGTGAAGATTAATTAAGCTCATTAATAACATAGAATCCATCTGAGTATTAGAAATGTGAAAACACCTAGTCGACTTATTTATTCTAGCCCTTATTTATAAGACAGTGCTGATGCTTATTAATAAAAATGTCCCAGCTGGATCACTGTTTTGCCCCTTCATGAACTTTTCAGACATTGTTTCTACTGGAAGTATAGCAACAAACACAGCAGCAAAATGACTCAATAAATCACAAGAATGCAGAGAAGTGTCTCTGAAATGATCTCCTTCTCTGGGGCTAGTTCTCCAAATAGCCGTCCTCTTATGGCGGTGGGATTCAGCCTCACAGGACGGTTGGTGAAATAAAATTAAACAACACTGTCTTCGTTTTTGATAATTAATAGATTTACTTTCAACGGTGAAGCTGATGTGCTTCCTCGCTTGTTAAAAAAGACCCTGTGGTGTTTTTGACTATTTTGTAGAAGCAAATGCTGCCGCTCCGCTCATTACCCGGACATAGAGGTATGATAACTTCAGCCATGTGCTGGCCTTGTTGGCTCCAAATTGATGTTAAAATCGAATTTTATTCCCATGGTCACAGTTGGTGAGATACAAAATTGTGTGCACAGGCCTGAAACATTGGCTCATAGATATGATTGGGGGGCGGCAGTACCTTAGTGAGTAGGGACTTGGGTTGGGAACCGGAGGGTTGCCAGTTCAAGTGCCAATGCGGACCATAATATGGAAGTTAGTCTGGTAGCTGGAGAGGTGCCAGGGCACTTCCCAAGTACTGCCAGGGTGCCCTTGAGCAAGGAACCAAACCCCCAACAGCTCCCTGCGTATACCCACTCTGACATCTCTCCACAGGTCCTGTTTGTGCGTGTGTGAGAAGCATGACTCTCAATAACAGAGTGTAAAACCAGAATTTCCCTCAGGGATTAATAGACTATATATATATATATATATATATAAAACAGTTCAAATAAAGCAATCAGACACTATTCCTGTAGTGAAACTTGGTTTCTTTATTCACACCATTTTCTACTCCAGCTATGTTAGAAGTTAACATAAGTGTCAATCCTCTAGTTCCTATGTTGATCTCATTCATCTGTACACACTATATAAAAAAAGTCAAGATTATAATATGTTTAGAAATCCAAGAGGGTCGCGAGGTGAGGAGGGTTCAACACTTGTCGAGGGGTTTTCCCTTTACAGTCCCTCCCCTCACTTCCAGCCTCCTCCGACCTCCACTGTGACTCCTTTTTTTTTGTTTTTTTTTCTTCTTTTTTTTTTTTCTCATTAAAACAAAAGAAACATATTGAACAAGGCATTTGTACCAGAGCTCAGAAGGGGGCTTGGACATTTGTAAAGCGCTTTGACTGTACAGCTCACGCAGAACACAACCAACAGGTCATATACAGAGCATGGTAGAAGAGGAATAGTATACTGCTTGGGCACAACACAAACACAATACAATGCCATCTGACAAAAAAAAAAGTACCATTGAAAAGTAAACAAAATTATTCTCTTCAACTTTTTTAAGCATTTCATAGAAACAAAAGAGAAAGATAAATTGCAAACTTGGAGTAAACAAATCAAGAATATATATACAGTGAGGTAAAACACATTGGTCTTTAAAAGGAGGTATTTTCTTTTCGATTAAGTGACCTTTTTAATATGTTAATTATGCTGTTTTTTTTTTTTTTTTTTAAAGATACTTCTCAGCTTTTGGATGACATCTATAAAGCAGGTAATGCAGACACCAATGCAGACACACAATCACATGCAGTCTTGTCATTCGAGGTGAAAAGTAAAAGAAGTCTTGTCAAACTTAGGCACCAAATAAAACGTGATAAAGCTTTCTGCTACCCTTTGTCGCCACAAAGGCCTCACTGCAGCATCGGAGAGGAGAAAGTGTTTTAACTGCCTGAACCCTTAAGTGACCCCAAACAAGCCCTACCAAAACCCGAACACTCGACTACTTCAAACGCTTCAGCGGAGGCAGACAGTCTTGCGAGCCTCTGAGAAGAAGGAGGAGGGCAGCCTGTATGGGAGAACGTGCTAATTCTTCGACCCAAACGCGCTCCTCGTCACAGTGAGTGGATCATGCTAGCATAGGTAGGTCATTCAACCTGTGTGATCCAGAGGGACTGAGTGGGCAGACACGGTTGGCCCAGACTTTGCATAACAAGAGAAAGAGACAAAGATAGAGAGAGACCCGTGCGGTGGATAAATTGCATGTTCAAAAAAGCTGCTGCCATGACCTTTGGGCTGAGTTAAACGCGGGTTGTGCTCAGATTGGTTGAAGTCTCTGAGAGGGCCGATACATTCACAGCTGTGGGATTAACTCAGTGCGTGGTTTGAAGCGGTAAAGCTGCTGGCATAGTTTATTTCGCCTCCCTGTTTTTTTTTGTTGCCCTCCATCAATGCACACAGAGCAGAAACAAACTGCTGGATTTTTCTTCTTCTCCTCAGGGTATTAAGAGTAGCACTAAAGGGCTGCATATTAACTGAGAGCATCTTAATTCTTGGGTCACAAAACGGCTCAAGACACAATGCTGCTCCCATACACAAACTTCAACTATGTTGACCAGTGAACCAAGGTGAGAAATGTCATGATGGCTGTACATCAACCGGGTACAATGACCTCCCCCCTATTTTTTTAAATTTTATCTGAGCTTAGGACAGAGAAGGCTAGGTAGGATTCTTAAAGATGAGGTACAGCAGGTTTTCTTTGACATTTTTTTTTGAATGGGTCATGGCCCAATTAGCTGTCAAGAAATCTCATCGGAACAAATGGTTGCTAAACCCAAAGTTTAGAAAAAAATTAAGGAAAAACATTTTTAAAAAACAAGCCTGGTATTTCCAGTCCACGGAAAGGATTGGCTCGACAGTTGGGCCTGCTTCATCACCACAGGCCGTTACATGTTTGAAACTAGTTTGTAAAAGAAGCAGTCACTAAGTGTCTGAAGGCAAACCCTGCTCAATACTGCCCCAATCAGAGGCCGGTTGAAAGCCAGCCTTCGGAGACTGTGACAAGAGGTGACAGCCGGTTAAAATATGAAGATGATAAAGCACATTTTCAGACAGATTCTCCACAAACACAATAACGAGGTTAAGTGTCATTGTTGTTTTTTCGGGTTTAGGCGATGAACCATCATTTCAGATGTGGAGGTTTTGTCAAAAGGTAATAAAGTATAATCGTCTGTGTCCAACTAGTGTGTTTTAAACTGGCAGTGCCTGTTTTCTATACAAAAACTATCAATTTGAAGATTTAAGCATTGAAAACTTGCTCTTTTGCTACACTCAATGAAATCACTTCTCCCTCCCTGAACAATACAAATCAAAAGGGGTGGGACTTCTCCATTGAAATGGGTATCATTCAGTACACTTTACACAGTTTAACACATGCAGCCAGACTGCTCCCCCCCTCCCCACACACTTTAGATGATCGAGCACCCCCAAAAATATTCAGGTCTAGAGTCGCTGCTGATACTGCCAGGACATGACTCAACTGGTTTCAACATTTTCTTTGTTAAATTTCCTTGAATAAAAAAATAATAATCAGCATATAGGGCAATTCAAAACAGACTTATTGGCCACCAAAGGATTTGGCAGGTCAGCTGTCGTAACCTAGCAACAGGGGAGTTAAGTTTGTGGGCACTGCCAGCCCAAAAAGCACCATCGGTGGACACAGTCCCTGAACCTATCTCTCGACGACTCGGTCATTATCATCCAGAAAAAAAGACAATCTGTTCTTTTCAACATTGGGAATTCTTTTTGGGAGAGACTGTCTGAAGGTGTGGGCAGTTCTCCCCATATTTACATTACGGTACAAAAAAAAAAAAAAGATGGCTAGGATAGAGGAGAGTTGGTTCAACGTGGTAAGGAGCTCTGCAGCCAAAGAACTGGCTGCAGTGAAATGTGGCCCTTGAAGCTTGGAGATATCTGTTAGGTCAATTGGAGAACACGGAATGACAAGAGAGAAAGGCAAGAATCAAAGATAGAACGATTGCTGTATAAAGAGTACAAGAGATCAAACAGCTGGGTGCAAACATGTCTTTTTACAGTTAAGTCATCTTGGGTTTCAAAAGAAAAAGAGAAAAAATTACAAGGCTGCTGGTGACTTTAAGACAGAATGAAAGTTGTCCTTGTTGAGGCATACCAGAGGTGCTGTTGAGTTGAGCTTTTGTTGTTGTTAATGTCCCAGAGAATGACGTTGAATATGGAATACACATACTGTACAGTCTCAATCCAACAGAGGCCCAGCACGGCAAGCCAGGGATTATTTAAAGTTACACTCTAAATCGTAATATTTAGTTTCCCACACCGTCATTGAACCCCATCTCCCCCCCCTGCCCTGACCAACATAGCTTCGAGAGATGGTTCCTTGGACCTGGTTTTCCCTGGCGAGCCTCATATTCCCTACTACTTTGACCGCCTTTGTACACATTAAACAATTAGTTTAGCATCCTATCACCCTTTTTAAATCTAATATAGCAGCACTTTCCACTTCACTTTCTTCACTTGACAAGATATTTACAAGGCATACATCCTGCCACTGCTGTCTTTACACCTTTAAGAATACTTTCCTCACAAGAACAACTCGGAACAGTGGACACATCACTACTCGTCTGCTTTTTGATTAACTGTCTTTTTTTTTTTTTAAATCAAAGCCAATTTTCTTTAAGGACAAGAGAATCACTGAAAAAGCCTTTGACAACTGGTTATGTCATTTTCAGGGGAAAACATCAATGTTTCGTACAGGTCAAACAGGTTATTGCTGGTGATATGTTCTTTCACTTCGCAGGTTAACGATGCCAATTTTTGTTTGGTTCAGAAATCTAACAGCATGTTTAAATCAAGGAAGAAATAAGCTTATCCAAACTCTTGAATGAAAGATAAAAATGTCTTCGGAAATGAAAACCAGCAAGAGATGTGCCTAAGCCTTCTCTGGAGAGCAATTGTTATCATACTGCTTCAGTTATCCGGAAATTCACCTCTAAAATCATTGAATGGCATTTTTAAGGAGTTCAGAATAAATTTTTGTACAAATTATGACATTATCCATCTGTCATCACATAATCAGTTGCTTGAAAAGGCATCAACAGGGATTTATTTTTTCCAAGAGCACCCAAGCACTTTTTACCAAAGTCACAACCTCTTAAGTTATTAGCTCTCCTGCCTCCGCCTCTACACTTGACCTTCCAGTAGAAAATATGTCTAAAGGCTTTTTCAACTGCATTTTATGTGTGGGTAATTAAGTGGAATTAAGAAGTGGCTACTCCAGTGCCCATTGATAAGATTGGCACCCTGGTTTTCAGCCGCGGTCCATGGATGGGCTGCAGCTTTCCATGCTGCTTGAAAAGCAGCTGAATGAACTGACTCGCTCTTTGAACCAGAGATAAAGAGTTGGTCAGTGAAACAGGCTGCTGCAGCGGTTGTCAAAGTGGATTCCCGCACTTTCATGGATGCTGGCTGACAACTAATCATCAAACTTCACAAAGTCTTTAAGAGGACTGCCAACCATATGTATGATGATGGGCTGGATTTGCGTCAAAGCTTCATGGCACACTGATCAGATTCAGGCAATCTGAAGATATTTTACATCCAACGGCAGCTCTCACCTCCACTTTCAAAAGCGAGGTGGACAACTAAGTAGCAGCACATCAATACATTATGTATCCATAAAGAAAAAAGTAATGAAGACAGGCGGAGTCACCAACGTCCAAACTGCCACACAGGTAAACCCCCCAGTGGTTCAGAAGTGCACTTAACGCTGAACAATCAAGAGACTCTGCAGGATTTCTCTGAGCAGATCTAATACACTGAATTCATTTAAACCTTGCACCTATCAACTGTTCCTAATTATAGATTTGTTACAGACCTGTATACTTAAAGACAGCTGCTTTTGAAGCAACTCAGACTCAAGCAAATCTGTAGAATACACCAACTGGGTTTAGATGAATGGCAATTTTGGCAACAGGACAAACACTGAAACAAACTGTTAAATCAGGTGCTACATATATTTTTTGTCCTTAAGATAATAATGATACTACCTTTACCATAGTAATCAATGATATATATATATGTATATATATATAAACTTTTTTCATGAAAACAAAGAGAAAGAAAAAATAATAAGAGCAGATCATGACTCTTATGTGTTGGTCCCTTAAGGCTTGCTAAGCTGAAATGACACAATTGTCAATTTAATGCATTTTTTTCTTCTTTTGTTTTTCTTAAATGTACATTCTGGTAGAAAAAGACCTTGCCACAAAAAAGAAACAAAGAGAAACAATACACAACCTGGAAAACCTATGGCTTAGTAAGTATTTGTTTGCTATATTTTAACGAATGTACCTCAATTTTGTTGATTATCCTACAAAGAAAAAAAACGCTTGAAAGGTTGATCCGCGCTGCTGCCGCGCTGACAGCGCAAAAACACGCGAGTAGAACTAAAATCAGAAATCCAAGAGTTTACATTTATAGGGCAACATCAGTAATGCTTACAAGTCTTTGTGTCTCTTTTCCAAAGCCGCCATGAGCTCGTGCGGCACTGTTTTCCAACTTAACACAGTTCGAGGTGCTGGAGGTCAGTTTCCAGACTCTGTCCACGAGGAGGAGAAGCTGTACGATGAGTTGTTGCTGAGGTGGTCTGGTGTTTAGGTGAGAGGGGTTTCGTGAAATGGCACCAGAGTGTCGGCTGGTAGTAGGTGCTGTGAGACGTGCGATGTGTGCCACTTCTTGCATTCCATCCCTTCTTCTTAGGTGTGCATAGTACGAGCTTGCTGTATGCTCGGCATTGGCTCCTCTGGGCCTCCTCTGGCACACACACGAGCACGGAGCTGCATACACGAGAGAGCAAACACACTCCACAGCAGCCGACATGAGAGGAGTTGGGTTGTTAAAGCACTGGCACTTTCCGGTAACCGCTGGCTTGGAAGGCATGGTGGCAGCTGATTGTTGTTGTTGTTGTTGTTCTTGCTGTTTTGTGGTTTTAGCAGAGCAGAGTATAGAAAATAGACACATTTATCTACTGTATATTGCATATGTTGCAGCATGTTGCCAAAAATGAATGAGGTCATCATGTCCAGTTTTGTTAAGCTAAAAAAAAAAAAAAAAAAAAGAAATAAGAGATCCCCTGCCAAACAGAAAGAAAATTAAAAACACAATAAATTAAACTGACCTGTCCACCTCCCTGCCAGTAAAGAGGGAGCTGGGGAATACAACAGTAACAAAAAAAATAAAAATGAAACAGGTGCAAAAATGTTGCAGAAATGAGAGATTTTGCTGACAGCTTGACTAGATGAAGAACAGATGAAGCTGTTTGTCTGAGACGTCACAGGGCGGCTTACAGAATGTCCCATGACCCCAAAGGTCCATGCTTCGGTTCCCAATGCTACTGTAACACCACTCAAGAGTAGGGCTGCACACCACTTTAAGTCAGAACTGTTTTCTGCTTCGTTTTGTTTTGTTGTATTACGATTGATCCTGGGTCCTAAGAAATAAGGAAGTGATGACACAACTAGTACATCATCTGAACCCGGATCTGGAGCCTGTTTTAATTAAGGTTTCCCAGACTTCTTTCTGCTGATGTATATGGTTAGAGTAAGTCCTCCTGAGTCTGCGATCAGAGCTGCATTTGTAAGAACAGTCTGTTCTTTAAAGCCGCAGTCTGCTGCAGAGAAAGAGTAGACCTTCAAATGCAGTAATTGATGATTAGAATAATGTATTTGACACAGCTAGCTGTGTAATTAGCTTGAATATTAAGAGGGAGTGTCTCATTTTGATGCTCACAAGAATTGGTAATTGTAAATGAAAGAATTAGGAAAACTCCAACCGGGCATGTAAAAAATACATGTTGCAAGAGGCAGCAACATAATGAATGCTTTTTTTTTTTTTTTTTTTTTTTTTTAAAGGAACTGTAAGAGTCTTAAGACCAACAGGATTATGGTCTATTTTCTAACTTCAGATAAATTACACAGCTATTGTAACAATACTTTTGGTTGGATATTTAGTATAATAATGCCATTACAAATACAGTATGATATATGACACATCAGTGTTGTAACATCAATGCACATAGTTACATTCATCTCAGAATGTATTGGGCAACTAACAGATAACATGATTGGATCATTCCTACAGTTTCGTTTTCATTATACAGATTTAGTGCATTGATCAGCAGAATGTTTTTATATATCTTAATTCAAAGATAGGTAACTTGCAGCCCTACTGAGGAGTAGCTTACTCTCTGAAGAGATGACTGACGTGCTAATATACAAATGAGGATGTGATGAGAGGACTTGAGGAGATGAGTGCGAAGCTCTGGCAGCTCAGAGGTTCCTCAAGTGATTCCCTGTCCGGCCTTAAGTGAGCTGATGGGGTCTGAGCTCTAACTGGTTTGGTTTGTAATGAACGGTGAGTTTGGGAGTCTACATGGACCCCAGTTGCCCCAGTGGGTCTTTCAGAAAAATTCATGTAATGAATTAGGAAGATGGAGGATGAGTGGAGGCTTCCTTTAATGCCTCTGATATCCCATTAGATCCATCCATTCAGCCATTCATGTGTGTATGGAAGGCCAGTGCGACACACGTATACACATGGTTCCTCAGTTTCGGATGTAGAACTCGGCAGTTTGTCCATGAATGAAATAGGATGAGAAAAAAAGAGCACAAGTGGGGAAAGTCTTCACTTCCCTTTACAACCAAAGGGAAGATACAATCCATGAATAATAATAATGACGATAACAATGCTTTAATGCTAACGATATGGGTGACAGTCAGATATGTGTGTGTGTATGTGTGTGTGTTTTGTAGTCGTGTCTACATCTTGATTCCTTCCTGTTGGCTGAGCTGAGAGAGCGTTTTCTTGATTCGGAGGGCGGTGAGTCGGGCAGCACTGTTTGCATACCAACACTCCCTCATTATCTTTGCCATCACCCGTAAGGCCTGCAGAGGAGAGAGATGACAAACGTTAATATGACTCCATTACAACATGATGCCATGGGAATTACACAGATCTGATGTCTAACATAAAAAAATGTATATGTATTGAAAGCAGATATTTATAAAAGCTCAGGCACTTTTTATTTCCATTTTGACATGAGCTGAACCACATCACAACTTTTGAGAAAATTTGGATGCCATATAATCTTTGGGGTTCCTCAAGGCTCTCTCCGTGAGCCACTTTTATTTGCACTGTACAAACTTCATAAAAAGAATACCTCCTTTTCAAATATTCAGATTAATGCAATTAGGCTCTATGCATTTATTAATCCTGCTCATTCCTCCAAATCAAACAAAAACTCTGGACCTAGTTTCATTAACTGGATTTGGTTACACTATGTGGATGTTTATTAGCTGGCTCAAGGAGAACATCTGCTTTTGAAATGTCCACATAATTTACACATTTTACTCAATACAAACATGGTTTCAACTTCCTTCTGGAAATTGGTGATTATGTGTAATTCAAGTGGTCCCAATAAGCCCAGCTAACACTGTGCAAATTGGGGCCATTTCTGACTAATATCTTGAATTGGCATATTTTTAGTGCAGCGCTTGCCATGCAGTGCACAGGAGGTTAGGTTGGTTGTGCATCATAAACGATTATTTTGTGCAGTGCAAGTTGACACTCCACCATGACATTTATACAATCATACAGTTTCTGTGATTAAATGAAGATCTCAAGTCAAAGATTTGTCTTTGTGTATTTTATTGCTCGAGCATAAAGGGATTCTTTTGCAAAAGGGGGAAACTTATGCAGGAGTGACAATCAGCACAAATGCATAGCAGAGTCCCACTCGGGAGCGGTTACATCAGGACATTTATACCAGATTTCACAAAGCAGGGCACTCTCATTGGTTGTCTCATGTCGACCTGTGGCACTCTCATTAGTCGACCCATGTTGACCTGTGGCACTCTCATTGGTAGACTCAGGTGGACAGGTTATGTAATCTGCCTAGAGACTAGTTTCATGACACCTTATAAGGTGACGGTTACGTTTGTGTGCTGGTCATTCAAATAAAGGTGACAGTTATGCAAATCGGGTGTCGTACAAGCCAGATGTGTCACCTGTTGAACATATAATTTTTCCATTACACAGTGTATACCTGTCTTTAGATGTGCCAAACATATTCCCTTCGCTGTAATAACTCCAAAAAATCCTGCTGGTGCCTGATTGTTGTTTATATGATTGTGACTATAACTATGACTGCCTGAAAGTGCTCCAGAAACCATCTAGGAAGAGTTGGCTTTTCTTCAAATCACCACAAGGAGTAAGTAAAGGAGTCAGGAAACAACCACTTTATACTACCCGCTGTTTGGCATAGCTGCAGAAATGAGGTTAATGATATTCCAGGCCTTAACTGTTTGTAAGATTAAACATTAATTAACATTAACAGCCTAACATTTCTAACAGGCTTTCAGATGTTGCCATCTGCTGACAGGAAATGCTTCTTTAAGAAGTGGGATATCACAATACACAATAGTACATTACAGTACTTTTATTTAGCTGACATTTTTTATCCAAAGTGACCTATAACAAATGCATCAACCCATGTGGATATAATCCCAAAACATGCAAGAACCATCTTCAGCAAATCTGCTGTGCTCCTTTCAAGAGCTTCATACAATATTTACTCAGTTATTTTGATGTTTTTCTTCATGACTGAATGCATTCAAATTAAGAAAGCTTTTGGTTTCTTGAGTGGTTTTGGTGGATATGAAGAAGCTTGTGTTGTAATCATCTTGGCATCAGTTTTATTATTATTGTCACTGCAACACCTTTTTTTTTGGTGTGTGTGTGTGTGTGTGTGTGTGTGTGTGTGTGTGTGTGTGTGTGTGTGTGTGTGTGTGTGTGTGGGGGGTGTTGTCTGCCACTGCTGTTTCTCTTTGCCATTTGTATTGGTGAGATTGCATTACAAAAGCATTTACTAGTTAAATTATTTTACATTAAGGACAAAATATAAGATTTTATGTGCCCAAACCGGTAAAAAAAACTTTTATTTTTAAAGCAATACTATCTAACACCTCTACCTGTGTCTGCTTTTAGAATAACTACACTTTAGTTTATAACCCTTAGGGGAGAACAATTCTGACCGATTTTTATAAATAATTTAAACATTTAAAGCTCCTGTGAGGAGTTTTAAGCTGGTTATGAAAAAGACTGAGATGAATATTGATTCCTCAATATGACTTACAAAAGCAAAGGAGACCATCAGAGAGAAGACTGATTATTTTTATAGACCCTTAAAATCAGGAATATAAGTCGCACCTGTATACAAGACGCAGTCTGTTTGGGGGGTTTCATAGAGAGAAAAAAAGGTTAAACTGTCTTACTGAATGATAGTGTCAATCAAGTTCAGCAAAGCCCACAACGTGCAGTTCGAGTGCAGCTTTGTAGCTCTGTTATACCATCTGTTTTTTGCCTTGTGACATTTGCACTCCTAGTAGCTACAGTTCAGTAGTTGAACTCTCAGCCTACAGTGAAAGTATTGAAGTACGGACCCACAACCAGCACAACTCCACTGGTCACTTGTTGACTTTAATCAAGAGGTCTTGAATCAAAAAAAGCCTTATTTACTGAACAAAATACCCCTGTTTTCTTTAAAAAAAAGTATTATGACTTATTGTTAAAATAAAGCAGGATGAGGTTTTTGGTTAGAAACCTATACTTTTGAATGACAAATTCAGCAGAGAGACAACAAGGTTCAACTATTTCCACAGGGGCCCGCCAAAAGTTCCCCACAGGAGCATTAGTCTTTGCCTCATTTGATTTGATCTCTTGAGAAATTTGGTCAAATCAAACTTAATTCATTCGTCTCGCCTCATTAAATTGACAACTTCTTACTAGACATTGCCAATAAGCTTTGATTCAGGGACAGAGCCTCCAGAGGTTACATAGATTCCTTCATGTCTCACTTGGCTCATCTGGTATGTGTGAGTCAACATGTCTGTGTGTGTGTGTGATTTTCTGTCTCAGTATGTTGGCGTCTGTCTGGTGATGAGGTGCTGCCGCTGCTTCCACAGGACTTCCTACAGTGCGTGTAAGGACAGCAGACACTTTCCAGACTACCGTTCTTCGGGTGTATTAGGGAAAATCTTACAATGTGACAAACACAAAGTTCACATGATAACAGCCTATTTCCTCTGAGCAAGAGGAAGCTTTTGTCTTATGTAA
Source organism: Labrus bergylta (assembly GCF_963930695.1). Lineage (NCBI taxonomy): Eukaryota > Metazoa > Chordata > Actinopteri > Labriformes > Labridae > Labrus > Labrus bergylta. Next base: position 15,878,787 of record NC_089214.1, read on the forward strand.
GGGCTTTCAGATTATAAAGATTCAGACAGGACTTTCTTTCCATAAATCTGCAAGTCTGATTCAGTGGATTAATGGTGGCATGTGAGAGAACTGTAAGGAAATCCCCCACACTGGTCCCAGGATGTACATCATCACCCCTTCCGGCTCGTTTGCTTTGAATTTTCCTGAATATTCCCTGCTGTGTTTTTACATCAACTTAACTCAATTAAACATGGTCAATGTACGAGGGGGCTGGCAGGAAACAAATCTGGAGAAAGTCAGAGTTGCTCAAACTGTGTGCGTCTGTTAAGTTTAACTTTTCAACAGAAGATTAAGCTGTTTGCACTCAAAAATGCAGCCCACCCTGAATATTTTATGAAGTTTTCAGGAGACATGTGAATAGGGCCTTACAGTAAAAAAAAGTGGAAAAACATTCCAATAGCTGTGTGTGAGCAGTATGGAATACCTTGGAAATCATCTAAGAAGAACCTGTTGTATATACCATGAGAATGAAAACTGCATTCGTCCACTTAAAGCCCAATTCACACATACTCTGTGCACGCCGCTGTCCGTCAGCGCCGCGCACTACGTTGTACTTAGCTTCCACTCTAGTCAATCATTGTGTTCACACAGGGCGCGCTGCGGTCTGTCTCCGGTGCGAGCCACCGACGGCAACACGCTCTGCTCCGTTTCAAATACGCAGCGAGTCAATTTTCTGACGGACCGCGGCGCACGGAGTATGTGTGAATTGCGGGTAATACAGTACATATTTTGTTTGAACTGATTCGTAGGTCGTTTCTACCCATGCAATGGACAACATACTCTGGACTCTATCCAATAGGTCAAATATGTGCATGCTGAGTGAGAAGCCGATGCATGCTTAAGTGAATTAATTTCTTCTTATTTATTGAGATAAATTCAGACCTTTGCGAGGTGTCTTGTGAATGCTCATATTGTGATAACGATGAAATTACAATGGCTTGCACAGCACTATGAAGACTCATACCTGTAAGCTGTGCATCACTTCTTCGACATATTCCCCTCTTTGTCTAGTCGTCACAAAACAGACATTCACCCCTGTCCACATCAGCAACTAACCCAAGTGTCTCAAAGACTCAAATATATCACACAAAGAATGTTGAAGTATCTGAAGTATGTACTCTGTATGTACCCTACTACATACTGAGCTGTGTACTGATTTATTTTCTCTGTTGTATTCCAAGTTATTTTCTACTGTGCAGGACAGTTTCTCAAAGGTTAATGTCCAAGTGTGAACACAGGGAAGCTTACTTATTGTTCACACTACTTGATTTAAAATAAGTGTAGTGTGTGGACTTCTTCTTGGTATACTTCTCATGTCTAGTGGGGTGGTTTTGTAGGGTCAAATCAAAGAAGATTTTCTTGCCAAAAAAAAAAAAAAAAAGCTAAACTTGTTTGAAGCAACAAACAATATGCTGCACAAACAAGTAAGCAAAGCAAAACAGTTGTTTTCTTAAGCTGGGTCAATATTCAGAGGGAATGCTTCATCAGCACTCTCCATTACTCTTTTCATTTTTATGCTAATAATGGATTGTTTTGGGTTAACAAACACTCCCTTGGTCAGCATCGTCAGGTTCTGTAGATTTTACTGGATAAACCTGTTTGTCTGTCTGTGGGTACATCAGTGGCTCTCTTTGTGTGTGTTCTCTCTGTTTACTCCCAGCCCAGACAGTGAAACCAAATCCAAACCAAATTTAATGTAGGAGGAATGTCAGGAGACACAAGTACACACTGCACATATCTCATTTCAAGCCAATTCAATCATTGTTAGAATACACTGGTTACAAAGGGGTTTGCCTGACAATGGTATAAATAAGAAGGGCAGATTTATGCTTTTAGGTTACTTAGATGGAGGCCAACTATAGACCCAAATTGATTTAAAGAGCTGAAAAACAATTATAAGTAATAGAGAAGGACCCTCTGGAAGCATGACTACCCATGGTAGAGTTGGATCAAATAAATCAGTGCCTGCCCAATATTGCGGTTTATGTCTATTTGTATAGAAAGTATTAATTGTGCTTTAGGATACTGAGTTTCTATAATACATGATCTGAAACTGGTCAAGTCCCAAGAGAAACATTATGTTTCAAAAGAAAAGTCAGACCTACATAATGACATTTTCATTTTGCATTCAACTCCAAAACCTTTTTTATATGTCTTTATTTAGAGACAAGACAATGGGTAGAGTAAGAAAAACACGGGGAGAGAGAGTGTGGGGAATGCCATGCAGGAAAGGAGCCTCAGGTTAGACCTGAACCGAGGCCGCCCGCTAAGAGGACTGTAGCCTCCGTACATGGGGCGCGCAAACTAACCACTACACTACCGGTGCCCAAAACCCTAAATTTTCTGACTTGATATTTTCTTGTGAAGTCAAGTTGTATGAAGTTTTAGACTGGATAATGAGACGTAAAATGATTACATTATTGATGTTCATTATTTAACTCATGATTTACTCATGTTTACTCTACATTCTCAGCTGATATTGGTCATATTTTGGTGAATAGCTATTAACAGAAAGTATTCTGCAGTTTCTCACAGTTTGTGCTGCGCTGAACCTGTCAATATATAATGTTTAACATTTCAATGTGGTGGGAATAAAAAGTCTGGTTTGATAAAAGTTCTAAGGAGGGGCTTTTTGTATGGAGACAACACAGATTGATAAGGCCTCTAAAGTGAATTTGAGATGTGGTTCTGAGAAAAAAAAAAGAAGCATTTCAAAGAACGTCTATGATGTTTTCATATCCTGGTACAACCCCAATAAAAAAATGTCCGGCTATAGCATTGGGCACTGAGCATTTATGAGATATGGCACTAACAAGGTGACAAAGAAAAGTGGACCCTGAACTGCAGCTTTCTATTGACATCAGAGACAAGATTTATCTAAGATGGCACTGACATGTTGAAACTTTTATAGAGAGAAAAGCCTTCACTGTCTGATTCAAAAGGTTATGTTGATGATTTGTTCTCTAAAAGGAAGAGAAAACAAAATCGATCATTTTATTAGCCAATCTTTTGAGGGTAATATCCACCAATCTTCTGCTGATGAGAGCTGCAAATTCCATTATTACGGTCCTCTCAAGCCTTGTGTTTGAAATATGTGTAACTCTGAATCAAGAAGTGTTTTCCCTTAAGAAGAACAGATTCAGTCCAGACCACATTATCACAGTCGTCTGGAGGGCACCAGAGAAAACGACGGCTAAGGTTGAAATATAAAACAGTTTGCGAGTTCTGAGATTACGTGATGTGCACTGATATCCAGCTTTGTATGTGTGGGAGGCAGAGTTTACAGCTATGACAAAGCTGGGTTTGAAAAGGAGTCTGGTTGGAGAAGATGAGGTAGACAATTAGTAGTCCACTCAGTAGGCCCTCACAAAGTAATCCAACAATATGATCCAATGAGTTATCTAAGCGGAGAGGACGGACGGAATTACAGAATCTGACAATGAAAATTGAATCCACTGTTACGCAGAACATCTCTGAATTTGCTGAAATGTGTGTGATTTATAACACACCCCCACACACACACAGATTTTCCCTATCAATCTAAGTGTTTTCAACAGTTCCTGATGTTGAGAGTCTGCTAGGGTGGGGCTAGTCATCCCCACACAGCCTGACACCAGCGAAGAGGCAATCTGAGACGTCAAAGTCATCAAAAAAAGAAATGCGTCAATCTCCTACATTTAACTTATATGACTCAGGAGAGAAACTTTTTCTGTAGGATTTATCAGCATACGATTGACATGCAATGACCACTTACAATCCAGAACTAAAATTAAAAAAACAGAGAGACAAGCAAAAGCTCATTACTTCAGTAAAGTCGCCCTCATACAAACACATCGGCAGAACCAAAGACCTTGTGGCTGTATAATATGCGGAATCAGTTCTTCTGGAATGAAAAAGCTACAACCATTTCTGGCGAGTGAAGCATTGTAAACACAGTGTGTTCTCCGTTCAGGTGACAAAACATAGTCACACAGTAAAACACAGAATTCAGAAAAATTCAAATGAGAAAAAAAAACTGACTTTTGGGAAAATTATATAATAAAATAATCTGATTTCATGAAGAAGAACTGAAGTTGGATCAACAATTACGCAACCTGACTTGGCAAAACAGCAAATCACCCAAGTATTTAAATAACTGTCCCCAACGAGCCCCTGGCATTCAAACAGCCTACAACATTTTAAGTATCCACAACTGTATGCATGAAAATAGAGACAACAGCCTGACCCTATTTCCTCTCGTCTAAAAAATGTCTTTAAGAAAATATTATTATTAAACTGTTGATGCTACAAAGTGCAAGCAAAAGTAGAATCAATTACACTATTTGAGTACAATGATGTTAATGGTTAACATTTAAAAAAACAAACTGCAGACATTGTCCAACTGTATGGTCATGTCTCTGCCTTCCCACAGCCCTGTGCCTTAAATTCACCTGAATCGACTCAAATTAAATAGTAATGATTCCCACTGCAGTAAACAAACTGATACCACAAGTGTGCATGCCCAAGCCTGCATGTTATACTCTGTTCAAACTGAAACCAGAGACTGCACGGCAAACAACACACACACACACACACACTTTCTCCTCCAACAAGCTGAGTGGATGCTTCCTCTCTGGGGACTGTGGTCGTAAGCCTGCCTGTGTTTGTGTGGGTGTGTGTGAGTGTCTGAGTGTATCAAATGATTGAGCAGTGTTACTGAGAAGGACTCCGGGGCTTGGAGGGTAAGAAACAACATGCATGCCTAGTTTGAAAATAACAGAATCTAAACAGCTGGCAGAACAAGACTCCGTCATTTAAAACTTAAACATCACGGCTTCAAGTGGAGTTTCTTCGAGTCTATATTTGTCTACATTTGGGCAAATTGGCCCCATTTAAACTAAGTTGTATAAAGCTGTTGGCCGTAACTATTGCAATATATCTATGTTCCCTAACTCTGCATCTCTCCTTCACATCCCTAATGCTGTTTCTGACTCTTAAACACTCTCCTGTCCCTCCAGGGAAACGCTCCTAATAGTTTCAAATAATGTGGTTTAGTCAGGGTTTTTTTTCAATGATGTAATGTTGTGTCATTTTGTATTTAGACTTGCAGTTAACAGAGCTGCCACACAAAGTCAAAAACTTCAATGGGCAGTTAGGGAATGTAGCATCTGTATTATTTTACACATTTGCAGTTATGAGTATGATGACAGGCTGTTGGTTACAAATCAAAGCTCAAAGACCCTTCATTTTTCATTGTTCGAAGGGCTTTTAGTGGGATTTATTTGTCCACAGGAATTTTCTTCTCTCTAAAATAAATGTAACCAGTGAAAAATGTTTTAATTGAGTAGATCGAAAACGGATGTATATCTGTTGCTCTTAGTGGTGATGAAGGAGATCTTAGCCTAATTCATGCTAACTTGAGTTGGCTGGCTTACTAAAGCCCAACATCCACTTAATATATATAGTTCAAGACATTAATGACATGACTTTAAACACAAACAATGAAGTTACCTGGGGATGTCTGTGTTTTATTGCTTGTGCAAAACTCTGATTCAACCTCAGTCTTACAGGTCAAACCTGAGACTCATGCAGGCTGATGAAGGAGCTCTGTGTGGCTCTGAGCTGGCAAAGTTAATGATCCAACATGTTTGACACTTTGACCATTGTCCTACCTCACAGCTCTGCCAGCGGTTGGGAATGTTGGGCCGAAGCTTCTGCTCACAAACAACCTTCCTCATCTCCTCCACTGATGGATCTGACTGAACCAGGTCATAGTAGGGCAGCTGGTAGTCCTCATGGATGCCTGCCAGGAAAAAAAATATCAGTTTAAAAATTCATCAGTTTATGCTTTTCATTAAAATGGTTTGATGCTTTCAATCGAGTCTGTCTGATGCATGATCAGACAGACTGATGCATGATCAGACAGTCTGATGCACACATGTAGCAGCGTCTGTCTGATCATGCACCTTCCCTCCATCCAAGATACTTGTGTGTCAGTTTTTCTATAATTAACTCTCCTCCTCTTTTGCTTTATTCATCCATCAGTCTCTATTTATTTGCCATGCTCCTCTTCATTCAGCCAATGACTCACATGCCTCCACCCAGCTCTCATTTGATCCTTACCTCCCATAGAGCAGCGGCTGGCGATCTCCCAGAAGACCAGGCCCATGGCGTAGATGTCTGCCCGCTTGAAAGACTCAAAGTGTTTCATGTTTATGGAATCGTCCAGGACCTCTGGTGCCATATACCTGAGCAGAAAGATGATGGACTGTTATATAAAACAAATTCTTATTCATGCAGCCATTTTTATACCATGGTACTTTTAGTTTCTTTAGCACAGATAATATGATGCTTTTTCATGGGAAATGTTGTTGAAATAAAAGTACACAACTTTTAAATAAGGGGATAATCATCGGACATCAAATGAGCCTTAATAAACGGCCATGTAAGCAGCGTGTTTGAGACACATTCAGAAACAAAGTGGAGATGAGTTCATGGGCAGCAGCAATCAGCTAACAGTGGGAGTGCAAAGTGAAATGTTGGTTTAAGGAAATAAATTGGATCTTACACTTGACAGAGAGCCAGGGCCCTATTTCCTAAAAGCTTCTTAAGTCTACTGTGATCATAAAATCCATTTAACAAACCTTTTCAAGCATTCATTCAGCGAGGCCACATTAGAGCCTCCTACTCACTTCAAGGCGTGATGCATCTTCTGAAGACAGAAAAGCTCCACTACTTACTACATTTTTTATTCAGTATTCATTGTTATTGTTTTATTAAGCTTATACTCAGAGACCACTATCATGACTGACAACAAGAGAAAATCACAAATTCAGATCACAGAAGTTCTGCTATCACCTCGGAGACACAAGAAGAATCTACAACAACCAAGCCTCTGATGTCTATATACTGAACAGCCATTAAAAACGTAGAAAGGAAGTTGATTAGGGGACAATATCATCATGTTCTTATTTTTTTTGGAGAATGCTTGGTTTTGATCATTTTATTAAATTTGCCAGCATTAAAGTAATAATGTCATAAATGTTTCAATAACCAAGCTCCTCAGGTGCTCAGTGACATCGGGTTCCCTTTGAGAGTATTGGGCTCAGCAACACATGGACTGCGTTTATCTTCACTCACTGATACAGAGGATGGTAACAGTAAATAAAGGTCCAGTGTAAACACTTCAATGGTGTGTTTGTTTGTTGAGTCAGGCAGAGTTAATGTCCAGTGCCATCCCAGACAAACAGAGGAGAAATAAGAACTTCCCACCAAATATCAGTTAATGGGTAACCTCACCTGCTGCTTTAGAAAACACTTCTTATCCTTTGAAAGTGTTCTTCAGGAGTGTTGTCTGTCTCCTGCCTGCACCCTTAACTGTTTGTGTCTTACTTTTAAAGTTAAAATTGAGGGAATTTAGATTAAATTATTAGAACTGATTGAATGTCTGCTAATTAATGCAAGTTAATTGAATATTCACAAGCGCTGACATGAACCGATGTAGATCTCTGCTATTAAATATGACGTCTTCAAGTCTATAAATAAAATCTTAGCATTTTGCAATTATCAGTCATCATCACTGCTTTGTGCGTTCTAAAAGTGAAACGTTTTCCCTCAGTTCATCCAATTCCTCCAGCCATTTGAAGGCAGCAGAAAAGATTAGTGAGGTGATCATTCAGCCTCCAAATTAAAAAGTGCCACATTATGATTAGGACCCATTACACAGTGCGATCCATTTCAGCTATCCTGATTAAATTCTAAGTGAACGTAGCACCAGGTTATGGAAGAAAGATAAACACAAAGTCCTCATATTAGCTGACCTCACATTTGCTTATGGGGGCATTCTGTGCTTACAGAGACAGGCGCATCTATTTAAAAAATAAACCTTGGGCTCTGATGTGCTCAGTCTCTGATGATCTGTTATGAGATGGATTAAACAGTGTAGTTGAAAGACTTCAGCACTGGGATGAAATGTGTACAAATAATGAATGAAGTGCCTCGATTTGCAAACATTTGATGCTGCCCCAGTTGAAAAAAAAAAAAAAGGGAAACTAACGAGCTGAAAATAAAAAACATTTTTGACAGAAGACTCATAGGAAGCTCAAGTAAAGACATTTAAAAAGGAAGCTGTCTTTATTTAAATAATTAATAATAGAAAGAAAAGACACAAACAAAGATTGTAGTTGAAGCCGAGTCTGTTGGAGATTATAAACATGATTGTGTCTTCATAATTTCAGGAACCAAACAGGGATGGCTTTGGCTCAGTGGTCGAGGTTGTCTTCTCGACCATCCCAAATTGCTAAAGAAGACCTTCAGACTGTGAATGTGTTGTAATCTGAGTTATTAGATCCATGGGCAGTCGCACTTTGCATTTCAGCCTCTGCCATCAGTGTATTAATGTGTGTGTGAAAGTGACATGTTTTCACATGTGAACACAAAAACTCCTGATAATGTGCCTACATTTTGAGGGTGATGCAGATGGCAGAATTTCCCAGCTTGATTTAAACTGACCTGCAGCGTTTCCTTCCAGCTAACTAGTAAAATTTCTGTCTGAAGTCGGGGTGAGCTGATTGGTGAACGCAGCAGGAAATAATCAATAATAATTGACCATGAGCAAATGGGTGTAAAGCCATGATGTGTGATGTGTATATAGCCCTACTGGTGTGTGGCTGGTGTGATCGACCTGCATCCACTGAAGCTGCTTCAAACTCGTATCTGCTCGCCTGTATGTTCTTCTCCCCATTTTCAATGATGCTTTTGAATACATTCATTCAACACACAGAATCTCAAGAAGGCAAATGCTGTCATCATAGGGTTCTGTCCTTTTGTCAACCATTTGTGCAATGGTAATGCAGCATGAATGTACACTGAGTGGTTGGAGAGCTACAAAATATAAGTGCAGTCGATTTACTGTTTTACATCTTAAAGCATGATGTACAACCTTGACCCCTTGCACTTTAGATGAATAGACAGTTTCTTTAGGGGAACAATCTGTCAGAGCCTGAAGGAAAAGCTTTTACAGAGAAACATCGGATGCTTTCAGCAGTTACCAGCATCATTAATAACTGTTGAATTCAAATGAAAGCACGATGCATTCACATTTTGCACCAAGCAACAAGTTGTCCAATTAAGTTGAACTCTTAGATTGGACTGCTACTTTGCTGGAAGTTTGGCATCATGATAGAAAGCAAACACACAGCACTGCTTGTAGCAGGTCATCAATATGTAACATGAATTTCAGCCAAGGCCAGAGCGTCTGTGTGCACTGACCCCAGGGCTTACTGAATCATTTAGTGGCCCTGTGATACGCCGGCAGCATCAAACCACCACATGGAAAAGGAACGATGAGAAGTCATACACAAGAAAAAAGAGTGGGAGGAATAACAGAGCCTCGTGAACACTATAGTTGTATCAGTGGAGGAAGGAAAAGTGGGCTGAATGTAAATCATTCCGACCCTATGGCTACATTGGCTAGACATGTCTGCATGATAGAACAAGGGACACACAAAGGACAAGTGATTGTGAAAACAACTGTGGTTGGTGAAATGGTAAGAAGCAATGAATAAGTATCTGTGTGTCTACTTCAACGTAGCAGTGTTTTATCAGCTTTCACTAAGAAAACCTGTCCTTTATCGCTATATTTGGTTTGTTTCAGTTGTTCTCAGACATTGTTTGGATTCATTTCAAGGTCTTTGATGTCCTTGGGTCCTGACTGACCTCATCACACTGCTTTTTTGATCACCAATGACACAGCTGGAGAAGCCAAAAGACACTAGACTGATCTGATCAGAGACGAAGTCCTGATAAACCAAAAGTAACCTCTTTGATTTAAAACAGTCGAGGCAGATAGCCTGAAATTTGAAAGGCCTCGACTCTTCTATTTAAAACCCAAACCTCTGCTGTGACTCTCTTCCGAGCTCAGAGCCCACACTCTGACAACATCACAGAAATGTTTTCATCCCAAAGGACATTCATGTCATTATAATAGCTGAAGGAGCCAAAGAGTTGAGCAAGATGATCCCAGTTACATCATGACAGAACTACAAAACAGATGAACATAGTGATGATGAAATGGACTGCATTTTTATAGTGCTTGTACTATATCTCTTCCAACCACTCTAAGCACATTGACACTACACCTTTTAGGGCCCAACTGCCCATCGGTACTAATCACATCCACAAATTATTGGTTATGCCTTTAGGAGCACCTTGGGGTAAACATCGACATCAGAAAGTAAACTTCAACATGAAGACGTCCAGAGTCGGATAATAGATCACCAAATTTCTGATTAAGAGATGACCCCCACCCCCCCCCCCCTCAGCCACCCAGATCCTAAATTGCTGCTCAGAAAGTACAAAAGGACTAAAATCAGGTTGTGTTTTAAAAGATTGGTTCATGCAGCATGAGGTTACCTTTTGGTTCCCACTCTGTGGTTTGGAGCGATGTCGATGGTGTCGGTGGCCGAGTCATGGCGGACAGCTAGACCGAGGTCAGCAATGCAGCAGGTCCCGTTCTTCTTCACCAGGATGTTCTTTGACTTCAGGTCTCTGTGAGCTATTGCTGGCTTACCTGCAAGACAGAGTACACAACATTCAACAACAAAAAAAAAACTTACAGTGTACACTTTCTCAAAGTTAATCAGGATGATTTTGTAAAGCAATAGTTCATAAATAACAGGAATGTGTGTCAATATTTAACTTTGACACTTGACTACAAGCTGGATTAACAGGTTAAAAATCAGGCTGCTCCCTCATCAAGAAACACGACTGCAGGAATACCCTTATAACGGCCGTGCTATTAGAATCTACTTACTGCGCCTCCCCATGAGTCTGCTTCACATGAAGGTAGCCTGACCATCTGAGCAGTTTGGATGGTAACCCAGTGATGGCTTAATTCGGTTAAAAAGACTAAATCTGGCTGCAAATTTCATGCAGTGCTGGTCGATCAAATAAATGCATTTGCACAATCCTGATGGATTGCTTCGCCACATTAAGGCTGAATTTCTCCTGGCGATGGAAGATTAAAATATTTCCCACAGTGACAACTTTACAGGGTTGTAAAATCCAATTTAACCGCAGACGGTTTCACCCTGAATCCCCGCTTAAGGGATTAAATAAATGATAGAGCTGCATGCGATGCCTCCCTGGGGCCGGCTGCTTACTACCCCTTTGTTGTGACAGTAAGAGAGACAATCAGATTGATTTATTTTCAGTTTAGCTTCATCTGCCACTATCCAATGGAACTGACCTGGTCGAGGTTATCAACAGGAGTCCCTTACTTATGCAGCTTTACCAATAAAAGACTAAAGACTACACGTGTCTTAAACAGACGGATTTACAACCTTTACAACTATTGGTGTTTGTGCATCTTAAAACAATTTCTCTGATGCACTGAGGAGTAAAAAGTGATCTTATCCACACAAGATATACCTTGAAATGCCTTTTCAGTCCAAATGCAGGAATACTTCTACAAGTACTGCCTTCTCAAACTGATAAAACTCTTAAAAAGGAACGCCATTTCTTCTTTCTATACATCCAAACAACTCAGACAAATCTAAACTGCACTTGACATGTTTATAGCGCTAGTGGACCTCTGTTCACCTCAGTTTGCAGCAGAGAGCAAACCTGTCCATCTCCATTTGAGTCATACTTCTAGATTAGTTTTTTCAACTGCCTATGAGAGGTGGTGTAAGTTGAAGCTATGCAATTTAACCGCAGCTCTTGCCCTGATTGCTTTAGAGACTGTGTCTTGTTTCAGTGTTGTTTTCATCTTCATGAGCGTGTTTTTCATTTTTACGCCTTTAAATTTTCTGGTGAGTCTTATGAGCACAGGAATCTGCCTGTTAAATAAGGTGAGGCTCTTAAAGTGGCAGTAAGAACAGTAAGTGGCAGATCCCTCCTGTAAACCTCACCCACCAAAATGACACACCAAACGTGCCAGCCAACAGTGTGCCCGCAAACTGTTTGCTCCACTCTGTTAGTCATGTCACTCAGATGACAGAAACACTGACAGCTTATCAATATACATCCCTAAAAGGCTCAGGAGTGGCAAGCGGTTTGTGCTGCACAGTCGTTATGCTTTCTGCAACACTGATATGAGGTGGGTGAGAGAGAGAGAGAGAGAGAGAGAGAGAGAGAGAGAGAGAGAGAGAGAGAGAGAGAGAGAGAGAGAGAGAGAGAGAGAGAGAGAGAGAGAGAGAGAGGTCTTCTGACTACTCAAAGCACTTTTACATTGCAAGTCTCACCTACCCATTCACATACTTAAACTGCTATGTAAAGTGGCCATCAGTACTAACTAATTCCATTTATAAACATGCACAAGCCCAGTGGCGATTCTAGAGTCGGTTGGGGCCCCTCCAATTACTATTATATCCAGAAGTGTTTTTACTCCCAAGACAGATAATTTGTCTTCATTTTCCTTCAGTGATTTTCAATGACAAACTAGGTTTTCACAGGAGATGCTAAGCAGGACTGTGAGAGTGAGTGCTCTCAAGATGGAGCCCCATTTGGGGGGGTTCCTACTGTCATTGCAAAATTTGCGCATGTTGAGCCACTGCTGTGGTTTAGAATTAGTCTGCCCTTGGGGGCCCCTAAGTGGCCTGGGGCCCCAAGCGGTTGCCTGCCTTGTCTGTTGACAAGCAGAGCCTCTGCACACGCCGCCAAGAGACCCAAAGGGACGTGTGGCTGCAGGAGCTGGGGATTGAACCCCCGACCTTCCCGTTGAGAGACGACCTAATCTACCAACTGAGCCTAGTTACATCCTGGATTAATCTGATTGGTTGTTTGATTCAGAGGTAGAAACATGGGGTGGATTAGACACATTTATTTCAAGGACCACTTTTGTATTATATTGTCAGTTATATGAAATGATCAAAATGTGTTATAACCAAATATAAATGAAATAAAGTTGCCTACTGTCGCTTTAAGGAGAATTGATAATGTGCAATGATAAAGAAATAAACAAAAAAATAACATTTATATAAAACTGAAAAAAATTACAAAAAAGAGAAGTTTAAATTAATGAGACATATATAAGTTTGTGAGCCTCACCTTGCGTGCCCACAATCTCCATGTGAAGGTGGGCGAGGCCGCTGGCCGTTGACAGGGATAGCTTGATCATGCCCTCCACGGTGACGGTGTAGCGGTTCAGGTAGTCAAACAGGGAGCCGTGTTCATGGTAATCAGACACCAGCCACAGCTGAGTCCACGTTCCATTATCTACACACAGACAGGAAAAGGAGTAGGGAGATAAAGGGTTAAAAATGAAGGTGGATTTTTACTTGCTCTACCAGAAAAAAAAGACCAATGCATTCTGAAGCACTGGAGCATGACTGATTTAATCTTATAGGACAGTCACTGCAAGTCTAAGTTCTGCATGTAAGCTATTGAACATACGGTTTTTGCACTTAGAGCAACATGTCTTGCAACTACGTTTGTATCCATGCAAAAATACCAGTTTTACAGGCTTTAAGGGTGGGGCAAGGACAAGACACATTTCTATATTTACATAAATGATAAGCAGTACCTTGTAGCTAAAATAAGCATCTCCAGTCTATAGTGGTTAAACTGTTACCACTCCTCTTTGATTCCAGCATACAACTTTACAAAGGTCCTTTTCAGCACTCCTTGGATCAGTCGTCAGTTGATCTTAGACAGTTGTTTAATGTTATAATTCCAGACGCATCAGTCAAGTCAGTGGTGTGGGCAGATTCAATGATGAATACAAATCAATGTACCCAGTGTCTTTTGTTCCATGATAACCTGGCGGAAGCACAGATTTATACCTGCTATGGAATTCATCGGCTGAAAGCGAGAATCCCTTATCTAACCATTTATCTCTGATGTATACGTGTCATTTGAATGAGAAACAGTGCGAGGAGCGTGTGACGTTTGATTCAAACTACGTCAATCAGGTTCAACATGTTTACTGGATATATTCTGTACTTTTGTCTGAGCGTAGTTCTTTAGTGTAGTTGTTTGAAAGTTCTACAAGGATGTATCTAGACAGAGCAAACCAAGTTTTACATAAATGTTTCATATCCTATATTCCACATATATTTACAGACCTGCAAAACCCCACAGCAGTGAAACTCTAAGGGGGACACAAACAATCCATGAGCTCCAGGGACACAGGGTTCTTGATTTTCTTTGCGTGTGAGTGTTTATGTATGAGAGTGTGTATGTGCTGCTGGAGCTGTTAGAATGTGTAATGTCTGCTTGGCCATCATTGTGAACTTCAACTCCCCCACATTGTCTACCAGCCAGTCTATTCAAATTGATCTCCTCACCTTTAGCAGAGCTGCATCTCTGACAAGCTCAAGGTTCAATATAAATACTGCAGCCCACGCTGTCATTTGCAGAATATAACATCCGCTTGATTCAAATCTTTTCCACAGGTTGGTATCTCCATTAAAACTCAATTATCTGATGATTTATCTTTCTTTATCGTCATTCAATTCTTCCTGTTACATTATCTTTGTATCTTCCTACTGGCTGCGATCTACTTTATATTCTACTCTTCTTCACTATGTGCAGCAGCTTTATGTTCTGCCTGATCTCGATTGGACCTCTAGGGCCTTTTCTGAAGCTCTCTCTCACCTTTGTTGTCTGCAGCGATGAAGCCCAGAATATTCTCGTGCCTCAGCATCACAGTCTGGTAAATCTCCGCCTCGCGAAACCAGGAGCGTTCCTCGCGGGAGGAGAAGATTTTCACAGCCACCTCCTCACCACGCCATTTCCCCCGCCACACCTCCCCAAAACGCCCCTTCCCAATGCTCTCCTGAAGGATGATGGTCCTGGCGATAGTCCTCTGGACCAGCAGTGGCAGTCCTGGTGAGGAAAAGACAAAAAATAAAAGAATTCTTCAAGTTGACTGCGATGTGTGATGAAACGTAAAAGCAAGAAGATGGAGGATGAAAATAATTGGGATAAAGTTACATTTGAAGGTAAAAGAACATGGTGTAACGTATCGCTGATGTGTTTTTAAGAGGCAAAAGACAGCGTTGATAACCTACACTATTACATCAGCATGTCTTTAAAAAGTCAGAACACAAGAACATCGTTTGGAACATTCAAGTCTAAAATTGTAGCAATGAGAAGATGTTGAAACATTTTGAAATAAATTATATTTTAAAAGAAAAAAGGCCTGAATAAAAATATATGATGAAATAGGATTTAATAATAAATATAAATATATGAAAAAAAAACAACTTAATACACTCATATATATCAAATCCTACTGAGTATCCTGACTTCACTGTGGTTGGTGTGGAGTGTAAACTGAGGCTCTCTACTTCTCTCCTTTGTCATTACAGTATTTTATGCATTACATGCAAATCCTTTTATTCCCTCACTCAAAATGAGGATGACTTAGGGTCATATCATTGCATCATTTCCTTTTATTACATCTGAATTCTTAATTATTGAAGAGCAACTCTAAGCCCTCGCATCTTTTCCCCTGACAGTCGACAGCAGACATGTTCCAGCCTTGTTCAGGACTAATTAATAGATCAGGCAGTAATCTAGACAAAACTGAGCCTGAGTTACATGCTTACTCTCATTTGAATGCTTGGTTTAAGGCAATGTTGTGTTGTTCTTCTGGGAACACTTTTGTTTCTCATTACAGCAAATCAGTAAAAAAAAAAAAAAGGACTGGGCAAAACAGCTGCAATGATCAGGATTCACTGACTGAGTGTTTTAAATTTACATGATGCAAGACAAAAAAAAACCTCAATTTCCATTTCAATATTGATATATTTTGATTTATAGTTTTAAAACACAACCTTTTTTTCATTTAATCTCCTGAACATCCTGCAATGTGACTGTTTAAGACACACCAAACTTAACCAAGCATCAGTCAACTCTATGTAATGCACACCACATAAAAATAGTATGCACCCATACTTCATGCTACTTTTCCCACAAGTCTAAAGGGGGTTCTGATAAATCTTTACATTCAAGCTAGAGCCTGACCGTATTACCATATCTAGTAAATAACAGTATCTGCTAATTTTATCTTAGATATGCGCCAATATTACTAGATTTATTCACCGGCCAAATTGCGTTCAGTTAAGACTTCTCATTTAAATAGTTACTTTTCAGATGAAAATAGGACAACAACTGTAACCCTGTCAGATCACACTTTTGGCAGACTGATGAGGAAACAGGAAATGATAGTGGAGGATGCTCCTCCATTTTAAACCAAACCCAAATTCTGACTCAGCATAGTGATTAGAACAGCCCACGCAAATCTGGCATCACAGACACAGACGCACGCACGCACGCACGCACGCACGCACATTGTGCAATATGGTTCAAATAGCTAGAAAAACTGGATCCAAGTCTCTCCTTGGCAGAGCGCTGGAGGTGCCAGTCTCCACAGAGAGGTGCTAATTTATGGCGATGAAAAAGGACAGCTTCTGCCAGTGCGTGTGTGTGTCTGTGTGTGCATGCATGTGTTTATGCAGTAATGCAGCCAGAATCTGGGCCAGTCCAGCATTATAATAAACAATCACTATTTAAGATATTTGCAGCTTTAGGCTCATGTTGCTGTACATGTGTGCTTACAGTGTGTGCACTGCTACGTCTGTATAAGCTGTCTACTTAAACAAAGACATTTATAGAGCAACACCAGAAATGTTTAAATTAAAGTCGATGTTGATTAATCTTAAAATACTTCATATAGGTTTTGTTTGACTTATACCAGCTCATGATTTTATGTATTTTTCTTTCCCAGTGTAAATTTCATCAACAATAGATTTGATGAATATCATGGAAAATATGATTTCCCCCCCGTGGATCTTATCGACTTGTAAAGTCATGCAGTAGAAAGATGTGTCTTCACCGCCAGGCAAAGAGCAGGAGAACGTGTGTGTTGGTGAGGCAGAATGACAGTCAACACTACAACGTTGAACGAGCATTAACAAGCTAATGATAGCCTGAAAAAGCAGTGACTTCGTTATGTCTATATAGTATCCCAATATCTGTAACCTTAAAAGGATAAGACTTCCCTTTTTCAAGAAATGCATTAAAAAACTTTTAAAGGTTAAATCTTTTGTGCTAAAATGTTTGACAGGGTTAGTCGTGAAAGTATTGTTTACAAACTGTGAGAGTACGACAAGTAGACCTCCTGAATTCAGAGTATATCAGTATTGTCTAGTATGATGCTCAAATACTTAAAGTAATGACTGTGCAGTAATATGTTCTGTGTACGTGTTTTATTATTATCAGCTATCTGCATTTATATGTTGCACTACATCAAATGTTTAAGGTTTTTCATGTCTTGAGTTTAGATACAACCTTGATACCAATCTCTGACACCTGTCAGGCTTATTACATGGGTTTAAAGAGTGAACATTTCACCAAAGGTAATAACTTGAATGTAATGACTTTGTATCGGCTCAAAGCAGATTCAAATGTTTATGAGTTGACGTAGACTAGAACTAGATTACAACAATAAAGGTGTGTGGGGGGACTTATAAGCATTTTCTCCTAAGACTATGACTCAATCTAAAATAGCTGTCAAAATTAAAACTGGTTTGTGCATCCAGATAAACACTTAGACACATTAATAACATTTAACTCTCAGTACATTTGTGTACGAGCAAAGGTAGCTGTCATTGCAGGCTCACCATTTCCCTCGTCTCATTTAAAGCATGTCGATTGATGTCTATCGTCTTCTCCAGCAAGTTCCCCCCACTGGCCTATTCAGCAGTAACAGGAACATGTTTGAGCCGCTCCATAAAGATGGATGTCTAACAACTGTTCAGTAAATATTTACATCTGTTTGGGGCCGCTTAATCTAATTAGATAGGTTTCCTTTAAAAAAGTAACATTCAGAACATAAGACTCCATTTGAACACAGCTACTGAGAAGCAGATGAAATATTTTGCAACCATCTGTTCATTCTAAGAAGGGTCAAGGACACTAGGAGGCAAGAGTACCTTTGAGGACTGCTGCACTCTGGTAGACATGATTATATGCCAATCGCAGCTCCGTGAGGCCGACAGTTTTTGTACTGCGAAAACTTTTAATTTCCTTGAGCTGATCTGTAGCCGAGACTGTAATGACTGCTGAGCTCAGAAGTACAAATATAGTTCGACCTTTAAATGCAAACGGCAACATCTCATGAATGAAACGAGGTAAAAGCAATCACACATGGGCCACCGTACCTGATCCTGAGCCTGAGGTGGTCATGTCATAGATGAGGTCCTTCAGTGTTGTTCCCACAGTGATGAAGGGGTGGTCCATGGAGGGGTCCTCTTCGTTGGGCACCCGATGATGGTGGTGATGATGGGCCCCGGCACCTCCCGCCCCGAGACCTCTGTGGCTGTGGCAAACATAAAACGCCAAGACCAGCAACAGGCAGAGCAAACACACAGGGCCGGCGATGACTGCTGCGAGGGCCACAGGGCCCAGAAGAGGAGTCTTAGCAGTGGGGACTGCGGGACAAAAACGGAGAGACACACAAAAGAGGGTTAGAAAATATGACAGATCTAAAGTGACCTTAAGCCTAGCCCCAAAATTAGAATGTCAGAAACGACATGATCAAAATGAGAAAGAGCAAGTGAGGCCACACACTGATTGAAAGGTTAACTTTGAACATACTGATGGGCTGGCACGTGGCAGTCTAAAGTGCTAGACTCCAGCCAGGACGCTAACAGGCCAAGTGGTGCGGGGGCACATTCCATCTGCCCGAGTGATGGGAGATTTGGCCTGTAGCATACACACACACACACACACACACACACACACACACACACACACACACACACACACACACACACACACACACTCTGCCACATGGTCCAAAGAGGCAGCGTGTAGGCAATGTGTTCTACTGTGTAGCAAAGTGAATGAAGATAAAAGAAACAGTCTGAACACAGAAGTGACAGACGACCTAGAAAACTTGAATCATCCATATTTACAACTGTCTTAGTCTGAGTAATTCTTTGCCTTTGACCCATTGCATGCTGGGACATGTTCTCGTCCTGACTGACTTTAGGAATAACTGAGGATGACAGGACAAATATTGTTTCCAAAACCCTCTTTATATACAAGTAGCCTCTGCCATCAAATCCTAATCAGAGGTAATGTTGATCAGCTTGGATTGATACACAAAATAAACAGTCTCCCACATTATCATGAACAGCAGGCGGTGGGGTTTGGGGGGTTGAACATCAATTTTCTTTAAGAGGTGAGTAAAGCTTAACTGACTAGTTCATTACTGTCTGTGTGATGGATGAAGGCAGGCGGATGAAAGAAATTC
Organism: Labrus bergylta; assembly: GCF_963930695.1. NCBI lineage: Eukaryota > Metazoa > Chordata > Actinopteri > Labriformes > Labridae > Labrus > Labrus bergylta. Next base: position 15,898,054 of record NC_089214.1, read on the forward strand.
ACAAGTGTACACGTGTCACCAACGACACTGTTATGTAAATTGATGTAAACACGATGTCAGCATAGCCTTTAAATGACTTGCTCCAAATGCCTGCCAGCTGCCATGCTGCTGTGTCTATATCTATAAGACAGACGCAAGCACATTAATATTTGTATATTTATTTGTCACCTTTAAAAAAAATAAAATCAAATAACCGAGTGTGCTACGATGTAAAAGCTATTCCACTGAGGCTGGCGGTGACTCTGTGCGTTATCTATCCTCCTTTTTCGAGCTTAGAGTCTGTAACCTTGCTCGCTTCATCTGCAGTATTCATCAGAGAAATGCCTTCTTGGCACTCAAACAAATGTCTCCATTACGTAAATGTAAACTGCTGGAGAGGAACTGGAGACGGTAAATAGTGGTATCAAGTGATGGTATTAGAAATTGATTTTGCAGATCGATGGTGTTTTTTTCTCCATTGCTTAAATTAAAAGGTCCACTCTAAACAAATGGCTCTGATGCTAAAGTTATTATGCTATCAACAGATTTGTTTAATGTGGGGCATAGAATCATGAATCATGTTTTAGTAAATTATCTAATGGGGCAGCACATTGTTTAAAGAAGTGGGTTTGGGGTGGTCTAGAGCACTCATTCTCAAACTGTGGTGTACGTTCCACTGGTGGTACGTGGGATTCCTCTTGTAGTATGCTGGGAGTCTCTTATATGGGAGCCTCTGAATTTTGTATTTTCTTAATAGAGATGCACAAATCCCCTACCCCCCACAGACTCTCATCAGCCCCACAATCAGAATGTTTTTATACTTTATTTGCTAGTTGTTTTACACCATAACACCTGGTTTTAAAGAGATTTTGAGAGAAGAATGAGATAAAGACTTTCAAGGCTTTCGCAAACCCGCTGCTCAGTGATGTTCCATCACTGGTTATAATGGCAGCAAGGCCAGTTGAGAAGACCCATGAAAAACTAAAGAGGGGACGTAACAGGGACTGGAAGATAAAATGTGAACAGAACAACAGTCTCTAACATTGTGAGAGAGGCAGTTAAAAAGGAGCACGTGTTCTCTTCTAGACCGGGGGCAGCACACAGACAGAAAGGCATTGAACTGATTTGTCAGCATGATTAACATTTAAAAACAATATATTCAGTGTTGGTTGGTCTTATTAGGCCAAACACATACAGTTAATATCTGTGGCTCAGGCCTGGTTTGTCTGTAAAATGCAAACTTAATTAAAAATGACTGTCTTATGAAATGCCAATTCAAATCCATATTTGGACTCTGTTTTGTGCAAAGACAGAGAGGGAGAGCTTCACTTCAGGGATCTAAAAGTTAGGATATTACAAAATGCAATTAAACAAGCCAATTCAATTAAAGGGAGGAGTAAAAAAAAAAGTAATGAATCTTGCACAGTGTGGAATAGGTCACTTATTAATTCTGTGAGATTCTCACAACTCTTTATTTAAATGTTTTTGAGTGCAATTCTCAACATTGCATGATGCTGATGGCGTACAAAAAAAAAGGCACTCTCACAAACTTGCAGGCAGGTGAAAGGTTTATGAAGATGCATCATGACAAACTATAACATGTTTTGGCTCATTTAACTTATAACCCACATAATCTAAATCTAACTATAAATTCACCAACACTAGAAAACTATTTTATATTCAATTCATCATATCGGCTGTCCTACTGCATGCTACCATGCATGTATTAATATTCTGTAGAAAGTCTACTTTAACATTCTAGCGAGGTGCTGTCGTTTGAAGTTTGATGACTTAAGGAGACTTTTATATGTTGATTAAGTATTGAAAAGCTGTTTGTCCACTGTTATAAAAGTGACAGAAAATCCTCTACAAACTGAGTGTAACCTAAGCTTTAAAGACACTTCTGGGGGGGGGGGGGACTCTGCAGTTTAGTTTATCTGAAGAAACCTCCTTCAGAAGTGTGTCAGAGGTCTCTCCTGAAGACTAGAGGTATTTCTAGAGGGATCAGTTCTTCTCTAAAGGGGATTACAATACATTCTCCTACACACACAACTCCTATTAATCGCAGTGATATCTTCAGTAAACAGTACTTGGAGGGTTGACACAAAGAAAAAAAAACTGAAGAAAGAGAGGACACAGCTTTTTTCTCAGCTCCTAGAAGTGAATAAAAGAAACCATAAGTGACAGTTTAAATCACTGCGTCTAACTTCTTGACTACAAGGTAGCGTTCACGGCATGAATGAGACATCTGTTTGTGAGATAGCATGATGGGCAGTGTTTCCCACACATAGACAATACATGGGCTGGCCACCCAAGTATATTTCCAACTTGCTTTTATTTAATTTTTCATTTACTGAGAGAGAGAGAGAGAGAGAGAGAGAGAGAGAGAGAGAGAGAGACACAGAGAGACACAGAGGGTCCACTGTCCCTACACCCCTCTTGTAAATGCAATTAATAATGTTAACGTAAAGCCGCTTGCTGCTGATGCTGGGCTGAACTCCTATAAATAATGGAATTCCTGTTGTTTGTGTCTGTGCGGGTGCGTGGATAAATTGAGCAGATTAAAGTTGTTTGGTGCAAAAACTAAATAAATGTTGAGGCAAAAACACCCTGATATGAATACAAGCTTTATATTAAAATATTTTTGTAAAAGTACAGTATGTCGATCCCTTGCTTTGTAACAGTTCAGATAATATCAGGTCCTCACTAGAGTGTGTGTGTGAGTGTGTGTGTTTTTACCAGGGATGAAGTGGTCAAAGTCGGGGTCTTTGTTGCAGTAGTCCTCGGTACAGCACATGGGGTAAATGCCCTCGTCATGTTTGACAGACGGGGCACAGAAAAAGGGCCGGTCTCGCGGGATCAGCTCAGTCTCCTGTACACATTGGCGCCGCTCGATGGTCAGCCGGCTACCTGACTTGCGGATGGCGACGTAGCAGACGCCATCCGTTGTGCAGCTGGAGTTGGCACTGCAGCGGTCACAGTAACACTGGAGAGCTGGAGGGAGAAAGATGGAGATGTTACAACTGAGGCTTGACTTACACTTTCCACTGTCAATTATGTCTTCATACACTTTCATGTTAAGACCAAACCTTTTCTAAATTACATTTATGTCACTTTCAAATCACTCTTCTGTTTAAAAATCTTACAGTACTTGGATCCTTTTTATTAAGGTCCAACACACCAATCTCTTTCAGGATTCTTAAATCCACTAAAATCCTTACTGTGTGTGTGTGTGTGTGTGTGTGTGTGTGTGTGTGTGTGTGTGTGTGTGTGTGTGTGTGTGTGTGTGTGTGTGTGTGTGTGTGTGAGTGTTTGTGTGTGTGTGTGTCTGTGTAGTTTAGGTACTTGGGAAGGAGTTTTACCCAGAATATGAGACATTTCATCACTCTTCTCATACTTGTGTGCACTAACTGTAACTTACTGACTAATTTTCCTCTGAATGTTTACTTCAGAGGAAAATTTGCTGGCACTATGTGCATATGAGAGAGAGAGACACACACACACACACACAATCACACACATTTGGAGTACAGCTGGAGTAGAAGATTATTTACGTAAGTAATAACAGGCTGCCATCTTTTGTAAAAACCTCTTCAAGAGTAGCTTATCTATTCTAGTAACAGAAAAGAAATTAAAACGGAAAAGATGAGTTATGTGGCAGATAAGGGCCTTCCACTGGAACAGAATATGTCTAAGAGCTAAACATGAGGACAGGGCAACAGCATCCCAGTATCTTACTCTGTCTGGCAGGTACAGAGAGGACCCAGAAGATGTCTATCCAGGGGGGAACGTTTGAGTGAAATACTGAGGACTGTGTTGAAAAAAGATGACCAAACTCAACTAGCTGAAAGCAACAACAGAAATATGAGAGTGGAACAATTTCAACTCTCAGAAAATATCGGTCTGCATGATTAAAGTGAACCACTAGTCAGCTAAGAAAAACCCTCACCCCTTTATGTATGGATTTGCCTTCAGGCTATTTGATGATTTGGAAGAGTTTTAGGCTGAAAGTGTAAACTAGAATTTTTTGTCTGTTTGTTTTTTTGTATTTTATGGAAATCATTCAGAGACATTAAGAGAGTTAGTTTTTATTATGGCTGTATTTCTTTGGTTCTAAAAAAGGTGCAAAGGGCCACAGGTCAGACCATCTCTAATCACCATTTAACACTAGGAAACAGCCAGGCCAGACACTCACAGAGTCAGGCATGTGCTTAATGTAAGAAAGTCTGTTGGAAATCCCTTAGGCTTGAAACCATTAGTAATGGTGTTATGGAGTGCTATGAATAAACCAGGTCACCCTCTCTCTCTTTCTGTCTCGAGTCGCTCCTACGTGTCCTTGCCCCCAACCACCGGGCAGACAGACAGTCGAGAGTCTGGTATCATTATGCAGCTCAGACACACATCATGCACGGCTGGCCAGGTTAAAGCAACACACACCTACTACGACAAGATCTTTGAATAATTAACAGGGCAGGCCACATTCAGGGAAGTTAAGCACTGAGAGTGTCTGACATCGGCACACACAGGCAGATGGTATTAACAGTATGAGAGGTACATCAGTGCAAATCTGCCCTGTGGTGCAACAACTTCACAGTGGTTAGTGGGGATTTAAATACAACAAATCAAGCCAGTACAAGTTGCCAGTATGTTTCTAGGAAAAAATACAGTACCAGTCTGAGAATGTTGTACCTGTATCTGAGTTTTGTTATAACAGGGAAGCTTTATCGCTTCTGGAATTTCAGGAATTGTCTGGAGGTGAATTCCAGACAAAGTCAGGGTGGGGGAAATCATTTCAGTGACAACAACAACAACTGTGTGTGCATCAGGGTGTGTGTGTGTGTGTGTGTGTGTGTGTGTGTGCGGTGTGGGGGGGGTGGGCAGATCGGACAACAGTAGACAGCTAAATAAGAGCCAGCTGACTCTGGTCCTCTCTGACTAAATCTCTGAACACATGAGTCAGATAAATCTGTCCACTGACACACAACATGTGTGTGTGTGTTGGTCGAAGTACAGCCCAGATGTCTAGACTACAAAACAACTTTAATTTTCCACATGTTAGGCATGCCACAGCGAGGAAACGTAGCACGATTTATAAATTTGTGACAGGGCTGGCAAAATGGAAATGATCTAGTGGATAAGAGCATAATGCTAAAAGAGTGTGTGGCCAGAAAACAATTAGAATTAAAGTAAAGGTAGGGTAGATAGCTTCACCATCCAAAAATGAAATCCTTAACTCTTTGTGACCTTTAGCTTCAGAATTTAAAACCAAATGTTACAAGGACAATCTAAACAACAACAAGAGTGTCATTCTGCCTAACTACTTTTCCATCAGACTCTTTGCTTTCCTTCTCTATGCCAGCCAGACGGTTTTGTTCTTCAGCTATGCATCATCAGCCTGAATCCACCTGAATACAGCACGACTTTGATCTTTCATTTTTAAATCCTCCACCATCGGTTTATCGGCCGTATGTCTGTAATGACTCTAGTTCAGCTTCCATGCTGTTTCTCCTTCCATACCGCAAAATCCGGATACAAGTTGCACTAGTGTATAAGACGCAGTATGTTGTGGGGGTTTCTCAGAAAGAGAAAAGGCTTAAACTGTCCAGCCGCATGATGATTTCTATTGTGTTAAACAAAGTCCAAAACGGTGAGTTTCTGTAGAGCTGTGAAGCTCTTTAAGAACCATCTGTTTCCACTTTGTGGAGTTTGAACTCCTACTAGCTACAGTACGGTAGTTGAGCTCTCAGCCTACGGTGAGAGTTCTCCGCTGCCATTGGTCACTCATGAACTTTTAATCAAAAGATTTATTCACTGAACAATATACCACAGTTTTCTTTAAATGCATGATTATGACCCAATGGGGTAAAAAAGATATGAAAAATAGCGCAGGCATACAGGTTTGCCACTATACAGCCCAGTACAGCTTTGCAATACACAATGAACGGGGATGAATTTTCAATCTCGTCAGGTCCCGTGCATTGGGTACACTCGTGGCAATGACTGCACGTGTCAGCATTTTATACTGGTATATTGGTTGCACCAGTGTATAAGGTGCATCACTCTCTAGGTAGGTATTAAGAGTGCGTTTATATGTTTTGATACTGTTTGGATACCACATGTTTTAAAATGGAACAATCATCTATTCTAATGTTTGCTGGTAAAAAAAATGGTAGGTGTGACCAGCAGTGTAAAAAAAGAGATTTTAGTGGTTATAAAATCACTTTACATGCGCAAGTCTTTTAACCATTTCCCATTTATGGCGGAAACAAAGCTGTCCCACCTCTGCCTCGACATCGGGATAGTAACAGAGGCGTTACAGGGGTAAGACAGGATCACTGTAGGACACCAGAGCCCGATGTGGAGCCCCCGCTAATTGTGTAAACTTCCTGCCTCTGCAACGCCAAAAGGTTGTGTGAATCATTCTGTTACCATTCACAATTGGTTTGAACATTTTAAGGCAACATACACCAAAGTGATAATTATAATACTGTGAGCAGACTTAAAGACTGGTCCTGAATAATACTCGTCCAGCAGATGAATGAATCAGTAGAGGAAGAGAAAAAGCTAACCAGACAAACAAGTCTCTACATGCAGACAGATGAGTCAGCCAAAAGACGTGGAGGAAACAAACAAACACACCTATTACTTCTGTTATTAAAGGGCAACAGTGCTGAAAGTAAGAATAGTGCAGGCTTCATCTGAGTGCCACAGCTTGAAGAAAACTTTATTGAAAAGCTGTCACCTACAGTGATTTCAAAATTGCAATGCCAAGCCTTGGTAAACAAACAACTGAAACTCTTTTCTTTTTTGGGAAACAAAATCACAATATTGTGCCCTCAGTCCTGTCCCCCGAGGCTACAGCCTGCTGCTTTCTATTCAGGCGGCACTTTGCCTCTCAGTGACACGGCTCGGTGCAAACGGCCAATTAGCACATGATGCATCCGAAAATAGGTTTTAATAAGAAACAACCTTTTTACTGAGAATTAATGCTCCGAAGACATTATGCTTTAGGATAAAGACACAATAAGCTGTTATAATGGTCTCTATGATTTGTCCTGCCAGGATCTTGGAGATTTAATTCAGTGGTTCCAAACCTTTTTTTGCTCGTGACCCCACTTTAACTTCACCAAACTCTGTTGACCCCGTAAATCCTTTTTGCTCAAAATAATTTGTCTTCAATCATGTTTTTTCTACTGCAAGTAAACATTAATTTTAGACTTTTTTACATTTAGGCTTTTTCACAAGGAAGAAAGGCTGGAAGGACATTTTTGCACAATGGATGACAGAGACTCTGCAAGTTACTTGTTTTGGCATTGGCTACAGCCAATATATATTAATCAATAATATCGATCAATAAATAAAAAATTGCAGGTTAATCCATTTGAAATTCCATGCCACCCCATGTGGGGTTGGGACCCCGAGGTTGGGAAAGACTTTAAATTTCTTACTGAAAAGGACCAATTCAAAAGATTGTTGTGGTCCTGACAGCAAAATGTTTTTTCATTGAGAGCTGTGAGTAATCAAAATTGTGTCTGGACAGATATTCCATTTATGATTGCTTAAAAAAAGAATTAAATAAGTAATAAGCACAAACAAGGCAACTTGTTATCTATAAAATGTGTAAGTGTTTGAATGATGGGTTGATACATTTATTAAATTCCTTGTCTTATTATTCCAGCAGACAGCTGTCTTTGTTTTGTCTTTTTCTACTTGTGATAGCCTTCAGTTCTGAAATGTTGGTACGACGAAAAAGGCATTAAAAGAAGTCATCTTCGACTCTTGAACATAATGATGGATGGGCCTTAACCTTAATTTTGTTCTATTATAATAGTTCCAAGTACATTTAAGAGGTGATCCATCTGAGAATTTGTTTGAAGAATGGTTAAAAATTCATCTTCATTGTGTTAAGAGTGGAGATAGGAATAATAAGAATCTTAAACACAAACCAAAAACATGCAAATTCACAGCACGGAGGTAAGAAGAGTACTGTAAACATGGGTGTACTGACGGTTAAGAAGCAGAATTGCAGTCCGTTTGAATGGAGCACAGGTAATAGCTAAACAGAGTAGACACTCAAACAAAATGTTTACTCTACACAAACATAGTGTGGCTACATAATAACTTGTAAAAGTATTGTATGAAATGAGGCTCATCAGGGACTGGGACATGCAAGGAGAAATCCCTATTGGAACATCAGTATTTAGGACAGAGTGCAGCTAATTAAATCCCAGAATCTTAAAACAGTCGACAGTCGAAGCATGTGTCTGTTGTAATAAGAACGGTCACAGTATTAGAATGAGTACTTGGGACCAAACACACACCGTAACAGTGTGTCTGATATGATAGAGAAAGTATGGGAGGGAAGATAGACACAAGGGCATGCTCCTACATGTGGTCAGACAGAATTTGGCTGACTAAAGCGAGACACTGTTTAGAATGACAGTAAGCAGACAGCCAGACTAAACACACACAACATGGACCAATAGCCTGCCTAGCTGCTCCCAAGGCTGCTCTGGCCTATTTTCATATGCACAGTGTGTGTGTGTGTGTGCGTGCGTTTGTCCTGCCATCAGCCTGTTTTCTATTCTGGATGTTTGATTTGCTGGTCTAGTTCCCCTCGTCCACCTGCCCTGCTCAACTTCTGATTGTCTCCTCTCTTACGTCTGCCATACAAAAAAAATCTGGTCTAAGTAAACTGAACAGGTTAATGAAATCTGTCCTTCCTCTTGTTGTCCGATGTGACACTATAACACCTGGTATCCACAGGACAAAGGTATGATACTCTTTGGCTGCCACTAGAAATTAACTGCCGCACCAACCAGTGTGCCATACACAGGAGGAGTCACATTAGTCTTTTCCTTTAAAGCACAAGTAGCATAATGCTGCTGTTTTTACTGGTCTATTCCTACCAGACCAGCATATACATTCACAAACATCAATGATAAATGAGCAGCAATATTGTGTTCAGTATGCAAAGTAGTCTGCAGAAAACTACAAAAACAACGTTCATTTTGTAAACGCTTGAATTAGTAATTGCAAGGAGAAATTAACAAACAGCTGAAATCTGGCTACTTAAAAAAATGATAGAAAATCAGGACTCCTGCAGCTACTTGTCAAAGACATCTTTGGAGGCATGGAGCCAAAGAGTGCTAACCAGGAAGAAGGGGATAAGTAAAAATCAAGTCGCACAGCTGGAAACCTAGCATCAAGGGTATTTGGACTCAAACTGTGGATTAAAGTCAGGAAATGTGGATTTCTGCTGCGTTGTGAGTGGAAGGAAGATGTCAAACAAAAGTGAAATTAACAGCAAAGGACTTTACTGATAATTGTATTTTTGCATCAACATAGGGCATGGAAGTAAAATAGTGGTTAGGATCAACGGCATGTGGTAGTTCCAACTGCTGTGATGAGCATTTTACAATTGTTAGTGAAGCTTACAGAGTGCCCACAATCCTGCATTTTATCTTAACAATGGCAAAGGATTTTGAGCTTCAGATTGTCCCCTGGGGGAATCATTCCTATACTGGGCACAGCCATCTTATATAAAGTCCCTATGAAATGAAAAATACATTTCCCTGGTTTTACTCCAGCAGTGCTGTGGTAAATGTTCATTTTATATTCCAAATATATTTCAGTAGAGAATTACCTTAGTATTTTTACATAAAATAACCTTATTTTCCCTCCCTGTGAAGCGTTGTCTGATGTCTGATGACTCATTCTACACAGGGGCATTAACACATTTTCCGACCAATTTAAAAGCTCAAAGCTAACGATTTAACCAAATTCATTCCCAAGTTATGACCTGACTTCTATCTTTTGATTGGTTCTATATGGTTTCAGATGAAAATACATCAAGACATGGCAGTTAGATACTCTCCAAGTTCTGTTTCATGGGAACTTTAATTGTGACAGTGGGTGCACGTTACGCAGATCACTGTGTTTCTCTATGACAAAGCTTTGTTAAATACTTGATTCTTAAAGCACTTATTTTTTAGTAGCTGTTGTAAATAACAAGCCTCTGCAACAAACACAGTTCGAATCAGAGACTGAGGAAGACCTAGATCAATTATATCAACCTACAAAAAGTACAATCAATAATGTTAAAAAGTAAACAATGGAAGAAAGAGAAAAAAGGGTTCAAAGAATACACTGGTTTGGCTTGGTTGGTAGAGCAGACGTGTCTCATGAACAGAGGCTATTGCCCCAAGTGCAATGTTTGCAGGGTTAACTCCTGATCCAGACAATATTTGTTGCATATCACCCCTAACTCTAAATCTCCACTTGTCATGTCTATTTTCAGCGTTCTGTCCAAAAGCCAAAAAATTATTCCGAAGAAAAAATCCGAAGAAAAAATCATAATACAACTAAAGATATGAAATATTTTCCAAATCCTTATGTTGCTCAACTTTTTTGTACATAGCTGATTGGTAAATGCTGTTTTATTAGCACCTTCCATCATCCTATTTTTATTTTTGCTATAATGACCAGTGGTCTGTTCACGTGTTTACAGTCCATTAGGTCCACTCTGTATGAATGATGATAATCTTTAACACCACTGAACAGTGTGTAGAAAACATGAACACTGAAGGTTAATGTGTTTAAAGGACGCCTTTGTCAAGTAACTCGGACTGTAGTGACTTGGGTTGGGAACCGGTGCGGACCAAAAATATGGAAGTTGGTCTAGTAGCTGGAGAGGTGACAGATTACTTCCCGAGTATTGCACAGGTGCCCCTGAGCAAGGCAGTTAAACAGTCCCCATGTGTAGCACTAGCCTCACTTTGCCATCTGTCCAGATCCGGACCAGAATTTCACTCAGGCATTATCACAGATGGTAATGGTTAAGTCCACCATACATAAATGATTGACAAACCATCTACTGATGATACATTTCCATGATCAGGGCATTTAGTCAAGTATTCTGTTAGTCTCTCTGAAGTCAGACATTACATTTCAAGAATTAAATAAATCTAACGTCTTTGATCTGATAATCATACTGACAAAGAATCAGAGTAAAGACTATAATTGATTTAATGACTGACAATGTAGTAACGACAGCTGTCAGATATAAGAAGAGAAGTGAGAGCTCAAGTGTGTCCTCTTAAATGTTGAGAAGTTTAATTTCCTGAAAAGGTAAGGGATTCATCTAAATATGTAAAATGTGCTGTTTTTCTTATATCATTGAATCTCTGTTAATGTTTTGGTCCATAGAAGTGTAACGGAACAGTAAATATAACAATAGACATCAGAGTGGATGCTGATATTTTTTTTTGTTGCTCTACTATAAATGGACTGGGATTGCTGGGATTTTCATGTACTCCCGCCATCAAACAAACAGGATTTTATTTATGTATAAAGCCAGTGCTCCAAAGTGAAGTGTATCCTGTCACTTACTGAAATCCCTTTGTTGTCTCCAATTATTGAGTCAACACTGAAGGCAAAACATATCACCTGCAGCCCTATCGGAGTTTCAGTCTACGATGGACCCTTATGGCCAGCCTGCACTGACTTGCATCATTGATCCGCAAAACCCGATTTCATAGACGCGTTACGCATTGTGCATTGTTGGTTGTGTAACCAGGCGACCGAAGGACAAAACATTACAAAGCCGCCCGTCAGCATTAATGAGCTGGACCGCATTTATCCCTTTATCCACCCCTCCTTTCTCTTCCTCCATTTGCACTGCTTTCTTACTAACATCCCCCACCTGTCACTTTCTCCCTCTGTCCCTCCCTCATCCCTTTTTTATATACCTCCTCTCCTCCAATCCTCTGGACCCTCTTCCTCTTTCCCCTCCTCCCTTTCTCCCTTCCATTATCACAACAATAGAAGGGAAAAAAAACTGAGGCGAGTGTCAAGCACAAATAAAATAAAGGAATCTACAAGCCACGGCTGTACGAGTCAATATTTCAGAATACAAGCATGAAATGAATTCAGTGTAATCTGCCCAGCTTTGGTTATGTTTACACTTGAGCCTGGTGTGGAACTGAACAGTGTGTGCGTACAGCTGTGTTAGCACCCCTGAAGTCTATGCAAAGCACCTTCTGCTGTGAATGAGACTAGATACACACTTTAGCAGAGCAGATGAGAATGTTGTATTTTCAGTGGACCACTGATAGGAAGATTTTGTAAAGCCTGTGTTAGTGATGAGTCTACAATTAGTACAAGTCTTTGGAATTTGATGGGAGGGTGGTTGTCTTTCAACTGCTTTTGTTCTCCAAAATGAATTTGATTCCTTAATTTTGGTAAAGTTCTCCACAAACAATAATAAAAATATATACATGTTTAGAGTTCCAATTTTCTGTTCTCAGAAAGCACGACATGTTGATATAAAATAATAAAAAAAAACAGAGATTGTTCCTTGAAGTGAGTCTCACACTTTAAAGACAAGTTTATATGTTCTTTGATGTTTCCACAGTATCAAATAAAGATCGGGGAAAAATACATTTTGGCGAGAAGAGCATTAAGCAGCTTGATTACGTACATAACGATCCCACTGGTACAGTCGCTCACTGGTCAGATGATACAAACATCATCTCCCCTCCCGCTAGCCTGCTTGACTATACCTGACTTTTACCTGCCGCGTTCACTCATCGGCTAACCTTAAATTATTGCAGAAATGTTATACAGAGGTTGACAGGAAAACGTTTGGGTTATATTTCAGGGGGAGAAATTCTGACATTTGCATTCACACATGCAGCTCACTCTAAAAATCTTGGGACATATTTGTGTATGTGTGAATACAGCTTCAGGTTTTGAGGTTCAGCAGGTACCTTACAGAAAAAAAAGCACCGTTTACAAAATGTGTGTGCTGCAAATAATGGATTCTTTGCTGTGTTGCTCTCCATCTTGAGTCATGAGACACCTGATGTCCGGCTGTAGGAGCCCATTGGTGCAACATTTTTTTACTGGCAGTCCCTTGGGAAGGCAGGAAAAACACAGGTTGAAATAAGCAGAAACAAAGATAAATGTATAACAATAGATTGTGCAAAGTTAAGCTAAGTATCATTGCCGACTGGTTCAATGGTTGAAATTGTGTCATTTACTTAATTTGTCTCTTGTTTTAGTCATATTCAGTTGGCAACAGATTGAGGTATAGAGTGCTGCTAATCAAGTCTTCCGCTCAGATTGAAAGTGTGTAAGAATACCTTACCATATTTCATGTAGTGTATTTCTTATTTTACAATTTGAACCAGAACTGTATTCTGATTTAGGATTACATTCACAAACTACTTTTTCTGTTCATGTCTGCCGCTAGGACTTTCCTTTAAACTTTCTTCACAAGCTGTATTTTTGAGCGGAGTGTCTGTGTGGAGAATGGAGGCCTGGGTATAATGGCCATGTTTCACAACATTAGATGCAGTCAAGATGAAACTCAAGCTCCTTCTGCTACACTATTCCGATCATATAGAAACATAATGAAGATGAGACAACATGCTGTGTACAGCAATTAAACCAAGGAGAACCACAGCTACAAAGTATCTGTTTCCACATCGATCATACCTGAGCTACGAAGACATACTCAATACCGAGCACCTTCATTGCTCCACTTTTCACACACTGTGACTGGACTTTAACACAAGAGGTGTAGAACAACAAGAACTCAAGTCGCCTTCAGCAAGTCATTAGCCAACTATGAAACATACTAATTGATGTACAGAACAACTGTCCAGAAAGGTTGTTTTTTTTTTATAATTTGATTTAACAGCCAATTCATAGTAAGATATTAGTTTTCCCATCGCTACTGAAGAGGCTTTGTGTTCGATTCAGACCACAATGAAGCATCATGGGAACTAATTCCCGAGCTTGAGACAGTGAGTTAACCAAATTATCCTCAAAAAGGCTGTCCTTATCTAGCCTTTTCCCAGCCAAGTCTCACCCGGCTTTAGCTCGCACACTTTTCATGAGCTTTATCTGTGCACCTTGAAGAGCTGTTTGAATGATTATCATGTCTCCAGCTAGGGGCCGAGGCCTTTAAACAGACTTGCTGAACAAAGATTTGTCTGCTGGATCAAAGTTTTTAATCAATTATTCAATCCAGTTTTTCTCCGATGGATTCTTCCTTCAAGTATTAATCCTTTAACAGAAGATTAGTGGCTTCCTTCTAAACTCGTCTCTCTTGTCATAGGAGGTCCAGTGACCCCACCCTCCCCCATTAGATCCAGGCTGGATGAGGTTTATTTCAACTGTACATCAAAATCAGTAAATGCAAACTGATGAATTCTTTGTATCTATTAACCAAATCTGTTTATTTAAGAATGTCACAGTGATTAACACCTTGGGCTTATTTGCTTGCTAAATATGCAGACATGGTAGAAGTTTTTATTTTAATCTAAGAGAGTGCTTTGTGCTCAGTTGATGACATTTTCGAGTGGCTCTTGCAGTAAAAAGGTCAAAGAATTCTTGTGAGGGCCAACAGCTCTCTTAAGGCTTTACGTGATTTGAAGAGGCAGGAAAATTATTTAAAATATGTTAACAAGAAGGGAAGGGCGCCAGACTCTACATTCATGAATTGAATCCTAACCACATGTTTTATTGACAGAGAATATGAAGGATCTGGTTTAACATATCTGAATAGCATTCATTATTGATAACTGAGGAGACAGTTCTTGTCTAATTTCTTAGATTTGAAAATGCCTTTCATTGTAACGGCTAAAGGGAGGATCAGGTTCAGGTTACTTTATTTGAAACCGTAGATCTGTTTGCAGCGGGGCGCTGGTGGCGCAGTGGTCATAAATCTTTAAAAAAAGATCTGTTTGCAGCCAGTGAGATAGACATCCCTCATAACACACAGATTTCAATACAAATGGAACAATGAACAACACATAAGAGAGAAGGAGATCTAAACCAACAAAAACACGATAAAAACCTAAAAATGTACACGTGACTAAAAAAAGAAGTTACAGAAGGGAGAGCTAAAAGGAGAGTTTACTGCTCAAACACAAGCTTTTTCCAGCAGTTCTCAGAGAGCTTTTTAGCACTGCATGGAAAGGATATACTTTGAAAGGCCTGGTGTGTCTGCTTGTTTGTATAGAAAAAAGAAAGCAGTGGACAGCTTCATGCTCTCATCAGCTTTGTGTTCAGCTGATTTAAAAAGAAGAAATGTAATAAATTCCAAGGGGTCTCAGGAGGCAAGACATGGCATAAGAAGCACAATGAAGAGGTAGCGGACGAAGCAACTGAGTCCGCTATACAATGCTGAAATGAGACTCTTTGCCTTCATATATTGATAGCTGTAGCTCTACACAATCATGATATCAACATAAGAATGGAGAAGGACTTACTGACAAACAGAAAATATGATGCAGCAGTTTCCTTACATGCATGGAGGTTGCACATAGCTATGCATCGTGTATGTGCCGGTTGCAGGACAGTAAACGTCACAAACCCCTCTCACTCCCTCACAGTGAATTTTCCTTGGCATGTCCTGCTGCATTTACATTAGTGCTGTCACTCCTTTAAAAAAAAAAAAAGAAATCTACTTCTAACGGATTAAGAAAATGATACATAACATTCAAACCCATTCAACCCGCCAGGGCGCCCTCTGCTGGATCAAACTGCAAACTACTTCAGGCCGCCTGATGCGCTGATAGACTGTATATTTTGAATATGAACAGCTCATTACAGTTCTAATGTGAACTCTACTTTTGATGTTTGCTGCCTAAACAAGGTCGACAAATACAGTTCAATACAAGCTGACTTTGTAAGTGCTTAGAGACCATCAGTTGCAATATTCAAAGAATTAAAAGAAAGGAAAGTAAGAATGCGTGAGCTGACAATCCTGAGAACCTTTATGAAAAGGGCCATATTTAATTCACATCTCAATCAGGCTCTTTGCTCAGTGTAAGCAGGCAGCCAATCACAACGCTGTTCTGCATAGCCAAGATGAATCACAAGGCCAGTGGAACTTGAAAGGTTTGAAATGGAGGTGAAATTAATTAAAGAGAATTTGAAATTAATGTTGTCAAGTTCCAAGAACGACACATCGGAACATTAAAGTAAGTAAGGATTGGAGCGTGTCAAAAAAAAAAAAAAAAAAGGAAAGTAATAAATACATTTATCCTCTTTCAACTGGACAGTGCACCACGCAATAGTGAAAACAAATGCATTTTAGATCTGAAAATAAGCAAGTCACACTTTGGTCTTGGCTACTGAAATAAAGGAAATTCTCCTTTTCTCTATCTTATATAATTGTTAACTTATGTCATTACGTTTTGATCTGGTAAAATGGTAAATGTACTTGTCATAATTATCGCTATATGTTTCATATTTGGTCAAGTAAATATGACCAGAGGTGACTTACCCCTAGCTGGGACACTTTGGGCCAAAAACTATTTCAGATAAACGCCAAAAAGTTGTCACAGGCCACCACACAGTGCAGGTTACTTTTTGATTAGCAGGTGTCTTTACTTCTCAAAACCATTAAAAGGAATACAGTGTTTCCCCTACCATTATATTAGGGGGGCGCAAGTTTTACAGATAACCATGTGTGGGGTGACTGTAAATGTGTCCCTTCAATTTGTTAAAGCGGGTTGTTTAGTAGCACTGGTAACACGCAACATGATCATAAATAATGCAGTATAATGTTAAAATTTCTATCCGAACAGCCTTCTCAGTATTTCCCCTTTGCTTTCTGCAACAGAGGCATTTCTCATTACACAGCATGGACCTCTTGCTGGTATTGAAAGTCAGTCTTCACATAATGGCTTTAATTACAGAACAGAATGACCAGCACAGTCCGTGATGTGCGAGTGCATTTAGGCACTTAAAGTTTGGCTAAACTGCAGGAGTGCAATTACCAGAGCTTAAATTATGCAAAAAGAGAGCTAAGAACAGGCCTTTTCACTAAAAAAAAATGGCACAAAACAGTGAAAAGGTCAACTACTAATTTTCCCTGCAGAAAATTGCATTGTTTACCTTTTTCTTTTGTCCAACCAAAATTGAAAAAGGCAGGGATATTCAAATCTATGGCAGCATGTCTTTACAAGCTTAAAGAAGCAAATATTTGACATTTTGCTAAAAATTACATTAGGCAGTGGAGCTGATAGCTTTTCACTTTATTCAATGTGTGTGCTTCCACTGGCTGAGAGAATGAATGAGGAAATTAAAACATAACGGCGAGCAGAAAAAAGGAAGCAACAGCATCATTATTTGCACAAAGATTGCCCAGGTCACACACCGTTCAGGATATAAAAGTCATCATCCCCGTCCTCTGAATCACTAAGAATTTTCCTGAATATTTCAAACTGCATTGGCACATCAGGTCATCCAGACGTCATGCAGACATTTTAAAAGGGCCTGCATGTGTATAAACACACCTTTTAAAGGGAGATGCAGCCATTTCAGTTCAGTCCCAAAGCATCTGTTAGTCAAGGTGCTCAGTGCAATAGAGAGAGTATGCCAAAATATAACAAATAGAGTGGGAAATTGGGGAAAGAAGTCATTTAACCTTTCTGATAGAAAAGGACAGCTGTCATTAAAAGTAACGCATAAACACCAAGTGTTTGTGTCGGCGTGTGTCCCCCCCCCCCAGCAACGCTGTAATCCTAGGGGAAACACTGGCGTGCATGTATACAAACACAAGGCCAGGCGCTGGTCCTGTGAGGCTTTTAAGGTGCATTGTGAACATCCATTATGCGTCTAAATGAACCTAATGCCATTCTAGACAATCTGATTATGGCTAGATGAGCCATTATCACAACACTGTTAGGAGGAAAAAGAGGGGAGAGAACAAGTGAAGGAAAGACACACTGCTGTGGTCGTTCTTTTTGTGGATACAGTACAACATGAATGGTGGAAGCCCCAGGAGACGCTTGAAATGAAAAGCGGGGATAAAGTTTAATCTAATACATCGACTTACAGTAGAGGGCAGGAGGGAGGAAGAAACGGTGAAAGACAATGGCTTCACACTATACAAATCAATAGCAATTCTATTCCACAACCCCTACACCAAAACCATAAAGTTACACATACCTTGGCAATCACACACACACAGCCTTGAAACGTCCAAGGAAATAATTGAATTATCTAGCATTCAGTGTTCAGGCTCAATGCAGCACACAGAGATGAGGATGAAGTGCTGCAGAGGAAAAGACAGAGCCAGTCCTCTCAGCTCCATTCACCCAAACCCTGCGCTTCTGTGTTAACCATGTTGCTACAGTTTTTTAATCATAACAGTGAAGAAGAAAATTATTATTGCCACTTGTTTTTGTTTTTTTTTCAAATTCTTCCAGTTTGACAATTTCTACAAGTTTTGTGCCACTCCACAGGAAGAACAGAATTCATTTTAGTGAACGTGTGACTGTTTGTCCATCTCACTTGATAATCAATGGAACCGTTTCCCTTCTTTTATTAAATTCAATCAGAATAAAACACCAAAGCTAGTCCCTTTTACCTAAATCGACTACACGTACAAAGCTTCTTTTTTCTCTCTCCAACCACTCAAAGCAATTTACACTCTTTTACACACATTCATCCAAAGAAGATCAAGGCTTCCATGCAAGATAGCGGTCTGTTAATCAGTGCCCCTGACGACCGGCTCTGACTCTGAGCCATCTCAGATGTAAAAATTATTGTTAGGTTATTCTTGGTGCAAAAATATTAACATAGACCACTGTATTGTGAACATATCATAACATCTCAAAAATGTAGACTTTCAAAACCGGGAAAAGTACAACCCTCAAATATTTCAGAGGCTCTTGACAGTTTTTTTTTTTTGCCATATTTGAATGTTAAAAAAGGTTAGTTGATTATCGATTGGTTGGGTTTTTATTTACTTATTGATTAATGGAATAATCATCACTCCCTTGGAGACTCTGAAAGATGAGCATGGTCCAAGGAGAAACAAGGATCCAGAGTTTTGAAAATTGATCAATACTAGAGATTTGTCCTCTGCTCTTGCCATTTCTTTAATATTTCTTCAAAGTCCTGTCCTGTAAATTACTGGTGTGCATCTTTTGAGTAATGTCTACTTCCCTGTAAGTCTTATTTGTATGTTCTATTTCCCCATAATGTTAGGAAAAGTTATGACCAGACCACATGTGGGAATGTTTTCATCTTGGTATTAGTCCTCAAGTGTCTGGCAAATAGGCCAACATCCTTTCCTCATGGGATCACGTGCATTCTTGATTCACCCATTTGGCCCACATAGAACCAGCCACAACAAACCCAGCCCCAAAACAGACCTTGACTTTGAGGGCATGTATTCATTATTCTATGTATGCACTCAGTCAGGGGGAGAGAGAGAGTAAAACTGTAGGGGTCTACTACTAACAGCATAACCAGTCTCAAACTGAATCTTTGGAGTATACAAAAGGAGGAATAACTACAGATTGGATTAATATGGTTTCTATGGAACAAAAAGCACGTTTTAAGTAAGCAGAGAAACGTTCTCCCTAGAGGTAGATAAAGCGTCTGTGTCAATCTGTGTCATGAACAAAGTCCTTTTTACTCAAGCTCCATAAATAAAGAGTCCAGGTCTGACATGAGGCACTTTGAATGAGAATCAAAATATTCAGTGAGTGACTCGCTGGGATCTGTGGGAGTAGTGTTGTTATTTCAAACGGCGATCCTGCGTTAAACAACAGTCCCGCCTGAACTGTCGCGCAGTTTAAATCACAGCAACCAGGACGACCCTGAACTTGACAAAACTGTCTCACGAACACGTCCCCTTTAAATAACACTGCTTCCAATTAAGTCTTAGCCACAGAGGACAAAATAATACAGGTTGATGTCCAAATTACATAACAGGGCAGAATAACAATCAAAACATTACAAAAAAGTCTCTTCAATTATAAATTAAACATAGGTGGAGATATAGCTGACAAGCATCAAGGAATATTATTCAAGGAATCATTTTAGCTGTGAATCTTCACTGGTCTCACGATTCGATTATCCAGTCAACGATTCAATTCAATATAACGATGCATCACCATTCATCCTCAATTTTCTATATTACTGCAAATGGCTACTTTTTTCATAAACAGAGACAAACAGTCTTATAAATATGAACTCCTTTTGTGCTTTAGACATCAATGTCATAATCAATATCTTCACATTGTAAGCTAAAATAAATACATCAGAGAGGTCCAGTATAGGTAATAAGTTTACGTTTTTGTGTTTTCAGTTTATCAGACGAGAGAAAGATGTTTTTAAGTCACTGTGTGTTCCCTTCTCAGGATGTTGTAGCCTTTAGCTGTGAGCTTTGTTCAGGGTTAGTTTTGTTTCTGTCCTTTTTAATTCAGACGAGTTGTCTTAAGAGGCCCCATTTCCTGATATGAATGTTTCACATTAAAAGCACTACAACTACAGATAGGCCGGGGACTTTTATTGTGAAAAACTTGTTGGAAATAGAAAGTGTTTATCATCGAACGAACGCAGCTTTAGCGGCGGTGCACTTAGCGGTGATACTGTCGGGAGTCTATGTTTACAGCTGCTCACTTAATCACAAGTCACCGCCACAGCCCCCTTCTTTTATTTATCCTGGACTTAAGACAGCGAGGCATCAGTTTAAACACACCTTTGGCTTTAATGAAGATGCTAATCCATGCTCCGGGCAGCTAAAGAGACACCGAGTCAAGCCATTTCAGCCTGCAGCGGAGCACTGTGGTATGAGGGCGCTGTCACACTGGCCATCCGTACCGTGCCCAAGACGCTTCAACCCTAGTTCATTTAGCCAGTGTGACCGCTCCGTGCCGTGCTCAGGCACGGTACACTTCCTTGGCTTTGGCACACTTCGGAGAGGTGTGCTTCGGCACGGTACACTTCATGCAGGAGCACAAGCACGCGGGTACACAACGTTGACAGCCTTCATTATGAAGAAATCCGGAGTTTCATGGCTGTGTCTGACTAACATGACACAATATAAGCCACAAAGTAGCTGTCACGCTCTCCGACATGCGATGTGGGAATGGCACAGCGGGGGGGGGGGGGGGGGGGGGGGGCAATCGTGCAGATGGCCAGTGTGACCGCGCCCTGAATGTGCAGGACCAGCTGACTCTGCTCTTAAAATCAGCAAGCACAGGACCGGGACTCAATTAACGTTGTTTCTGTCACAAATCCCTCTGTTCGCCGACATTACCTTTGTTTACACACCACCGTGTAAAATGTAAAATAAACTCACTCAACGCTGCGCAAAACAACCGCATTTAGCGGCTGGCAGATGATTTTTTTTCTAACCCTCGTCAGCATCGATTACGTCCTGTCCCTGCATCGATGCATTAATTTTCATGAAAATGGGTCCAACTGGCTGGAAGGAAAAAAGATCAGTTATGTCATCTGTAACCTTGGCTGTGATCACTCATCTTAAACATCAATATTACTGAGCAACAGCTGGTGTCATTTATCTGTATTGATGTTAATTTTTCTTTGGGCAAATGACAACAATTTAATGATAATTTATTCATCTGCACAAATCAGTCCCACACATTAGTGAAAAGCCGCAGAAGAAGAAGACCAGATTTAGCTGGTTTTACGTCATTCGTGTATTTTACATTGGGAAGAGGTTTCTGTAAAAACAACCTAGAAATGGATATTCAGATCCAAACCATTTCTCACAAAAACAGCTTGTTCCTCTTTCTTGTTTCAGTGATGGACTATATCCTATATCAATCCTTCAATGGAGTATCTTGGATGAAGGTCCCAATGGCAAACACAGTGTCTTTAAATAACGGGGCAAGAGTGTAGTACTCGTATTTTCCCCTTTCCAAGAGCAATCCACCTCACCTCGGGCACGCCATTATCTACTCTACAAGCAACACCTTGGCGAGTGTGCAGTCACATCAACACATCACACCTCTCTCCTCACCCAAATCGTGTGCTGAATTAATTACTTTTGTCACCATGGTAACCACAATCCCAGTACAGGGATTGGCTCTCCTCTATGGCAATACTCTTAAAATCCTATTGTTAGGTTGTTGTTTTTTTTATTTCACCTCGTATTATTGCACTTTGGAGGTTTTCTTGAATGGTGGCTGATAGATTCACTGTTTGTTTACAGTATTTTAGTCTATTATTCCTTTCATTATTTTTATTGAGAAAATTCTCCAATAAAAGGTAAAAACATGTCTTCTACATCTTTCCATACACAGTGTTCCAGCAGACCAAGACAGGAGTTATGTTAGAAACATGACAGGCATTCTCCTTTTTATCTGTGAATCAGCAGCAGTACTAAGTACTACTTACTAGTCTTCGGCCGATTCCGATCTCCAATTTTGATCTGGTCTGAGATCAAAATTGCAGATACCAATTTTGATCTGGTCTGAGATCAAAATTGCAGATACCAATTTTCTTTCTTTTTAAAGCACTATAATTGGCAACAAAAACAAATGATTTTTGGACATTTTCAGGGATGAAAATTAACTGACTGTTGGGTAAGGTAACTGTTTTTACAAAAATCTTTCATTTTCACTCAAACCCTTTGTTTTCTGTATTCTCCTTTATTTGTATGCAATCACTTATGGTTGAAGTGTCTCCTTGTATGTAAAGTATAACAAAAAAGGAATTATCGTTTAGAATAATACATGAATTGCATTTTCTGTAATAAATTTCCACATAGAAAGATTCAAGCAGCCATCATTAACACTCTTTAGCCCGAGGTTTTAAATGTAACTCATTAATAAATTAAGTGATAGAAACAGTGAATTTCACTGCTTCACTCTCAATTCTCCCTGACTCCTGAAGAAATTATCACTTAGATCTGTCTGCCTGTTTTGCACTACCTCAGTGAACATTATTTGTGGTTGCAAAGAGTGTATCATGTTTATATCCGTTATTAATCAATATTAATCCATAATATTTCATGCAAAGAGATACTCCTCCGATCAGTTCAAACTCTTTAATAACGTGCTCATCCACTGAAGTTGTATCATCAAAGTGTTCTTCCGTGACTAAATAATATTAGGGGATTATTAATACAATATTTTAATGTGGGGACTGAAAACCGGCAGCTTCCGGTCACCTGGCCATCTATCGGTTCACCTTTAATTATTTTCCTTCCTTCCTTTTCAAAGACACCCACAGATATAACCACACGAGTCCCTCGTCATATGGAAGGTATTACTTTATTACCGTATTCTCACTTCACGCTGTGAGGGACATATGTGAGTAAGGAACTTGGGAAGATATCAGGCCCTGACATTTTCAGGAGTGCATGTGTAAAAAGAGCTATGCTGTAAGTGTTCTGTATACAGATATTTCAAAAGGAGGATATGTGTACCAAAAGTTTCATATTCTTGAAAGAAATCATTTCCTATAGATATTTTGTATTTATTTAACTATTTCATTCACTTATCCTTCAGGTGTAACAACTTTCCCCTATAAATAGTATAATCCATCCTTTGGTATGGGCAACTTCTGCAGTCTGTGTCCAAACTGCATTTACGTTTAACATTACTTTGTTATCGTCACAATGGAGGCAAAAAAATGTTAGCGTCCACATGTTGCCCTGCCCCCACTCTGTTCCTTAGATAGTCTGTGCGAGTGTGTGTGTGTTGATTCACCCTCATTCTGTGGGACCGTTCAGTTCCCAAAGTCATTTCCATAGGTCATGGCCCCTCCCGCCCCATCCACCCTACTCCCCCCCTCACCCTCCAAGCTCCATTATGGCCTGCTCTTTGTCCATACCAGATGTGCTCCCTGTTACTTGTGTGTTGGATGAAGGGGCCCACTGCCCGAGACCCGGATGAACCTCCCCCTTGCAAACACAGCAGACCAGAAATGCTGCTATCTGCACGCCTGAATTGTTTGTTCTTGCAGGTCGAAGAAGGAGCCACAGCTCTGCCACTTGGTGTAAACCAAAAAAAAAAATACAACACAGTGTACTGGAAAGTCAGTGGCCAGCTTTAGACTTGAAACCAAAGCTTGAAGAGTGCAGGTAGCCTAAAGAGGCCGAGGAGAAAATAGAGCAACATGCCACCCTCTCAATAAAATCCTTTCCTTTGAGCAGGGGGGCACTGGATGTAACTGTGCCCACGGTTGTCCGTGTTCCTAATCAAATTAGTAACAAATGATGCATACATTTTGAGCAGAAATATGGAGAAATTGATTGTAGCAAAACTGGTCACAGCTGTGCTAACTGTGTTGAAAATAAAGATGTTTAACCCACACAGACAGCAGCATTGCCTGCAACTTGACCTCATAAAACACTGCGCACATGGAAACCTGCTTACTCCATCACATGACATGAATAAAGCTGAGGCAGCTTTTTTTGTTCCTACAAAACAAAGAGGAAGGTATAGAGGGACATACAGAAAAAAAAATGGGAGGGGACAAGGCAGTACATCTGTCTGAGCCACTGCTCTTATAAATATGCAGCAGCTTGATCTAAAAGGTTAGGCAGCCTGCACCCAGGCAGCTGCTTCATCCCAGACACAGTGTTCATCCTATCACAGACACAAACACACACACAGTCTCTTTATATTAGATATATTTCAAGGAAAAGTTTTCTATCACAGATGTACTTCACTCAAATAAGCCTGCCTGTCAGTCAGGGCAAGGCTGTCTCGGTTGTTAAAATAAGGCTCTGCTTCAATGAGAGCCAAGTCCACTCCGGCAGAAAGGATACTCCAATTTACTCATTGTGGTGCTGAAAAACATGTGCATCCTTTGATGTTGCGTGTATAGATAAATAAGCCATGTGACAACGTTGATTTTTATCCACAAGCAGTCAAGATGTAAAGCTGGTAGGTTCAAGTCTTGTGTCTTCAAGGTGTTTTTCTTTCAAAAGACCTCTTGGGATTGCTTATGCATTGCTCTTAGATCCAGCTGATATAATCTGTGACAGAAGCAGTGTCTGCATAAACTGCTTGAAGAGCGGCATAGTACTTTCTTGTAGATTATATTTGTTGAGAATGAAAACATTTCAAAAAATGTTTTTGTTTCAATGTAAGCAGTTGATAACTAACATGTCTGACTTAATTTGCCTAACCACACATGGCATGTGCTCTATTGTGAAATTTCCAGAGACAACACATGTAGATGTTGAATCTTTATATATTGCTATGCTCTTCCTCGAAGTAGATACAAATGAAGACATGGTATTAGAACACTATGATGTGGGGGAAATGTATGCAGAGCTGCAGGTGCAACGTTAAAATTAAGTTTCACTTTAGAGAACTGTGGAACTACGGTTATGCTTTAACTCAATAACTTATTCAATTTCAGTGGTGTTACGGCTAGAGGCCACAAACATATTTCAATCTGTGCTTCTGAGACAGGGCAAAGGATGATAACATTTTATCCTAATGTTCTTCAGTTTTAAGCAATAGTTATTCCAATGTTAAATGTTGGTGTTCAGATTCTAAACACCCAGCCCATAGATACTTGCAAGACTCCTCACAAATCTCAAATTACCTTTATAAAACAAACTGGCATGCCTCTCTGATTTTACACAATATGGTCTAAGCCGAATGGTCCCAACTGCAGGGCGGTCTGAGATAAATTACTCCATCACTTCTGAAGCGGGCAGATACACACACCAACATTTCCAGAGAGAACCCTCCTGTGTTGAGCAGGGACAGTGGAAAAGGTGGGGGTGGAAGTTAATGGAGGCCGGAAAGGGGAGGGCAGTTTGAAGCAGCTGACTCACGGTTCAGACTCAACTGGCTGACTGTCTACTTGGCTCTGAAGTCCACGGCTCGCCTGGATATTGTTACAAACTATTACGCTGCCTTATACCGGTTTTCTTCCAAAAACTATTTTATAATGTTTTTTTTGCCAATTCTATTTTTCTCCACATCATTCTTTCACCATACTTTGCGTGTAGTGTGACACAAAAATCCCAAAGCATGAAGGAAATGCATTAAGAAATAAGACAACTATTGAGAAGCCTGAGGTGCAAGAATGCATGACTGTGAGTCTTAAAGAAAACAGCCATCAGCTAGGGCTGTAAAGTTTAAACTGGAGGAAAATGATGGCATTGCAAGATATCTCAACAGCTGATGACAAAAAGTAACACAAGTGTTTTTGGATATGGTGCAATTAAAACAGGTAAAACGGTAGAAAATGTGATGAATTTGGTTGCCCACACAAGCAGCTAATTTTTCAAATACGCATGTTGAGCATGATTCCCTTCGACTCGTGTTTTTACGTCTTAGTTTAACTCTTAATAAATGTTTTATGTTGAGGCTGACCCTTAACATTTGCAACATGTCACCCCCAACATTTCCTGTCACATCTCAAAAAAGGGGCAAAAAAGGCCCAACAATATCTTTAAACAAAATATGACCATCTGCTATTAAAATGGCAGATAATTTTGCCCATTAACTTTATATTTAAAAAGTTACTCAATGTTCCTGGATCACTACCTCCATCTGCTCCTATAGGCTTCATTGACTTGATGATTTTCTCTCTGCTTTCAAATCAAGACATTCCTGTTTTCAAATCCTGCCTGGCAGAGATTTTGCAAGATAAGATCTGTTTGCACCAAGCAACACCATTTTGTTTCTCTCATTCATATGGTGGAAAAAAAAAATCAGCTGCAAGTTTACACTATCCCAGATGTCAGAAATCTTACTGGATGTTAGACGAAAGACAAATCAGCACTTTGACATGATGGTCAGACCTCCAGCAACACACATAAAGGCTGAGCTGAGCTTTCAGTTCAGCCGCGACATACCAAACATAAAAGACCTCAAGACCTACAAATGCAGACTGACCAGAAATATGTTGCACTTCTGGAGTTAAAAAGTTGACAATCACTATGAATAACTTTGTACTGTCAGTGTATTGACGATTTTCTATGCCAAAAATACAAAGTGTCAACATGTCACCTGAAAGGTTATGGAGTATTGATTTCCTCTGAATTAAAAAAACAAACTAAACTGATTGAAAACCATTCAGAGAGTTATCTACCACGCGGCTGATGTAAACAGGCACTTGCATCAAAACTGTGAGTATGCGTCTGTCCACCAATAAACAGTCCACTGTTTCGATTAGGAAGTCAACCTATTTACACGCATTAGTTTCTATTCAAGCTTTATTTGGACATGAATTTAATTAATGTGGAAAAGAGGATAAATCACTAAGCTCTTTCCACAGCTTCTATCACATTGAGCCTTTCTCTGTCCGTACATTATTTTGTTTTCACATTTACAATCCTGACAATTTCCACAATATTTCAGGAGGACTGCCCCTTGCACCTTACAGTGGGAGACTATCCCTGTAGGACAGGAGGGGTAGGGTCTCAGGAGGCAACGCATGGATGGAAAAAGAACAATGCAGAAGTGATGAATAACGCAACAGAATCCGCTGAGATCTGTTTTGCCTTTGAATTAATGCCACCTGTAGTTTGTCATGTTTACAATATCAACAAGAGAGAGGAGAAGAAAACATGGAGATCAGGCCGGTCACATCCATACATTCTATGGTCAAGTTCCAGTGGCAGGACCGTAAACGTCACCACTCCCTCCCGGTGAATTCTCCTGAATATTCTGTGTTCACACATCAGCTCACCCCATGTTAAAAACAATGAGGAAAGGAATTAAATTGAAATTGAATTAAAGAGGAAGATCGATGGCTCTGCAGTAAAGCCGTAAGACAAATTCAGGTGACGGGGTTTAGGGTTTTTATTAAATTACCTCTTATGATGTTCTTACTGCAGAAAGCCTACAACTATCAGAAAATAGTAAACTGGTAGGCAAACAGTATTCTGTGGTTCAGCACTGCAACAAAAATATTGTTATTGGTCATTAAACAAAGGGTCCCCGGTTCCATCTAATTGCTGAGCTCTGCTTGAGTGCACACAAATGCACCAATGGCAAATATGCCAAGTCACTCAGTTCAACATTGCTAGAGAAAGCACATGATGTACATCCTGGCCCTTACAGAAATACACACACTGGCTTCTCCTCTGCCTTCAAAGTGATCTCCTCATTAGAGTGGCCTTTTGAAAAATACAGAAACTTCACAAACATTGGCGCAGTAAGGTATCACATATAACTACATGATGTCATGCGGTGAAAGCGGCTGTATTTTTTGTGAAGACGTAAGCGTGATCAGGTTGGGTAAAATGTGAGCTTAAGCTTCATAGAGATGGTTTGGGCGGAGGCTTCATGTTTAAGACACAGGCAGCTCTCTTTTTCTGACACAAAGCCAAGTCTAGGGGAAAAAAAGATAATTCTGAAAGAAGCCAAACAGTTTATCAGACTTGATTTGTTGCATTCAGTCAATATGGCAGACAGTTGTTTTTGGGGTTTTTTTGTTGTTGTTGAGAAATTGACTGTTTAGATGCATACAAATTATACTTGCATATAAAACTGTTATCCAAGCCAATAAAAAGCAGCAGGACAAAGCCTCAAATGTGTTTTTGTGTGGAGGGGGTTGCAAGTATGTGAACTTCTACCATTTCTGAGCCAATTAGCCTGATACTTGTGTTTTTATTGCTTGACCTCATTAAAGTGACTAATGATGGCTGTCTGATTGAACTCACTGGCACAGCAAGTATCAAGTGTAGCAGTTGCCTGGGCAATGGGACTAAAAATGTTATCACGCTGAAAAAAAAATGTCGATATCGATGATTATAGCGATAATGTCAAATCATTATTTCTTTCAAACTGAAAGTCTGATTTTGCTTCTGAGTGAAAGTTGAAGAAACCAGATACCAGAAACCAGAATTGGGGTTTAATTATTCCTATTGTCAGAATATGACAAACTTCTTTAACAGAAGAACATTTCACAATCAGAAGCCCAGTGCACGGTGCTGGAAAACGCTAAATATGACATCCAGTCAAAATGTGAATCCCGCTTAATTTCCAGAGATACATGAGCTGTCCCTTTTGGAGAAGCCCTATTTATTAACTATTTATGGTTTTGGGTACGATGCAAAAAAGTGGCAAAAAAAAGCTAATTTTGCCATAACATATTTTTATACAACAAGCCATTTCATAAATTACACATGTTAAAGTTATGGAAACAATATGGTTGTGCTTTAAACTAAATCCTTTCTTAGGGGGCTGTTCCTCTACTATACCTTGAAACTCCTTCTTAAGGCACCTTAAAGTTGATTGTAATGGGTACCTTAAAAATAATGCAAATGGGTGCCTTGAAACAGTAGATGAATGTCGCAGTGAAAACATAGATTACTTGAAACCTTAGAAAATGTGCTACTGGTTACCTTGAAAACTGAGGGTTACCTAAAAGGGCTGCTAAAGGCTTCCAAGAAATAGATGCTAAATTACATTGTAAAGCAGATCCTGTACCTAAAATTGATGCAAACTGTAAAGCACAAGAGGATACATTTTAAGGCCAAAGGGTCAATTCAAACAGATTCTAGTTAGAAACAGCCACCCAAGGGTGCACTGACACAGACAAGGGTCTTTACTATTGGTTTGAAGAGCTGGGAAAATGATTGACCTTGACATTCTTATGCTCATTTGAAAACATTGCGCATTTTTTAATTTTCAAAACACAACTTCTAAAAAAGCATTACACATTTAACAGTTAAACGAACTACGCTCATAAGCACTACAGTTTCATTAGTTAGAGATTACAACAGTTATTCCTTTAAAGAAATGTTACAACCTTGTACTCTTTCAGTACCAAGCAAATATCATCTCTGTTTCATACAGAAGGACCGCTGGTGACAGCCATTAATGGAAGTTTTCCAAAGATGATGGTTTCACAACTCATCGTTTGTCTCTTTAGCAGCCACAGTAATTAGTGATGGCATTGGCATATGACAGAGACAATACATGCCCCTTGATGTCCAAAGACGCCTACGCTCTAATGCTTTCAACGGCTTAGCACACATCTAGAAATTTTCAGGGGTGCATATGTGAAAACTTAAGACACTTAAAAATCCGAACCACAATTCAGCAGATCTCACGATATCCCGCGTTTTACAGTTTATTGCATTTTCATTGTCAAATTCTGCGATTCCGTCCATGTGAAAAAAGCTTTAAAGCATTACTTATGTGTGCAGGAATCTCTAGCATTATTTGTGTAAGACTTGAAGGAAATGGACATTGTACGTCAATAGCACCCATAAGCCCAGCAGGACCGCCTCACTTCTCTGATATTTGTAAATAAATATGACAAATCTTATCAGGAGAAACTTGTCTACAATTATTACACACTAAAATTGGGTCCTATCTTAGGTGAATAAGCATGATTTTCTCCTCTCACAGACGTAGAATCCGCAGTAGAGCAGAGTAGTTTCCCTGGCCTCCCCATGAAGAAGAGCAAAGTGGGGGGCCGGTCATTAACGCATTGGTGCCTTTGAATCCGATGGTCACTGGCATGGCTACAACCTCTCAAATTAGTCGTGGTTCCTTGGGCCAGGACAACGGCGTCCAGGGTCACCCGCATGCCTGGCATTCCTCTACTGCTTGTACTGACAGCGGCTGCACAGAGCACCTAGAAAAACAACGCTTCACAAGCATTTCGTGGAAACACACAACTGGCCCTCAGCAGCTGGGGAGGGGGGCAAAAATACAGTGCAGATGAAAGTAAGAGACAAATATCGACTTCCAACAGCCTCTGTGGAATTTGTTACAGCTTTAGTACCTCGATAAAAAAACACCACAATGTTTCTGGTGAACCCTAAAGAAAAGAGGAAGCTGGGCTCCAACTGTGGTCTTGATGAAAAGTCCCATGACTATTGCCTTTCTGTGAAATATTACTTCCTGATTTGTGTCTATTTTTTTCAAGAAGTGCTCTTTTCCAACCGAAGAGCGCTTTAGCTATTGCTATGTCATTGTATGATTACAACCCTGAACCCTTGAGTTGATTTTACTGGACCAGTTACAAATAGTAGAGTTTCAAAAAGTGGCAATGATGATGCCGGAATGGAAATTTGAACCTGCTTTGGCAGTAGATAAAAATTGTAAAAAAAATAAATTAATCTGCAATCTGTAAAAATTGCTTATTTTTCATTCAGAGTTGCTTGAGCCTGTGACTTAGCATTATAAAGCATGCTTACATGCACACTGCTGGAGCTTCAAGTAATGTGAAATTTAATTTTGATTAAAATGCAGATTAATTTTAGAGTTATTTCACTCTGGAAATGCAGAAAATTGTGAGATTTCCCTGAGCCTAGTGTGATCTTTTGATGTTGCTTGTGTTTGGTCCCACCAACATCATCACCCACACCCAAACCACTTCATTTAATGTAAGACCGAAAAAGAGGTGCCAATACCATGAATAACCGAGTATTTAAAGTAGCTATTCAGCATCACCGGTAAACACAAGCTTACTAGCAGATGAATCAAAACAAATATATCCTTTCAGCTGAAGGTCCACAGATATTTCCTGCCTATGTTTCTGGCATGTTTGGAGGCAGAAGACAGATTAAACAGGCACGCCTGCCATTGCCACGGTGGTTTTGTCCGTATTTTGTCAGTTTGAAAAGTCGGGAGCCAGGCTGTGGCTGTGCTCTCACTGTGCGAGTGTGTGCAGTAGTTTTAGTAGAGCCCGACCAATTAATCGGCCGGCCGATAATATTGGCCACCTAAGCATACCAAGTGACTATCAGTGACGGCTAATTTTGACTGCAGATGTGCACTGATATTACTAGATTTATTTACAAGTCAAATTGCATTTAATTTGAGTATCGTTATATTACACTAGCATTTCTCTGTCACCAGCAGAGTGAGCTATATAGATTACAACAAGCATCATCACTCTCCAGAGTGTCAGGCAGTGATGCACGAACACGCACAGTTACTTTCCAGTTGAGTGACCATCTTGTGTTTCTTATATATTTTTTCCACAAGTGCTTTATAGCTGCACTTGAGGGATCAACATAATACATGTGTCAAAGATAGATAGAAGAAAGATATCAGCTGGTATATCGGTATCAGATTTTCTCATTCCCAGCCTGTAATCATACAGTGTGTGTCCAACTTTAGTGATATTGAAGCAATTTCGAATTAAATCTTTATTTAAAAAATTGGTATGGTTAAATTTTATTCCATAGCAAGCATAGTAGCATCCTCGGAGTAGTAAGAGCTGAGATAACATCCTGTACTGTCAGGGACAATCAGAATTGATTCAGTCTCCCTTGACAGTGGCTTGCATTGGACCCAAAAGTGCTGACACAACACTCATCCTTTATACGAGCCACTCAGGCTAAATGTGGCCAGTTCACTTGCAATGCCTAGAAGGGGCTAGGGGAGGAAAGACTGGGAGCAGACAAATGAAACTGGAGGGTGGGAGGGCTGAGGGGAGAAAGGGAGAAATGAGTGACAGAGCATGAGGATGGATCCTGTTAGGCAGGAGGATGACTGAGGCTGGAGGGATGAGGAGAGTAATAGTGACACCACCTACTTTAGCCCGCTCCCAGCACTGGGGTGTGCACGGAGTGAGCAGCGCAATGCTGAATGCGAATAAAGCTAGAAGCAAGTGTGTGTGAGCTGCAGGGGTGTGGTCGTGAACACGGCAGAGCAACGTGACATGTAAAGGTGTAAATGAAGGTGTTCTCGGGTTAGAAATATCCATCCTGTCAGAATATACCTAAAATCTAACGCAGAAGCGTATTATTCCATCTGACGTGCGCATGAGCATTGATTCCTTATTTTAATCTGTGTATCAAGTTATCTGCATTTCAAATATAGGCTTCTTTTCTGATGTTAATGATGCAGCTCCGGCCATGACAATCCTATTGCTGGACAAAGAAAGCGGGATTCCCACCCTTCTTGTGTGTCCTTGAGACAACATATCAATTTAATAACCAGCCTGCATGTGAGGGAGCAACGGGGGTATATGAGGACACGGATGAGCTTCCTGGCATGACTGGGTTCTGCTGAGATCTTTATGTATGCTGTTTGAAGAGCATGCTCCTCCACTCATAATCAGGCTCCCTCTCCCACTCTCTCCCTCTCTCTCTCTCTCTCCACACAAAGGAATGTCACACAAAGGAAATGCGTTGAGTGTGCGAGTCAACAGGGGAAAAAACACTATCGGCTGTTTGTATCAGCGAGTGAAAGCCATACCTTTTTTTTTTTTTTTTTTGTTTTAATGTGCTGACTACTGAAACAAAGGAAACACTTCCGTTACATATTTTTAATTTTAAAAAAAAATGCATGCATCGTAAGCAGTCGCGGTGTATCAGTGCCTTTCTCTAATGAGGAGCGATAAATGCCGAATACAATTCACACATGTGAAGCCATTCTGCACATCAGTAACCATAAACACCCCCATTTAACAAGACTGGGTTTTCCAAAAGACCTCCGTTAATCCGGCGTGAATGAAAAAACGCTAAACCAGTCTTCCTCCACTGCAGTTACAGACCCTGAACCCAAACTATCACTACAAGGTTGATTACTGAAATGAGGTGCTGCTTAGAAGTGGGCCAACCAATCGAGAATAAAAGTCGTCAACAAATGTGGAATTAAAAATCAAACTAAACAGCGTAAAAGTGTCACCTTTTGACTGGAGTTTGGCGTATGAAGGCGCGGTGCTCTGTGAAACTGGGAGGATGAAGTGCATCTTTTGACAGCACACTACGGGACAAACTCGCTCATGGTTGATCCTCTTTACTCATAAAAAAGATAATTGTATCGCACACTATCATAAAATCTGTAAATTCCCAGACAGCGAAGCGTCGTTTTGACATTATGAAACACGACAAAGGTAACATGTCGAAACTCTTTTGTAGTTTCAACACTGCTTATCGGAAGCAGCTAAGAGCTAAGTAGGCTAACGTCGTAGCTTTGGGTAATCTGACAAGACAGTTTTAACAACAAATGTAAAGTGTAAGAGTCAACTTAAGCTAACTAATTATGTAAGAGGTGAGACAGCATGGGGATGAAAAAAAAGTTATCACACTTCACAACAAACACTCGGGTCGAAAAAGTCAGAAATTCGCTGTTATCTCTAGGAAGTGTGCGAAAACTTATATCCAATACATGTCCGAGCAAGATGTCACTGTCATATACCATCTGTGATAACATCAAAAAAAACTTGCATCCAATACACGTCCGAGCAATACGTCACTGTCATACTATCTGTGATAACATTAAGTGACATGAGGTGCACACCAGAGATAACGGTTACCTGTAAAAACACAGAGCCACTCAGCCATGACACAAAATAAACTTTTGAAGTGCAACAACCACTTTACCCCCCCCCCGCCCCCCCCCCCCTACCAAACTCCAAGGGGGCGAATGCTTTAACCACAAAGTAGTAAATGAACAACCAGTGCTTCACAAAAAGCAAACATCCACTCGGTGATGCTGCCAACTTTGTATTTGCGAAACTGAGGACTGTTCCTCCGGACGGACTCCACTGCTCTTTGTTGGCAAAGCATATTCCAAAGACCAAAACCCAGCCGAAGAGAGGCCAGCTTTGGTTCTGAGCTATAGCCCTCGGCCCTTTTAAGTCCAATGTGACTTTTTGCTGCCTGCTCCTTTTTTTCCCAGACAATAAACATTCCTCAGACAGGCAGCAGCAGGCTGGCCACCGACCCTGCGCCATCTTAGTTAGACACACTCTGCTTCTTCAGGCTTCTTGAACAAAGAGCTTTTCCAGCGGAACTGGTGGGACGCAGGAGTTTAACTTGTCAGGACGAGCGAGAAACACAAAACACTAGTCCGCGTTGTCCGTTTAAGGGCACTTACCGTTATTTTCTTGTATCCTTGTCCAGAACAGGAGGACGAGCAGAAGGCATGGTGTTGCATCCATCGTGGCTACGGACCAGACTGGCAGCAGACTGCTAACTTCTCCAAGCGCTGAGAAAGGTAGATGCTAATTGGCTAATAGAGTCTCAAGACCCGCCCCTTGAGTGCTTCCTCGTGTGATAGGCGATGCCGATTGGCGGAGAAACCTGCCACGTCACAACCCACTGGAGATACTCTACCACTGCTGTAAACAAACACTGTTGCTATTCACTACAGCGACAGAATATACATTTATCAGTTTAAACTCATATTACTTCTTTAATACATTTTTTTTAATATAAATTACTGAATCTCGTAGCCTATAGTCTAAAAAGAAAACTCCTAACTAATTCCTAACTTCTATCTTTTCAAGTGCCTTGACATTTTTATTTTCCTATTTATTTGAAAAAGAGATATTCTGCTATGTTTTCTGAAAACCTTATTTAGTCAGACGCTAAACGTCTGGGTTATGTATAAATCCTCTCCACACAGACTTACCATAAATAGAAACCCCTACAGAAAAGAACGTCTCGGTAGGGAGACAAACACTTTTGTGGCAGAGGATGACAGAGAGGAAGGTGACACTCGTGATTTTTTTCAGACAGAAAGAACATGTCACAGTGGCTCAGACTGAAGGAACATAATAATAATAACCTCAAACAATCAGAGATAGCAGTCTTACTGCTGCTTCCACCCTCCCAGATAAGATATCCTTAATGACATGCTGTGGCTAGACCCGTGTGCATTGTCCATATGTCAGTCTTTCACACACAAACACAAGCACACACACAAACACACAAAGACAGATGCCTTTCACAATATCAGCACCTTACACACACACACACACACACACACACACACACACACACACACACACACACACACACAAACATCTTTCACACATTGTTCCAAAGCCTATAACCCTCCCTTTGTCCTGGCCACGTTTACTCCATTGCTTCAGTAGCCACGCTTACACACATACACGCACGCACTTGACCTGGCCCCCACTCCTCCTCCTCTTTTGGGTGTAGACACACACACACACACACACACACACACACACGTATACGTGCACGCCCGCGCATGCATGCACATCCAATTTACTCCCTGGAGAGTGTGACAGAGATTGATGATGGCCTATTATTTGATGTCCAACTGAGCCCTGCATGGCCGTGCACACGCACACACACACACACACGCTGCTTATGCATATTTATTGGAGAATGGAGGATAAGAATAAGACTGCAGGTCAAATGCTTGGAGCAACATATAGATGGGTAAATAATGTGTTACAGAGAGACAAAATCCGTAGGACCTTATTCAAAATACAACAAAAATTGTATTGACTCAAACAGATGTTACTGAATTGGAGGAACCTTGGGCACTCATCCCCTAAACAGCAATCCATTCACACACAAGCACACACACAAAAGGCACCACCTGCTCTCAGCCGTAATGAAATGTAGTTCAAGTGTGAGTGCTTTTACCGACCTGATCTGCATTTACAATTGTGGCATTTAGCTGACGTATTCAGGAAAGGCTGAAACTTTTAACAACAAAAACTACAAGCAACCAGTAAATAGTGTAAAGGTCAGAGACAATCTTTACCTGAGCACAGAGTGATGTTGCAAAGAAAGAGGTGAAGGGAAAATAATTGAAGGGCAGGGATAAAAAAAAGTAAATTTTGGAGAATAAAATCAACAAATGTGGTTTAAGGAGGTGATGTAAATATACCATCTTCACATTTTCATCCCCTCTGGTGATGTCTGGAGTGGGAAGGTCAGATGTCTCTCTATCATCAGGAAGGACAGGAGAGAGCGAGCACAGATGACAGAGGCTCTGTTTCATTAGTCATTATAATATGTTCCCGTTGGCACTCTCATACAGGAGAATATCTGCTGCCATCTTAAGTGCTGTTCCATTAGTCTGAAACCTCGGCTCCCCTTCCTGAGACCTAACCTTCAACCTGCAAGAGTGTGAGTCAACAACAGTTTAGCAGTGAATAGTAAATCACACCCAGAATGCATTCACACATACAAACACACACACACACGCGCAATGTTCTTGTGCATGAAAACCCAAACAGTCCCATATAGAAAAGGTATCGAAAAATGTCTATCAATTGAAACATCGATAGACTTTCCCTGTTGTTATGCAAATAGTTTTTCATTTAAATTGCCTCTTAGCACTAATGATGCTGTTGTGTCAAGGAGGATGTAGAGTAAAGACGCTAAGTAGAATAATAGTGAATAATATAAGCACAATAGCTGCTGAATGTTGGCCATTTATGTGACTATTTGTAACATTGGTCCCTGCCAATAAAATAACTTGGCAGACTGCAATGAAGTGTAGAACTCGTGATGCCCTAAAGCCAAATCCACAAAAAGTAATCTACTTGAAAATAAGCATTGAATTGATTAATTCGGGAAAAATGAAAGTGTGGTTCTAAAGAAAATTGGATTTAGAAATATGTGACACAGTTTTGGTTTTGATCTATGTCAAACCTCCAGTATGTGGATTGGCATAGTTTTGATCCGAAAGATTATCGATAATTCATAAACCTAATCTAGCAGAGGGACAGATTCAGGGTGGTTGTCGATGAGGGGCGCCGGTTTTGGTCAGTTGGTACCGCAGAGTCTCTGAGAGGCTACAGATGCATGTCCCGCAGGTTCGACCCCGTGCTTCCACCCTTGCATGTTGGCCTTTCTTTCACTCCCTACGTTTCCTGTCTCCAGCTGTCCTATCAGCACAGGCAAAAGGCCAAACAAATGAGCTCTGACAAGTTGAAGTTAAAATTGTTATAGGGTTTTGTGGATGGCAACACTTTTTTAGTGTGTGAGTTTGCAAATTTGGTCGAGACTGGAATATAAGTATTATTTTCTGGCTTTCTATGCCTTTATTAGAGAGACAGGACAGTGGATAGAGTCAGACACCGGGGATAGAGAGAGAGTGGGGAATGGCATGCTAAAAAGAAGCAACAGCTCTGATTTGAACCGGGCTGTCTGGACCCAGGACTTTAGCCTCTGTACATGGTGCCTGCAAACTAACAACTTGGCCACCGGTATTTGAAAATATATTTGTATGGATTTTATAGAAATTTGGCAGATAAAATTCATGATTTTAATAAGTATGAATAAGTATGATTTTGCTTTTTCTCCACCACTGGCAATTTAGAGCTTCACCTGTTCAGTGAAATTTCTCAACATCTGCTTGATAAGCTGACACAAACTTAACTGTAGACATTCAGAGTAACCAGAGGATACATCTTATTGACTGAAGAAATTGGACAATTTTTCTTTTGAGGCTTAGAGATCAATGTCTGAATGACTGTTGGGTTGAGTTCTCTGTATTGTGGTACAGAAATTCATGGTCCCTGGAGGATGAATTGTTGGAACTCTGGAATACTATTTGTGTGGAGTTGAACTGAGCAAGCCTTAGCATGCTTACATGAATAAGTTCGATGGAAACATCCATGGGATTTTTACCTTCTGATGCCATTGTCTTTGTAAACTGCTTATATTATTGACCTTGTGAACAAACTGACGCCTTCTTCTGTCGCCTTTATCCGTTGGCTAACTCCTCCACCACTTTCTTTCGGTGCATATGCAGCTGACCTCTGCCTGACCGAGAAAACCGACTCCTCAAGAGATCAGCTTTGATGAGATGTCACTGCACATTCAATCAACTACCTCTTCTTTCCCCTGTGTATTTTAAGCACCTTTAGATCTGTTCCCGCACAGCACCAGGCCTGGAGCTGGCACCATCCATCTTTCACACATAGAGCGTATTTGATTCATTACATTACTCAGGCTGGAAACGTAGACATTTAAAATGAAAAATTAATATATACATTGGCATGACTGAGGGATGATGAGAGCTGGAGAAAGTTTGAAATCAAAGGGAAAGGATTTGATGTGGATTTCTAAAAGTATGATACTCTAAAACACTGTTGGACAGAAAAGAAGAGATGAACAGTTGCATGCTCTCTCCTCACTTAGAGTTTTTCTGGTGTTTATTTACTTTTGATATATTGAACAAAAATGAAACATTGGCCACTTGATTAACTACTTTGTTTTAAATTAACATTTGTGTTCTGTCCTCTGCAGGTATTCACTTTGTTCCATTTGGTTCCAAGGTCATTAGTATTGAAAATAAAAGTGTTAACACCTGGTTTATTGGAATCAAAATAGACTGCAGCTTATATGTTACGTTTTTTTTTCTTCTTTTGAACAGGATCATATTTTGTTGATGGAGCAGATTTTCATTTGTTTTCAACATATTTTGAAAATTGGATTTTGACTTAGGGCTGTCAAACGATTAACACTTTTTGTTTGCAATTAATCACTACATTTTAATAGTTAATCAGGATTAATCAAATTTTAATTGCAGGTTTGAAATTCCTGCATTTAAAAATAAAAAATGTTAGGCTTTTATTTAGAATTTTTATAGAGTACCTAGATTGTTTGAATTCAACCATGCTTTTATTTTGAAATAAAAAAAAGGACCCTCTGGTAATGACATTAACGTAACCATGGAAAACGGAGCATCATATGGCTTAGTGGGTTTGTCTCGTGCCCCATGTACGGATAGTCCTCATCACAGTGGCCTTAGGTTTGAATCCGACCTCTGCCCATCCCCCACTCTCTCCTCCCGACATTTCCTGTCTGCTTATTATTTGTATCAGAAAAAAACATGCTATTGATGTGGAATAAGAATGCAATAAAGTCGGTTATATGATGAAAGCTTCCTGGGTTCTGCTTAGTTCGTAAATGGTATTCACTAAATTGTAATGAAAAAGCACGAGGGGTCAACTTTAATATATTGAAACGATCTGTTCATCCTAATATCCTAAAAAGTGTTCGGAAAAAGCCTCAAAAAAAATTTGTCCCTTCATCTTCAAGATTCAATTCATATATTTCAACTTCTGCTGTCTGAATCATGAGGCCATTATTCCTCTGAATTTATGACAGAAAAGTAGATTGATGGATGCATTACTCTGTGCATTAATATACCGTTTGTTGTTTTCATCTCTGCAAACTCACAGAAATAAACACACACACACACACACACACAGAGTATTGGCAGCAGTGCAGTGTTAAAATAAAGGGAACGGACTGTGCCCTGTCCGGGGATCACTCTGGGACTCCACCCTGATATCTGGTGGTGTGGATGGAGCTCTGCCAGTCGGACCACTCCCCTGCTTTATTTTAGACTCAAACCAGAGCCTACAATAGACTCTGATGCCAGCTCTGACAAAAACAACAAATGAAATATCCACTTCTCTGCTAGAACACACTGTGCCGAGCAGGAAATTGAACACTTGTGGACTATTTGCTCCCAGAAGAGTCATGAGTAATGCAACTTAATCTTGGATGCTGAATGTAATCCAGCCATCTCTCAATTTTGATTGCAATAATGTAGTTGACTCATGAATGTTGACGGGGAGAGGGAAAGCTGGGTTTAGCTGACACAACAGTCTATCTCGCTAAGAACGTTAATTTGGATATGAAGTTCAACATGTGAGTTGGAGGAATGTGTACAAGCACATTTACTCAAGCATTTTACTGTGCACAAACATGAGTTAGTTAGCATTTAAAAAAAAAAAATGTACTTCAGTTTTGATTTTTTTTTAAGGCGTTTTCCACTTCTACTCTACTGCATTTCAAAACAAAACATTGTACTCGTCTGCAAATTTGACCTTTTATTTTACAGCCAAATTTACCCATATTTTTAAATTCCCACTCAAAACATATGAAGAGACGACTAAATATGCTTGTTTTAAAACACACAGTATTTGAGTATGAACTTCATCTGGAACAGTTAGATGATTAATTGATCAGTCAATTTGATAAAAAATTAATAATAATCTTTTACTACTTTTGTTTTTACAATTTAATAATTGCACGAGCAATGATGTTGTAATGACTTACAGGACCAATATGTAACTCTGACACCCAGCCTTTAAAGTGGATACTGCAGGGGAGGACATAGCGGCTGCTGCATTGTTGTCAGAGAAGCCAGCATTTCAACATAGCATGTTTCCTTAAGGTCAAATAATACAGTAAGGTCATTTATTATGATTTAATTCAGTACATATCTTACATATTGCTCCTTTAAAAACGTCACACTTCGGCTTTGTGTCAGACTCGCTAAAGTTACAAAGTGCTAAAAGAAGGTGCCTGGGCCTTTTTGTAGAAATATTGAAGAAGCCATTCTCCCAGTTGAAAGCTTTAGTACGATAAGATCTACTTTGAAAGTAATATTTTAAGTTACATATTGTTGCTTTTAGTACAATTTTCTGATTTGACAGAGAAAATACTTGTGCATTAATTATACTGTGAAATGTTCTTTTGTATATAAAGCTTTATTTTTTATTAATAGTTTCCTTATTGTTTAGAAATTTGAGGTTAAAATCTTTCCCAAGAACTCATCGCACATGTTGCTCGAGCTGGGGATCGAACGCCCAACCTTCCGATTGAGAGACGACCAACTCTACCACTGATCCACAGCCACCCCAAGATTTGAATATATTCTTAATCTTTGAATGTGTTTTTTTAATCCTAACAACACATCACTTTACAGATGAATCATACTTCATCATTCTTGAATTACTTTATACTATCCACTGTTTGCATTCTTTAAGTTAATATATAATTTTGTTTACTTCATCTATTTAGCAGAAATTACTCTGAGATATATCCTGTTTTCGTTTCTGCAGTTCATTCATTATATTGAAGTTGTGACATTTACAATAATAAAGACAGGCGATGGAGATGTGCTTGCAAGCTGTGTGTAATTGATAGGAAATAATAAAATTCCTTTATGTTGTTTTTAAATTCATTGAGTTTCACAGGCTGAAAATGAATACAGCCAAATGACTCGGCTCTATCCCTGCTGTCTCTCCCTGGCTGCTATAGTCCTCATATAGCTGTTGCTGTTGTGTGTGTTTTTTTTTTTAAACGTATGGGTCATTCGCCGCTGAAAAATTTAGTTTAAGGCAAAATGGATCCGTCAATTCTGCAGTGCTGTCACCAAAGAGTGACATTTACAGCGGATGTTTGGATACCTGAGATGTTTTTGTACATCACCAACTTCATTTCAGCAGCTGGGGGAAAAAAATGTCATAAATCATTATTTGGACATTTCATCTACTACACAAACAACACCAACAACAACCCAGTGACCCCACAAGATGCAGGTTGCATCGCAAAGGGCGGATGAAAAATTTGTGTGCGGTTTTGATTTGGAAGATGGCTGGTGAATCGAGGCATGACACACAGAGTCCAACAACAGAAAAAGAAAACTGAAGGCATCAGCGGGCAGCAGTTTGGATATCTTGCTTTTGTTACAGTCAGAAAATGTTCATTGATGAATTGTAAAAACAAGTTGTTGTGAAAAATATGAACAATCCTTGAGTATCGCTGAATATGATGTACAATCAAAAATAAACGTCCTTTAATGCTCGTTTTTTGTGTTAGGACTTGAGTATCCTGGTTATGAGCCTTATCCTGGTTTTGATCATATTCTTGATAATCTTGATATGGCTTTTTCATGCAGACAGAGAAACCTGGTTATTAAATGATTGCTGATGCTGTGCTGGACTCGTATAAATAACGTTATATCGAGAGGAACTTTTAAAAATGCAAGGCATAGTCGTTGTGTATGTGTCTGTGCACGCGTGGATAAATTGAGCAGATTATGGTTGTTTGTTGCAAAAACTAAATTAGAATTAATTTAGAGGGGAAAACACATTTGAAATAAATACAAACCTAAAATGGAAATGTATGGAAGAGGTTTAAGGCCACTGAAAAACATGTTTTTGTTTCTGACTTTATTTTAGGATTCTGACTTAATCTCAGAATTCTGAAAAAGGGCAACTTTAAAAGTAGATCTTGGTTCAGAAAAGGCTGGGCACCCCTGATGTAGCCGGAGCTAGCTCGTAAGGGGGGTGGAGATAAATTAAATATAAGAAGCAACACAGAGAAAAATGCTCAGTTTCAAATTTGCTGTTCTTGTGACATCACAGTGGGATTCTGATGGAAAAATACCCTCCCCTCCCCTGGTATCTCCACCCATGGACACCACCCCCAGCCTAGAACAAAACTTTTGTCTACTGGGAAAACTCAGGGGGGGGGGGGGGGGGGTCATTGCATTTAAAGAGACACACACACCGAAACGGAGCGTTCTAAGAGAGCTGGTTTATACAGGGTCACAAACCTCCTCTGGTGCTTGATTCATGTTATATTTTGACCAAAGCACAGCACAGATGTTTCATTTAGACCACAGGAGACTGTTTGAAAAGGTAGAAAAGGGGGATAATATGTCCTCTTTAAATAAAATAATGCAACGAATAGGCAACGAAGCTACTTTGCATTTTGCAACGGCTTACTATTGGTAACCAAGTCTGTGATTTCACATTGCATTACAGAGTTGTAGGAGCGCAAAGTGTAAATAAAACAGCGGGGGCTCCAC
The DNA here is from genome assembly GCF_963930695.1 of Labrus bergylta. Lineage (NCBI taxonomy): Eukaryota > Metazoa > Chordata > Actinopteri > Labriformes > Labridae > Labrus > Labrus bergylta. The sequence continues at coordinate 15,941,094 of NC_089214.1, forward strand.
TTACACATGCACGCAGAAATAAAACACACACAGTACTGTACTCCCCCCCTGGCTCCACTGTCTTAAAAGTAATCCCATCTTGCTCCGTCTTCCCCCTGTAATGCCTTTGTCTCTTCCTCCAAAGTTCACAGAGGTGGGACGACTTGGTCCCACTGTTACTCCATGAAATTCGTATAGAAGACGAGATGGTACAGGGGCGTAAATATCACGGCTTGAACTTGCAATATGAAAAGGAGAAGAGATATTGATTTGCTGTATGTGACATGGACAGGATTGTGCAGAGAGGGTTTTGCATGTGTGAGGAGAAAATAATACAAGACAAATTAAAACATTTTGCAGCAACGAGGTCTGGTACCAAAGTAGCTGTGAGGAGGGGCATTTAACACCTTTTTATGGCACAGCATTAATTCCCTTGGCAAGTTCCTCGCCTATCAGATCATGTTTCATGTATGCTGCCTTTGCAGATCCTTGCTTTGAAGAGCAATGGATATGTGGAAGCATCTTCCATACTTCCCCTCACGCCTAATAACCATGCTGGGAGGTGGGACTTTTAAAAACCTTTGAAGCCCTCTAGCTGAGGAAATTTCCCTGCTAAATGACACTCTGAGGGTTCTCTATGCTGATTTTGTGTATGAATATTAAGAGTGTGTGTAAGGACAGGGCAGGGGGGGGGGACTGAAGCACCTTGGTGTCTTCCAGATGTCTTTTTCCTCTCAAGCTAAAAGTGGCATATTACGCCTAACACCTCTTTTAGCAGATGAGACTGCAGCGGGGGTAATCAGCCTGCCTACACTGGAGGATATATCCATTTACATTATGCATGGCTCTCAGACGCTGTAATGTAAAAGGTGTTTAACAGCGAACAGTGCAGGGAGGAATATTCTAACTAAAAGGAGCTGCTTTGATTCCAACGTACAACTCTTTAGCCAATTACATGGTGGGGCATACACAATTCTATTCACACTGAGGCTGTGACTGGGGGCTTTCTTGCTTTTATGTCTTGTGAATTACAAGTACAATGGCATAGAAAACATATATATGCCCCTATTTCCTACAAGTGAAGCACATTGTCTATTCTTCAAAGCACCTGAATCAGCCTGAATCTTGAGCTCAAACAGATGTTTTTTTTTTTCCATTAAAGTCTTCAAATTCAAATTATTAACATTCCTGACAGGGCCATCCACAGAACCAGCCTTTTGGGCAAGTAAATTCATCAACCGCTTCAGAAGCATCATCAGCTTTTTTTTTTTTTTTTTTAAGAATTTTGAAAGTCTCCTTGGGAGGCTGTTTTAAAGTTCCTTCTCAATAACAAATTCAACAGAAGTCTGATGCCCCGGCTCTTTAACTTGCAAAACTTTGTTTTGATTCTCTCAGCAGCAATGAAGGCTTCTTTAGTCTCATTCCTATTTAATTTCAGATGTTTTTTTAGTTTTGTACTGCGTAAGTGAAGGACCTTGCAGACAAATGTTGCTTTGTGCACACTTGAACAAAACTCCTGTGAGCTGCATGTGTCCTCACAAAGAACAGAAGTTTTCACACAAACCTTAACTGGAACATTTACTGGCCGAACTGTGAACTTTGCTAGAGAAATGTCTTCACGATAATTAAATGGGATTCAGAACTTTTTCTGTTTTCTGTCCTTTTCACACTCACTTTTCATCCTTGGGTTTAAGCTGTTTATCCATACATGTGCATGTAATCACTAACCACAGTGGGCTTCACAGTGGTGCAGTGGTTAGCACTGTTTCCTCACAGCGAGGAGGTTCCTGGTTTGAATCCCCCATCGGACAGGGTCTCTCTGTTCTCTGCGGGTTCTCCAAAAGCAGTCCAAAGACATGCTGGTTAGATTAATTGGTGACTCTAAATTGCCCATAGCTGTGAATGTGAGTGTAGCTGGTTGTTTGTCTCTATATGTCAGCCCTGTGATTGACTGGCGACCAGTCCAGGGTGTAACCCCGCCTCTTGCCCAATGACAGCTGGGATCCTGAACAGGATAAGTGGTATAGATAATGGATGGATGAATCACTAACCACATCCCAAAAATATAATGACATCAAGGAAAGGTAAAGGTAAAGGTAAAGGTAAGTATTGGACCCTACATCAGGGTCCAAGAACCCAATATAATGGTTTCCTTACCCAAAGTGAAAGAAAAACGGGCCTATTTGTAGGAATGGGCTGGTTCAGAAGCCGTGACCAATGCACAGATTTTTTTTTTGATAATAAATCACTTGTATTTCGTTTGCACATTATTAGCTTTTAAGATTTCTTAGTAAAAAAAGTGTGTTGAGTTGTCGGTTAGTTTAAATTCCAGTGATATCTAAATACCCTAAAGGCATAAAAACCCAATGAAAGTACAATGAACATACAATTCAAACCATGAATCCATCCAAACTGTGGAGGACTATTACTCCAATCCGAATGCACTGGCACCCCCCTTTTTTATGTTATTATAACATAACAGGAAAATACAGAAGCTTAATGCTGGACAGAACCACACAGTGATCTACACTCTGTGAAGAAAATGTCAAAATTGTTTGTTTTGTGTCTATCTCAGGGCCAGATAAAGAAAACCTCCATTGTACTGCTGTCTGTGAAAAACACTATTTTCATTAAGCTGAGGATGAAAGAAAACAGAATCCTATCCAGCATGTCCAGTTTCAAAAGATACAAATTTACATCCTGTCTCCACATTGACATCCTGTCAGTGGAAAAAAAAAGTTCTACAGGACTTCAGAAAACAATGAAAAAGGAAGAAAAATATCAAAATCAACAGATACAACTTTAATGTTGTTGGTATCTTTGTTTTTTTTTAATATAGAACACATTTAAGGTCATGAGCGCACTGTAGAGACAAATGGAAATTAAATAAATAAAAGCTCAAATAAACAGTTGGGATGGTTTTTAAATGTAAATAAAAACAGAATGTTGTGATATGCAAAATATTTTAAACAATTCAATAAAAAAATGGCACAAAGACAACATGTCGGATGGTAAATGGACTTCAGATTGTATAACAGCTTTCTAGTCTTCTGACTACTCAAAGTGCTTTTCACAACGCAGGTCACACTTTCCCACTCACACCACATTCACACCTGGATGGCAGAGGATGTTGTGTGAATTATCCATCATTATTAGGTTATCTATTCTTACACAGTCACATGCCGCTGATGCAGCTGCAGGATCAGTTTAGAATTCAGTGTCTTGCCCAAGGACACTTGCCCCACAACCTTCTGAATGAGAGACAACCGACTCTATCAACTGGTCGACTAAAATGCATCCCCATGCCCATTTTTATATTTTGTGAGGTATGTTGTGACCATATCTATTCTTGTTGTTGTCAGTTCATTCTCTGACTCTTTGTTGATTTCTTCTTTTTTAATCTTCCTTGGAGAGCCACCATTTTTATCCCACTTGTCCTTCTTTTTGTGTGATAAGGAGTTGCACCAACAAAAGGGAACATTTCCTTTTATTGTAGTCTACTGAATTCAGCATTGTGATTCAGGACTGGTTGCTGCATCATTTTGATCTTGGCTCTCTTTCAAGGTGAATTTGTGGCTTTTCATCATTATGACTCCTCATAGTCTTCACCCAGCTTAATGTTTTCCCTCCCCTCTCCACCTTTCCCCTAACCACGGTGAATGTTGGCTCTTTGTAAGATTACATTTACAAAGCCTCAATGGTGAAAGAGACACAGCCGCACATGTTGCCAGAAAACTTATTAGGGTAGAATCCTACAGGATGTGGAGATCCAGGTTTCTTATTAATTACATCAAAAAAGTAAATATTTAATAAAAATGTCCACTTTAATATTACATTTTCTACCAAACCACAGATACAGTTAGGTTAATCTTGACAGATGAGGACAAGTAGAAACGTTCAATTATTGCCTTTGAATTGCCCCCCCCGGGGACAAATAAAGTTTATTTAATTGAATTATTGCATTATTTACACCCCTTTCCAAGTAGGCTAATGTCATCCCTTTTCCCATCACTGTGCTCTACATAAACAGTAAAGCAATGTTTTATGTTTAAAAACATCCACAGATATTCCCAAAAACCAACAGAGCTAAATTATTGAATATCTGCTTTAGATGTAAAAAGTTTGTTTATGGTTCCTGGGGCCTCAAGAGCAGTGCTCAGATTAAGATAAAAAAAAACACTACAGCCTGCAGAGCTGCAGCACACAGCCATTAAACCGAAACACAAGTAAATGTTGATAGCAGAATTATCAATTCTTCAGGACTAATTAAAAAAAGTTAAATATAAATCTACTATGAAAATTGTTTTTCTTTTATTCAAAAAGGGTCCTATGTGAGAAGCAATGGCAAATAATAACAGATAACCTCTTAGACTTTGAAATTATTTAATTTTGTGATGACTGAAGTGTTTCACACATCAGTGGCAGCTTCTGATTTCCCCAGGCAGCATTTCCAATTTATTTCAATAACATTGTTGGATGGAATTAAGTGATAAAATATGAATGTATCCATTTAGACGCTGCTTGTTGCATGCTGATTGTTCTCATATAACTTAGGTAAAGTTAGGTAAAGAGTGAGTTTGTCTTAATGTGAACCAACTTGTGTGCAATGGATTTGAATTCCAGCCAGCCAAAACCTCAGTTTCATTTATACAGTGAGTTGTATCTTAAAAGGATTTAATGATGCCACATCTGAAGGTTTCTGTGCAGGACTGTAGAAATCACTTTTAGAAAAGAAGACTTCTGGGAGGGTGATTTCAGATCTTCTCTTGATAAATATTTGCTGCTTAGTTTATTCAAACTTATGACAGAATATATGGTATGATAGAGATTTCTGTGTCAATTATTTGAGCTGTTAGGATAATTGAAAATGAAGCTGACTTATTTGCAAATTTCTGCAACAGCTCCTTAAATGCTGCCAGAGATTCTGAAAAATAGTCTAATCTCGTCTGAATCACCCACAGATTTATTTTCTGGCTTTTAAGGGCTTTATTGGAGAGATAGGACAGTGGATAGAGTCAGAAAACCTGTCAACATATCAAAGCTGCATTTTCCAGAACATGGCATACTGTTGGAAGAAGCAGTAAGGATAAGGATAAGACTGCGGTCTATCCATCCATCCATTATCTTCTGCTTCTCCGGTTGCAGCAGGCTAAGCAAGTCGACCCTGATGTTCCCTCTCCCCAGCAACGTTTTCCAGCTTCTCCTGGGGGATCCTATGGCATTCCCAGGCCAGAAGGGATATATAATCCCTCCAGGGAGCCCTGGGTCTACCCCGGGGTCTACTCCCAGATGGATGTTCCCTTAATCAGATGCCCGAAACCACCTCAGCTGGCTCCTTATAATGTGACGGAGCAGCGGCTCTAATCCATGCTCCCATCGGATGTCTGAGCTCCTCACCTCGCTATCTCTAAGGCTGGGTCCAGCCACCCTTGGGAGGAAACTCATTTCGGCCGCTTGTATCCGCGATTCTCATTCTTTCAGTCACTTCCCACAGCTCATGATCATAGGTGAGGGTTGGAACTTTGATCAACTGGTAAATCGAGAGCGTTGCCTTCTGGCTCAGCTCCCTCTTCACCACGATGGCCCGACACATTGCCTGCAATACTGCAGCCGCTGCACAAATCCTCCTATCAATCGCACGATCCATTTTTCCCTCACTCGTGAACAATATCCCGAGATACTTGAGCTCCTTCGCTTGAGGCAGACACTCACTCCCCACCTGAAGGGAGCAGTTACCTCATAAGATTGTGGTGTGGTTATTGTTGTCCTCATGTTATTGTGGTGAAAATGTTGCCATCATAACGCTATTCACATAACTGTACCTGCTTCACACTGATCAACTGTTAACTGTTTGACCATCGTCATCATCGCCCTCATCATCACTGGATAGGTCTGTAATGGTCACATCAATTAACAAATCATTTAATGAAGTTTCTTGGCTGATCACTTTCAATCTCACAACCTAACTTTTGAAATAACCTGAGGACAGCGTTGGGGCCCTTCTAAAAAAAGTCTGTGTTTTCCTGGAAGATATCACGTTAAACTCACAGTTGGGCTCACTATAACTTGTGGTTTTGGTGGTAAGACAATCAACTTATTGACAGAATGGTAATTCAGCTTTCCTTTAACCAATAATAGGCATTTTAGGACTACAGGAACTTTTTCATAGTTCTAGGAACTGTTGGAACGACCCTCCTTCTTTTTTTTATTGATTCCACACCGCAGGAACTGTGAACTATTTTAGTTCCTAGAACCCCGTTTAGAGGAACCTGTTTAGCTCCTGCTTCAGAGTAGGTACTCTCACAGCACCATGGCGGTGCGAATGCCGTCAGAAAAATAGTCCCCATATAGTGTAGTTCTCAGGGAACTCCCTAGGGGATAGGAAGTTTCAGAAAGTCCCCGTAACAGTTTGGTCCAAGAACACCGAATGAATCTGTGTTATTTAAAAACAATTAGACTGAAAGAACAAATTGATGGATTACTTACTATTGCTGGTACTAGCTTCTATTTGTACCTAAGTTTCTCGAATACAATCTAGTGTATGAAAAATTGCTTTTTAATATCTCATGTTTAAAAAAGGTATGGATGCTCTACTAACTATTTTAAGCTATAGCCTACATCTCTGCCAGCACTGATATGCAGCCGAGCTGTGTATGAACTTTCCTGAGAGCAGGGGTGGGTGTGACTGTTTGAGTTATTGTTTATGGTATAATTAGTTTCTGGCCCCCAACAGTGGAAAGAAGTGGCGGTTAAGAGAACTCAGAAGTTAACTATAGGTGAAACATGTCTTTCATGTCTGAGTCACCTATCCATATATCTTTCCCTTCACCTGAATGTGAAAACACATTTTGACATCAAAAAGTGTAATTTGTTGTTCAAATCAAAATCTCAAAAGACTTTGAGGACTGAGCCAAAAGCGAAGATTTGACTGATAGTCTACCTCTTTGTACTGATGCTGATTGGCAATAAGAAGCATCTGGGTGGGCAGGTGACCGGGTCATCTGTTGAGATAAAGTTGGAAATTGAATGATGCCAGCAGGTGGACAGGTGTGAAGTTCTGGAGAGACTGGAGAGGTTTGTACGCACAACACAAACTTTAATCAAATGAGCCAGAGACAGAAAAAGGGATGACGGGTTGCCATGACGGCAGACAACTCAATTTTGATTTCAAATAATTTCACTTTTTCTTCAGCAATAACAACACCTCTGTCAGAGTTTATTTAATAGCCTGTCTGTCACTCACAGGGAGATGTGACGTTTTTATCCATTAGAAGTTTTTCCATTCATTTTACCAATGAGTTAATTATTTTAATGGCTGCTCCTGGTGGCCTGAGTACAGCAGATGGCAAATGGAAAAACCCAAGTAATAGAAGTTCAACAGCTATTAACCATGGCTCCACTATCTTTAAGTGAAACAAAAATCTATCTATCTGGTCCGGAAAGTGCCAGTACAGTTTGTTCCTTTTGAATCAGAAAGCAAATAAACAAAAGTCGATACGATCAACGTTGGTAATGAGAGTATCCAGCAGCAAGGTTTTGTTTAGCTTCCCACAGAGACAAGCCTTGTGGGAGGCTGATAAGAGGAAGGCCCTCCACCCACGTCCCTGTAGCCAGCTACTACTTCTGTAGTGAGGAACTCTCCTCAGCATTGTTTCCTCTCATGTGAGCTTTTGTTGGCAGTTTATTAAAGAAAAGGGAATGCAAAATGATGCCCATGGCTACTCTGTGCCACACAGAGCCATGAGTCAGCAGGTTTGCCGACAAACACCACAGACTGCAACTGCAGAGCTTCAGCAGATTCATTCTCATCAAGTCAACCGTTGCAATGTGGTGTAATGTGTACAGTGTGCACCATAATAACAGAAACAATGAGGGAGAACCCACAACCGAGTGTCTGCTTTAAACTGACACAATCTGTTCCGCTATAAACCGTACCCTGTCGGGATTTTTAACTCTTCATAGCTAAGTGAAATGTGTGATTTTGTGTTTTATGTAATAAGAAGCAGCATGACGTTAATACCGCGGCTCTTCCAGCCAATCCCTTCTGCACAGACTCTAGTTGCATATTCACAAAATGTCAGCGCACATCAATGGCTTAGTCCTGTTCAGTGATAGAAAGGCTGAGTCACGCTGTCCAGTTGTGGAGACTAAACCCTTTGACTAAACCCTTTTGTATAAATACATTGTTTGGCCTGGGAAAAAAATGTGCACTTTCAAGAGTCCTGATTTCAGCTTTTGTTGTGAGTATCCACTCGTAGCATTTGAGTGTTGCTGCATGCCGGAAATCATTCCGTGAGAAGAGCATAAGCGGCAAGTGGAAATTGCCGAAATATGATCTTGGAACCCACCAGCTGTCTTCTTAAAAAGACTTTACAATTTAATTTAATTATCCTGCCACCATATGCAGACTTATATGAAGAAATGAACCATAGATGTTGCCTTAGAACTCCAACACAGTTCGAGTTTCTAAGGTTGCAGGTCAGCTGTGGACATGATTAAAAGATGAAAGAGAAGAACGGCCACGTCCTGATACCTTTTAGCTACACCAGAAGACCCTGCATGTACATGATACAAGTAAAGTGTTTCTTTTGGAACCTGATTGTGATTTAGTTTTGATTGATTTGACAAAGTATATATAATTTACATTAGACCTCAAATAAAACAAAGTGCAGTAAAGTGCTGTTTGTTTAAAAATAGTATTCATGTAATCTGATAATGGACAAGCTGTTATTCAGATTAATTTCCTTGAGTGGCCTCAGGTTGATCTTTTGTCTGATTTTTCTTTTGTACAGCTTACTTTTTTCTCATGATATATTTTTGGGCTCTCAAAGGTCCCATATTATGCTTTTTCTGGTTTTATATGCTCTTCAGTGTGTTTTCCAAGTGTCCTGTGCATCTTTAGGCACATCTATGTGCAAAAATTCAAAGTCCGCAGAAACGCGGCTTCTCCTACCTCCTCCTGTTAGCTGTAGCATTAGCCACATGTAACGCTCGGTTCTAGCCCCCCTCGATAAAAATTTGTCAGTGCGGCGTCATTGTCAGTGTGAGATCACTGATCTAAGCCCATTGGCTCGTTGTGGCAAGCCCTGCAGCTTCTGTTGAAATTTCCGAGACGCGTACTGAGCAACTGACCAATAACGACAGAGCGGATCAGCAGACTAATCAGAGCAGACTTAGCCCACGTGGGGTCTAACAGTGTGGGCTCAACAGAGTGTAGCTGACAAACTCAGAGCGTAGAGGGAGCAAGGAGGAGCAGTACATGAAAACAGACACTTTTTTCGGACGTTTGCTATTGTGAACGTACAAAAGTAGGTATATAGATTAAATATACGAACCCCAAAAAGGGCATAATATGGGCTCTTTAATGCCTTCATTTCAGAGACAGGAGAGTGGATAGAGTCAGAATTCATGGATAGAGAGTGTTGGTAATGAAATTCAGCAAAGGAGCCACAGGTTGAATGAGGCTTAAATATTAACATCAGGATCAAGATAAATATTACTCAAGCACTTCTAAGTGCCTTTAGTGACACATATCCTGTGAATAGATGACCACCTTAAGGCATTTTGTAAAAACAGCATGGTCACACCGTGTTCCTGAGCTTTACAAGTTAATTAGTTGATGTCTGCCTCACTGCATCATTAAATGTGCAATTATGTTGAGCAAAATAGAAAGTGGGTGGTGAGTGCAAAACACTCTTTATGTTTCCTGGCTGCATGTGGATGTGACCTACAGAATGAGATTTCTGACTCATTAAGTTATGACATCACAGATCTCACAGGAGGAGTGTCACTGAATTGGGGAAACCTTTAAGAGTGTTTGGAGCCAGCATCATGTTGGGGTTGATGTGGATTTCCTTGCTGTTGATATGTTTGATGAGGAAGAAATTTGCCATTGAGACTGACTTGCTTTCAAAGAGTGTAATTTTTATTTAAGCAAGAAACAGAGTCACTGGTCACATCTGGCCAGGAGGATCATGAAGCCAATAATGATCTCTCTCGAACATACAGAGACAATCGCCTATATGCACCCAAAGCATCTGCTTTCCATCAAGAACATGCTTCAAGAACATGTAACACATCCATATTTGGCAATTCTCCTACACAAGACCTTAAGGTAAACATTCAACTTGAGGGGACTACTAAATCACCGTCAGATACAAATTCTCTCCAGATGTATGCTTTATAAACTTAAAGGAGGAGTATATTATCTCTGTCCTAGATACTTAAGACACTTCAGGGTCTCGGTGACTCAATGAAAGTCACTTCTACTGTGCAACAACTATCACTACTGGGCGGCTGTGGCTCAGTTGGTAGAGTCGTCGCCTCTCAACCGGAAGGTCATTGCTCCTGCTGCTTCAGTGGCGGTGTATGAATGGATTAGTGTTGTACTTACTCTCTGATGTACGTCACTTTGGATAAAAGCGTCTGCTAAGTGAATTGTAACATTGTAACTACTGTTCAATAATTGTCACTACTACTATAAAATTACTATTGTCTTATTTAGCCTTGTATATATTAGTCCTTAAGTTTTTTCTTTTTGTACATTACTCAGTAACTGAAGAGAAATTCCTTGTGTGTAAGCATACATGGCCAATAAAGCTGATTCTGATACTGTCACTACTGCTGTGCAACAACTGACACTACTACGTGTGATTAGCTGACATTGGGGGTCCATTATGGGTCAACTCTGAGGGCTCCTGTTTCCTGTATATATTTTTTTAGTTAAATCAAACCACATTTGAAAACAATCTAATTGTTCACGTTTAATACATTGTCAAAATGTCAAAAGGAATAGTTTTTTTTCTTTGAATTGAAGAGTTCTAGTGACACTGTTTCTAGCCACAGTGCGCGACCTGGCAAGAAGCTGTTAGTCATTGTCTGAGTTTTGCACTTAACAGCAGACACTCCGACCATCTGTGGCTTTAACCAGGGCTTTATTTTCTAGCATATATCCATCCTTAAAATGCTTCTTACAACATTTTTTTATTTTTTTTTATCGATCTCAGTGTTTTATTTTTTCGATTTCATTCACACTGACAAATCCTGTCATCTCTTCATCCTGTGTGTCCTCAACGTCCTCACCACGCCTTTCTCTCAGGAAACATTTGTTGTCATTTATCTCAATTTGATGTCTTTCCTCTATCACTGTGCCAGCCAAACTAAACTCAAGCCAGCAAGCACATTTTTTTCTTCACTTAATGATTTCTGTTAGACATGGAAGGAGGCCAAGCAGAAAATATCTGACACATTTCAGTGATTGATGTACACACTAGGTGATCCAAAGATGCTTCATGAATATACTACAAGTGTATTTCTGGGATCTAACGCTTCCCCCCCCCCCCATTTCCTGTCAGTGTGTGCATACAAAACAAGCCTTCAACCCCCGGTCACAAGTTTGTTTCATTAACCTTCAGGCCACAGTCAGAGAAGTATTCCATCATCATATTTTATTCAGCATACTTAGCCTAGAAAGTGATTTTGCCTCCTCTAATTAGTTTAAATCGACTTCTGTTTAATAAAATCTCCTGCAATGGTGGCCAAAAGGCTTTCTCCCAATATAAGTAATACTTAATTAGCCATGATGCTTAATTAGCTGTAACTCTTAATTAGGCATGCTTGTAATGGAGAAGTCTTTTGCCTCTTGCTTTGTACTTTACAATGATTCAATGTATACGTGCAACTAGAAGCAGCATATAGATTTTCTGCTGCCCAAAGAAATGTATCACTAAATGTTACAGAATGTCGAAAGCCTAGTTTATACTTTTTTTTTTTTTCTAAGATTTATTTTTGAGCTTTTTGTGCCTTTAATGGAGAGACAGGACAGTGGATAGAGTCGGAAATCAGGGAGAGAGAGAGTAGGGAATGACATGCGGGAAAGTAACCTCAGGTGGGACTCGAGCCTGGGCCGCCCACTTGGAGTACCATGGCCTCCATACATGGGGCACTAACCACTGCACCAACCAGCCCCCCGCTAATTTATACTTCTTGAATCTAGGCCTACGCCATCTGCGTAGCTCTGCTCTTCACCTACAAATGCTAGTTGGCACTCTGATTTGCATGATGATTGTTATATTGCCATTTTTCAATACCGCCACATTCTCTGCTTGTTTGTGTAAACACACATGGCAACTGAAACTGAGTGTATAATAATAATAATAATATTGAGTAGCAGTTGATTATACTGGCTTGTAGCATTCCTTCGGCAGAATTTTTATTTCAGAGAGGATACCCCAAGTGTAAAGGAGAAAATACGAGGCTACCCAGCTGTCAAATTGCAGGGCTTGTGTTTTTTTTTTACGCATTGTTACATTATTGAGGTCATATATGTATGATACTACACTCTACATTGAAGCAATATGCCCTTTAATCCATTCATTATTGACCCACTCTATGATGTAATAAAATGATTACACTATTAGGAGAAAAATCTTATTATTAGGTGTTGGGCTCAACATCTTGTTACATTATCGACCAGTTATTACATTTCAGGTTTTATTACATTTTTTTTTTTTTTTACAACATTTCGGGTCGTTGTTACATTTCGGACTCTTCCAGGGCAGCAGGCTGAGGGTAGTGGATGCAGACAGACTCAACAAACAGATTTCCCCGGGCCACTGGTGTTGTGCTGGAGAAGCTGGACTCTCTGACGGTGGTGTCAGAGAGGAGCAGAAGTGTTCTCCTTATCACACAAGAAATACATTAAAAATTTAAAAAAGAGTTGCGGTCCAAGATACATCTTGGACAATGTCTCCCACACACTCCATGACATGCTGGTAAAGCACAGCAGCACATTCAGTGCCACACTCATTTCCTCATGTTGCACCACAGAAGGCCACAGGAAGTCATTCCTGCCTGTGGCCATCAGACTGTACAGCTCCTCCCTCTGAGTGTCAGTCACTCTGTCTGACCCTGACTGCTGATAACTTCTCCTTTATTTATTATTCATTTTCAAACATGCAGGCCAATCAAATGTGACAACAAGTTGTTCAATAACACAAGTGAGCAATACTGATTCTTCACTTGATACAACTGTTTTCATTGAGTCTACAGTCTCTACTGTTCAATGCTGTGCATTTTGCACATATTGCTTTATTTCTTCAATTCTATCCTCTTTTTACATGCCATTCACATTCTATATTTCAGTCTGCTTTATTGTACATAAGAGCATGCAGCTGTAACTGTAGGTATTTGTGCATCAGAATTCAGTAGGCTGTTAATATAAGCTTAGAAATGTATATTCTTGCTGATGAATAAGTTAGTATGTGATCAGAACCTATAAGCATTAAGCACATTATGCAGACCTACTTAGACTATTTATGGATTGGCCTCCTGATATAATGCACTTTAGTTCGTACTTACTTCGAGGAAGTGCTGCCTGTTTTTGAGCGTGTCATATTACACATCTTAATGATACTGTGTGGCTCTGATTTTTGCATTTTGTCGGTATGAAAGGTGTTATTAATTCAATCTTCCTGTAGCTGTTGGACTGGTGATTAATCTGCACTGATCTGCAGCTGTAATGGATCACTGCATGTAATCTCCGCCTTATTGATTGCCCGTGAAAAATTATCTCGCTTTATGAGTGTGTGCCGGCTTGTACCTGGACGGTCTGCTCAATGGTATTTATCATTAAACATGAGATATTGATCCGTCACAGCAGAATGTAGCATTTCTTTTAAAAATATGATTCAACTTTAGCCTGGCTCTGGCCTTAAACCAACAAGACAAAATGTATTTACAGGTCTGTGATGCTGGTTGACTGAGTTTTGTCCTTATAGAAATGTTGTTGATGTCTGTTTTTTCCCTGATTATGTTTAAGTGACCTAACAATGTGATGATAATGTAAATGGTAAATGGACTTGAGCTTGTATAGTCTTCTAACTACTCAAAGCTCTTTTACACCGCATGTCACACCTACCAATTCACACACTGATGGCAGTGGTTTCTATGTAAAGTGACCATAAGAAGTAACTAATCCATTCATACACATACACACGCTGACAAAGCAACTTGGGTTTAAGTGTCTTGCCCAAGGAAACATCGGACATGTGGCATCGATCCTCCAATCTTCCAGCTGAGAGAGGACCGACTCTTCCAACATCACCACAGCTGCCGCAGTACACAAGGAGCTTTCTTAAAATGTAACATGTACAACACAGAAGTCAAGAGGTGTCAAAGAGGGTGGTGAGCCTACTTGTGTTAACTTAAAAGATACTGGTCATGAAATGAAAGATACTGGTTTCAGTTTAACACTTGCATAAATGGCATGTCTTGTACTCTCCTGCAGACTTGTTTTCTGTATTAAACCAAGCTCATTATTTTAACCTTAACTGTAGCTGACTTGTAAAACCACACACATGGAAGCATACGTCAGGGCTTCAGTTGTTTAGTCACATAGTTTACTGAGAGAATCAGTGCATGTAAAAGTTTCAACACTCAAGTTTTAAATTGTAAAAGAAGGCAATCATTCTAATGAGTGACTTCCCAGACCATAAGCTTATGTTTTAACGCGGGGTTCCCTTACTGGCCAACAGGACTGCTATAATGATACTATGAATGCCTTATTTGATTGAACTTATTTACAGTAACAACTGTGATTGGTATAATCGGGTTGAAAAATGTAAGTAATTTTGTGCATGTGTGCAAACCCCAAAGTAGAGATTTTAAAGTGCAATCAAGAGTCAAAAAAAGCAATTACATGTCTATGGATATATCATATGGTTACTCTTTACATCACATACAATTATTTTGAAGTTATATGTATTACATATTCAGTATCTCTAAAAGTCCTCATGCAACAGGTCAGCAATCCAACTGCTGCTGAAATGAAGGCATTCATTCTTCTGTGGTATGACAGTGAAGCTGCTGGTTCTTCGGTTTTTGGTTTTTCTGTCAGTCTGGTATTGTGTTGCACAACTGTACTGATGATGACACTGAACACAGTTTACTTACTGTGTCTGAGTTTGACAGTGGACCGCTTTGCTGTGGAAAATGACTCATTTTCATCTACAGCCTTCGTTTAGAAATAAATCAAGTATATCCTCTGAAAATAACTCAGAGTGAGTCATGACTGTGATGTTGTCCAAGCCGTATCTACAGCGTGTTTACATGGACGGAACAGCCGGCTCATCCCCTTGTGTATAAAAGTAGTTTAATTGAGGGACTAGAGAAAAGAAGAATAACATACCGTACTCATTGCTTATTTGAATGTTGTTGGACATGTGGCTGCAGGAGCTGGGGATCAAACCCCCGACCTGTCCGGTTCAGAGACAACCAGCTCTACCAACTGTGCCACGGCCGCTCATATTCTATTGTCTATTTCTTGCCAATGCAGCTGGTGTTTACTGATTACATGCAGCTTTTACTTGACTAAAGTGGGGTACACACTACAAGATAATCGGAGTGATTTTGGGCCCGATTCCCCCCTTCCGACGAAAGTCAGCAAAGGCCTGACTATCTGATGTTCCACTGATTATCTTGCCAGATTCTCCTCTGGTGTGAGGTGTGTTATGAGTGATTTTAACCTCCCAGATCTGCCCGGAAGACGATCGGGGCCGCCCCGATTTGAAATCGTAAATATTAAACGTGTTCAACATTTACGATCGGAAATCCTGTGGTGTGGGGAGAACACCGAGGACAGCCGAGTACGGACTCTGTAAATTGTCACGTGGAACGGAACAATAGTCAATAGGGAAGCAAGCTGACTTAAGCAGGAAGCACAACAAACTTATCATGGCGACAACAGCAATCGCGAAGCATAAGGTTAAATGTATGTCATGAATTCAGGACCAACTTGTTGATTTGTGGCAACAGCACGAGTTATATTACAACGTGTCCTATAAAACAAACCACAATCCAACTGACAAGGAAAGGAGTTTGACCAAAATGTTACCCTAATGGATGTACCAGCTAACAGCTAGCCACATTTAGCTTGCCCGTCATGTTTGTTTACTCTTAAATCGCGTCTGACCGCGTTGGCTTGTGAAACGATTTCCACAGGCCTATCTTCTCCCAGCACTTCCCGAGAGCTGGCACTTCATAACATAAAGAAATTCTAAATGTTGTTCAGATGAACGTTTACACAGAACATTAAACAATTTGTTTCTTAATATTTAATACTCTTGGGATGATAGTAACTCAAATAGAAAAGTTGTCTTAGGACTTCTAAAGATAATATAATTGATGGATGCCACTGCTCAAACTTGTGAATTCCATTTTGTTTAAGTAAGACAGTTCAGGGCTAAGCATTTATTCATTCTCCAGTTTATATGCACATTATTTTGCACATCCCTGTCAACAGCCGAACATGAAAGAAACTAATTAAAATATGTGATACTTGGCATTTGAGTCAATGATTACAAAAGCAGCATTGACTCAACAAGGACATCGTGAGCACTGTAACCTTCCTCACTTAATGAAGTTAGTTGAGTTGAATGGCACTTGGAAAATTAATCACCACCAAAAATAAATAAACTGCAGATCACCATCTTCACCAAACTGCAGATATTCATTTGAACCAAAGTGGAATCAAATGCACATATAAATGAATTTAACTTTGACCATTTTCAGAAATCTCTGCTAGAATGTCCAAACCGTCTTAATGGAAACACGATTACTGCAGCAGTTAAGCAGTGATTTATGCAAGAACCAGATGTGCTATCAAAGCCTACATTGTGTTGCTATATATGCTTCACTGTTTTCCCTCCAATTTACAAGCAATATTAATACCTATATTTAGTTACTTATTATTTTTCATGTCATCTTCCCTCATGTCGTTTCTTAGAATTGTTTCCGTCTTCTTCTCTCATCTCTGTCCCTCTTGTCTCCTCTTCCTCCCCTTCATCCTGCCTGTCTCTAATGTTGATGGGTCTGTTGGCAACAGATGGCTTCCAGGATTCACAAGTGGATTCTGGAACAGATGGGGATACTTGTACAATTAACTCTTACCAAAGGGCAGACCACCACCTCCCCAAGCCACCTGCTCAAAAAATCCTCTCACAGGTGGGTAGAGGAGAGAGGTAAGACGGGAGTCACAGATGATGGACGAAGACGAAGAGTACAGTGATGATTAGATGGTGCTGTAATGAGTAAAGATTTTACTTATGGGGGAGGGGTGGTGCCTCTAAAGCCTGGCTCACACTGTAGGATACTCGGGATGATTTGAGCTGTGATTCTTCCTTCCCGACAATCGCAGGGTCGCTCCCGACTCAAGGCTGCTCGGAACTGATTATCTGCTCAGATTATCTTGTAGTGTGAGTCGTACAAAGATCCAATCTTAATGTCCCCGATCTGCACCGATTTATTTCAAACATGATTGATATTTAGAATTTGAAATCTTGTCAATTACGTCATTAAAGGGTCCGGCAGAAGTTGTCTGTGACTACAATATAATCACGAGAGACAAGGGAGGACTGTAGTCATGGCGACCAGCGGCTGGACGGCACCCGACTTTTTTTTTTGAGTTTTCGGTACAGATCATCAGTGCAGCACTTTTCTGAAACTTGTATCCATATATCTACGATTATATCTACTTTCCTAAATCCTACAACAACTTCCTCTTCCTTCTCTTTCACCGACCAGTCCGTTGGAGTTTTCAAATGAAACTTTATTAACAATTGTCAACGCTCCGTCCCGATTTCACTCGTACAGTGTGAGCACGTACATCACAAGGTCTGGTCGGGCGTCATAAACGATTCAGTCGTACAGTGTGAGCTGACATGCCACTTAAAAGGTGTGTAACTAATCAACTGTTATCTTCCTCTTTTCGAAAACAACATTCTACAACATGAGATCTTTTGGCACAGCTTACTAAAGTTTGTACTGTAGTTATATCACTTCAAGTGTGTATGCAAGATAGACATTAAACATTTGTATTAACACTGATCACACAGTTGTGTCAAAGCTTTGGATGCTAACCATGTAAGAAAGAAATGCATGCAGGCCAACACAGAAACCTACAAGAGCCCACAGATCACTAGTTTAAATCTTTCAGCTAAGTTTCTGACGTCATGTTTCACATAAATGTTAAAAGACCACTAAAGGTCAGTTGAAAACATTTTGTATGTTTGGATGCACATTAACATAGTTCAGCTACAATCTTCAAATGGTGACTTGAGTCTTAAAGTCACACTTACTGTGTGTTGCTTCAACAAGTGATGTTGCCATAGACCCGTTTCTCTATTTATTAAACGTAGAGGAGCATGATGGCAATATAGCAGTGGCCAAACACTGAAGCTACAGCCCCAGCTAGTGGCAAGCTACTGTGTTACAGCTTCAACAGAACATTTGACCAGCACTGAAAATCACAAAAATAATTTACAAGTAGCCGACAAGTAATTCTGGTGCCAACTATTTAGGATAACGTCTATGGCACCTGCAGAACTGCAACATCCAGGTAAACCTTCAAGCTAAAGCCTGGCTCCTGTGAGGAGACTTTCAATTTGTGTTTATTTTTTGGCACCCTCTGTGGAGAAAGTTGAACATCTTATCTCTTTACTCATCCTGTCCTGTACATGTGTAAAGCCGTTTTCACATATGCATTCCGGAAAATATCTAGACAATTACGAGAGGACTGCTCCGGAGATTCTCCTGACCTGGCTGTTCACATATGCTCCTCACAGCTGGAGACTATTGCTGTTAGACGGGAGGGGGGGGGGGGGTCTCCTGAGGTAAGACATGATGTAAAAAAACAACAACGCGGAAGTACACAATGCTATAATGACAATATTTGCCTTTATATTAATGCTATGTGCAGTCCAACGGCATGATAACATCAACAAAAGAGTGGAGAACAACATACTGACAAACAGAAAACATAACGCAGCTGCTAATTATGTGCTCAGAGATCGTAGTGGTCACATGCAGACACTCTATGCACCATGCAGCAGTTACAGTTTGGAAACGTCACCCCGTCCTGCTGCGTTTTTCACATCAGCTCACTCTGAATTTCTGCGGAAAAAATAGTAAGCTAGAGTACAGCTGCTGCTAGAAAGCTTCCTCTAAGAACTCTATAGGGGTACCTATAGAGTCATATTTATATAAGGGCATTTCCAACCTGAAGAAGATTACTACCCTCAGAATAGAACCATTCATTATAGGATAATGGTAGTAATGCAAAACAGCTTTGTATTGATTTGAAGTCACCCTTCTACTTCATGGGACAAGTGGACTCCAACAAAAGCAGAAAAATCCCCCCATAGAACTTAAACAGCCACCTAATTCGGTCACCATAGTGTTTTTCTTATTTAAAACTTCAAATACCACTTTATACTTACTGGAATTCTTTATTTTTACAGCTGCTACTAAATCACACCATTTTAAGTCACCATATGTGGTAGCTTGGATGCATTTCTAATGTATGTTTTTTTTTTAATACACGAAGCATCCCATACTGGTACAATAAGGCTTTCTATGGATGAAAAAAATAATGTAGCTGTTTACGGCGTCATTCTGTCACTTAAATTTCATGAGGTTGCCTCATCCGGTGGGCGCAGGCTTACAGAAGCTCAGGTAATAGCCACTGAATCGTGTGTGGGAGTTGTCTAAATGACACGCAGAGGCCTTGAATTTATTTAATGATCTTACAGGCAGTGCAAATGTAGAGGAATGATAAATTGAAACTCTTCACTGTGGTTAAAAATACTGAGGAACAAAAGATGTACAATTATTTTAAAAATCTGAAGTGGGCCAGTGGCTCTTACGAAAAAGTGTCTGTGACTTTTTGGATATGGATATGGATATGACTCTTTCGGACTCATAGACTTACAGTACAAGGACCAAAAACTGAACAAAACTTCTAACAGTATATTCAGAAGCTCAGTACCTGCACATCAAGCTAGAATGTGGTTATGTAGAATAAAATGCGAATAGGCGCTGACAAAACCATAATGCTCCTCTACCTGGATGTAAACAGCACAGCGCTCATTTTGACTCCTTTAATCAATAGGGAAACTAGTCAATGGCAACATCACTCATGACCAAGAAACCAACATGCTTCTAATTATCATTCTTATAAGCAACTAGTTAATGGTGAATATTGTGACCTTAATGAGTCACAAGTGATACTGAACACTGAAAGCACACTGTAACACACTTTAACATGGTTCATTTCACATCTCAATTTCCAAAGAGTTGGGACGTTGTCTAACATGTTTAATGTAACAGAATGCAATGTTGAATGTTGTCTTCTTCCTCTTTATCTTATCCTCATCATCTTGTAAACTTTTTCATTATCTTTTATGAAATTCCTTTGAATTGTATTGCTTTATAGCTCTTACCTTCCTTTTGAGGCCTGTCTGTTGATGTCTGCTCTGTTATTGTCCTGAGTTCATGCCTTTGCTGAATCTGTCATAGCACTTTGCAAACATCTGTTTTAAAAGGTGCTATATTAATACAACTAGTATTATCATGATTTTCAAAACACTGAAAGCTCATATATAACTGAAGATAGCATGAAGACAACTCGTTTGATGTTGGAACTGAGAAATGTCATTGTTGTTGTTTTTTTTTTAATTGGATGTCAGCATCACATTTCAGTTTGCATTTGTGGATGCAGTGACCAACTGTGCTCAGTGACGTGTTCCTGAGTTCATGCAGTGATGCCCACCGCAGCATCGTGTCTGTTTTTAATGCAGCGCTGTCACAGGGCCCGATGACCACAGCCATCAAATAGCTTGTTTGTGTACAGAGAATTCTTCACTTTCTCTGAATCTTATAATGATATTATGTAGGAGATGACACCCCCTGATATTTTACAATTTTATGTGAAGAAGCATGAAAAAAAAAAGATTTCTTAGGCTTGGAAAGGGAAGCTGTAGAGATATAGGAAATGTAGGAGGAGAGAGTGGGGGTTGATGCAGCCATTAGCATTGGGGTAGCTATTGAACCTGCGACCAGTGCCCAAACCCCTCCCCATTTTAATTTCAGAAAGACTCAGCCTCTTGGGATGCTCTTACCCCACAACAGAAACAGATGGTTATAGTTTGAAGTCATTCATTAAATGATCGTTGATGTGAAGGCGATGATGTTAGTTGGAGTTGTGTGGAGCTGAGAAGACGATTATAAAAAATTCCAGATGATTAAAGATCCTGAGACAACCACAGCAAAGTTAGTTCTCAGGTCAAACAACATAAAATCCCCAAAATTAAGAATTCGGTTTACGAAGGCACAGAAACACAAAGGTGAACTGAACAATCCAGTGAAAACTAGTGTGTATATATACTGCAGGAGCTTGACAACTGGATGGGTCCCAGGTGTGCTGCAGGATTGGCAGCAGGAGCGTGATTGAGTGCCAGCTCCAGGACTAACTGGGCCTGAGCACGGTTACCTCCTGTACATAAGGTCGTAAGTTTATAAGACAGACAGACTCGAAAAAATAAAAAAATAAAACAAACAAAATAGGAATCGCGGTCGAGTCCTCGTCCGCATATCAGGAGAACTACAAAGAGAACATGACAGTATACTTAGACAGTCAGCAGCAGACACACAAAGTGAGACAAAGTACAATTTACAAAACAGCAAATTTTGCATTAAAGGAGAACCATCTGTGAGTCAAATCTAGGAGTCAGTACTTCAAGCCTGTCAAGCTAAAACTTCCACATCCTATATGGTAAATGGTAAAGGGACTTGAGCTTATAGCAATTGATTGATTGACATATATTTTGTCAATTCATTCAGCCTACTGTACTGTGTGGGACAAGTTGCAACTTGTTACTTCTTGGCAAACTTCTTTATGCATTACAACTTTAAGTCAGGTTCTACTTGTTGTCAACATCAGCTTGTGCAGATGGAACCAGCTAGAAGAAATGAACAGCCTACATGCAGCTTTCTTTGTAATAAAACCAGCAAAGGAAAGCTTTTGTTCGAGTCAGATCATTTTGCCTACAGAGTCTTTGGCAGAGTTGATGTTTTTACAATCCCTTTGACCAATGAAGAAACAGGTCAAGGAAAAAGGTGAGTGGCTTTCAGCCTGGAGCAAACACAAAGAACTGATGTTGGTCTGAGGAGCGGGAAAAGGTTTCATTCTTTTGCATTATGGTACCCTGTGCTGTATATTCAATGCCTCCACAGAGAAAGGTGAAACACACTAATAACTTTCAAACAGCAACACAGTCATTTAAAACAGAAATCTAACTGCAGTCTGAAGTAGCTTTAGCTTGTGGGTTAAAGACTGACTGATTTCAAACAGGGCTCCACTGATCTGTGTATTTATTATTCGTACATGACAAACAGATAAACGTGAAGCACACTCAGCATGTCTGCCTACGTACAATGATAGAAAAAAAGCAACAGATTACTTGTGTATGCGGTAGCAGAGTGACAGTCAAGGCCGCAGCCAAGGCCACCACTGAGCTGTACACGAGCAGCTCGGCCCTCTGGCTACTGATTAGAGTCCGAGTTAAAACCATTTCCCGAATCCTGTCTTTGTATTTAATCGGAGAGGGAGGCCCTGGACTATACGCTGTATTACAACCGCTGGCTGTGTCCTTCATGTGTTGAGTCTGGCACTGTGATATGAAAGGTCGCTGATCCATCATTAACAATTTAAAGACGTGATTGTTGTGTAATTAAGTAAAGATTAAATGGAGCTACATCACTCCTTTCAGATAAGTCGGAGCCAGCAGGATCATATTTCATGGTACGCACAAGACTCACCCGCATGCATGTATAGATTACCTTTGATGCATAGATTAACACTCATGCATACAAGTGATCCAGTGAGTGAGCGAGCAAGGGAAAGAAAAAGATTGGTCGACTTAGTTTGGTAACATTAACGTAAACCTCTGATTAAACTCATGTATTATTTAAAGGCCAGCCAACATGTCTAAAAACTAAAAGCCAGTTAAATATGGCTGACAACATATTACATTATTACAAAATACATTTTTCTAGATCCTTGCTTGTGTTGTACTTACTCTCTGATGTTCATCGCTTTGGATAAAAGCGTCTGCTAATTGAACTGTTGAATTGTTAATTGAAGCAGAGCAGAGAAAATATGAAAATAAGAATAATACTTTCTCCCACAATAAAGTATAAAAAATAAAGATTTGAAAATAATATGAAACAGTTGAACAGCATAAATCGTAGCACAGTTCATATAAGTACAGTTGTCGTCTGCCTTTAGGTATAACAATGAACTAGACATACATACATCAATAATGTGATTCTCCTTTTGTGCTCATAAACTGGGACATTTACAATTATCCAATTAATGGCGTAAAAGAGCTATAACCGTACCTCGACTTTACTGAGCATGTAGATGTACTGAGTGATGTTCACACCAATCACCGGGCAATTGAACTGGTAACACTGCATTAGGTGGGTGGAAGCAGCCAAACAATGCAAGTCAAGAAGATTATTTGATATAGGACTTCAAAGATGGACACAGCTGTTGTCATAGTTTGATTTTCAAGAAACAAAAGGATAGGCTCTATACAATGCACAGACAGAGGTTCTTTAGTGCCTCCATTGATCAGCACTATACTGGTTTTTAGAATTAAATGAAGTTGCAGCAAGAGCTATGTTGCAATGTGACCTGATGAGGATGTTGAGAGGAATATCAAGTTTGAGGGTCTTTCACCATGAGACACATTTAAGTGGGCTGTGTGCCAGGCAAATAAGTGTTAACAATGATATGTGGGCTTGGATATAAATGTTACCTTGTGTTTTTGACGTGTTAGCCTATAGACAGTATTGTATGTGCCTTTGGGCTTCATGCTGGTATATCATGCACTTTAAATCGTGTTAGATTCCCTTTCAGCCTGACACCATTCATTTATTAAATATAGCATCTATATATTTATGTCTCTTATCTTACAGCGCGTGTGCAATTTTCAACTCAATGTCTTTTTTTCCTCGTAGGTTAGTTGCCATTATGTGTCGGCGTACTGTCTTTTATTAAGTACAGAATTTTAAAAGCATTATTTCCCAAAGCATATTTCCCCTTTTTTAAAGTGAAGTATAAAACCCTATTCCCCTGAGTGTGGCTACAAAGGATTAAAGTTGCTCGAGTGACAGTGATCATGACAGAAGGGAATGCAGCCGAAAAGGTAAAAAATTATTTTACTTTTCATGTCATGAAGTTTCAGTTTCTCTTAAGCTGAACATTAACTTTGCCATCTTGTTGTTAAATTATTAATTCCCTCCTCTGTGGCTCTTTTCGGAGAATTATGTTGCATCAAAGCTGCCTTGGTAAGGCTTAGGATGTGAGGTCCAGCAACACCAACACTTTACTTCCTGTCGCGGAAAAATAACTTTGTCTGTCTCGAGCTGTGTCTGAAAAATCCGTGTCTGAGCTGGTCCTTGAGACTGTTTTGTTATGGATTGGTATTGGCTTAATAAAGCCTAAAAAAACTCCAATCCTTTCCTTGCGGTACTCACCTCAGCCTGCTCGAGCCCCAAACTGATCTGCTGCTTATAAAAAATACTTGGTTTTACAGGTGCAAGTTTTGTGGACAAAATAAATGGGTTTACTGAGTCTGGAACAGTGTATGTCTTTTCTCTTTCTTAGAAAATCGCAGTCTAAATAACATTGAGGGAGCTACTTCTCTTTTTATTCATCTCTGAACGTCACTTTCATCTTTGTAAATGACGAGCCTTGAAAGTCCATCAGAGCAAGAAGGCTTCTCTCGTAAAGCAATCAAGCTGGCAGAAAAGCTGGCAAGCACACAGGGCAAGGTTGGCAGACTGCCTGTGCTGCAGCATCCCTAACATCCCTATACATTTACAGAGTAGCTTTTGCGAAGGAATTTAACTCACAGTTTAGTTTTGATTTAAATGAATTCTATTTCTGAACTGTGGTCAGTTCATATATTCAGATACAAGTTAATTACTTCCACACAACATCTTGTTGAGTGTGTTTTGGTTGAGAGACTTAGCCTCATATAACAACCAAAAGTATGTCTTAATGTGATCAATAATTGTTGAATGTTCACTAATACCTCTAATACGAGTGACGAGTGGCCACCACTGGCAAAAGGGTTGTATTTTTTTTTTTTTATGGCAAAGGGAAGTTCAGTACATTCATAACCTTCATTTTAATCTATTATCATTTGTCTTCTTGACACCACAACATCCAAATCAGTGTCCCAAACAGTGGAGGCTGGTGCAATGATTTCCTGGGTGGGGTCAATTTCTCACAGATGGACCTGGATGTAGTTTGTTAGCTTGATGTTTACACGTACAGGCCTCTGTTTCCTAATCTCTTTGGAGACAAATAAAAAATAATCTGCTGACTCATGCTAGTCGTATCTGCTGCTCTGATCTACCTTCCTAAACAGTCAATGCTCTGATCCAGTGACACTGCATGCCTCGCTCTTTATGTCTCAGCTCATGGGACATTTCCCTCCGCTGCCTACTTTTGTGTGTAATGAGGTCATGAGCACATTTGAAGAGGCGAAAACATGCAACTTATATCTTGAGTCAATGGAGGCACGAAGCGCTGGAGTCTAGCGCCCAAGATCGGAAACACGTCAACAAACAACTTTAGACATGTCGAACATTTGTATTCTACGATTTACTCAATAACAACATAACATACACATTTGAAAGGGAAAGGTGTATGTATTGGTAGTCTTTATTGAAAACAAATAGTATTCAGTGAAGGTCTGTAATTATCCTTATGGGCAGTGGATGGGTGGTGCCTTAGCGCCCTCTACTGACCATCTGCCACTGGTCCCAAAAGTCCACAAATTCAATTAATTGAAATCATGCTGTGATCAAACATAAAGCCATTATTAGGCTAATTAATTCCCGTTGCTCACCATTAACTAATGACAAGTCATCCTTTAATAGAATAGAATAGAATTTTAATTTATTTAAAAATAATTGTAATCAATTTTTTTCCGCGCTTTTTTTTTGTTGCCATTTTGTGACAAAATAATGATAAAGTCAAAAAAGATATTCTCCTTCCATCAATCATAAGTGTCTGTATCGAATGAGAGGACAAAAAAAATCCATGAAACAAGATTATGTACCAAATGATGTTCAACCTCCAGTTTGATTCTGACTGTGTGATGTTTTTATTGAGTGTATAGAAAAAAAGAACCTCAAAATTCCAAGAGAGTCCAAGAGAGGCCTATTTTTTTTACTTGAACTTTCTGTGTTTTCAAGTACAAGCAGGCATATAAGTGACACCTGATGGAAGGACACTTTTGCAATCATTGATTTCTCTTGTAGCCGTTCATTTCAGCTTCTCCGTTCTGAATGTCAGTGTTGCTGTTCTGTCTGTTTCTATTTCTGTCGTCTGATGTGATCTTTGTTTTTTATGTGCTGCAGAACAGGAACCTGCTGTAAATTGAGTTTTAACTGAGTCAGGCCTGTTTAACTGTAACTTTTGTAACGTTACTTTGAATCTTTTCTTGTCAAATAATAACAATAAAGGAAATGAAATGGAAAGTGAGCGATGTGCTGCCTCTGAGCTAAGGGTTGTGCCTCGTCACACAGTTTGAGATTTTTAAAGGACAGAACCTCAGGGCACTGCCAAGTGATGAAGACTGTCAGGTCTGGTAACGTCACCATTGTACCTCAAGATTTGTACAGATTTTATAAACCCTGTTGGCTTCATCACATCACAACATTTGGTGTCCATTAGAGCTGATTTGCAGTGACATGTTCAGTGATGATGGTAAGAATCATCACATCTAATCCATGGTACTTTGCAAGAAATGTGAGTTGCTGGGCGGACAGATTTAGTAGATTTGGCATTCAGTGGGAGCTTGGAGCAATACTTTTACCATCTATCAAAACGAGTCATTTGAAATGGTCTTAAGTTTTGGACACAAACATCCGTCATTCGAACAGTTGATGATATGGGTACTAAGAGGGACAACTCAGACGTTTTTTTTACACATATGAACTGTGGACATGAAGTCTGACATGTTCCTCACTAGGCCTTTGTCTTAAGTAAACACAGTGGAAGATTTTCTGTGAGAGACTCGTTCTCATCTCCTGGTAAAACTCTGTTTAGTTTAGAGGATAGGTGGCATTGGGGAACCATATGCAGGAGGTCAAAGAGGACTCAGAAAAATGACAGTTTTTACTTTGATATCATTATGAATACAAAAGATTTATCCAAATAAAAAAATTACGAGTTGGAAACAGCCGACTGATTCATTCAGAAAAGTCAGTACACTTCAATATCAACTCGCCACATGTTTGCAATGAATGCTCAGGGCAGTTACCTGCTGTGATAGAACGCTAACTCTCTTGGACAATTAACAAACATCTCACTAAAGGGCTGATAGTTAAGGTCTGCCGACTTTAAACCTGTTTAAAGTGTGTGAGTAAGGAGTGAGTAAAGTAAAAAACATAAAACAAGCTTCTGCCACATGACATCATGTAGTCATGGTGACAGAGAAGTTGCAAAGCGCTGTCCCATTCTTATTTAACCATTGGAGCCCTCGCAGCCTCGTACAATCAATCACTTTCCAGGTGATGTCACTTAAGTCTGTGAGGGTTTAGGGAGGACATCGAGATTCAGCCCGAGTCTGCCTTCTCACCGTAAACAATTGAGCATGGCATGGTACAAGGAAACAATTGGATTAAAAAAACATTGTATATATGAGGACTATTAAATAGATGCCCTGTTCACTCTTCAGCATAATTGAAGTCAAAGAGTTTCTCCAACATAATCACTTTCAGAGTAGTCTTCAAAGTATCTCCAGAGCCCTTTCACATTTAATTACTGATCTCCACCACCTGTCGACGGAGCACTCTCTAATTCCTACGTCGGGTTTTCTTTTTGTGATTAGAATGTCAGAGATTAGAGGTTTGGGTGTCAGCATCGATCCTCAGCATAATTACTGTCCTCCTCATATTTGCTCACAGAAAAACAAACGGATGCCTCTGGATAATCCGTCTAGAAGCATTTGTGGAGCTCTGCAGGATATATGAAAATCCATTAAGACTTTCAATATCAAAATACTTTGTGTGTCACTTGGTAAAAAAACACTCATCCATATCGTTGTCAAATGAGAACTAAACTAAAATCAGCGGATGTTGTTGTTTGGCAGGACACTGATCAAGTAACCCAAGAATGAAGAATGTGTCGAAAAATACAATTAATAGAACAGCAACAGGCTTAATTTGCTCATTCACTAGGGCTTTTAGAATAACACGTATGGCGGATGCAGCGTGTGCTAAAGAGAAACGTGAGTTTGCTCTCTGGTTAAACAGACAGTTTAAACATTTTTGGAAGCTTTACTTTCTTGTTTCTTGTTTGTAGGTAGAGAGCTCAATTAGGACATAGAAGACCTAGCTTAGCATAGAGGCTGTACGCCAAGACCCCAGGAACTGTGCCGTCCATTGAAGCCAATTTTACGTGGTGGCCAAACCAGGTAGTGCAGGCTCACATGATGCCAAAAATACAGATACACTATTTTGAGGTACATTAACTTCCCAAAACAAATACTTAAATTTGTAGGTCCTCAAAATTTTAAATTCAGAGATACTTTGTAGACGTAATGAACACAGATTAAATGGAAATCAGGTGAAAACTAGTGTGTATATATACTGCAGGAGCTTGACGACTGGATGGGTCCCAGGTGTGCCGCAGGATTGGCAGCCGGAGTGTGATTGAGTGCCATGCCCAGACACAGACCCAGCTGCCTTTAATTAAACAATTTTAATAAAATTTTAAACTTTAACTCTGCACTGTAACTTCAAACTCTTTATTTTTACTTTATTTATTTCAATTAATTTCATTTTAATTATTTATATTTGAACATATCTTCAGATTGAATAACTTCAGTGATTTTTAAATGTTCTATTTTAATGTTTCTTTTTTCCTCTGTCGTGATGCTTTATGATGTCTTGTGTGAAACACTTTGAATTGCCTTGCTGTTGAAATGTGCTATAGAAATAAACTTGCCTTGCCTTGATATTATGCAAAACACAAAGCTAAAAATATTCTCATGCAACACGTGTAGGGTTACTTAAATTCAGCAGCTCCATATACAAATAAAGCCTATAAAAAATAGGTAGGCCTATGCAAGTGCATCTCAAAAATTCTGAAAAAAATCATCAGATATGTCTTTAGAGACCTTTGTTACACTTCTTTGCACTTGAATAGAGGACTCTGTGCCGTTCACATCTTTGTTGGCTGAGTTAACACTCTCGGTTTCAATGTACTGTAGGTCTATTTTTAAAAAATGAATCTCTCTGTTTTCTGAGTCCCTTCTTCTTCTATTGTCTACCCGTTTATACTCAAACCCATATCATTTTGGTTGTTTGAACATTTTTTTTCATTTTTTTTATTTAACCATGTTGGTCCAAATTGAGATTAAGGGCGCATTCACACACTTGGCAAAGTTGTCCAGTATGATTAAAGTATTTAATTATTAAAATGTTTTCATCTCTTACTTCCCTGTATTACGTGATTCCAGCATGAAGTTTTTAGGGTCATAATATTAAAGATTAATATTGCATATTAGAAAACCTTTTGTAGCGTCACCATACTGTCACAGACATCAAGTTAACTGGTATATCTGTAAAAGCACCAAACTTGAGTTAAATTGAGGTTATGCAGTGAGTGATACAATACACTATAAAATATGTAATACCTTGGAGCAAAGCTAGATTCATTAGGAATTGATACTTTAGCAAAAATGATCTAACTTCTCCATACGATGCTTGTGTTTAAAGCCTTTATCATCCCTGTCATTTATCTTGACAAAATGACATGAAGACGTGAGGCAGATGCTCAGTTTACACCAGAAAGGTTTCATTCACACCATGCGCAAGCTGAGAACGTATATGTGAAACAGAGAGAACCTCACTCCCCTGTTGTGTTTGCATCTCCACAGATGAAATATTAATGCCTTTTTCCTTCAGCACACTTCACACGTCTTATATGTTGAAATCTCAGAGCTGTAAGATGAGAGGCTTCTGTAACGAGGGATGCATTTGTGTTCCTCCTCTTAAGCTTTCAGAAGAAACACATTAGTGACTGACACTGTGGCTGAATATCATTTGTTGGATCAGAAGCTTCAACAATGAGTCTGATTAAAAAGCCAAATCCCATCTTTCACTGCTGAAGCTGTGTGTTTGTTGTAGGCTTAGATTCCAGGTGTGAATGCTGAGCTGGGATTGTGACTCACTGCGGTTTGTGATGAAACACAGAAATAAACATCAACACATTATTGGTCGTGGTATTGCTTCTTTTATATTTCATGAAATATGCATCCTGCTGAATTCTTTCTATTTGAGATTCCTGACAAACACAGTGATGATAAATGGAGAGGACAGCACTCAAAGGGCATACAAACCATTGGACAATTTGGTAAAAAAAAAAAAATCAACCTTAAAAAACCTAGAATGAGTTACAACAGTCATTGTGATGAAAGAAAACCTGCTCTGCTGATTGGACTGACTCATCCTGAGGGTCACATGCTCAGGACAGCTGATTGAGTACCTCATTTACAAAATATGGAAAAGTATGAATGAGCTCCCTTTTAGAAATGAAGTTCCTCACATTTCTCTCTCCCAACTCATCCAACACAACAAGAAAGTGACCCAACTCTATAGAATATACTGTAATCCATCAAAGTGTTTAAAGCTTGACTCGTATTCATGGTTGTGTGAGTTTGTTTTTATGTAACTTCATGTTGATCAGAGCTGCATGTCTCTTTTACTATAATGCCCAAGGCAAAGCAAAGTATATCTAACCTTATCAAATCAAATTAATTATTCACGTCAGGGTTCACTAAGATCGACATATTTATTTTGAAGCATAAGGCCGTCAAACAGCTGGTTGTATTTGACAAGTTGGGAGTAGGACCATGTTGCAGCAAGACTTCAAAAAAATGATCAAAATGTATGAATAATAAAACATTTTCTGGAGATTTTCCTCTGAAATGATGAAATGAGAACATCAGTATGGAATTCATGTCTTTGTTTTGAAAGAAAAAAAAAAAAAGGCGCTGGAGTCAGAACAGGTATGTGAAGTATTCAATCTTTTCATCTCACTCTCAGAAAAGAAGGGCAGGTTTTCTCTCAAATAGTTGAACTTTTCTTTCATCTGAGAAATAATTCATCAGGAGCAGTTTGAACTCTCTTCTTAAGTAACATGGAATCAAATCAAACGCTGACACGAGCTTGTCAAGTAAAAACACTTTTGTTGGCTCCATTGGTCACAAACATTCAAAAAATTATCATATTCATAATAATAATCATAATCATAATAATACATAATAATAGTAATAGATGGAGGAGCCGTGTTGAGGGTTCCCTGCTACAGAGCTGCCTAGCACAGTAATACTGTTAGAGACGGGGACACATTGTGCTGTACAGGCAGATAGACGAACACAAAGAGACGGGACAACACACTATAATACATTCTGGAGTACAAACACTTCATAATTGTCATCATGCAATAAGAATAACAGCTATCTGTTATATTAATATATATATATAAAAAAAACATGGCACATAGGTGATCATCATCTCAATCAGATACATATCAAATATAGAGACATTTCTTAACAAATATAAAGTTATTGCATTTTTATTATTACTTCATATAAGACACTATATGCAAAGGCATACTGTGGAAATCATTTCTACCCAAAGAGGATTGTGGGTAGTGACTACGTGATTGTCCTTTTGTTATCAAATGGCTTCTAGTTCATATGTACAGACAGGAAGCATCCCTTTTAATGCTTGCCAGAGCTACTGGCCGCACACACAGAGGGAGGGGATCTAGGATTTTCAGATGCTTTATCTCAGAATGGTTCACCTGCGGCGCGGGGGAACAAACCTGGTAGCACTTTACAAGATGTGGTGATTATGGCGCGACCAAGATGTGATTTTGTTTTGGGGGGCCGATATTGATGATATTGGGGAGAAAAAAAACGACTGATATATCGGCCGATATCTCTCTTCGCTTAGCTCTATGTTCGATCGGTAGAGATAGCTACCGGGTGTTGATCCCTCTAATGCAGTTATCAAACACTTTTGGAAAAGATATATTATAAAGACAAGAGGGTCACTCAACTGGAAGAAAACTGTTCATGTCACTGCTTGACACTCTGGAGAGTGATAATGCTTGTTATAATCCATAGAGCACACTCTACTGGTGACAGGGAGAACTGCTAGTGTGATACAATATTCAAATGAAATGGTTTTTGACTGGTGAATGAATCTAAAAATATCGGCGCATATCTATCATGAAATTAGCCTATACTGATAGTCACTAGATATGCTAATATTGGCTGATATTATCGGCTAGCCGATTAATCGGTCTGGCTCTAACGGCAGATCTTTAAACATGATATTGTATAACTCAGCATGTGAACTACTCTGGTTATGTCAGCTTGGAGTAGGAGCCTGTGGATGTATCGTTTGAGTGTGCATCCTGAAGTAGCAGCATTCATTTTGAGTGATGCAGAGTTTTATAAGGCAAATGGTCTCAGATAAATAGTCATAAAGTTGCATAACTCGAATACAAGAATCCCAGTTAAACTCAGCAAACCTTGGTTCAATTCAATTCAATTCAAAAAACTTTATTTGACCCCGGGGGGCTATTCAAATGGTGTCTGTATCATCAATGCTATTCATTATATTTATCTTAAATACATTTGCAAGCCTTCTGACTTCTTTTTTTTTGGAACCGCAGCACTCAAACGATTTAATAGAGATGTCTATACAAATCACACTAACCTAGCCAGTCAGATTTGAAAGACTGTGTCCCTTCCAGGTTTTGTTTCACTTTTATTTCATTGCATGTAAACAACTTGGATAGCTCTTTTATCCCAATGAACACTTTATATCTTTAGTAAAATGATCGTGTATTTTGAAGCTACAAGCAGGGACTAAATCTCTTGATGCTTTTAAAAACACTCTGACTCTGTGGGGTTTGCTTGTGACTATCAGAGCAAAGCGATATCCCCTTAAGAAGCCCTGGTCACAGGCTGCATGTGTCCAATGATTAGTGAGCTGTGATTTCTAAAGCCTGAAGAAGATAAACTACCCTGTTGAAA
Source organism: Labrus bergylta (assembly GCF_963930695.1). NCBI lineage: Eukaryota > Metazoa > Chordata > Actinopteri > Labriformes > Labridae > Labrus > Labrus bergylta. The sequence goes on from NC_089214.1 coordinate 15,974,048, forward strand.
GAGGGAAGGATTATAAAAAGGGAAGTGAAATTTGACTAGGAACATCCATTTTTTAAAATATTATTTAGAAAATGACATTTTATGAAAACCACATTAGATAAAAGTGTCACCAGGTTTGTTCGGGGAGAGAGTTTGATGCCTTCAGGAGAAAGCAACATCTATTTCTGATCCTAGATCACACTTTGAGCTTAGTTCGGCTTCACTCTACCGCTGTGGGAAAACACAACAGAACGTGGCTCCCTTTACATGAATACTTTTCAGTTGACTTCTTGGCACTTTGTTTGGTCATTACTGTAGTTCCAACCAACTTTGGAGGCTGGATTAGTTTCATCTGAGCTGGCTCAGTATATGAGCATGGCGCTAACACTGCTGAGGTTAGAGGTTCAAACACTATAGGTCCATAAACACCTCACATGTATATACACGATGCACTGCCCTACAGACTGTGCAGAAGTCTTGATACACAACACTAAATGATCGGACTCCATCTGACACAGGATTTAAACTGAGCAGAGGAATCTGGATGGAGTGACACCAGTGTTTGTGTGCGAGTGCATTTGATAATGTGTGTGGCCGAGGGAATTTTGGGGTAATTTATCAGACAGATGTTCAGCCAGACTGGGATGTTTTGTCCTTGTCTGTCTCCAAAACTCATTCAGACATACACAAAAGCACAAACACACACACACACACACACACACACGCAAACAAAGCCTCTAAATAAGACAGAGTGAGTCATGAAATTTACATTCCCACTCAACAGCTTTCAGAGGAGAGCTTGTTGCTGGAACTAATGGATAAACACTGCTGGTATGAAGTCAAATGCTTCTTAAAGGTCACACACACGCACGCACGCACGCACACGCACACGCACACGCACACACACGCTTCAACGGAGGGAAACCCAGTGAGTAACTCGTCCACCGAATAATACTGTTCATACAAAAGCTTTCAACGTTAATAGCTTTTCCACCATCTTGATTGTTTGACACGCAGGTGAGTCGATAGGAATGATTGTCGAAAGATGCCGCCGCTGCTTCTCCCTGCGCTGCCGTCGCACGAACACACTCACCTCCTGACAGCCCCGTCATCTCAGAAGAAGGGAATCTTTGGAAGCACTCAGGAGTTAGTGAGCGAGGGGCTGGGTGGGGATTTGGAGGCACTCAGAGCTGGTGGAGGACAGGGGCCGCTGCGGCGGCGATGACGACGCCCAGGAGGAAGCACAGGCTGGCGGATAGAGGTGGAGGCTGAGCGCTCGCAGAAGAGTGGATGGAGGAGGTTCTGATCTCGGAGGTGAGGAAGGCGGAGAGGGGGACGTGGGAGACCAGAGTGGGGCTGGCATAGTTGATGAGGGAATCGATCTTCTCGGCTTCCTTGCTGCAGGCTTCGAGCTGGAAAATACAAGAACACGCTTAATACTCAGAATTCCACAAATCCCCCTCTGAGTCAGCACAGGAGGCTTTGTTTCTTTATTGAACTTCTGATAAGTTTGAGTGGACTTTGGTTTATGTTATAACTTTACCACTAACGGGATGTCACACAGTCATTGTCATGTTACTTTTAAGATGTGTATAAAAACCTGCATGGACCCAGGACTGCATGATGTATTTTCCATTGACATGCCATAGTATACCATAGGATACGATACTAAACATCAAGATAGGATAATAAACAGAACGATGAGATGCGATGCAATGAAAAATCTGTTCTCTGCATGGACCCTGGACCATATAGTGTATTTTCCATTGATTCATGTTGCCATACAATCCACTTTTTTGTTCTCTGGGGAAATTAGTCTTGGGAGTTTAGTGCTCCACACATTTAGCTGCCTCTGCAATAAACTCAATAAATAAAAAAAAACAGTAGAAACAAACAACAACCCACATGTGTACAAAGAAGCCCAGAAAAAGTCAGCAAACACACGCACCACTTATTTCGGTGCTGAGTTATGATGCAGAAAGACTCGCGACCAGGCTCTAAACATTGTGTTCCTTTATGCAAATAAATAAGTAAATCTTTGAGAGCCATAGTGTCCATAGAAGCACATCACAATCCACCAACACCATTTACAGCCCTGTAGGTATTCTTTCCCGTTTCCACAGCATTAATCTAAAACCTTGTTATCTCGAGTGCCACACTACACACTTGTTTAAAGCCAGAGAGGGACAGTTTAAATTTAAAGTGGTAAAAGTCTCTCAGAATGTTTGCTACTAAAGCTGCTGCTAGAGCTGCATTTCCACTTGGGTTACTTTATTTAAAGAGGAACTGTTGTTCTTCATAGAACAGTAACCATAAAATGTGACCTTTAAAGGCAGGGTTGGTCACTTTCGAGTAGCTTTCCCTCAGAGCTCTGTCTGCACCCCTCCCCCCCCCCTCTGGGCTCCCTCAAAAGCCACGCCCCTCACTTACATGCTCAAGCGCCATTGGTCCAGAAGTGGCGCTCAGCTCATGCTTTGAGTGTGGGCCAGTGCACGCATGGGGTAGAGAACGAGCATGGAGACAGGGAGGCGTCTGATTTGTTCATCAGATTGCTACGTCGTGGCAGACATTTGTCAAAGTTTTTAAAGGCTTACAACTGCTACATGACAGATTTCATGTTGTTCTGAAGGGAAGAGGAATGATGTGAAAGTTGCAGTTAATTTATCTGAACTTTAAAACCAGCTTTGTAACAACCAGAGTCTCCCTGTCAGTGATTGAAAGACTGTCCCTACCCTCCTATTAGTGAGTGGTACTTTCAATTATGGCACAGATGAACTTCATAATCAGTCCCATAACACAGATACATCAAAGCAGAAGTGTTGTTGACTGGTGCCTCTGTGGACACCAACACATGGTTATTTTCCAAGAAGCACGAATTAAAACAGAAAGGGGAAACGACGTTCTGAATCTGTCAGAACAAATGAATTGAAATCGTCATAAAAAATTAGAATAATGCATTTAATGACTTTGATGTTTGATATATAGTATACTTCAGGTCGGGTTAACACAAGGTTTTTCAAAGTCTGACTTGTTGGGTGCACCCAATACGTTTTTGATCATAGACAAAACAACACATTGTCTGTGTTTCAACACAGGGATCGAACCCCTAACCTTCCGGTTGAGAGATAACCGACCAACTGAGCCACAGCTGCCATCAGTACCTCAGCTGAGAGGAGAGTGTCAATGTTCAAAACTAGTGTGAGTGTCATGCATGTTATGAAGCGGATCCAAACACTTTTGTGCATGCTAATATGTTCTTTACCCCCATTCGTTGATACACAGCGTCTCTGTTCAATGTGAGACTAGCCTTATGATTTCTTTATTATCTCATTTTATTTGCAAAGGACACAAGGAATAATGACTTTGGAAAGTGCAAGCCAACCTGAATCTAATTATTTGACTGAGTTATGACTCTGACAGAGAGGGCGATCTTTCATGCTAATTGTGCCCCCCCCCCCGCCTTCAACTCTTGGCGCCCTCCTTCTCCGACGGATAAGAGGGGAACAAACACGTTGTTTTGCGAGGAAACTTTGGCAGTTCTTTGTTTCAAATTCACAGTACAGTGCTCAGATGTGATTCGAATGTAGAAACTTCGTTTTGGCACTGCTTTTATCAACCTGGGGATGAAAATGTCTTTACTTCGCAAACAAGTGGAATAAGCTGTTGCCTAGTAACAACAAAACTCGACTAAAAATCCACTAGAAGAAGATTCCCTTTGCAACCAAGCTTTGTGTTTACTTTGTGCTTTTTTCATGTTTATCCTCATCTTCTCTTTCAGTTGCTCCTTTGAGAGTTTTATTCTGCCGCTCCCTCGCTCCCATTCATCGCCTGTTTATATTTTCCTGAAATCTTATTGTTCCACAACGGTTAATGAGTTTTAAGAATCAGAAGAATTATTGAAATCTCATATTTTCTCAAATTCAAAAGGGTCCCTAGTGGCGACATAACAGCTTATTAAGTCAAAAGCAGGTATCGTTATGTTTTTTTCCACTGACAAGACAAGATTGCTGTAGAGAAATGTGGAGATGTTTTTCTCCTCATCCTGACTGAATATCAAAATGAGCGCCTTAGAAAAAATAAACAATTTCAGCCAATTTGAATGACTTTCATATTCAGCCAGCATCGAGAAGCAAACTTGTGGATGAAAAACTGAGTACACAAAAAAAACAATTTGCACAACTCTTCTCCAATACGCTATTTGCCAAAATGTTTTCATCGCACTGATGAACGCAATGTAGCTGAAACAAATAAACGTGGCATAAGGAGCAGAATAGTTTTCACAAAATAAGAACCTTCCTTTTGCCAGCAACCTGTTATAGATTCTTTCAAACTGTTTGTGATATTTAAATGTTAATTTTAGTAGAATGCATCAGACTAGCAAGAGAATGTTTATGGAAACAATCTCGCTCTTATTGAAATCAAATTTCAGTCTGGCTCAATGAAGTCTGTACGAAAGGACCAAAATTCTTCCCAACACATCAGAGTGTACCAAACTCCCAGCCTGCTGCTGGAAAACAATCAACAGAATGGCCGACTTGGCCTTGGATTAACCAGCTTAATTTGCCACATCTTTACCAGTCGGTGTCTTCATCACATACTGGGATCTGATCAAAAGGCTGTCACAACCATAGTAATAGGAATGGAAATGGATTCTATGTAGTTCTTCCGATAATGTTTCTTGACAAAGAGAACAAAAATACCAGGTGTGAAGAGCCTTCAAGTCCAACTTAAAGCTTTGCTGCCTTTGACGGCAGGACACAATGTTAACAAACTTCCTACAGCTTCCAAGCCAAGTCTGTTCACTGCTTAGAGGATAAAGCAGCTGTGTAGCTAGTTAGCTAACTTTAAAGTGTGTGAAGGCTTAATGAATGCTTCGATGAGGCACAGAAAATAGTTTTACGAGACATTAATGAAAAAGTTGAGACAATTCTCTTCATTCCATCCACAATGCATTGACAATGCTTATTCTGGTCTGAACTCTGAGTCTGCAGCAGCACGGAGACATCATTTGAGTAGACTTTTTGTTCTTAGCTTACAAATGCGCTCCAAATACGTCATGGGGACAAAAAGCAGTCGTCAGGGTAAGAATGAAGAGAAGTGGACACTGAGAGAACACAGTGTACGCTGTGTTGATGTTGATGTGGGCCATTGGAGGTTGATGAATGTCAAGACATCTACTTTGAAAGAGGCCTGAGGGCTAAATTTGCTGACCATGCAAACCTTGGCGTCTCCCTGTTTAAATCATGCTGCTGACTTTTGCTGCACTTCATCCTCTGAATCGACTGACCTCTCCCTGATGAGGCACAATACATAAATGGTTACCGCGCTACAATCAGCCTGCAGAGTTGACCAATTATAGCAGTGCCAATTTTCAATAAGGATAACTGTTAACTTAGGTTTAGATTGATTTAGGTGTTGTAGATAATTATGCTTTTTATACGAGCCAGGTCACTACTGGGTTTTTGAAAACAGGATGATTTTAGAGAGGGGGAAATATCACAGATTGCAATAAGATGGACGATAAGGTGCATTTTGGTGTTAAATGAATTGTGATCTATTTATATGCATAACAAGCGACAACTTGCGCTGTGCAAATGCAGAAGTGCAAAAAAAAGACTGCAGTTCCTCAAGTGTCCACTTGAGGCTGGCTGGAAAAACCAATAAAAACCCCATCTGGTCCCATATTAAAATACCAATTTTGACAACAGAATTAAACATCTTTACCGCACAGGTCCAACAATGGTTTTAGTCTCAATATCTTATTTATTCTATTCCCCACACAATAAATAAATCATTTTATTTTATCAAGGCTAAGAGCTGTGGACAGATTTTCTTAGTTAGGGGCGTGGCTGATCCGACTGACTCGTGACTTAAGGCCCACTTTGACTTCTCCTCTTTAGCCGGTTGATCAAAGCTTATGTCGAGACAGCATTCCCAATCTAGTGACCATCGACTGGATTCAACCCTTCTGTAGAAGCTAATGTACTAACATTCAAATGAGCAGTGAGTACAGTATGTTATTCTTCTTTTCTCTAGTCCCTCAATTAAACAACTTTTATACGCGAGGGGAGGAGGAGGCCGGCCGACCCGTCCATGTAAACACGCTCAGAAAATATCACAGACAGCGGGACTCAGGTGTCACACTCACTGTAGACAGTCATGACTCACAGAGTTATATACATCAGACATACTTCATTTCTGCTACATTGTGAAAAATCTCACAGTCTTCCTTTAAGTTGAGTAAAGGATTAAATACGTCTGAACTTCCTACTCCTTTTTAGGCAGGAAAGAGCAAATGAAGGACTTTGACTTTTTCTTTCTTTTGCTTTGAATTTAATTGTATTTGTTTGCTTCATATTTTTAACTACAGCTATTGTTTTTTTTTTTTTTTACATGCTGAAATAAAGGAATCGATCAATCAATGAATTCAAAATGTGCTCTACTAGAATACACAGACCCGGTCATCCTAGACTGATGTATCTGAAGGGCTACATTTCAAATCTCGCAGTAGTACAATTTAAAAAAAAAAGGATGAAAATATTTTCAGTAACATTTCAGACATCTGTGAATTTTAAACTTTTTAACATCCTGTCATCATAGATCCTAAATTAAATCTGGTTATATTTTGAAATGCTTTGTGCATTGGTACACGACAGGTTTGAATCTTTCTGATAAATGAGGCCAATCTTTTAATTTTAATTCTCATTTATTCTGCTCTTTAAAGAATATTTATAGCTCTTTCAAACGGAACTTTCAAAGGAAATACTGTTGCTTTGAGATCACAGAGTTCTTTCCTTTGTGCATCCGGACCGAGAGACCTTGAGCTAAAAAAAGGCACGGACACTAACAAAAACCGTAAACGTCATACCTGCACAGGCCGCATACGGGCTCTTAGGTTTCATGCAAAAGATGAATCTGCTATCGTGAGCTGAGTCACAATTCCTACAGAGATGTCATGACCGATACAGACCTTTTAATGATACATTCCCCTTTGTGAGGATGCTGGTGAATTATGTATTCTGCTGATGTTAATAGATGCTGTTTTTTGCTTTTGAGAGGATACTCTGGTGTACCTTTAGAAAAAAAAAAAAAAAGTTGCCAATTAGAAATATTTGGTGAGGAAGATTGTTAGAGAGTGCTCAAACAGGCCGATCCGATACGGTCGGCTGAGAACTCTGATCAAGTGTGTGTTTGAAGATGTTAAAGAAGCAGAACTTGGACGCTTGCCTTTACATGTTTATCTATTCCAACTACGTATTGTCTTCTTCATTTCAAATAGACGTACATGCACGTAGAAAAGGGTTCTCATGGGGCTTTGATGTTGGAATCCATGGATGTCTTTCTGATCATGACAGGGAGGGTTCTTTACACCAAATCTCTGTTTCTATCTAAATGTATTCCTCCCATCCTTCAACTCTTCCACCACACAGTATCAGTCTATCAGCAGCTTTTGTATGAAGCATGTTCCATGATTTTAGGCATGAACTGATTCTGATCTAAGATTAGATAGGACTGTTACCAGCAGCAGTTAAACAGCAGCCTGGAGACGTCTCAGCTCCAGATAGGACGCAGCAGTAACTTCTGTGTTTTTAACCCACTTAATGGGTGACACACATAGACCTTTTCTTATTAGAGTAACCTCACATGATCCCCCGACATGGCTTCAGGGTACAATATGCAAAGGAGAGATTAAGAATTTTTGTGTCACGTACAAGCAGAATCAATTATGAGAACCCATTCTCTAAGGCTACAAATTGAACACGCTAAAGAGCGTGCATTAAAAACAGAGGTAGAGTGTGAGCAGTGTGCAGGCTGCTGTACCTTTTCTCTGGTGACTCATACTCGGAAACGGGACATGGGTGTAAATATTTCCAGAGCATAACTGGCATTTGATAAAACTTACAGAGTTATATGTTACAATAGATAAGCTCTTACGGATAAAGAGAGTACTCTAGAGCAGTGCTGATTGAGGAACTCTGAAGCATCACAGGATATTTACTCTGTGGAGGTAAACTGTTTACCACAGCTAAACAGCTCCAATATACAGAGGTGGCTGAAGGATGTTTAGACTACGGAGCAGGGTAGAAACATCCTCGTGTACAAAAATAGCAGCCTTACATAATCATGATGTAATTATACATGACGGCCTTATGGCTGAAAAGGCCTCTAAGTCACTTTTAATCAGCGGTACAACTTTAAATCCCAAAAGAAAAAAAAAAGGGATAAATGCATGTCTTTACTCTTAAAAACTGAAATGTGATATTTCATATCAACTTAGTGCATGAAGAAGAAAATGTAACCAGACAGCATCATTAATGAGATTAATTTTTAGTGGTTAATCAGATGTCAGTGTGAAAAGAAACACATTTTAAAAGATCCATTCAAAAGGGATCCTGGTGGTTAACAACCGAAAACACTTTACACAGATCTGAAGACATGTGGTGGCATACACCTTTTACATGTGTGTGTGTTAGAGTCTAAACTGCAGTTCCTTGAGTATCCACTTGAGGCTGGAATCTCTCTCTTACAGTATGAATCCCCATTAGATCGCAATTTTCAAATCCCGATATTTACAGCAGTAATAAACAGGTTAACAAACTGGTTAAAAAGAAAAAGGTGCTGGTCTCTATAGCTTATGCTTTAGTTTGTTAAAATGGTACAGGGGATGAATATATATATATTTTTTAATTGTGAATCAGTTTTGATTTTATGAATGCTGAGAGCTAGGCATCACTTTGGCCAAACTTGGGTGATGTCACTGAGGCTACGTCCATGTCTCATACAGTCTTTGGTTAGAGCACGGCAAACCTGATGCATGGTGCTGATGGCTGGACGAGGATGGACCGAGCGAATTGCTTAGATGCTAAAATCATAACGAGCAAAAACTAATTGAAGAGCTATACGCTTGTAAATAATTTAAGGCTCAGCAAAAAGTTATGCGCTTGAGTCAGTGAAGCATAAAAGATCAGATAAAGACCAATAAAATGTTGACCTATACATTTGTAACTTTCATCTAAAACACGTGAAGCAAGTTCACAAAGGGGGCACCTATACTTAGTCTTCATTTATTCCTACTCCCTCTGTTGCTTTATATATTCATTTAAGCATCTCTCGTTTATCCCTTCTATTTATCTTCATTCTGTGTTTAGAGCCTGTGATGTGATGTCGTCTCACTCCTTCAATTATTTTGTTCTCTCCTGGTCGACTTTAAACTAATGTTCCTTCATTGTATTATTTTATAGCATTAACTGCTTCTTCATATCTGCCTGTTGTATCGCTCTTACTCCTGTTCTTTGCATTTATATTATTTGTATACTCTCTGTTGGCCCGTCTGTTGATGTATTTGCTTTGTCTGTCAAAGCACTCTGTAAACATTTGTTTTTAAAGGTGCTATATAATTAAAGTTATTATTAGAGAAACCTATTTTACACACACTCCCAAAGACACGACAAACATGTAAAAAAAGCATGTGATTGATACACTTGGCATTTATCATCTTTAGTGATCTGATAATGATGAGCAGTTATTAGTTTTACTTGTTATGTGTTGGAAGCAAATACGGTTTATAAATGGTTATTGTTATTTGTAATGATCGTAAAATGATACACGTATCATAACATTGTACTTAATTAGCCAATATAAGTCGTGTTTTTATGTTTTTATTTTTAATATATGCGCATTTAGTTCGCACTGTTCATAATGAACAACTGTGACAACAAAAGAATTGAAATGAAGTTGAAACAGTGAAGGGAGACATCGAGGGAGACAGATGAGTCCTCCCCCTCAGTTTACCACTGTAATCACTGTAGGCATGAATATTTATGTCCAGAAGGAGTGAGGCGGGCAATTAGCAGAGCTAAACATGGCGGTGTCTGGGAGCTGCTCACGTCTGTGTGTCTATGTTTGTGTGCATGTGTCAAAAAATAAAATAAAATAAATAAAACTCGAAGATGAAAGAAGTCCCGTTGTAAGGCAGACACTTCGCAACCTGGAAAATTAACTTCTGCTGCGGTTATAAATGAATTCTATTTATGATAATGATGTGTTTATCGGATTACACAGTGGAGCTCGCAGCACATGTCAAAGGGGCTGAGGATCCTGGCTCTCCTTACACCTACACATGAATTTGTACATCTTATTTATTCCACAGAGTTGGTAACTGTAATCTATTTTACAGTGGCTGTGAAAAACAACTTCTTGTGTGAAACGACTCAGGAATATATGTTAGTGAAAACTCAAAAAAAGTTTTCATTTTGAGTCATTATAGTAGGAAGATGTACACGTATGTGGTCAGAGACCGTTTAGTTCAAATGAAGCCACATCGAAAGGGTTTGGATTCGACTACATTCAGTATATTTAGGAAATAAAGTCGGTTTATTCTGAATAGTTCTAACTGACAATAAATCCCATAAAAGACCCAAAGCGGCATTCTGTGAATCCATCTTACAATACTTTAACACATCCTCCACCCTGTCTGTGGCCCATTTGTTTCTACAGAAAATATGAATCTTTAAAAAAAGCCTTGGTTTTAAACTTTAAAAAAAGGCTCACCAATTTTCCCACAGGTTTGTTGAGCTTTCATATGTTTGCACACACCTCAAAAAACACACCTACACAGGACTGTTGTTTGTTGCTTTCAGCTCAGCATTCTAAAAAAACTCTCCTCGATGAAAATTTTGGAATCAAGCACTACAGGCTTGAGTTGCTAACTCCTCAACGGGGGATTTTGAATTCCTCGTAAACAGAGAACAGACTCTTTGGATTAACGGAGATGCCTTAATTCTAGTGCCCACTACCGGAGCCCCCAGGGCTAGGTGCTGTTTGTTTGTCTGTTTATCAACAGAATTATGGAAAAAACAACTACAGGCTCACTTTTCACAAAAGTTGTTGGATCTTATGAGCAGGTTATCAGGTCAGCTACGCAACTATAACGCTTCTCGGAGGAGTTAACAAAAAATGCATCCCCTGTACAGTGTGTGCAGATCGAGAGATGAGCTAATCAGACCTCTTTAGTTTTTTCAGGCTGTAAACATGTAATTTTTCTGCTGAAAAAAACTGGCTTTGAATTGGGTGTGTACAACTTCCGGTGCTGCTGCAGCCAGCCTCAAGCGGACACTTGACGAACTGAAGGATTTTACACTTCAGCATCGGCTTCCTTTTTCAACATCGGAGGCTGCTGCTTGTTGTGAACACAAAGTGTGTTTTTTTCAATTATCTGTCATGTTCACATCAGTCAAGCAATGATACCGATGAAGATACTTACATTGTGACAGAGTGTTTTCTGGTTTCCACACTTCTATGTGGAAAGTTTCAAATATTAAGAAAATCATCCATACAGAGCGGGGAGTATGTTTCTTAATGTATGCAACAATGGTGGGGTACTATCTTCATGTTTCCAGATGTTCAAGCATTAAAGTAAGAAAAGGTGTGTTTGGTAATGACATTCAGTAATATGATGATGTATACAGTGATATATTAACACACATATATACATATTACATGTACAATGCGTATTGAGGAGCATATGAGATGATGTGAGATCTGATGCTGGGTTCACTGAGGGCAGGATGCATTTAAAATCATGTCTGTGTGTATTATTCAGTTCTGGACTCACTCTGCAGACTTCAGTGCTCATTGTCTCATCATTTGGTTTTTCATTTGATTATTCAATAAAGATCCTTGCAACGAAGAAGGTTGTGTCCTTGAAATCACTGAAGATACCACACAATCAAGTTGACAGATCGTTATATATATTCATATATCCGTATATAAGGTCGACAGAAGTTCAGTCTGTAGGGACTTGGGTTGGGAAATGGGGGGGCTGCTGGTTCAAGTCCAAAGTATGGAAGTCGGTCTGGTTGGTTGCTTTAAATACATATATTTATTTAATTTTACTGTACTCTTCATGTATGTAATGTGTATAATTCTTGGTTGAACAGCTACCAAAAATACATATAAAACTTGTACTACTCAGTTGTATGTAATTGTGTTTGTGACCAATAAATGTGAACTTGATTGCGGCGTATCTACTGTAAGCTTTATGTGTGTGCAGTTTGGACGGGCTCGATTTGACTAACATTTCATCTTCCAACACTATGTTGCAAAATAACAAATAAATCAACCTTGAAATTACAGAGAGCACATTTAAAGCTCTGGCATGTATTTGGGGGTACAGCAGGAAGAGTTTTCAGTGATGAAACGATAAAAATAAACCAGTCATATCAAACAGGAATAAGACATGTCATGCTTTGGATCTAAACACAGTTCTTCATTGCTGGTTTTGGTTTTACAAACAGGATTTTTAGATAATGGGAAACATGTGAAAAAATCACAAGCCATACTGATGTATTCTCCAACAGAAAGGATAAAGGTGGACTTATTTATTATGTGTTCATTTCATAGATGAAAATAAAGGGAAATTACATCATAAAGAACTCCACTATAATAAATCATTCATCTTTCATTTGGGTCACTAAGAAACTACAATTTTTAGATTTTTATCAAGGTAACACACAAATCTACACAAAGCGGCGCCTTTCAACAGCTATTATATTGGCACAAGTTTTAAGCTCTGTTGATCTCTGCTAAAATAGACGACCATGAATTCAAACAGTTTTTACAAATACACTAGTAAGTCTTAAAGGTAGCTGTGAGCAAACTATACTGTGAAAAGTGATCAGAATGGACATGAATGTTCTGTATGAGTGTTTTACCTGTAGTGGTGTTGGCTGCTGGTCCACCGGAGCAATGAGGACGACCATCTCATGGTCGATGCTCAGGTATCCAAAGACGTCGCACTGCGGCACTGAGACATGAAGCCGGAGGATCTGCAGGACGTCATGCACCGTCACTGGCTGGTTCTTATTCAGCTGTACACAGGAGTTAAACAGAGGCAGAGGGATTAGACAATGTTCCAACTTTTTTTTTTTTTCAAACTTTCAAAAAACTACTTTATTTGAATTTTAATTTGGGCAAATACATATTTTGTCAAGTACACAACCACCTCATGAGAGAGGGAACTAAAAATATTTGATGTTTTAAGAGGAATTTCTCAAGAAAAAAAAAAAAAATTACATTCCAGAAACTTCAAAACATCGTTTTGAACCAACGCCTGAGCTGTGACACAGAATAATGGTAGAAAACATGGCCTTAACCAAAACAACTGAATGAAGATTGGACATTTTGCAAAATGGTAAATGGAGCTTGCATGGCGCTTTTCTACTCTTCTGACTACTCAAAAGGCTTTTCGAACCCCTGATCTTTCGGTTCAAATATTAAATATTAAGTCAGTGAAGACGGTTGGTTTAACATGGGACATAAACGTTTTTGCTCTTTTGACTTTCCAAGGAAATCCCAACTTAGTGGTATCAGCCAATCAGCTCGGTACTCTTGTGGAGAAATAAAAACAATGCTACAGAGGTCTGGGGAAGTCAAGTCTTTATAGCTCCATTGTTTTCATTGCAAATCTTGTGGTCTTAAGTACAAATTACTGCTGACTTAAGTGACATTACTCGAGGAAACTTGTTATACTTCACAAATCTTTTGTTAGACATCAACAGCTTTATACAACTTTTGTCACAAATACTGTTTCTTCCGAACACCAGGAACCCTTCTTTGATGTTCAAGCTCCAATCTAAGGGTTGACAGGCGTCATGCGTTTATGGTGTGAATTAATGGCTTACACAATGAATAAATAAAAGGTGCTTGCAAGAGCTGGTGTTGTAAAAGCTGCCTGTTGCTTCATGAAGAGGGCAGGGGGGCCTCTCAGCGGGCCGAGCTGTAGCTTAAGTGGAGTTACACTCGTATTCTCATGTATCTTAGCAGCTGCAGATCAAATCAGCTCTGCTTGTGTTTGGGTTTAACAGGCTTAATGCTGAGTCTTAATATGATGATGATGCCTGTGTGGGGGATTATAGCCAACTTGATTTACAGCCAAGGGGGGGGCTTTGTTGTTTGATGATTAAGCTGATCAGAATGAGATGCCGGAGGGACTTATTAGCTGCTAACATGTCAGCGTTTAGGCATCAGCCGCCTTCAGGCTTCTCCTGCTGTTCAACAGGCTGGGCATACATCCAGGGAGGCTCAGCGGAGCCATGTGAGGGGAAAGCTGTGACACAAGGGTGGAAGGAAGTAAGGACTTTATTACTATTAGCACTTAATTATTGTTTAAGGAATTTTAGATCAATTGTTTCCTTTTGGGGACATCCTATAGAACAGTAGTAAACGTTTATGTTGGTGTACATGCACAGCAGAGCAAAGGCACTGGGATGGTCTTTGCATCATTTCACTTGACTGCTTTTCAGCATCTCACCTTAAGTAAAACTGTAGCTTAGACATGAGGCAAATTATAACCAACTACTTACACTGTACTGGACTTGTATAAAGGAATGTGTGTTGGAAAATGTAATGTCGGACAAAGGCTGATGGGCCACCTTTGGGTAAATGGTCAATGGACTTGAGCTTGTATAGCACACTTTCTCGTCTTCTGACTAATCAAAGCGCTTTAACACCACAGGTCACAGCTACACATTCACACACTGATGGTAGAGGCTGCTGAGTAAAGTGACCGTAGGTATTAAGTAATCCCATTCGCACACATTCATACGCTGGGGTTCATATGCTGGAGCAATTTGGGGTTAAGTGTCTTGCCCAAGGACTCATCGGACATGTGGCTGCAGAGCTGGGAATCGAACCCCCGACTCTACCAACTGAGCTACAGCTGTACTTCTGGCAATGTTTAGTTGTTTGTTTTTTTTTTCCTTTAAAAGTATATTAAACAAAAACAATATCAAATTATAATTTTAAAAATCATGCAATTCACTATAGAAAAGGGCGTCCATGGCTCAGTTGGTAGAGTCGGTCGTCTCTCAACCGGAAGGTCAGGGGTTTGATTCCCAGCTCCTACAGGCACATGTCAGATGTGTCCTTACAGAAGACACTTAACCCCAAGTTGCTCCTGCTGCTTTATTGGCGCCATATTAATGTCTATGAATGGGATTAATTACTTCTGATGGACACTTTACATAGCAGCCTCTGCCCTCAGTGTGTGAATGTGTAGGTGCAGTGGACACATGCAGTGTAAAATTCTTTTGCTCTACAAGCTCGAGTCCATTCACCACAGGAGCCAGTTTTAAGTACTTTATTTACAGTTAGTAATGCGTGATATATCTTAGTAGTTGCCGGCGTACAGCAAGGAGTTGAGTCTCTTGAAAGGGTCAACACTTAAATCTGAGCTGATGATTTGGGAGGGAAATAAAATCTTACTGTTTACCCTTTAGCGATCAAATAGGGGGCCAAGCCCAGTCTGGGCTTTTTGTAAAGGTCCACAAGTTATTCTTAAAAAAATGTATTTTAGTCTCAAAAAAAAACCTCTCCACAAATGTTTATTGTGAACTCAACAGCAGTCTTCAGATAAACGTGGCAATAAAGGTAGATTCCTTTCCTATCAATTGTTGTCCTAATAAATATAAAATGTTCTAATGTCAAAAGTGTAATCATTAAAGTAACTGTAGTTTAAAGCTAAAGGTAGAATAGTTCCCTCTGTTGTGTAGTAGAAAGTAGTAGAAAGTAGCTTCAGGTAATACATGATAGAAAAACTGTTATTGTCCATCAAAATGTGCACAAACAAAATTGCCTCCAATTTATATGAAATGTTAACAAGCTGGACTCATACAGCGCCTCGATGGTTCTCCAACACTTCAGAGCACTCTACACTACATCACTTCCACCCCATTGACACACACGTTCATGTACTCACTCACGCCTCAACATGTGGACTGGAAGAGCAGATAACTAGATGACCTGCCCTACCTCATGAGCCTCGGCCAAGCACCCACTTTTACCAGCTCAAGCTCGGCTCTCTTCGTGCTACAGAGAGACAGTGTGTGATACGAGGAAGCGAAGGAAAGCCTTCACTAAAATGCAGGACCTCATTTTGACTGAAATATAAAATGTTTTGGCAGCAAACCCTCAGGGGTGTTCTTTTCACTTTTCCATCTGTGACACAGTGTGTGGAATACTAACCGACCGACAAGGAAATCGACAGTGAATAGTCGAGGTAAAGGCTGAATTAATCCATTTTGTGACTGCATTCATTTCTCTACAGTTTACTGATTTGAGTGCATGGATCAGATTTCAAGTGGACAAATCATTTAAAAAAAACATTACAAATGATGATCAAAAGTAAACTTATTTGAAAGTATTTTCTTTAATTAAAAAAACTGCCTTATTGCTATTATTTCAGTATCAGCACTGTGTTCTTTGTTCATTTGCATGTTGCTGCAATAAGGAACCTGTTTGGATTTACAGCTCTCCCAAGTGGTCAACACTTGTAATTACATGCCAAACTATCTGTAGCAGCCACATAGAGAACACTGACAAACCTCAGTTAAACCAGAGTGAGCTCTTTTTGTCACTTAAATTAAGAAGCCTTGTTTTGGTACTTAAACTGTTCCATGAGACTGTACCTGTATACAAACCAAACAACAACAATCATGGATCAGCACAGTGTCTGATATTTTCCGTACTTAACATGTTTCATATATACAGTATTAGAGTATTTAAGCTGACAGTGGTTAAATAGCAGCTCTAGAAATGTAAATAAGCCATACCTTTGAGAAAGTATTCATCTGCTCTTTGTTCCAGAGGATCTGCAGCATGCTGGCACATATTGGACAGCAGGCTCCTGGAAATCGAACCGAGATTTATTTTTTTTTTTTCCATTCTACCACTAAGAACCATGCCTCTTATACTCAGACAGATTTTTTGACACTCACCAGGGGGGGTGACAGGCAGGCAGCCTGGAGTGGACAGAGGAGGGCATGGTATCCCGCTGCATGCAGAGTCAGGGGCCATGTCAGACACGCCCCCTACAGCTTGGCAGGGGCCCTCGTAATCCACAGCCACGCGGTCGGAGAAGGCGTCACACACCGTGTTGTAGGTCTCACCATTGTGGCCACAAACTTGCTTGGGCTTCGTACAGGCATCCTGAAGACAATAAACACAAACAGTATAAAACCTGCATCCATATACAGTGTGTTTATATGTTGCTAATATGACGTATATAGTCTGAATATTTCATATGTTCATGATTTTTAACAAGAGTTTATTGCCATAGCTGTACAAACTCCACAGTACAATACAGACAATTGTTCCTCCTTTACAGCAGACAGGTTACAAATGGTAACATGCTGTCTTTTTTAAAGGTTTATTTTTGGGCTTTTATGCCGTCATCTGAAGATATGACAGTGGATAGAGTTTGACATTAGGGAGAGCAAGTGTGGGGAATTACCAACAGGTCCATTTGAACCTGGGCCGCCTGCTTGGACTTTAGCCTCTGTACATGTGGCGCACAACACCAGATAACTTAAAAGCTTTGTCATTTACTTTCCATATCAAACTATGGTGTTAACTTCTTATTCATCTACATCCCCAACGAGAATGTTGGGGGGGGGGGGGGGGGGATTTAAGTATTTTTATAATCATTTGTACATCTGTATTTTGTCAGGATTAGTATTTTGTGTTTTTGTATTTGCATATTTCTATATTTAACTGATATTAGGCATCTACAGGCTTGCTTCAACAGTATTTCTTTGTACTTGTACAGTCACAATAAATATATCTTAACTTATGTCAAACTATCATCTCATTTCCTTCTCCAATCTTCTGGCTGTGCTCAGCACGTTTCTGGTCCTCCCAATCAATACGGACAAACTCTCAATGGAATCATCACTTCTGTCTTAACTCTTGTAAATCAAAACGTCTGTTTCTCAACATGTGCCTGACCTTTCCTTTTGTGCCTGAAAGGTCCTCATCCTGTCCTATAATAACCTTTATTATAAATAATTGATGGCTTTGGAGACTTCCTCCTCTACTGAAGGCTTTTACCTTTTTTACTGAGGTGGCATTGTTTAAGTGGTAGATCTTTCTGCTTGATGATGGTGTCGATTTAAATGTATTGACTGAAATAACTTGGAAGGCATGATGACTGTAAAGGACTTGTTAGAACCTCCTCTGTATCACTCAGCGATGTCTTCTCTTCTAGCTATGTTTGTATCAACAAATATGAGCTTTCATCATAACTTATTCATACACCCTGAATTCAAAAATGATTAAACCCTCTGATTAAATGAATAACTTTTGCGCAGTATGGTTATCACTTGTGCTGTCTGTCACGTCGAGCTCATCAGTTCTTCTTAGCTCTAGAAACACTTAAGGGTTAAGAGAACGATTCGGCAACAGAAACAACATGAGGACAGCGGTCTCTGTCTCTCGCTGCCTGCTGCTGATCTGTGTAACCTACCTGGCAGTGGCCCATGTAGGCCAGAGTTTTCCCAGCCTGCTGCAAATGGCACAGATTGGGGTGGACCAGGCCATCAGTATCACAGGCCGGCTCCACACTGTTCTTATCACAGGGTCCGGGACGACCTACACACTCGTACTGTGGGCAGTCTGATGAGTCACTCAGACACACACGATACTTTGGGAGGCACCTGTAAGCACACACATAATACGTCTTTATATATCTGTACTTATCACTTTATATAAATAAAACAAATAGTATCTGGGTATTCTTTGCGCAGGAAGTTGAAATACACCATTACACATAAAATTCACATTCACACCATGAACATTTAAAAAAAAAAAAAAACTCCAATAAAAGAGCAAGGCAATTAGAACAAATTGATTTAACAAAGCCTGCCCTGTCACCATAGCAACCGCCAAGTTTCCACACATGCCTCTTCTGATAATTGTGTTGAGTCTTTGAACAGAGGGCCAGGAAAAAAGGTTTATGAAAGTTTTGTGCTGTAGGATAAAAGACGTGATCGTGAAGGGCCTGTGAGTGCAGGTGGTAAATCTGCCTGTGTGTGTGTGTGTGTTTACGTGTGCGCCTGCCTTTAATGTCTTCCAGACCACATCACCGAGTGGAAAAATAAATGAAACACTTACAGGAACATTTATGCATGGAAGATAAGACTTCATTTCGGTTCAAACATTTAGCTGTATCTAATGCAACCTCTCAGTACAACAGTTAAAAGCGTGGCCAGCATGAACTCTCAGTGTGTCATGTCAGGGAAAAACAAGGAGTGGGACCTAACTGCAGATTCTAAACTGAAAATATGTATTAAAACAAAAAGGCCACAAGGAAAGACTTGGATCACTGGAAAGAAAGCTGTATCAATACGGGGAGGAAGACGTATGAAGCACACATGCACTAAGGCCCAATGTCGATGTCCACCCTCACACACTCACTGACTTTGATGCTCGTTCCCGCTAAGTCTGCGAGGGCTCAGGGTCGTCCCAATGTCGGATTGTCAAGTTTGTGAGGGATCTCTGGCTGACTTTACGAGCCCTTTATGCGCCCTGTCCAAAAGTGGGCATATCTGCAGACTTAACGGGAGGGAATTACCCATAGTTCATAGCATTGAGACGTGCAACATAGGATACCCAGGGGAAGCCCGCAAGAACGGAAGGGTCAACAAACGCCTTAAAACAGAAATAAATATAAATAAATAAGAGAAAGACGGTAAACTAGCATGGAAGGTGCAACCAACCTAAGAAACCAGGTGCAGCCTAAGAAACTGCGTCAGACCAAGGGTGATAAGTTAAAAGCTTATAGATTGGATTGTGATGATGAGTGATTGAAATGGAATAACCAAGAGCTTTGTGGTTAGTTAACCTCCCCCCCTCAGTTTAACCATAACCACATGCAGCTACAACCTGGCTGTCAGTGAAATAAAGGGGAAAAGGGTATGATGAAGGATGGGAGGGAAAATGTTGTAATTAGTTTTTCTTGATGAGTCTGAGCTCATTGTTACCAGCTGATACGGTGGCCCGTCAACCTGAGCTTACCTCTGGTTTCTCTGGCAGGGTTTGTTGGCGCAGGGCTTGCTGAGGCGGCACAAGCCGAAGACAAACTGATGGTCCTTGAATCCCATGCAGCGAGCCACACAGGCACTAGGGTAGGTCCGTCCGTTTGAGGCACATACTGGGACAAAACGGTCCGGACAGCTACAAGGCAGACCTGGCGGAGGATGGGGGACAAACATTTTTTTTATTCTGGTGAGGACAGGAGGACAGGAGAGGATGATAGTTCTAACACAAGCGGTAGCAGTTGCCAGGATAAATATTACTTGTAATCCATTTTAATCTGCCTCCCGGTGATGGAAGAACATTTTCCAAAGAAGGGCCAGACACGTGTTGTTCATTACATACATGTAGGTGTGCTGCAGAATGGGAAGAAGACTCTTCCATGCCTATCTAAAAAGTATTACAACGTTCTCTAACATTTGAGTCTTTCCTTTCAAAACTTCACCCTGACAAAAAAACAGTATTTCTGTGTGAATCCAGGCTCTGAATGGGTTGCTCCTCTGAAGTGAAAGAACAGCTTTCTGTGGTAATGCTATGTGAGGCTGAACAAAGAGAAAGAGAGAAAGAGAGAGAGAGAGGCAGAGCAGGTCTGTTCAAAAAGACAGAGTTTATAATAAGAACTGTATTCACTCTGCAGAGTCAGCCTGAGGTACAACTCAAGGACTTCTTTTGACACTGTCACTGTGTGAACAAGTAAATGGTGACATTTCCGCTAACCTTGCAACAGACTGAAGTGACACCTGTAACCATTTTGATTGTGTGAAACGAGGATAGCAACCAGGATAGTAACAGATGCTGCCTTAATAATGTCACAAGATGTAAAAAACACATACAAACGTATGATTTTTTGGTTGAATAAACCTGACAAAACCAAAAAGTGAAACGTGACTTAACAAATATAAAAGCTACTGACTTCCATGTTCTTAGAAAAATCGTTTTTTCTGTCTCAACCTACGGTAAAGAAACTACAGTAACCATGGACACCATGCTGACTGCGTGAAGTCAATTAAAATCTTGTGAATTTCAGGCCAGAGTTCGAGAATGAGTTAGTGTTGTTGCCATCATGAACTGGGCCGTTAGCAGCTCCAGTTACAATTATGTTCAAATCCGGTTGATGTCACTTCCTGTCATGTTGTTGAAAGACAGGTGCACGAACAGCATGTGCCAAACAAACAAACATCCGCGCCGTCTTACCAGTGAAGTGTCGGCGGTCCTCATCGGAGCTGTCGTAGCCCAGGCATTCCCGTGTGGAGCAGATGGAGTCACCAGCGAAGCAGGAACAGGTGTGGCAGTCCACCATGAAAGATGTCCCGTGGCCTGGTGATAAAACACAACAGCAACACTTTTAGAAAGACAACAACAGCACGGATGAATAGAATGGTACTGCACATGAACGATGGTGTGTTTTAAGTTACAAAAAAACACACCCGAGCTGAGTTATTTATTACAGATTTGGTATTCAATCAATTTCCCAAAAAAATTCATCTAATCGCATATATGGATAAAATAAGGATTGCGTTACAGGTAGATCTGCTGCATAACTGCATGGTTAATTGCAAAGGCCTCAGTGTTTTTATGATTTGGCATCCAAAAATGCTGACTAGCTGTTGTGTAAAATTGTTTGGTAGTTAAAGCATTGCCAATTCTTTAAAAGTCAATGATTTGGGTCATCATCCTAGAAGACCCAGAGACTCCAGTTTTGTCGAAATAACCTCCACCCTAAAACAGCTGTAAAGAAAAATAGGGAAGGGTGCAGAGGGCTGCACAATGCTGGTCTGCATGAGACAGGGCAACCCCCAGTCTGACTTCCAATGATGGCAGCTTAGTTGCTTTGACCCTGATGCTAATACGAGCTCTTCTGCTCTGGAGGGTTGCTACTGAGTTTTGAGCTAACATCAATATCAGCAGCCAGGTAGGAGAGATGCTAGGATTTTTAAATATAGGGGCTGCACGGTGGTGCAATGGTCAGAGCTATTGCCTCACAGTGAGAAGGTTTCTGGTTCAAATCCCTGTCGAAGAGTAGCCTCTCTGTTTTGCCTTTGCCAAGTTCTCGCATGCATGGGTTCCCTCTGGGTAATCTGCCTTCCTCCCACAGTCCAAGGACATGCTCAATAGGTTAATTGGTGACTCTACATTGCCCATAGGTGTTTAAACATGGCTGGTTGTGTGTCTCTATATGTTAACCCTGTGATTGCAACCAGTCCAGGGTGTACCCCGCCTCTCGCCCAATGACAGCTGAGATCAAGTCCAGCCCCCTGCGACCCTGAACGGCAAAAGCGCTGTAGATAAATGGCTGGACGGATAATGCTTAATTTGGGGCAAACAGAAATTATCTTGGTGTCGTGTTAAGTTTTAAAAGACAAAAAAAAGGATAAACCAATCAACTGAAAATATCTCCAATCAAACCCCTCAACACACTCACACACACTTCAATCCTTCTTAACCCAGTATTATAGGACTTACAATAATTTTGATGTAATATGGTGTTTTTATTGTTATCAAAATGATTATAAATTACCATGTTCCCATTTTAAAGCAGTGATTCATTACTGCTTTTACCACCCCGCAGGCTGTATTTCCTTTCTTTCACATTAGTAATTCATCCGTTTAAAATTCTGGACAAGCCTGTGGAATATTTGCACTCAGAGGAGCCGACCTCCTTCTAATTCTCGTGTTACACAAGAAAAAGTTTCCTTCCCCAATAAGTTCTTAATGTCCTTTAGATGATTGGTGCCAAGTTTGGTTGCAATTAAGTGAAAGAAGACAATTAGATGAGGAGGGAAGTAAATAGTTGCCAAAGGTTAATGGCATCGTAATAGCTCTATTCAATTTCCTCTGGCAGGGATAAACTAAAACTTTTCACTGTTTTCATATGAATTACAGTTTTTTTTTTCTTATTTGTGGTTGTTTTAAAACACATTCTTGTCTGAACAGCTGCTGATGCAAATGAAAGAGCTGTTCTCATGCAAACTAAGATCAGGCTAAATCATCCGGTAATTTATGTATTGCATTAAATAAGGATTGTTAGGATGCAGGATATCTCTTTGCTTTGCTTCAGAAGAGATTTTTGCAGTTCTCCATCCTTAAAACTGTGTTTGAAGGCTCTGTTTTCAAATACACTTACTAGAGCAGTGGTTCCCAAAGTGGGGGGTGGAAACCCGATGGGGGGGGGTCGTGAGAAACTGAGAGGGGGGGTTGCGAGATGCCTTTCATAATCGAATGAAAAAGTTATATGATCTAAAATTGTGTATTTGACCCATTTTTGTGGAAAAAAAAAACATACAAAAAAGTTGTTGAAATTAAAATACAACTTAAGTCATTAAGTAAGATTTAAATTAAAGTGATTTGTGAAAACAATCCTTTAAAATGTAAGTTTGAAAATAACTGCAACAATGAAGGTGTCTGATGTGCCCTAATAACACAAGTACACACCGACATGCCCAAACTGTCTGTGTTTTAAATGTTGTTTGTCCACAAAGTCCTACATTGAGATTACACGTGTTCTGCTTCTAGCCTTTCATACAATGAATTACTGATATCAGGACAGTACAGGTCCCCAGTTTCTAAACATAGTTAACGTGGTAGTCCCGAGCTGAAATGTTTGGGAACCCCTGTACTAGGATGTTTGAGCCTTGAGGTGATGAGCTTACATTAGAATACTTATTTAATCACTCCAGACTTTTACTGTTACATCAAAGAATTCAGATAAATGTCTTTTGGGCTTTCTTTACCGTTTAACTTACGCACACTAGAACAATCCAAAAGGCAGACATGAGGAAACAGATGTTTAAACTGAAAGGTAATTGGTTGCACCTGACCTTATTTAGGGCTTTCACATCAAAGCATTCATAGCCTTGCATCATTTCAATTGTCAATACGTTTCAACACAATGTAAATCCCCCCAAATTCACTGGGGGTGGATGTTCAGTGTAATAAATATCTGGGTATTGTTATTGATAACAGACTGAAAGGCAGTGAGAACACAGATGCAGTTTATAAAGCACAGCCCTGTCTGTACATTCTCCATAAGCTAGACTGGTTTGGTGTGTGCAGTAGAATGATGACACATTTTTATAACTCCATGTTGGAGTCTGTCCTCACATTTGGCTTTATCACCTGGTTAACCTGGTGAACCTGATGAACTCTTGTATTAACCGTTGTTCACGTTGTATGTTATTTCTATTGTCTGTGCCTGTCAATGTTTATTGTTTTCACCTGGCTGCAAACCAAATTTCCCCTCAGGGACAATAAAGTTACTGTAAATACTAAAAGCAGGTGGGAAGTTAAAGCCTGACCCAGGTGAAAAACAGCTGGATGCATGGACTTAAAAACATATAAATGTGAGATACCAAGGCACCAAGGCTGAGGCTCACCCCTGAGTACTTGGCAGATTGATCAACAGATGTTTGGCGAGGAGTCATTCCAGCACATAACCCCCCGTGAAAACCAAATAATTTTTCTGTTTGTGTATGAGTGAAACAAATTATATATTAAATCTAGGATGGAGAAAAAAAAATTCCCCCTCCCTTCCGAACAACATGTTAACTAAAGGGGCCAGATAAAAATTATAAAATATCATCCATTACAAATGTGAGTGCAAACACAGGGATACATTCATTCACCTCTTCTATATTCAAATTGTAACTAATTCAAACTAATCTTAAAGTATCCAAAAGATCTTACATTCCTGTGTTTATTTGATTAACTTAAAAAACATTTAAATCTTCCAGGCTTATTTATTTCTTTTTCTTTTTTGAAGATGTTTGTCCAAAGCAAGTGGCAATCTCCGGTCTTAAAAAGAAGCCGATGCGGAAGTGCAAAATCCTGCAGTACGTCCAGGAGCCCCAGAAGTCACATACACATGACTGGCAAAAGTCGTTTTTACAGCATAAATAAACAAGTTTACAGCCATGGTACAAAAAAAAACGTTAGGCTGACTGAAAGTTAGGCAGAGACAGGATTTCCAACATGGCGGCTGCTGCCGATGAGCCTCTGTAGCCCCATGCCGTAACAGATGGCTGACGTCACTCAGGCTTTGTACATTAATATTTACAGTCTGTGGTCCAAAGTGACATTTTAGCGTTCAAAACAAAAGGAAATGTGACACATACAAAGAAAGCTACAGTCAGCCTGTTGCAACACAGCCCAAATAGGTGATTTTAACATAAATCCCCTTCTGACAAGGCAAAATAGTCACCCATAGTTTAGGATCTTGGGCTAAGCACCTGGGGTGGCCAATCAGATTTCTAGGGGGGCCCAGGCCACCCATTCAGCCACGCCCCTGCCTGGGCCACACACACCCCCCCTTTCATGTTGCCACTGTTTGTTTTGCAGTGGTTTATGCCAAGCTATGAGACACTGAGTCAAAATTCAACACACATAAGGTGAATATTTGAACACCTCGTCCTTAGGATAGAGTACATAAACATGTTATAATGAGGGTTGAGCTTCTATTTTGAGGTAATTTTACTTAAACCTCTGCAATTGTTCCTTTCCAACAAGATATGAATACACTCAAATGATTTAAACCTCCTATCATTTTAGCGGTATTTCTCCATCAAGAGTTGGACATTTTTCAACTTGAGCAAATCAAAACTTGACCTGTATTTGAAGAACTCGGCTGGCTGAGAATGAACATGACTATTGAAGAGCGCTAATGTTTGCTTTATTCGGTTCAGTCAGTTGAGCATTTAGAAATCAGATAGTATCAAAAAATGATCATAACTCAAGGTTCACTTAGTAAGCTTTTTTACATGTTGGAACCACATTTGTTCTAATTTGGGCATTTCATGCGTTTGTATTTCAGCAGAGGGGAGAGAACAGATGAAAAATTGACTAGTTAGAATGGGCAGCAGTGTGAAGGGCCTTTCAGATAGGACACGGTGGGCACTGCATGCCACTCTCAAACCCATTCATTTTCTACATTGGCGCAAGAGCGTACCTGTACCCCACTGAGATGAGCACAGGGCAAGGTTGCGCTTGCGGTTCTTGCTGAATTTCAAAAATGTTCAAACTTGGACTTGAGCTTGAATAGCGCTTTTACTCTGCAGTTCACACCTAGCCATTCACACACTGATGGCAGTGGTTGCTATGTAGTGAGACCATCAGAAGTAACTAATCCCATTCATACGCCGCCAATGAAGCAGCGGGAGCAATTTGGGGTTTAGTGTCTTGACCAAGGACACATCGGAAATGTTGCTGGGGATCGAACCTTCGACCTTTTCCAAGTGAGACGATGACTCTACCAACTGAAACACAGCCACTCTATAATGAAGTGGTCATTATAGAGCTGAAGCTTCTGGACAAACCTCAACTCTCCCAAATCCTGTCTGAGGGTTTCATGAACACACACCCTCTCCTTCTTTGCTGCTTGTCTCCTCCTCAGCAGTAGAAAGACGAGGGCTTTTTACTGTGTCGTGGACATACTCAAAATAGCGTAGCTATACTTTCCCGACTATTTTTTTGGTCACCTAGCGTTATGTGCCCTTGCTTTGTGCTGGTGTGCGTTCCCGTCTGTGCACACAGCATGCTATCTGAAAGAGGAATACCTTGGACTGAATAATGTTTTAGATAGTTTGTGTCATAACTCCTACACCAAATCGATTCCCAAAGATCTTGAATTATTTCACAGGTTCACGGTTGTTAAAATTTTACACTCCACCAGGCAGTACTTCAATCAACAAGGAATTGTTTCTTACCTTCTGCAACCAAAAAAATAAGGTGAGTGTTCTTGGAAATTGCAGTTCTAAAAACTACAAAATGCTTGAAAACACTCAAAGCGTACAAATATGACCCTCTCTAGATTTCTTACTCTCCTGTAAAAGGCCAACAGGGTAACTAGGAGCAATCCAATTCAAAAGATTGAACTGGCAAGATTGGATAATGGCTTTTGTCATCTTTTGCCACCTTCTGAGCATGAATTCTCCCTCACTTTTTAAGAAACAAGTCCACCATGAAAAGCTTGGTGAAATATGTACCTACTGAGCTGCAGAAGAGTTTCTTTTTTTTTTTTTAAATGATTCTGAAAAGGTAAGTGATGTTCTGTGATGTGTCCTTGCCTGCTGTTAGACAACAGGACTTTAAATTGGCAGACTTTACAATGGAGTTCGGCTCGACAGAAAACAGAACAGTGTGAATCCAATTCAAAGAAAGCATCTGTCCTCAATAACAGAAGAGCAGCTCAAAAAAACAAACATAAAAGGACAAGGCTAAAGGAGCAGTGAACCTGTGAAGGACTGAGTTGGGGAAGGAACAAGTCGGCGGTGACGCACGTAATGAAATGGAAACGGTTTAATTTGTCTTTGTAAACAGAAATAAATTAGTTTGGAAATGAATTCTTCTTTCAGTTCTATTTTATGATGAGAACAATGTTATAAATGATGAAACTCTGTGCCATAGGGCTGCAGAAATTGTCAAGTGCCTCTGGGTTCTTTTTGCGGAAATACTGATATGCACATGTTCCATACATCTGTAATGATACCATAAATCATCGTCCTGCAATGGGAACAAAAAAAATCTGACGGAAAAGATAAAGCATCTGAAAGCTGATGTGCAAAGAAGCGAGATCTGTGTCCGACTCCGATTCCATGAAAACATGACAGGTGCATTTTTCAGAAATGGATACGTTTGTCATGCTTTATTAGCCACAGAAATACTCTTCCAAAGATATGATGACCAGTATAAAACTGCTGTTTTATGCTTTATACAGAGCTCACCATCTCCCCTCACACACTGTTCACAGGAGGTGACAGATAACGAGGTTCAGGGATGATTGAAAATGTGTCGTTTTATATGTTATTGACTTGTATATTGCATCCTATCAACCATCAAGTCATGATTATAATTGAAAGTTGGATATCATGAGAGCTATAATACATTTAACAATTTATAAAGAGGTGTCCAAACGACTCACAAGTCTTCAACATTGAAATCCATCCAATCACTATCTTCTGACCTGAATGTACCTGCTCAAGATCAAACTGCAGTTCTCACCCATGAACTAAGGAGAAATCTGGAAAATCATCCGGACTTTTGGAAAATTAGGAACTAAACCACTTCTGCCAAGCAGCTGACTCGCAACTAAATTGTCCAGGAGACCCAGAAAAAAATTAACAAAAACCAAAGGCTGCAGGGAAACCTTAACAGTGAACGCAAAAGACTGGAGTAGCAACTAACTCCCCAGCACCCCAAGTTTACTCTGAGAGAAGGGCAATGGAGAGCAAATTAGACAGAAAGGGTTTCTGTTTATCCAGACTTACACTAGAGAAACTACAGGGAGAACCTCTCACTACCTCAGACAATGAGATAATAAGTCAGCACAGAGCACTGGAGACCCAGAGTATATATAAGCTCCCCATACCTGAACTTAATCAAGGCCAATCAGTCACACACACACACACACACACACACACACACACACACACACACCTGACTGAATGCAGGGAGTCGACTCTCTCAGCAATCTCACTGAGCAGAGTGAGTGCTTCTCACACTTTCACACAGGTTGCACATTAAAGAGACTGTATGTGTCAGATCCGTTGTCATTAACTGAAGTACACAGTTTAAGTGAGAGGTAAGCTGTTTTTTTTTTTACAGATTCTTCATTGAAAATATGGGATCTAATATGATTATAGGTTCAATATATGATACTGTATGTGTTGAGGTATCCGAAGCCTATTGGCTGTAATTTGTAGATTGGGTATAATTGATCACTAGTGTTTTGGTTGTATATTTATATACATACATATATATATATATATACACCGGTATATAAAAAAAGAAAGTTCATGTGGAATGCAAAAGAGGAGGAATGCATTCTTGGATCCTGATGATGATTTACCATTATTATTTCCATATAAACGGACATCTGCATGCAAGTGCTGTCAAAAATGAAAGCTATGGAGCTTTTTCTGACTGCTGGCTACAACGGAAGCCCCCCCAAAAATGACCTGACATTTCCAGACACTACATTGTTGTCAGGCAATAACTGATTGGTAAATAGTCTGAGTCTGTTCAAGCCAAGTTTTGTGCAACTTTTAGCTAACCACACCTTCTTCCTTTTAATGAAACAATATGACATTAAAGCAGGAGTGAGGCAATACTCCAATTGTGTGGCTGTAGAGACACCATTCTAAATCTAATCTCCCCAAGAAGTAACAGCAAACCACTTTTTTCATCCAGGGACCTCATATAACCATTTCCATAATGTCTACTGTTCTTCTTAAGACTTAAATTATAGAGATATACAGGAGGTCTTACTCTTCCTCTGTCCTCCTACGATGCAGGGCTTGTTGGTGTCCACACAGGGCATCTCCCCACAGTTCTCCAGACGCCCACTGGGACCACAGCTGCAGACCTCGAAGCACCCAGCGGGACCAGCGCGAGTCGGCACCTGGATACGAGCATCCTGCTGCACCAGAAACTCCGAGGCCTCACCTAGTTTACAGCCTGAAGACACACACACACACACACACACATGCTCACACACTCAGGATGACTAGCATGCTGCAGTTTGTATGTTCTTAAAGAAAAATAAAAGATGTTCCTCAAACTGTAGTAGGAGCTGATCGTACCTGGAACACAGAGGTATGGCTGGCAGTTGAGCTCATCAAGGCATCCCTTCCTGTTGACCTGACATACGTGGTTGCTGGGGCATGGGTTGGGGTTGCATGGATGGATCACCTCCTCCACAATGTTGTTGCCAAGGGAACTTGGAGCTGGAGAGAGTGTGTGATAATTAAGACCTGGTCATGGCAGTAGAGGAAAATCTGAGGGCTCATAAAATTAATTAAATGTATGTTGAGAATGTATGATTACATTTTATGATAATGCAACATACAGTTGTGCTGAGATATTTTAATACAAGAGAAGTCACATAAGTCATTAGAATTAATACTTGGAGACCAAAAATGAATGTAAAGCTTTTTCCCATATGCAATCCTGAAAATATCTAGATCATTTGAGGAGGACTGCTCAGTGTATTTTATGACCTTGCTGTTCACATATGCACGTCACAGCGGGAGACTTTGGATAAATGTTACATTTCGTCGTTTGACAGAATCATGATATCAACAGTGCGGATGGAGAACAACATACTGTTGAACAGAAAACGTAATGCAGCCGTTTAATTACATGCATGGAGATCGTAGCGGTCAATTGCACACTGCAGCCTCCAGACACAGTATACTTTATAAACATCACCATCCCCTCCCATTGGCTCGAGCTGAATTCTCCAGATTATATCCTGCTGCGCTCTCTCATCAGCTTCACTCCTGTAAAGTCAGAGTGAAACATTCTGCTGTTTCTTTCACACATGCAGCTCCTCCTGGAAGTATCGGGAGTTTTACAGAAGTTTTCTGTAAGTGTGAAAGCCTTATAAAAGATTTCATGAGAATTCATTCAAAAGCTGTTCATATTTTCTAGTCCTGAACAAATTGTTGACGTATGCTTCTTGCACTAGCAAAAAGGCTGTTTGAGAAAATGAGGATATTGAAATTGATAAAGTTTTCATTTCCATTTCTATAAATACTGTCCTTGTTACTCACTGAGGTATCTGTGGAGGGGAATGCAGCGTTCAGGGTCATCGATGGGTGACAGCAGCTCACAGATCCTCTCTGGAGTTTGGCCTTCATGGAAATGTTTCCTGTCCCCACACTGGGTCAGGATGTCCACACAATCTGACCTGAGCACAGATAACAGATTTTAAAACGATACTTCAAATAAATCTATAAAAAGAATCGATATAAAGTGGTCTTGTGTAACTTCAAGGTGAAGAGGGTTCGAGGCCGGGCTCTATGCAGGGAGAGAGGCTCTGATGAAACCCACTGACTGCAGCTGGATGTGGACGACATGTCATGGTGTAATGTCAGTCAAGACAAGTGGAAGATTAA
The DNA here is from genome assembly GCF_963930695.1 of Labrus bergylta. Classification (NCBI taxonomy): domain Eukaryota; kingdom Metazoa; phylum Chordata; class Actinopteri; order Labriformes; family Labridae; genus Labrus; species Labrus bergylta. The sequence goes on from NC_089214.1 coordinate 16,004,785, forward strand.
AACCTCAGAGGAAGGTTGTACTTGACAAACTGCTGAACAAGATTTATAGCCCAGGGGGAATGGAGTACTCTTATGCAGTGCATACACACACACACACACACACACACACACACACACACACACACACACACACACACACACACACACACACACACACACACACACACACACACACACACACACACACACACACACACACACACACTTCAAACATGACACAGCAGATCTTGGAAGAAGGGCATGGCCTCCACCTGTCCGTCAAATCCCAGGCCCATGAAATGATGTTCCCATCGCTCATCACTGACTGCAGTTTCTTTTTTGTGCAGTCACAGAAGAAAGAATGGAGAGGAGGAAAACAATGAGCCCTGGTGATTTTAGAAAATTATCAAAAATGTCCAAAAAAAAACTAAAAAGTTGTAACTAACGAAGTTCTCCAGGGGTTGCGGGAGAGAAATAGGCAAAGACATTGCAAATCTGAACACAAAGCAGAAACATTCCTGTACCTTTGGGATTTTATGTTTCTGTCTCGTTAGACTTTTTTTGAAAAGGTACTCCATCTTCAAATAAAAGTTTTATGTACTATTGAGCTGAGAAATAAAAAGATAGCCATGCACTTTTTCAAAATTAAATATATTTGCTTTAAACTGCAGATACGTAGATGCAGCTGCAGATGGGATTTAAATTACAGGAGGATCAATGAGATCACCTGGAAAACAGCAGGTAATTGCAGCTTCAATTATTATTGGTTTGGGGGTTTAAAATTACCCACAGATGCCCTCTGGACAGGATCAAAATCACAGACCAGGGCAGGTTCTGTTAAAATCCCCTGTCTCAACTAGAGAAGTCTGAATGGGGCTTCTCTTGTATAGGAAATCTTGCTTACTTGAGTCCAGACAACCAGGACTATGAGCACTAGAAAACCTTTGTCTCACACAATTTGACTTGTCATTGCAGAAAAAGAAAAGGTGAAACTATAAGAGCATTCAAGGTGTCTCTATTAAAGAGTTAATTTAATTACTGTAAGTTTGGATAAGTAGAAAAAATGGTCAATATAAGTTCCAGGAAAAGTTTAATTTCACTCCTGCATGTTAGTACATGTTAATAACATGTCACTTGTGGGCTGGGAGGACAACATACTTGCATATGACGCTCCCTCTGGACTTGCTGTGGCAGGGTTTGATCTGCAGCGAACAGGCCACGGCCTTCCACATGTCCGGCAGACACTTCCTGATGTCGAGCACAGGGATGTTCATTAACGGCATCTTGATCGTTCCGTTTGACCACAGTTTAATGTCATTCATGGCGCCCTGGTCTGACTGGACGTTACAGCTGCGGAACAACTCTGTCGGCCTGCAGAGGGAGACACAAAAATGATACCTTACAAACACTCCAGTGGGGAGGAAAAGTGGGTTTGTGCTTTGAAGTGAACATTATACAACATGAGCAACCTGCTGATTGCGGGATAAGTTCTGCTTAAAACTGTGGCCTTGTAGCCGTCTGCACTGCAGGCCTTACAGAGTCCCTCTGGGTAATGTGAAGAGTGTTTTCCGCTTCCACTGCACCAGGAAGTGTCTTTGATGTCTGATTGGTGGGTTCGGTCTCAAGTGACTCAGCTAATTGGTGGTTCGAAGGAAGAAGGTTACAGGCAGAAGTTTTGGGTGTGGTTCCGTCATTCCATTTGCTGCTGATGAGTGGATGCTTTGTTTATTTTAAGAAACCTGGTGTGTGCTTTTGGGTCTGTTTGTGTCTTTGCAGGCATGTGAGCCTGTGTGTGTGTAAATCGCTGAATTCTTAACTCTTTAACCCCCAAAATGCTCAACGTTGGTTTTCTCCCTCAAACCAAAACTAAATGTAGCCATCAGCTGACTCTTATTTAGAGCAAACCACGACAGCTCTCTCCTGAATTTAGTTACAGAGGAGTGATTTCCCAGAAGTTTTTATTATGACTGCAGCAGCACAAACCATGAAGGTTTCTCATTGTTTTTGAAAAGTCATTATGTACAGACTGTATGCACAGTACAACACTGCAAAAAAGAAAAACACAAAACATACACTGACCCTTTTTTGTGTTGCTGCAAAAACAATACAAGGCAGTGCTATTACAGATTTGTACATTCCAGGCGTAAAAAAAAAAAGACTTTGTCAACCTCTGTGAGAAAGTGCAAAGTGAGTGGTTTACATTTTAGAGCACATTTAGTCTGAAACTTGAGAATAAACATCCGTTACCAATGTTTGTTCTGCAGCAATGTCAATTAGCTGCATGTCACGCCTTCAACACGAGAAATGTAAATATTATTACAGAAAAACAACATTCTTCAACTTAAGCAAACAGATTTAATGACACAGTCCCCAGGTAGTAGATGCACTCATATGAGCTCATTATCACAGTTAATCTTAGCCTCTTTTTCCTGCTGTGTCACACACATAAAGATATTACAGAATCATTTACATTTAAAAGTACAATCATGGGGGCCGCCGGTGGTATACTGGTTAGTGCGCGCGCCCAACGTACTGAAGATGTGGTCCTCAAAGTGGGCAGCCCGGGTTCAAATCCGACCGGTGGCTCTATCCACTATCCTATCTCTACAGTAAAGGCACAAAAATAAATCTTTAGAAAAAGGTTTAATCATGAATGATGCGATCACAATCATACCTTTCCAAACTTTCCTTTAAATTACTTAATTGAATCATTATTCTACTAATTTGCAGTTTGACCCACCATCTTCCACTGGCTGCAGATTTGCACTGCGGGTTCACAACGTTCTTCTCTGAACCATAAACAGCTCTATAGTTTACTAGAAAACCTGATTCTTTCCTGTGACTGGTTTAGAGTATTCATAATAACCACATCCACTGATCCATATTCCCCTCCACCAAGCCTTTGAACCACTTTACTCTGAAGCAATGCATGCAGGTACAAAAATATCACGCATGTTTGTAGACACCCACACAGTCTCTGAATCCAGCGCCCGTGCTTTTACACTTGTCATTGCACTCGCATGGTAAAAATACAGAGTTTGCACTTAGAGAGGCAGTGAGATGCAGCAGGAGACATTTGCACACAATACCTCGCAGCTTGTCTGTTCACAATTAGATGGTAAAATGGGGCAACAAGTTGGTGATAAGCGATGGACATTGCCCAGTCGCTCCAACATTTGCCGTTAATTCAATTCAGAACAACATGTAAGTGGCATATAGATCAACCAATAGTAAGGTGAAGAACCTGTGACTGAATGAACGAACGAATAAAACAAAATGACATGATGGAGCGATTTAAAGACCATCACGTTTTGGAGAGCATCTTCTAAATCAAGGCTGCAATGATGGATTAGGCATTGGTTTCTAATTTAAGGTTCAAGAATGTTTGCTTTACACCCACACAGACACAGTAAGAGTGACGCATACATGCACAGTTATCAGCCCCGTGCTCCCTCGCCCTGAAACACCACCTCCAGATCAGTGTTTGTCTTTCCTGCTGCTCCCGGCTACACAGCTCAGCGTTTGCACTCCTCAGGGGGACGAGAAATCTATACAAGCCTCTCCTGGAGCCCATCAAAGGAAACTCAAAAGAGCCTTACACATAAGTTTGTTTGCCTGGACTTCAAATCCCACAATGCCACAGCGTGAACTCCATACACCACGATCTGAAACCACAGTTTGTCAAATTATTTTCTTTGTGAGTAACAACAGCAAGCTTAGTGTAAAATCCAGTCGTAAAGCTGAACAACACATTCAAATACTGCAGGGGAGAAAAGCCCTCTCTAGAGCTTCTCACTTACAGAGAGGGCTCTGTGAGCTTCAGCCACCACTGAGAAACAGTCTACAATTTTCTACAAGCATTTGTTATCTGAAAAAATATGTATTTGGGGGGACTATATAAGAATTTAACTTGTGTGTGTGCTTGCAATACTGAATGTAATAACATGTTTTATCTCTCACTTGTTTTTCAGGATAAGAAATCATCTAGACGTACATGATCCCAGGAGGATGAAAAACAAGAGGGTACAAAAATAGCGCTAAAAATGCTGGAGAGGTCGAAAATGAAAAGGGCTGCAGTACAGAGAAATAAATAGAACTTTGGAGGATGTGTGAAGTAAACACTTGAGTGAAAATAGTATGGGCTGGCTGTGTCTAAATGCTGGTTGCTGGAAGAAGAATTGCCAAGAGATTTTTAAAGCAATGGGGAAGAAAACCTGAATCAGGTGCTGTCATCATTCATATATACCCATGCATGCACAGACAGTTGACCTCTTTCTCTCTCTCTCTCTCTCTCTCTCTCTGAAGCTGATGAGATTCTGCTCTCTTGGTTTTGCTGCAGAGTTTTGTTATGTTGCATGGAGCTGCCAAGGTCTCAGGCACCATTTAGAAATCTGTGCGGCGTGCACTCGGTGAGGTCCTTGTGCACGCCTGTACACTCTCTCCCGCTCTCTCTCTCTCTCTCTTTCATGCACAATTTTTTGAATAAATATAAAATCAATAAACACAGGTTAGAAATATACTTGGGCAGCCATAAATACACCTGGAGGGTAATCTTGTATGTGTGGGAAACACTGGGCTCATTTTTGTCTTTGTACTGTAGTGACAACTAAATTTCCCCTCTAGGGATCAAAAAGGATTATCTTGACAAGCATCCATACTATTACAGATGTTGTTTCTGGAGCTTAATACAGCAACATTTCGATAACACCAACTAAGACAGGGACAATCAATGCTACCAAACCCACAGATAAATAAAATAGGGTAAAAGAGCAAAGCTTAAATTTGCAGCAGCTTTACTTTTAATCTGCAGGAATTTTCCACTTTATGTTTCAAGAGATAGACAGTAAAGGTCACAGTTCATCTCAGCAGATTGCTCTACAGTCTCAAGTGGCTCTGGGAGTTTGTGGTTGCCTTCCTCACCGGGTGACCTGCAGACTGCTGTGTGTATGTGTGAAATATATTTTGTTTGTTTTGATGTGTGTGTTAGTGTGACTTCCCAGTGCAGCCTTTGAAGCCGCTCCATTTGGCTTTTGGCCCCATCTGTAGTCAGTGTGTAAAACATGCTGTGGTTCTTATTACACCAGGGTCACACTGGGTTCAGTGTAAATCTGCCTCATGTTTCCCTCTCTCACGATTTCTTTCCTTCAGGCTCTAAATTGTGCATTTTCACACAGGAATCTAATGTGTTGTAACCACTCAGGGAGTGTGTTCAGAGGCAAATAGTCTAACGACTGAGGATAGACTGTAATCAATACATTCATAAAACAGAGTGGGTACATTTTCTTACAGACTGTAGGAGTGCTAGTTTGGGCTGTTTGTAGGTGCTTTCAAAGTGAAAAGATTTGCATAGGGATTGTTTGCATGTGATGAAGTTATAGTTAAAATAGAAACATTCAAAAGACCTGAAATTACAAGGTGAATGTACCAGCTAAAAACTGTGTAAATCAGCTTAAATGGCTGACAAGTATTGTCAGCAGAAGATATGGGACAGTAAAATTCTTGTAAACTGTAAAAGGAGCAGAAGTTAGCAGCTAAAGAGTAAACACTTAACACTTAGTAAACACAGCAGTTCATCTGTCAAAAACTATGAAGGAATAGGTCAGGAAGCATACTTCTAAGCAGAGGTGGGATAAAGTCCTTGCTTTGCAAGTCACAAGTTGGTTTCAAGTCTTTGTTCTCGGGTCCAAATTCAAGTCACAAGAAAAGACAGGCAACTCCTGTGTCAAGTCCAAAGTCATGATCTTTGAATTTCAGTCCTACACAAGTCATTAGCACTCTTCACCAAATAAAGTGCCAATTTAACAAAGGAATAATCTGTAATATTAACACAAATCATTCAAGATTTTTGGATGATTTGATTGAGCCTACTTCTTAAAATAAAACAACAACACCGGTGTGACTTTTTTTTTTTTTTCCCAAATTCAATTTTACCCTTTTTTAATTTTTCTGAATTCTGTGTTTAACGATGTGTTTAATTGAATCAAATCACAGATTAAAGTCATGGATCATTTTAATCTATCACTTCAGGAAATTGAAATATTATAAAAAAATGTATTCCCTATTATTATTTTTTTAAAGGTAGTAGTGCCCAGGCTAACCTTGCTCCCCCTGATTGACAGTCTGTCTGGAACAGTTCACAGACTACAGCAGGCTGTGGGATAACGTTACTATGGTTACGTTACTGATTGTAGATAAAAGAAGACAGATTGAAAGTGAGCGGATAAAAGTTGAAACAATCGTTTGACCGGATCATGTGCATTCCCGACCATAAAGGTCTGTACAGATCATGGGCTGTGTTCTGTTGTGCTAATGGTAAACAGGTGTGCTTGATAGCTGGCATTCCGGTGCGTGTGTGTGTGTGTGTGTGTGTGTATGTGTGTGTTTCAGCTCGCCCCTGCAACATGCAGACAGAAAAGGAGCAACCAAAAAACATTTTCGTCCGTTCTTTCCGCATCACAGAAATCACAGGGCTCTAAAATAACAAATTTAAATCTCAAGCGTTTTCGAGTAATTAGGCTCAAGTCCAAATTTAGTCACGAGTCATCTGAGTTTAAGTCCAAGTCGAGTTGTAAGTCCTTTATGATATTGTCAAGTCCTAAATCATCAAATCTGTGACTCAAGTCCAAGTCACATAACTCAAGTCAACACCTCTGCTTTGAAGTGACTGAGTAAGGTTTATCTTTTAAATCATTAAACGTGCATGCAATTGATAACAATACGAATACTAATATACTCTTTATAATACCTTACTTTCAAAAGAAAGGATGAAGTTATTTGTTGCTGCTAAGAGTGTTAAGCGGATCATTTTATTGACTGTTGAGCCTTGAAGAAGAAGCTTCTGAAGACAGTAAGATTAAGATTTTGAAACATTTAAGAATCGCATTGTATCCAAATTTGATTTTTTTGTAGGGGAAAAAGTTGCCATGTTAGATTTCTAGACACTGTAATGGGTAAAGCACTCGTCTCCTCACAGAGAGATGGCAGTTGGCCAGTATGAAGTGTCCAGGGGCCTGACCTGTTGTTGAAGTTGGTGCAGTAGGTGAGGTCCTTGCAGCCCAGCTGACACGGTTCTCTGACATCAGCCAGGCAGTTGATGAGCTCTGTCTCCACAGGGTTGTACTCACAGAGCTGGTCAAAGTCCTGCCACGTCTGACTGCCCCAGTTAGTGCTGATCTCCTGACACATGTCCCTGTCAGAGCAGAGCACAGTGTGTGTTAGTGGAAGAAAACACATTTCACCTCAGTGCCGACTCTACACTAGAGCACTTGGTTCTGAGCTGCTCTAGCACAATGACCCACCACCTACTCCTCAAAAGAAATTGCGACCTAAGTTACAGACATTTTTTAACCATTCAGATTTATTTCATAGAAATTGATGCAGTTTTGCAAAAGAAACAGAACAAAACAAATTTGTTAAAAAAAGCACTTCATAGGGGGTGCTGCGTGGCCTGGCGGTTGTGTGGGGCACACCCATGTGCGGAGGCTGTGGTCCTCATTGCAGCAGCAGTGAGTTCAGGTCTGATCTTGGTCGATTGCATGTCATTGCCCACTTTCTCCTCCCAACATTTCCTGTCTCTATTTAGCTTTCAGATTAATAAACCCCTAACCCAAAATGCCCCCGGAAAAATAACACCAAAAAAAAGATCTTCATAGACTTTTCCAGGGACACATTTGCGCTTCACTGAAAACCTCTCTGCGTCCCACTTTTGGGTTTCCAGTTCAGAACCCCTTCACTAGAGTATATGACATTGATGTACTAGCTCACACTAAGCAGTGGATGTCGGCACGCTGTACCTGCAGAGGGAGGTGTTAGCTTTGGCGCAGCAGTGCAGCTTTGCACAGTCCATCTTAGCAGGGTGGGGGGTCTCCTCTTCAGGTGGGGAAGGAGGGTGTGCGCTGCCCAGAAAGCACTGCCACATGGGCTCCTGAGGGAGAGGCTGGGAGCCACACTCCTCGATCAAACCCTCCATGATCTCGTGCTCTGTGCTCATGGTGCGGAGTATCCTCCGGCATGCCACCTGGCAGTGTGTGGCCTCTGCTCGATCGCAGCAGTACAGACCTGGAAAGAAGAGACAGATGGCTGAGGAGAGCTGAAAATGGAATATATCATGAAATATTTGGCTCTCACCTCGTAAATGTACATATGAAAAAAGAAAAATGGATCCCTTGTGAAAACACAACATGTTTCTGTAGATAATCTTCAGGATAGAGATGCTTTTTTTAACAGAGTTTTTGGCTAGAAGATATTTGTAACGTCTTTGTGATATTCATTTCAAATGACAGCCTGATTCTGATGTCAAAGTGATAGAAAATCAAGAAGTTTCCAAGCCATAGTTACAGTACATTTAGACCGCTGAGGTGAACAGTATTATCCAGTAGGAGGCTCCAATCTGCTGTCTTTACCAAGTGAATCACTTACAGAGATGAATTTAATAAGTGATAAAAAGGAAATATGAAAAGGGACAAATTGCCAGTATGCCTACAAGAGGTTAAGGAGAACTTTGGACATTAATTCTCAGTCAACTTACGCCTCGATGAGCTCCTAACTGTCAATGCCGATGGCCTTGGTTTTTCAAAATGGTTCAAGAACTGTTCCAGACAGTAATAGAAGTAGTCCCTATAAAACGTGTTGATAATGTATTGTGTAATTTACCCAAAATAACAGCAGAGGTGTTACTGGAAAGAAATGATGTCAGTTTTTTATTGTGTGTTAAATGATTAAAGCAACCCAAACAGAATCGCATTAACACCGGCCGCAACTGATTAAAGTAAGCTGTGCAACAAACGTATCTAAAAAGCTGGAGGAACACAAACAAAGCCTTTGCTCAGAATACACCGAGGTAAACCTAGAGCCCCTGTAAACTAACAGCATAAAAACACATGAACCTGTGATGCATTAAGGGATCCAGTGTTGCTGTTCAAAGCACGCCTGGAGTGTGAGCTGTATGGCTGCAATATTGATGCACTTACTGTCTATAGGGCTGCGTATAGGGTAGGACTTGGTGAAGTTGCTGACACAGCCGAGCAGCTGAGTGCTGTGACTCTGGCAGTACTCTTTGACAGCGTTGATCTGGGACACGGTGGGGGTGGAGTCGGTCCTGAAGATGGCCTGGCAGTACTCCCTACAGGTGGTGTGACGCCCTGCGTAGCTGCAACATGTGGAGCCCACTGGAGGAAGATGTACGCAGGTTAAAACACACAAACACACACACATCCAGTGGTGAGTCTGCCCATTATTACAACTTGTTATGACAGAGCATGCTGCTGCTTTTGTTATGATGGTGCATAAGTTCCTCATAATGATGCCTATGACATCATATTCATAGGAAACCATCCTATGTTGATCTGAAAATCTGTTGCAAAAGGTGTTAAATACTATTATTTGAAAAGGCATAAACATTATTCTAATAGGCAAAAAGATAGGCATTTTGATTTGAAAAGACTTGAAAATAAGGCTCGGAATAAAGGACACATTTTGATGATAATCTAACATGAAAAAAAATACAGAAAAATACAGAATACATGCTGAATTAAGTTCTCTAATGCGTATGAGCTATATTATTTCACCAGGCCAAGGACTGGCATATGATTGGCTGTTGAGTTTGTAACATAAAATAAATCTCTCAGTGCACTATCAACCCATCATCAAGCTCGGTCAGATGAGTTTAAATGTCCAATATTGAGAGATTCACCTGAAAACACACTGCTAGTGCAGCCTTATGGAAGTCAAATGAACAATGCACGATGCATGCAAAAGTGAACAATACTGCACTGAGCACATAAACCCCTCACCTCTCACTTGTTCTTAATACCAAGCTAGGCTTCGGTAGGATACAATTTTAGATTCAGTATAGAGACATCAGAGTGATAACCCTTTCCCTATCTAACTCTGTGTAGAAGGCACACGTATAAAAAACATTATCTGCTTGGTCCATGCCAGGATTGCAAGAAAATAAAAAAGAATGCATTTCTTTGGACAACATCCACTGCATTTAAAGTCAGTGGATGTCAGCATACCTTTAACTGTTGACAGCTGTCTTTTAACTGACGCATATCTACTCTGCATCAAACAGAAACTATCATTATTATTATTATTATTATTATTATTATTATTATTATTATTATTATTATTAAGCTTTGTTTTACTTTTGGTTCCTCATATTTTTTCACTTACAATGGATTGGCCTGTGCGCTGTGTGTACCTTCAGAGATCTGACCTTCAGGCAGATAAACACTCCATGTATTTTATTATTCTTTCTAAAGCTGCCTGAGCAACATTAGACCTCTCAACAGGAAGTAACTGACCTATCATCCTGCCAAGCAAATAACAAGACTCTGCTGTATGAGTGTGTGTGCATCTGTGAATGTTGTGTATTCACAGTCTGTGAGACTAAGACCAAGAGAGAGAGGGACAGAGGAAGAGGAAGATGCCTTTATTTTGTTACAATATTGGCGCTCTTAAGGGTCCTTATTTATGTCTTGGCTGGATTGACATTACAGATAAATAAAGTGTTGGCTTCCTCACTCTGTGTGCGTGTGTGTGTGTGTGTGTGTGTGTGTGTGTGTGTGTGTGTGTGTGTGTGTAAGAACTTACTTTCATTTTTGGTGATGCAGCTGTAGAGGGATGTCTAGAATAAGAAGAGAGAAGCTGTGGTGATACTGACTCCAGCTGTTAGACTCTAACTCAATATTTCATCATAGAATAAAGCAACAAATAAACTACAGCTCCACCTCAGGGGTTCTCAGTCTTTTTGGCTAATAAACGCTCAAAATGTCTTAATGAAAAGCAACATCCCAATTTAAAAATGTCACTTGATAACACAAATGTTTAGCTACATATAGGCCATCTTTCACTCTACAGCATTTTAGAAGCCCTCAGTGTCAGCAGGCTTTTGGAAATGCAGCTGACTGCGTTTCAGTTCGCCAACTCTAGGGTTGCTTTTTAGTTTGAAGAAGCAAAAACTGAGACTACTAGCATGACAGTTTGGGTGTTTTCCCGTATGCACAAAACTACAGAAACTATCCTGAAATTTTCTGGGTGAGCGTCATGTGTAAAAGCAAAATGCCACATTTTTCAACCAGACATTACCCAGATTTTTTCATGCCAGCCCCCTAGTCAAATTTTGCCTGATTTAAGAGAGTACACAACAGGAAACACTCAGGAAAAATTAACCTTGGGCAAGTTTGTGAGAGCGGTGACACATCACACATGCAAAGCGTGAGTGGGGCGATAATTGTGTAACACATGGCAAACAACTGTCATTATAATGTTAGAATTTGTTGCTTCATCTTTCTTGCCTCCTGACCGCTCCCCTCTGCCCAACAGGTAAAACTTCATGCAATGAGGGACATGGGTCAATAAGCAACCGAGGAAGATTTTTAGGGATTGCAGGTTGTCCTGAAGTTTTGATCAGGAGTGCAGGTGTGATAACTGCTTTGGCTAGTTACTGTTTGCAATGGTTGCAAAGCATCCGTGACATGTGCAGTAGACGACATTCAAGTTCTTCAATTGTCATCTTAAGTGTGACATTTAACATGCAGCCACTGAATTCATTTGACTTCTCTAAGACCCTTGTACTCACCTCTGTGACTTTTTTGCATACTTTTGTTATGTCATTTTTAGATGTAGCCTGTTAGGGGGGAAAAGAAAAGACATTAAAACAGGTAAACTCTCATAAAACACATAAGAAATTCACAACATTATTAAAGCCTTGGTCAAACTATTTTTGGATAGTCACAGTCAAGAAAAAAGCTGGATATTTCTTTCTCACCTGTCTACATTCCCTGCGACACTCAGATGAGATAGCCAGCTCACAGCAGCCCAGCCCCACCCAGCCGTCTGACTTCCTGGATACACCTGGAGACAAATCAAACACCACAGAATCAACTTGCTATACGTGTGCCAATTTTAAGGGTGGTTTGCCTCTACACCAAATGATGACACTGGCACTGGCTGTTGTGTTTCCCACTGTTAAAGGTCTTCACCATGTTTTTTTGAACACCGATATGTGTCCCTAGTCTGTCTACAAAGCCCCTTATAGTGAGAAAAGTCAATCCTCTCCATCTTTTGTCTGCTCCACTTTTCAGAAAATGTGTCTTCAAACAGGCCAGTTGGAGATTTCCCCTTCATGGCATCACAAAAGGCAGTAACCCCTCCCCCAGGTGGGTGAAACTCCCACAGCTAGGTGTTTGTTCTGCCCTTTGAGTCTGCCTTCTCACCACCAGAGGGGCGTGGTCAGACACAGCTCACTTACATTTAAAGCTACAGACACAGAAACAGCATGTTCTGAGCAGGGCAGGATCTAAGCGGATTGATTGAATGTTGACTTACAGTGACAGTAATGGTGCTTAGGTTGGTCTATTACCCATCACTGCTGATAAATGACTAATTTCTAATTATTAAATGTTTAGATTATGTTTTTAATCAAATGTGTATTTATAAGAAAAAAGGCAAAAAACATGGCCTTCTGCACTCATCTCAAATCATCTTATTTTTTGACTTTCTAATATTTCTCTCTAGCAGCAGAGTGTACTTATACTTCAATAGTTACTAGAACTTCACATTTTTCATGCGAGTGTGGCTCATAGGGGAAAAGAAAAGGAAAAGTCAGAGCACAAAGACCTCCTCTATCTTTAAGATCTATTGTTTGGAAGTGTTGTGATTTTTCACTTGGATACAGATGTTGGATACAAAATGTGCGATGACTCACTAAAATATGGGTGGACATCCAGATCTAGAAAGACACACTGAACTCTGTACAAAATGAATACACATTTAAGCTTCATCAGATATCCAAAACAGGCTGATGAATTGACTCTAAGATTAGTAAAAATCTACTAGTGGCTCCAAGTGTTTTACAGTAAATTGAAAACCAAATTAGATAATTCACTTGTTTTTAAAGGACATTTAAAAAAATGTATATTTGAAAAAGCTATTGTCCACTAACGGTTTTCAATTTCAGACCGCTTCTCAGAGGCGCCTACTGTTGCTAGGTACAAAAGTTAGATCACAGCACTCTGGTTTCCCTCGGTAGTGACTGTAAGGTCCATTTTTAATTGCTCTGTATGCTTAATATTTGCATTTTTTTAAGGAAATTCCACCAATAAATCATAAAAAAAACAATGTGAAGGAATCGTGTTCAGGCATTAGCAGCAGCTCTAGAATTTTTAAACACAAGTAAAATGAGTTTTGTTTCTGCCACTGCTGTTCTCAAAGTTGATATTACAAGTCCGGCTGTTTCTTGATTTTGCTAGCTCATGGAATAGCAAAGTGGTGATCCAAAAGTTTAACTTTTTTCAACTAAGAGCACGGGGAATTGCAGCTACAAAGAAAAACACGAATGACAAGGACGTTCTTGGGCTTAGGGTGCTAAGTGCTTAAAATGCTGAACTGAACTGCACTGGTTTTTTATAGAAAATGGGTTATACCAGGGGGAAAAAACTGTTACCGGACAGAGACCCTACAAAGGTTAGAGATTTTGGACAAAACTTTAAACTTTAAACTAATCAAATTTAATTCGCTTACCTATATCAAATATGCTAAAATCTCAGAGTGTACAGCAGGGCTGCACTTGGAGTAAAAAGTGGCCGTAGTTATTTTGGTTCAGACCGATTTTTGTCCCAACATTGCTGCTGGTGGTCCAATGACTGGCACATGCACACACTTCCAACTTTTAAGTCTGGTTCATAATACGAATCCAAGCCATAGAGCTTCAGTTTAATGTTATCATGTAATTTGATGAGCTTTGATAAGATCCTCTATATTGTGCAAGAGTTGCATGGAGGCATTTTGAGAAGTGAAGGAAATCATTAATTGAAGTTGGCATGTTGGGAGAAGTGGTTACACAAACAGAGTAAATCCCTTAAAGCTGCTGGAATGCAGTGAACTCAAGAGAATTGATGATATCTTTTACAGGATGTGAGGGAAGATAGTTTCTTAACAGGTTAAATCTTTACAGACTCCTGAGGCTGTCTGGACTCCAGTGTTCATAGAGTACAGAGAGGTAAGAATAACAATGCTTCCCAATCTGGAGGCTATCAAGCTACTGACAGGTACATTTGTTCCAAGCTAAGGCAGCAGCATGTAGGCCTTTGATCTACTGCCTGCTTTCTGCTCGGGTCACTCCACACAGCTCTAACAGCTACACTTGTTACCATCCCCTCAAAACCAAACCTACACAGTAGATACAACTTCTATTGGATTTCATACTTCATGTCAGTTTAAGAGTCCAAATGTTTCCTTTTGATTTATTTTAAAGAGGTCATATTATGCCCTTTTTGGGGTTCATATATTTCATCTATGTACCTACTAAAGTATGTTCACAATAGCTAAACTTCTAAAAAAGTGTCTGTTTTCATGTACTGCCTCTCTGTGCACCGGCTCGCTTCTGACTCTCTCTCTAAGGCTCTGAAGTGCCCACGTTCAGAGTCCCCACGTGTGCCAAGTCTGATCTGATTGGTCGGCCTGTCGGCTCTGCCGTAATTGGTCAGTCACTCAGCACGGTTCTCGGAAATGTCCTCTTTTACCATATTGGGAATGCAGCCACTTTGTCTCCGAAGGGAGCAAAAACATTAGCACCTTAGCACTACTGTGCTACTGCAGGCTGCGGCATATCGTGGGCGTGCTACAGAAGTTCATGGGCAAGCAGACATGAGCTGCTCGGCTTGCCACAACAAGCCAATGGGCTAAGATCAGTGATATCACACTGACAAGACGTCACACTGACAATTTTTTTTCGAGGGGGGCTAGAACCGAGCGTTACATGCAGCTAATGCTACAGCTAACAGGAGGACGTAGGAGAAGCTGCGTTTCTGCGGACTTGCACATAGATGTGCATAAACATCCACAGGACACATGGAAAACACACTAAAGAGCATATAAAACCATAAAAAGCATAATATGACCCCTTTAAGTGCATTTTTCGGGTTCAAATACATGTGATCTGATCAATCAGGAATCCCTCCAAGTCCCTCTTGAATTTCTGCAACCTTTGCATCGCATTATTGAAAGAGTGAACTACTAACCTGATTGTTTGTCTTAAGTAATTTATTATTTTCACTTTTCTGTGGCCACATGACAAGCTGATCATTACTCATGTGGGGCATATGAAAGCCTTGAAGCGTGATTGACTAATAGTCAAACAAACAAGCAAAAATTGCAAATAACCACATACCTGACCCTTTATTTACTCTCTTTTTACCTATGGTTTGGTCTCCACCACCTTCTGAGAAAAATATCTATCTAGCCTTGAAAAGGGTCTGTCTGTTTCTCAGTGGACTATTTTGGTGTTTGTACACAGTGATGACGTGTTTGTTGGCAGAGCCCAACTGGTGGCTAAAAGTGAGCCAGCCATAGCTTGCAGTCAAGTCCCATCAAAAAATGATGGACCATCTGGAAGCAGAAAACAATTTGTCTTACAGTAATTCAATGGTGTGAGGTGTCCTAACCCATACTCACTCGAGTCAGTGGGTCAGGGATCCATCTAAATGACCAACCTTACAGTGGCCGGTGTTGAATACTGGATAGCTTTGTTTCTTTGTGTAGATATTGGGTCTTGCCCAGGACATTGAGTATCCAGATTTGTTGGATGATTTATATGTATTTGGCAACATATAACATCTACCAGAACCATTTCTATTTGCACAAAAGGACGGGACTTATAGAGATACTTTTTTGCAAACTCTTCAATACATTAGCTTAGGAATAATGATCTGTTGAACAGACGTTGACAGAGGATCTAAAAGTCAAACATCATGGGCCTCATGCCAAAGTCAGAAATGTGTCTCTTACCTGGGAGTGTAGAGTTGATGCACAGCCAAAGTTCATTCTAGAATACAAAAGGAATGAAAAGGTGTAAGTCAGATGTTACTTGTAAGTTTTATATTGAAGCTTTCCTGAAACATGTTTAGGTATCATATTGTAAAATGTTTCTCATTTTTCATACAATCTGATTGTTCGAAAAGCTACAAAATGCAACTTTCCGATCAAACCAGTAAAAATGTGTGGTTATAACAGTGAACAGGCAAAAGTTGTTGACTTAAAATAGGTTCTCAAATGATCAGATGGAGTACTTGGATGTTAAACGCTTTGGGCGCAGGGACTATGGCTACACCCACAGTTCCATGAACAATCTTTGAGGATTGATTCAAGCCCAAGACTGAGGATTTGATAAGCCTCACTGAAACAGAAATGTTCAAGTTGGAGGAAGTTTGGTTGTTGGCGCTGAGGTGAAGCCACCATCGCTGAGTGAGACAAGCTGAACTTTCCATAATTGAAGCAAATAAGCTCTTAAATGTAATGTACCACAATTCAATTTCTGACATTTTCACTGGGATAAAGATGATTGTTTCAAAAGGACATGTATAAAATTAAGAGATTTAAGTAATTGCAGTGCATTCTTTTCAGTCACAAACCACAGCAATTATGGATTGCGGCTGGTGTTCTGCTCTGAACCCCACCACTTCAATACTTGAAACACCAGAGTTCATGATTGTGCCGCTGTTGATTTGCCTTTGGTTTGTTTGACCAACAAACACAATCAGCTGCTTTTCAAAAAGAACAGTATTGTATTGTCTAAAGAACATTGTCTCATGTCCATCTGTAAATGCTTCTCACTGAGTGTCAGTAGGAGATATGTGAAACAAACAAAGACATGTGCACCATGGCATGCAATCACGATATGCCATGACACCAAACAATTGGCATTGTACAAAATAATCTTTTGGTATTCCCCCCTTCATGCCAAACACGAGTTTATGTAAGTATACAGTTGATGTCCAATGGTACTTCACAATCATAACTATGTTGTGTTGTTTGTCTGTAGCATGGTGCACTGAACATATCAATAAATAATCAATCAATCCTCATCGATGGAATTCACAACCTTTGTTCGGTCGACATTGTGCAACTTGTTGTCCCAGAGGTCAGTACTGGATTGGAAAAGAAGTATTTTGTTTTTCTGCACCTACTGCTTGGAACAATTGACAGACTGGCTTTAGATTGCACAACTTAACCACTGTGTTTGTTTTTTTCATCAAAGAGAAATCTTTACAGTCCAGGCTATCTGTGTGTGAATGTTTTAGATGTCTATTTTCCTTCTAGTCTTTTGTTTGACCATTTATTGTAACAACCATGTGTTGCTCCAGTGTTTCCCACACACAGACGATACCTGGGCGGGCCACAAACTCTTTCCCGCTCTGCCCGTATGTGTTCTCTCTCTCTCTCTCTCTCTCTCTCTCTCTCTCTCTCTCTCTCTCTCTCTCTCTCTCTCTTCAACGTGGGAAGGGTGGATGAGCGAGTTATTCAAAAGTTTGACCTGATGTGAGAAATATCACTTTGCAGAAAATATTATAGATTAATATCAATAATTAATGGATGATTAAAACTCTATACAACAACAAATAACGCTCACCAAGGCAGAGAGGGGAGAGTCTGTATGTGATGATTTCTTCAGGAGTCAGGAAGAATATAGTGTGAAGCTGTGAAATTCTCTGTTTCTATAATTTGAATTATTTATTAGTTACATTTCAAAACCTTGCACTCAAGAGAGTTATTAATGGCTGTTTGAATCTTTCTATGTGAAAATGTAAATGCAGAGAAATCAGTTCATGTTTATTGTAATTTAAAACCTTTTGTTTGTTTTAATTCACATATCACACTTCCACCATAGATGATGGCATACAAATAAAGGAGAATACAGAAATAAATCGTTTGACTCTCAAAATGTTCTAGTGGAGATCAGTCTGAGTGAGAATGAGAGATGGTCAGTTTATACAGTTTTCAAGATTTACGTGACTAACAGTAACATTCAGTGTTTTATTATAAAACATATCAAAGAACATTTCCAGGAACTGTTTGCTTTGGCTGTCAATTGTTAAAGAAAGAAAATCAGTATCGCTCAAAATTGGTATCAAGTCAGGTCAGGCCAGGCCAGATAAAAATTGGAAGTGCAAATCGGCCACAGAAATTTCGATCAGTGCATATCGAGTAGAAAGTCCAGCTTGGAAGAGAGCACGGGTATGTTCAAACTGAGTGCTTTTAACTGTGTACACACTCCATTTGCTCTCTTTTAAGCTTTGCAATGAAGTTTTGGCTCAGGTTTAATGGAATTTCAGATGTATACGTCATTACATGACGTTCTGACATGAAAAAAGATATATCAAGTCCATCCTAAGGGATTCTGTTAGGAGAATAACATTGTCTGGAATGTGATGAGAAACACTTTGGGGCTAGGGACAAGCTCATTATCCAGCACTTACTCACTTTGGAAATAATCATACTCAGCTATCGACTGGGAGTCGAAGAGACTTGAGAAATTGGTAAGAAGCTGTGAGAAGGTTCTCTAATTTCATACAGAACAAGCTTTACATTCCCCAGATCAAAACAGTGTAGAAAAACAGGAAAACAAATAAATCCCATGAAACTTCCGTTGGGTATGTGGTGAAATGTTGTGGGATTAATCATCACAAACAGGCCCTGGTGTCTCCTCTGAGTAAGGGAGACAGAGACACCGATATGTATGTGGAAAGAGATTGAATGATAAGAGTGGTAGAGACGAGAAATCCCTTTCCAGCTCTTTCGCTTTTACAGGACAGTCATTTGAATAAACACACGTCACTGTTAACACCCCCGACCCGTGTCTCTTGGCTGGGCAACAAAGGTTCCCGTCAGCGGGCGTCGGCATCATTTATGAGGCAGGCCGAGGAGTAACAGTTTCTTTACATGAAGCATAAACATGATTTGTGATGAAACAGGGGCCAATACAGCAAAAAACACGAACTAGAAGAGTTATGTTGCAGTTTAGACTAGCCAAAGCCCTCCTGTCTACAGAGAGACGGGGCATTTGTTCGACACAGCTGCTAAAACATTTTGTTAGAAGCTGCTTTCAAGTCAGCATCTTAACACAAGTCCCAATTAACAGTGATTATTTAATGCTGAAACTAAATTATATGAATATGGCTGAAACAATAAGGCTCCACTCCTTCAGGATGATATCAGTGGTAGAGCTGGGAATCCTTGGTTGTCTCACGATTCGATTCGAGTGGTCACAATTCAATTCAGAATCTATTTTCTTTTCAAAACGATTCTGGATTCATGATTCAAAGTCTATTTTTAAATTAGCACATACTTCAGGATCTACTCCAGTCATCTGTGAGACTGGCTGAATTTATAAGTTATGAATCTATCTAAAATCTCAGAAGATAAGTAATCTCGATTTCCCCCCCCCCCCCCCCACCTCACCAAAGTGAGTGGGGTCATAGGACAATTGAGAGGGGGGGTCGTGAGATACCTTCCATAACCAAATAAGAATTTAAAAAGATTTAAAATTGAATATTTTACCCATTAATACAAAAAGCAGCTATAGTCAATAAATAAGATTTATGCTGAAATATGCCCTCTAAAAAAATAAAAATACACACAGACATCAGCTGAGTGTTTGTTTATTAAATTTCCACTCAGTCCTCAAGTTTATGTAGGTTACTTGTTTTCTACTTTTCGCCTTTCTTACAATAAATTATGAAAGTAGGGACAGTGGCTGAAATGTTTGGGGACCACTGATCTATACCAGTAAGGGTCCGGGAAACAGACCCCCTCAACAGCACAGTGTGGCAGCTTTAAACCTAAGCACCAAACCTAATTATTCAACTAAATACACACTCATCTGTTTAAGCAATGTTAATGGAAAATCAAGAGTTTTGTTTTAGATTCACCTGAACACGTTTATTATTAACTCTTTGGCAGCCACAAAGTCCAATGTTGAATAAAACATGTGGCTTTATTGTCATGCATTGTGTTTGTTTTGTAAAAACATCAATAACAGCTGCTGAATAAGACCTGGAAACATGTTCAAATGAGAACAAGCATGTAAGACGGCCTCAGTCTAATTACTAATGTGCTTCTAATAGGCTGCTTGCAGATAGATGAATCAAGCACCAAGCCAACCTCGCTGCTTTATAATTAACCATGGAAGGAGGAAGGTTGACACGTGTGTGTGTGTGTGTGTGTGTGTGTGTGTGTGTGTGTGTGTGTGTGTGTGTGTGTGAGATTGTGTGGTTTAACCAGGTGCTCTAGAGTTTTGGTAACCATAACCACCGACCCACTTCCTGCAGATCTCTAATAAGAGAGTTGACACTAGTTTTAACTTTACATAGGCCAAGGGGTTAGCTGTAGCAACACAACACATAAAAACTTAAGAACGGAAATTAAAAAGTTTAGATTATTTTTGGAGTGGCACAGAGAGTGAACCTCGGCCATGTGCCGTCAATAATCAATAATCTATATCAGGAATCCAATGGCCTCCTGTATAAACTGTGTAGTTTAAAGACCTACGCTACTTTGTTTCATTGTTGGCCATAATGGCGGTACTTAGAGAGCCAACAATTTTCTGAGGTGGTACTCATCATGAAAAGTTTGAGAACAAGCCCCAGAAGGGAACTGAAACCTAGAATGTTTTACCAAATTTTGCTTTCCAACATCTTAGTGGTTGTCCCTTTAACCTAAAACTTTGTTCCTAACAACCTGTGGCTAATTCTTCATGTTACCATAGGTCAGAAAGACATCGACATGATCAGGGCTCTGTTTGTCTATCATTGGACACTTTAGCTGTATTAGTTGGTGAAAAAAAAAAAAAAAAATAGGATGTTGCCATATTATTGTGGTTTTTAAAGTTACCTGTTCCTAAGGCTTCTTACTTAAGATCTTACACGCAGAGCTATCCTGTGCCTACTATTGTTGGCCAGAAACCAAAAGCTAACCTAAATGAAAAGACAACCTTCTGATATGAACCACTTAAACCAAAGCAAAACAACATGGATAACCCCTCATCACATCTTATCCAATCTTAACAAGCCAAGGCTCCATTATGAATCCATTTAAATCTTTCTCTGATGATTTTTATTGATTTATCTTATTGCATCCATTTGATTTCTAAAATATGATATCCATAATAGGTAAAGCATGGAAAAGTCTCTTCATGTGAATATAGAAAGTGTGGTTTGATAGAGGGAGTGGACTCACCATGGACTCTGGACAGTAACCAGGTAACCTCTGGAGGAGATGCTTTAGACGGGACTCACTCTTTATCGTAGCGAGCTGCAGAGAAAAACATAGAATTAATTCAAACAATCTAAAACCATTAATGTGCTCATTAAGCAGGAGTATTAAAATGGAAAACGTGAAGAACAAGTACGAGATGGTTTTGATCCAGATCCAACTGAAGGACGGGTTGGATATTTTAGTTTCCTCAAATTTAGAAAACCTGTACAAAACTACAAGGTCCTTACTTTATTTAAATACTAAAAGCAGGGTTGAATTCAAATTATTTTAATTCATTTGACTTTTTTAGAGATTTATTTTTAGCTTTTCTTTGGAGATAGGACAGTAGAGTCAGAAATGTGGGGAGAGAAAGAGAGGGTAGGTAATGTCACGCAGGAAAAGATTCTCAGAATTTAGATGCAGTAAACAATAAACCCACACAAAAATAAAGCACACACTCCCAGAATAAAGGACAAATGTTTTTTTTCTCTTATTAACAACACTCCAACAACATAACTAAAAAATATCTATAAATCTGATTTTGGACCAAAGACGCTCCCTAGAGTTTTCATAATTGCAACAACAATTTTCAGCTCCTCAAAAACCAAATTAGTTTTATTAGAAAATGAAAGAAAAATAACTCAACTTTTTTATTTTTTCTCCAAAAAAAAGTATAACAATGGGATAAGAGTCATTTAAAAAATCTATTACATAACTGTATCTCAGGCTGTCCCATTAACAATCCTCTTGTTGTAAACAAGAAGGTTTTTTCCATGCGATCGAATCAGGTAGGCCAAGTAACTTCAAGCTCCAATGAGGAGTTTTTTATCTGGATATGAAACAAAATACTGTTGCCTCTTTATAAACTAAATATAACCGTAGAACATGAGGCCACTGCTGTAAATCTGAAAATACATTTAAAATGAAGCATTTAGATCAAAGGTCAAACTTTCTATCGCTCTGATAAACACCTCTGATTAATTCTTCCCAGTACAAATGGTTCTTTAACTTTGTATTAGAGCCAGGCCGATTCATGATTTATCAGCCAGCCGATAATTTCATTTCAAACCTTTATGTAAGCCTCGAAAATCATTGAGGTTTCCCTCATTTACAATGATGTCGAGATACAGATCAAAAGGGGCACAAATAAAACAACAAAGACAAGTCAGGATAATTCTCATTACAAACAATTACACACTGTGGTAAAGTGGTTTGAGATCATTGTCTTAATCTGCGTGAAAGTGAAAGTGTCAATCTTGAGTGAGAGAGTGTTGTAAATCGTTCCACATTTTTGGAGCAAAGAAGCTAAAAGCAGACTTTCCAAGTTCAGAGTAAACCCGCTGGACTTGGAGCAATAGACAGTCAGTAGAGCGAGCGTGGTAGGGCCCGATGGTCCAGTTCAGCAGAGATGTTACACAAGATGGTGTACGTCCAATATCGGCCAATATTAGCATATCCAGTGACTATCTGTATGAGCTAATTTTATCGCAGATTTTGACGATATTACTATTTTTATTTCATTTATTTATTCACCAGTCAAATAGCATTTAATTTGAGTATCACTGTATCACACTAGCAGTTCTCTTTCACCAGCAGAGGGCGCTATATAGATTACAACAAGCGTCATCACTCTACAGAGTGTCACTCAGTGATGCACGTACATGCACAGTCACTTTCCAGTTGAGTGACCATCTTATCTTCATTATGTATCATTCCACAAGTGTTTGATAACTGCATTAGAGGGATCAACACAATAAATGTGTATTTCAATATCTATCTATCTCTACAGACGTAGATGAAACATAGATCTAAGAAAGATATCGGCCAATATCGATACTGGTGTCCCATATTGGTCGGGCCCTACTTCAAATCACCTTAAAGACACCGACGCTTCTAAGATGAGGAACTGTGCTGATACCTCAGTGACATTGGAAATCACAGTGGGTAGAACCAGCAGCTCCTCACACATCCAACCCTTATAACCACATGGCAGAATATATCATGCTCATTTGAATCATGAAGAGAGTAAAGTGTGTTACACCTTTCCCCAAGTATTCTGTTGTTTTCCTACGCATGGGAATGTGTTCAGGCCATGGGAAAGTTTTGGATAGTGCAGGCAATCCCAACACTTCTGAGATATGCTCACTTAGACGTCAACAAGGCATCCAAGTTTGTGGTGTGGCTCCACACGCACACACACACGAACACACACCCACCAAGCCATCCAAGTGTTGTGTGAACATACGAGGCGAGAGCCTGGGAGAATGCACCCACTGCCAACAGTCTCTGGCTGAAGTGTGAAGTCATGAAACCAAGTGAGTGAGATTTACAGCCTCGCACACTCAGACTGCTGGGAGGACTCAGTGTTTTTGTGGATCATCTATTTTCTTCCACAGCTATTAGGCATTACAGTGATTGCAGTGTATTGTTTGGTGTAGCACAGAGCAAGCTGGTTTGAGTGAAAAGACTCTAATAATCCCATTGTGCACTTACATCTAAGAACCAGACACACTCAGCGACTAGCTGTTGTCGCTGAGTTGGCGAAATAAGAGCGTAACCCCCAATAGACACATGACTTTTTGCGCCCTGCCCCCCTGGATCCGTTTCTGGAAGGTGAGCGCAGCAGAGCCTTGATCAGCTCAGCAAACACCACAGGAGAACTACAAGATCAAACTACATGTTGCTTTGTCTTTCTGACAATGAGTTGTTGTTTTTGTTTGATGCATGCCTGCAGCGTACTGCCGTCAAAAATAAACACCTATAGGGGAGCGCTGGTGGCGCAATGGTTAGGGCGCACGCACCATGTATGGTGTAAGATGAGGCTCTCATCTTGAGCGAGAGGCCCGGGTTCTCATCCCGCCCGTGGCCTCCTTCTGCATGCCATTCCCCACTCTCTCTCCCTGATTTCCGACTCTATCCACTGTCCTATCTCTCTGCATTAAAGGCACAAAAGCCCAAAAATAAATCTTAAATAAAAAAATAAAAAAATAAACACCTATATTTGAAACGGAGCAGAGCATAGTGCGCTGGTGGCACGCTCCAGAGATGGACGGCGGCGCTCGCTGACACACCGCATCGCGTATGTGGATATTGGGAGTAAATATTGAATTTGAAATCCTCAGGATGACACATGACTGAATGCTTATAATGCAATGCTAGCTCTGTATCTGCTGGTGGTGGCAAACAGTTTGCTGAACAAACAAAGTTTTGTTGTTGAACCTTGTCTCTGCTGAGAATTTTTTTTACTGCTGCAATTTTGCTGGCATAGTCCACACTTACAGTAACGTTGTATGAATTCAGTTTCTTCTTATCTTTGAGGATGTTTAATTTTGAAAGATGTGTTATTAATTCGTTTCTTTATCACCACATTGATTTTGAGCTTTTTTCCTTCAAAGATAACTCTGCAGGGGCTCATATTGACATTTGCTTAAATAGTTCTTTGTTTGATCACACTGAACTTAGGTTTTAAAACAGTAACTTTATTCAATCCTCCTCCAACTTCTAGGAATGAATAATTAAAACACCTGAAACTGAAGGAACTGGCTTCATCCAAGGCTTTTAAGGAGATTTTAAATGACTTGGAGGCAGGAACACCTGGCTGTAAATGTGCTGTGTAATATGATTTTGACAAGGAAAATCAAAATGGTGTTAATTTGGACTGAAATCCTTTCCAGATTGAGTTGATTTGAAGAGCCATTTACTAAATGTTCTCAACAGAAATCCATTTATGTCCCTTTTCATATGTACAAGTGAGCGCCACACCATGTAGGCCTTTAAGGACTAGGTCTTATGTGGGCCATTTTGGTTGAACAAATAACCACCAGAACCTTTGAAGACCCGGTAATTTTCCAGGTGCGACCAAGCACAAGGCAGCTTCCAGTAGAGCTTAATACATCGTAGTGATTACAACATGTGACACCAACCCCCCTACACCCCAAACCAAAGAACCCACCCATACTCTGAACCAAACGACCACCTTTGAAGGCTATTTTGAAGCCATTACACTTCTAAAAGGCCATTATCTTCTCTCCACAATCTTTATCATCTTGATCACTCTCATCTCTTCATTTGTCTTCCACTTTTTCACTCTTCTAAAATGTCCCTCCCATTTCTCCACATCTTTTTGTCCATCTTCATCT
Source organism: Labrus bergylta (assembly GCF_963930695.1). Lineage (NCBI taxonomy): Eukaryota > Metazoa > Chordata > Actinopteri > Labriformes > Labridae > Labrus > Labrus bergylta. The sequence continues at coordinate 16,029,936 of NC_089214.1, forward strand.
TTTATGTAATGTCTTTTTCTGGGTTTCCTTCTTCTTTTTTTTGGCTAGCAAAACGATGACGTCAGCCAATAAAAGGACAATAAGTTCTGGTCAACCTCCCTCTTCAGAGTATACTTCAAAAGCTGGAGGGAGGTTTGAACTCTCAGCCTGTTTGTTCGGAGAGCAAAGCTTCTTTACCATCTCTTTTGTGTCTCTTTGCCGCAAAGGAGAACATGGGAGCTTCAGAGAGAGAGAGAGAGAGAGAGGGGGAGAGAGAAAAAGAGAGAGCATCACCTGCTCCCAATTGAAACGGAGTGAGACAGAACTTTTATTCAACACTTCAAAGCGCATAGAAACAAAAAACTTAACACCACTCCCCTTCAAAATCCTCTATTCATAGGCCGACCATAATGGGCTGAGCAGTTGGCTGTTGTGTGTGTGTTCAAGTGTTTCTGTGTGTGTGTGTGTGTGTGTGTGTGTGTGTGTGTGTGTGTGTGTGTGTGTGTGTGTGTGTGTGTGTGTGTGTCTGTGAGTGTGTGAATGTTTTTTTTCACCTGGTCACAAGCTTCTTTGCAAGGGGAGAACTCGGCAGCATGGTGGCAACAGGAGGGATCTGCAAAGAGATGGACCAGGTTAGCTGTTACATCACTTTTAGAGCATTACCATTGGTTTAAAGTATCGGGGGGGGTTGGGGGGGGTTGGCCCCTGCCCAGACATCAGCATCCCCCCTGTCAGGTCTCTGTGCCTCCCTTTGGTGGTCATGCCCCACAGATTGAGAGCCCCTGCTTTTTGACTATTAACTTGTGACTCACAAATGACTGCAGAAATTATGACTGTCTAAAAAACGGATAAAAGTAATCATTGTTCAAACTGCGTCACACTGTAGTTTGATGTGAAATACTGTGGCAAAGACTTGTTTGTACACACAGAGATGCAGCACAACATTATAAATAATATGTACGTGTCTCACAGCAAAACCAGAGTAATAAAGACACACAGACAGGGGATGTTGGCTAGCAACTAGGCTCCAAACCACAGCCCAGCCCAGGGTTCCAGTAAGTGACTTGGCTCAGTTTGCTGTCAACTGCTCAGTTTGCTGCTTCCCCCTCCTTGTAAAGTGGACTTTCAAACCAGACACTTTAACACACTAATACTGAGCCACACTCTTCCAGTGAGGAACAGAAAGATTACTCAAACATGCACTCAATGGAACAGTTTTCTGTTATCAGTCCAGTCTCTCTGTTTCTACTCGTCTTTTGTTCATGAAGCTCAATAATACAGAGTTCATCTAAAAAAGTGAACTCTATTTATTTAGAGAACATATATCTTATATCTGTTTCTGTTGTCCAACAGCAGCACAGGTGAGAAGTATTTGTAGACTCATGCTAACGGCAAAATAATGTGTTATAATTCTAAAAAAAACAAAGTTCACATCCATACAAATACACCTACAATCAAATCTCATATGAACATTTACCTGAACAGGGCAAGCAACATTTCTGGTCACAAAGTACTATAAACAAGCTCAGCAATGGCCAAAGTTAAGACCAGCATTGAATACTAGATGTGGTTTCCACATGTAGCAAAGTTCTAGTTTTTTAAACAAGAATGTTTAACTGTATGGAGCCATATGATAGATACTTCATGCCACCCAAGCCTAAGGATTGTTGTTGTGCTTCTGCATTCAGACCCTCAACAGAGAGCAGGAAGTTATCTTTACCTCTGTGCTTGTACACTATGTTGCTCTTTGTTAGAATAAGATGGGCTAATACATATAAGGCAATGACTGTATTTTCAGAGTGAAGGACCAATTAGGTAACAATGAATCTACTTCATTTGATTCAGAAATGAATCTCAGTTCAAATAATGGAAGGTGGGCACTTATTGTCTCATTGTCTCACCGCAGCCCAAAATAAGGTGAACCTCACAATTGTGATGGGTAGGTTAATAACATTTGTTATTGTAGCTTACTTATCACTGGTGTTGATTGAAGTAACTGTGTTGATAAGCAGAGAAAGCAGGACTTTTTCTTCTGTTTTCCATTTGAAATACGCTCTTAATCTTCTCCCACCTGACAGGATTAATAGCATGAAACATTACACTGTGACAAAAGCTAAATGTGTTTTTTGTTTGTTTGTTTTCCAAATAAACAGAGTTGTTCACTGTGGGCAGGAGTCAGGGGAAAAAGTAAAAAGTGAAAAAAGGAAGTACGCTTCTCTTTTTTGTTACTAAGGTTTTGTCCCGTTTGTCAACTTTGAAAATCTCCCTCTGTGCTGCAACATACAACCAGTGAAGCCTTTTCACAACTACATCGCTCTAGAGTCGTAGGGCTGTTGAAATGAAACCTTACTTTACTGTACAGAGATGACTAAAGTTTGGTGACGACTGAAACTATATGTTCGATGTTTGGCCTTTAAGTGGTGGAGGTGCAGGTTCTCAGTCATCCAGGTTATGGTAAATTTGGAGCTTGATCCAAAGGCAACTGGACTGGTTCCGAAGCGATGCAGTTTCAACTTCACTAATCAAGTTCCTCCACCCAGCAGCGCCCTGTCTGTATGAATCACTGTTTACATTATGAGACTTAAAGGAAAATGATTGTACTTATTGTCAGGCCTGACACAGTCTGATGAAAACCATGACACCACTGTACTCTCTTATCAGTGTGTGTGTGTGTGTGTGTGTGTGTGTGTGTGTGATTGTTTGTGTGAAGCAGCACAGCAGCAACCCCTCCACCGCTGTGTCTTAAGCCGCCTGACACAGGGGTTTCTGAATTCAATCACTGAGTCTGTTACATCTCTGCTTTTGCTCTAAAGAACAACAGGAAAGTGTGTAAGAAGAATGGACTAAATTAAGTTCACACTTGCACCTTCTTTGTGTTTTTCACATCATCATTCAAGAGTAATTTTCTGCAGATCATCATGTATGCTCATTCAGTTATTTGGATTGTCTTCCTCTCTCCTTTCTTTCTGTGTTTGTCTCATCTGCATTGCAAAGAAGTTACATGGTGGACATGTGGGGTCAGCGGAGCAGGCAGATAACACAGTTGACATATAATCAACAACAAAATGATCTCATTCATAAAGCTTTAACTCTGGGCATAAAAGATTGAGCCAACATCAACATGCCAAATTCTGATAGGTCACTTCAGGCTCTTACTGCAAAGACAAGTCAGTCTTAAAGATGTTTCGCTTAAAAGTAAAATAAATAACTGGTTTGTAATAATAGCTTCTTTTTTTTTTTTTTTACCCCTTGTTATTCCTCCAACGGGCCGGACGTCAGGACCGAACCGAAAACCTTGACCAAATACTGTGCTGTTACAAAATGTTGTATAGTCAATATGTAATGTTTATAGATGTTTTATAAACCATCTCTTAAATGTTTACAGATTATTTGGTAATCAATAAAAAAGATATAGTGTATAACATGGTATAATGTGCAACAATAAACTGTTAACATAACTTATAGCATTACAGATAATTCGCACACATTATTAATTATAACTACAGTTTAATTAGCTATATATTTACTCTTTACTGATGATGTTTATTATAAAGTTTTACCCAAACATCCAAACATGTTATCCTTAAAATGAAGGTGCAACACTTCCCAACAGCATTTCTTTTAAAAGCAGTCCAAAAAAGTGTAATAACGGTGGCTACAAACACTTCTTAAATAGCATCTCTATGATTTGTGGTAGAAAGCTTTTGTCTATTTAGACAACCAGCAGAGGTAAAAACACCATTAGCATCTATTTGGTGTTCAGTTTATGGGATATCTAAGAGACGTCTTTGCTAAAAGCTAACTGCTAACTCCCAGGAATATAGATGCTTTTTAGCTGCTTAATAGGTGGTGGGGAAAAAAATAGTTTTATGTAAAAATCAAGACTTTTATCTTCTGAGATTTTAAATAGATTTATAACTTCCAAAAATCAAAGCTAACTCAAATGGAGCAGCAAGACATTCAGCCAGTCTCTCAGATGACTGGAGTAGATCCTGAAGTAAATAGGCCTACTCATTCAAAAATATACTTTGAATCATGAATCGTTTTGAATCGAAAATGTATTCTGAATCGAATCCTGACCCCAAGAATTGAAATCGAATCGGATCGTGAGACGCCCAAAGACTCCGAGCACTACAATGTAAGATAACCAGGTATCATTTGATGTTAATGGTACAAGATTAAAGGACATGGCACTTCTGTAATTACCCTCAAAATGAACACTGGAAAGCTTAGCGATCCTCCAACAAGTTTCTTGGCAACACATCTAACAGCTGCTGAGGGATTTCAATAAAGGGAATCACCAAAGGGCTGACTAACTGACGGGCAATGCCTTCCCTTGAGCTGTGTTGCTTGCAAGGCTAAATATCAAGTTTTGTTGACCTTATTTTGCTGATTTTGTTAATCTGTCGGCGTACTTTCTGGCCTGAATGAACTGAGAAGAAAAAAAAAAACATTGCTCTCTCTCTGTCTTTCTCTCTCAGTCGCTCACACCCACACTGAAACAGCTTATTCAAACAATGGCAGGTGACATAATAATTCGAGGGAGGGGGGAGGGGAGGGATGATGGAGGCCATTCAGTCATGTACAGTATGAGGCCCCTGGCTGGCTGCTAATGAGCGCTGGCCCCATTCTGCCTCAGCATACACACAACAGGAACAAGAACTCCCCCTCAGCTACATTGTAACACTCAGTCGCTGGAATAAAGCACAGCGTAGTCAACCTCTCAGCTGCATTGTTATACTTCATTCAGCCATCTAAATTGCACTTTACAGTTTCTTGTATACTTCTACACAAAAAGCCCTCTGGATCCTGAAATACAGGATTGTTACTCATACATAGAGGACTGTAGGAACGTACTATTAAAGAATAATACAGAACGGTCGGGAGGCGATGAAATACCTGATTCAATCCCTCAGGGAAGGAAACATTAAATGGCACTTTAACAATCACTTTACTTAAACTCTCTGTTTATCTGGACACTTTATACCAACTACTGTAACTGAACAGCATGTGGAAAGCATTTCTCACTTTCTCAGTGTTTGTGTACCCTTCATTGCTTCCACACAAGACTATTGTGGTTGAACTACAGAATACAAGATCACCTTTTTCAAAGGTAACAACTTGTCTTCTTACAGTACGGAGAAGGTGAAGCTCCTAAAATGAGTTTCAAAAAAGATCAACCACTGAAAACTTAGTCCGATGGGCCTAACTGACACGATCAATTCAATGTGCGGTCGGCTATTTTTTTTGGATTTCTGCACACATCAAACGCTCTTTTTAACTCTTTTGGAAGAGTTAGGGTGGCAGCGGTTGCTATGTAGTGAGACCGTCAGAAGTCTAATCCCATTCTTTTCGCATTTGTACGCCGCCGACGAAGCAGCCACAACTGAGCCGCCCCAGTAAGAGTGTAGAGAGAGAGCAATGCTTTGTTCATTTATCAGTACAATGAATGTGATCACTGAACAATCACGTTAAATCAACACATTTAGTAGCCCCTAGGGTACCGCTTATGAGCAAGTTCATGCTTTTGGACGGAGACTGCTCATGTTGGATTAGTGAGTAAAAATATTCATTTTCCAATTTTTGATTGTATTTTATCCATGGGCCCTGTAAACCTTTTAAAGTTAGTCCTTATCCAGGGGTAACCCATCCATTTGGAAAAATGCTTTCAAAGAAGATGATCAAATAAAAAACTGCAAAAATCAATGCACTGTGAGGAGTGGGCTGCGTGAGCCTGGAACCAAAAGTGACACCTTAATGGTAAACCAGCATTGTTGCATTTGTAATGTCTCACAAATGTACCATGACAGTAAAAACACACACAAGCACACACACACACACTTTCATCCTTAAGATAAGTGATGCAGCAGCAGGAGGTGAGAGCTCTCCTGGGGAGGGACATGTGGCCCATCTGTAGGGGGTTAATCAAAACACTAGGGGGTAAATAATGTCTTTTGTGAGACAAAACATAGGTGTCTGTTTTCAAGGTAACACCTGTTAATTGAATTAGCGTTGTTTTTCCATCTCAGCACCTTATGGTGAAATTTGCAAACCACTAATAACACCATCAATCACACTCTTTTCGGCCTCATGTTGGCCTGCACCATTGCAATATGTGTAAAGAATCTAACACTACATCCATACCATGCAGCATAAAGGAGACAGAAGAGAGCATCCGATAATGACAGTCGACAAGCACGCATGAGAACTCCACATTAACTCCGAATCGGAACCCTCAGTGGAGTCGATGGGGACACGGATGTGGCGTAAATGTGGTGTATAATGGTGAACGAGGCCAGCTGCGGGCCATTTATGAGCCAAATAGAAGCAAGAGAATCGTTGCAGTGTTGATCAAGATAAATATTTGATCTGTGATGGAAAACATGACTGTGGTTCCTGTGGAGTGGAACATTCACAGAGGCCAGGGCTTTCGCAGTTTTCGCCTTTTCAAAGAGTTGTGCAATGCTGCAAAGTTCCTTCAGACAATAATGTCAGACTGAGGGCCTGATTCACAAAAGGATTCGCTTAACCTGCTCAAATGAATCAAAAAGAAACCGTCTGGTTCACAAAACACACAAAGGGGGTTAAACGGAAACAGAGCAAACAGCGTCTTTGTGCACTGGTGCTGGTTGGGCATATTTGAATGTGCAATTACACAGTCATTTGGGGAAAAACTGTCCCCTTTCTAATGCAAATATTTATCATTGCAAAGTGCCTTATTCACAAAAACTGGCGCTTATACCCACACACACACACGTTAAGAGAAAAACACGTCTGCTGCAGCATTTATGAGAGATTTCACACGCTAATTTTGCAGTGATCAGGAAAACAATTTTGCCTCCGTATGGCTTATAAATAAATGACCTCTTAAAATAAAGTCTGTATTACTTTTGCATCACTATTATTAAGAGTTGTTTTTGTTTGTCATTTTAACAGGCCCCTGCTTGCTCCATTCAGAGAGGAAGCTTTGTTTTTAAAGGTGAAAATTAACCCTGAGATTTTTCTCCCCGCAGCAGGAGCAATGTGGGGTTAAGTGTCTTGTCCAAGGACACATCGGACATGTTGCTCAGCTGGGGATCGTGCCCTCGACCTTCTGGTTGAGAGGCGAGAAGGTCGAGGGTTCAAGATGGAGAAGATGGTGGGAGCAAAACGATGCACCATTTTTGGACCTTCAAGCCGCTGCAATTGATTCTTAGTGATTTAGTCCCTGAGATTTTTTACATGTTTTCACAGATGTACCAGTGTTAGACTCACCGTCTTCACCATCAATTTACATTTAATGGCCCTATATTTAATAGCAGCTGTTTGAGCTACCGTTAGCTTCCCAGGCTAACATGACAGGCTACTTTAACACTCAAAAAACAATTGTTTTGAGGCCTTTACTAAATTTGGCTACAGGCACAATATGCCAGGTGTCAGACATTTATTTAAAAACACTAACAACATAGTTGATACAGAAAGTGACATGTCATTGGCTGACGATGTAACCTGTTACAGATTTTTTTTTAAACACATTAAACTGAAATTTTCTGATTTAAAATTACATGAATCCATTTTGCAACCTTGATAGAACAATTGGAAAACTCAAAACTTTTCTAGAAACATCTCAGCAAAACTACAGACACACCTCATCCTCCTACTTTGACACAGAAATCTCACCCCTATGGTCCTTGTGTCCTTGTGGGAACTTTTTTCGCAGAAGAAGAAGTTGAGCACAGTTTGAGCTAAGTCAGCAATTTAAGTCGAAACTTCTACTTGAAAAGGAGCTGTAATTTATAGCATGCATTAACAAGTCCACCACAGTCTAATTGATTTAGTAAACTGATTACTGAAAGAATCATCATTCACATTTCAGATGCGTTGTTTGGCTTTGTCTGTTCATTCTCACTGCAATAAACACAAACAGCATGGGTTATATCCTCTCAACCACAGAATATCCTATTAAATATTTAACTGATCATTAATCATCTTTGTCAGGGGGAAAAATGTAACTGTCAAAATAAGTTTCTTCAACTTTTTGTTGGTTGAGCCACAGCACTACTAACAGCAAAGCTTTTTTTTTTGACTGCCTCTTTGCGTGAAGTGGCACAAGAAATATTCAGTCAGCCAAAAGAAGACGCATATTGTGTTCAGGATGTGATGGTGATTGTTACTTTGTTGTTTCTTATCTCTGCTTTGTAAAGTGACTTTGAGTGCTTTTAAAGACGCCTTTAAATAAAATGTATTATTATTATTTAAATAAGGCCAAACTAAAATGAAAGTTGGATTATCATTGATCTCATGGACCATGGAAGCATATGTCCTGAAATCTAAATACTACATATAATTATGTATATTTACACCAATTCCCCTCTTTTTTGTGTAAGCCAGCACACGCTCAAAGCCTCAGATCTTCAGTCATTGTTGAACTGAAGCTGCCGAGAGAGAGAGAATAGTCCCTATTGAACAGTTTACTTTGGCAACGTTTCAGTATCACATGTTGCAGACGTATTGGTAATTAAAAACAAAAAAATCTCTAACATTTGTTGCCGCGTTAACCAAAGAGGTATCCTTTGATTTTCACTAGATTTGTTTCAAAGTTTACAAATCTGGTATCATGACAACCCTACATTGTGTAACAGTTTGTCCTTAATGAACATGGTCTGACTGTTCTATAAAACATTGTGGTGTGCCTCACATGCAAGCTGCAGGAACTTTATGACAAGGAAGAAAATGGGACACAGATAAGAACAGAAAAGGAACCAAACCAGGATTGAATTAAAAGGAAGGGTTTTTCACACTTAAACTTTATTGTGCCTTTTCTGTTTTTATTATTACCAGTCCAGCATCTTAGCGTGCAGACTATTAAAGAAAGCAATTTTTTTCTTCACTTCTGTTTTTCCAAGTGCCACCCATTAGAGGCACCGGGCTGCCACACTTCAAATGGCCAGAGCAAAAAGAACTTTTTCAACTGTGACAAACAATCTGGAAATAGCAGCCACACTTCTGACTGGGAGCCAGCTGCTGGGACGATAAGGGAAGGAATTTAAGTGCACCCCCTTCTATTTAAATGTAACATAACCCTGGGTTTCCTGCCAGCCAGTTTCCTGTATGTTTATGTTGGAGTTGAGCTAAGAGGTGGATGTAACGGTAAGGCTTGGCACTCGTTTTTTTTTTTTTTTCAGAGCATTGGCAGGATTCAAAAAAGAAGGAAATGGTGTTTTGTTTAAATGACTGAAAAGCCATTGGACATTGGTGATGAATAACTGCACTGGATGGGAGGGGAAGATATCAAAAGCACTGTAGGAAATGAACTGGTACAGGATATAAATCAATGTCAAGAATAATCAATCAACAGAGAGCGGAGTGAGTGCCCCAATAGAAAATATAAAAAATACTATACTATTATCATTCTCAATCATTCAGTTTTTAAAACTGGGTTAACTCTCAACAAACACATAGCAAGTCTTAGACTGTTTTCTCATATAAAAACACTTTTTTTTCCTTTACTATAGCTGTGCATAAATATTAAACACCACTGCCAGACATTTTCCAGAGCATTCCTTACGAAGGTTTTATTTCCTAACAAGCGGCTAATAACGCAACCTTATTAACTGCAAAATGTAAAAATTCTTCTTGTGGCTTTTTAGAAGTATAGGTAGATCCCACTCACAGAACATCATGTCCGGTTGTAATCTTGGTAAAGCTAAGGAAGGAAATACGTTCATAGAAAGTCTTTGTTGCTTAAATTCCATTTACTCCCGACAGCAATCACTAAAGATGGTCTCCTACATTGTAAGGACTTTGCTGATGTTGCAGGCGTTTGATATGTCAGTCCCTCCAATCGTTGTTTTTGGGCTGCATGAAGTAACTTGTGTAGGATGACTCTTCCACAAGCTACAGCTAGCAAGATTTTTCAACAACAATGTTAGTTGAGATGATGACCCCCAACCCTGGACCCACAAAACGAATATATTGCTGTCAAAAATCAACATCAACTCCAATTATTTTTGAAGATGAAAGTCCCAAAAGATGAAGGCTACTCACACTTGTTCTTACCAAAAGAAGTCTATATAAACTATCATAGTTTTAGCAAAAAAAATGCTTACCTAATTTTGACCACCTGAGAACGAGTAAAGCCTTGTGCACTGAGAGCAGGGAGTAGGGCTTTGATAGTACCTTTTGGACTTGGGGAAACATAGTGGGGAAATCCTGTTGTTTGGTCAGCAAATTAATTTGAGAAATGAGAGAGAAAAAACACTGGCACCTCTTGATTGCATTTTGAATGCTAGTCTTTCTTCTGTAGTTACACACTTTAAATTACTGCTGTACTCCTGTTGTCAAATGTGTCATAAAAAATGCCATGACTAACTTTGGGGTTGGGTAGGAAGAGATCACTCCATGACAGGAGGACAACTATAAGAACTCTTTGACAGAGGCTAAACAGATAACAAGTTCAGCCTTGGCAAATGTGTCTGTACGTCTGAAAACACAACCAATGCAGATGACAAATTACATGACAGTTTTTAGCTTTAAACCAAAGTTAAGGGTAAATAAAACAACAAACATTGATTTATCTTAGCTTAAAGATTACCCTAGACAAAATGCACAGTGACATGCATGTTAGTATGTGGGGAGCCACACATGCACAGAGTTCCTACTCGCTTCCTGCATTCCTCAGAGTCGCAGTAGACTCTGTGGGGGAGAGTTTAATGGATGGAGGCCAAAGGTCACTTCCTGTGAATTGATTAATTGAGATTTGCCATAAGGAGCTGAAGGCGCATTGAAGGATCAACAGGGCTAGAGAAGCAGAGGAATTCAGAAGAATGTCTTTCCAATTATAAAAAATTATGTTGATGAACTACACTGATGCATTCTTTTTCCAGGATTGTGTGGCCCCTGACGGTCAGATATTTCTGGAGCTTGTTGCACGGAGAACATCAAGGGGACTGTAAGATTTGAAAGTGATCTAGATATCTCATAAAATATGTCAGATGTCAGACAGCTGATTCTACCTTTGATGTTTGGTAACATCTGGCAACTCTGAAAAATATTTGTGGCTCTAGAGTGAAGGGTTTTCAAGCCTCTCTGACAGTGTTCAATGGGAGACTCTGATGAATGGAACTTTACTTGCTCTTGATACAGAACTTACATCGTCTGCCAGACATCTGTGAGAGAGAGATACGATCAGCCCCACCAGCCAATGTCTTGCTCTGTTTAAATATTGGAACTCTGTGAAAATCTGACATTAACAGGACCCAGAGGATATGTTATTGTTAGTGTGAATGTGTTTATCACTCTCAAATGTACAGAACTGTGTTCAACGCATCACTTTTCCTGTCAGGTTGGGGTGGGATTGGGTATCTCACAATTCCACTTTTAGAGACGTAAAGAAACAACAGACAGGGTGAAAAGAAAGTGAGAGGTATGCACAATGGCTATTTGCTAATCCACTAATGATCAGCTCAGCTGATGTCACCTCTGTGATAAAAACGTAATTTACTTTAAAAACAATATGATGCATTCTTTGTGAGCCAATAACCCACTTAGGTGATTCCACAGTGCTTAACTTTTGCTCCACAAATGATTGCAGCATAACTCCTCATTTCCACAACTATGTGCGCTCAGCGGTGCCTCAGCACCGCGGTTTTACTTCGTCCAACGACGCGCCACCTTCCCCATTGGGTCCATTTCTCAAACTAGACTGCAGCCATGAACAGCTGTACACACATCACAGGAGAACTACAAGATTGCGCAGGAATAAAGAGAAAAACATCCAAACATGTTTTTTTGTCTTTCTGAAGATGATCTGTTGTTCGTTTGGTGCCTGTTTCAAATACAATTGTGAGTCTGTTTATTGTGTTTTATTTTGAAATTGACCAGGTGCTCTGTGTGTTTCTTCTTAAAGATTTATTTTTTTGGCTTTTTCGTGCCTTTAATACAGAGATAGGACAGTGGAAAGAGTCGGAAACCAGGGAGAGAGAGCGGGACGAGAGTCTCAACACATGGGACGCGCGCCCTAACCATTGCGCCACCAGCGTGCCCCTCTCTGTGTGTTTCCGACTTCCTGTCCGGGTCGTTCTGTTCTGTCCAGCTATAGACTCTGGGCAGAGTGTTGTGGCGCTGCTGGCACGATCCAGAGATGGACCGCTGCGCTCGCTGTGGAAACAAAAGCATTGACTAAACTGGCAGCCAACGGCAACATAGTGTGCGGCACTTACGGACTGTGGCGCGCAAGGAGTTTGTAGAAAAAGGGAGTTAATGGGGATGACACATTTTCTGTGTCCATTTTTTTCTTCTTTTGATACTATAACACTCAAGACTGCAGCTCATAAATAGATGCGACTCTGGCTGTGAAAAAGGGACACCTTTGCTGAAGTGCCTTTCACTTGCATTTTTTTTGATGGTGCTTCAATCGTTGCAGAAAGTACAACTAGACAAAGACACACAAGATCACTTCTTCTTCAATACAGCATGATATTTATTTAATACATCAAATAAGAGTATTCATGAGGTCAAGCCTGTTTCAGTTGGTAAGTCCAGATGCATCCCAGATGGATTAGCAGATCGCCCAATTAATACATTAAATACCAATACAGGTTGCTAACCAAGCCAGCGCTAATACTTGTTTATAACCTAGCATTTGCTACGATTGTGCCCAAATATGGTAATTAAAGTAATACCTTACATTCTGCTCCTGCTCCTTGCCATATGTAATCTTTTTTTAAAAAATTTTTTAATTAAAGGCTTTATATGTGACTTTTCACACTTAAATATAATAGAAATCAAGTATATCCTCTGAGATTAACTCTGTGAGTAATGACTGTCTACAATGGGTGTAACACCCGAGTCCCACTGTCTGTGATGTTTTCCGAGTTTTCCGAGTCATATTTTCAGTTTGTTGACATCACCTGGACGGCAGCTGACTCCTCCCCTCGTGTATAAAAGTTGTTTAATTGAGGGACTAGAGAAAAGAAGAATAACATACTGTACTCACTACTTAACTGCGTTTCTAGATCACGCTCATTTCAGGTAAATTTACATGCAGTGTGAAGATACGAGCATAATAAAGATCACTAGCATTAGCATGCTAACACAACAATGCACCGCAAGTTGTTTTGGTTTCATGCTGGTGCTCAAGGGCGCCGAATCAAAAAATCGCATATAAAGCCTTGAACACAAGCAGCAAAATCATTTGTTTCCTATTTGAAATTGTGTTGTTTTTGTTTGGTAATCAACAGTAACTTTCTGACGTGTAAGTATGTTGACAGTTTTATAAGACGCTGGAGTAGACAGTCCCGCCAAGTGCTGACCAGGTGTGTAACTCTAAATCGCAGACCAAACACAAATACAAAAAACCTGACTCCTATCAGAGAAAGAGCAGATTTTAAACACACACACACACACACACACACACACACACACACACACACACACACACACACACACACACACACACACACACACACACACACACACACACACACACACACACACACACACACACACACACACACACCTCCAGATGGCAGATTTTGCCCTTCCCACTGATTTCATATTCAATTAGCAGAATCAAAGGAGGATGCAGACCTGACCAACTCTCTCGTGTGTGTAATGGGAAATGAAATAATGAGACACACGTGTTCAGAGAGAGTGTGGCAAAGAGGAGAGACCAAAGAGGAAGACTTGGAGAGGTTCAGTGTCTCTGTCACATTCAGCCATTTAGGTTTGAAAGATGCAACATGACTTTCAGCTCAGGTCTACGACAACTACAAGTGAAATTGGTCCAATTAAGCACATAACCTTAAAACCAAGGTGAGACTCCTTTCCTAATTGTACAATTATGTGTGCCTTATGTTAGCAATGCTGGGCACTGATCTCAACAACCAAGGACCCTCCTTTACAAAACTTTAAGAAATGTTTGTTCAGGCAAAGGACATAACTGTTGATAGAGTCTCACTTCAAAAGAATCAAGGAGCCAGATAGTGCTGTAAATATTGCTCTATGGCATTAAAGCACCAGTAATAGCCCAACTTAACACACTAACTCCAGAACAGAATGTTATTTTGTTTGTTTACATTTTCTAGGTAAATTTCAAGATAGCTATTACTATTAAACTGTACCTTAAACTCAGATTAACCGACCAGTCTAAAGTTAAGAAAACAGTCAACATTTAGCACAATTTATATAAAAGTGTCTTCTGGTAAACAACCTGATGGTGTTTGCTGTTGCTAATGTTCTGACTGACAGTGGCTTGCCCCACCAGCCTTCAGTTCTCATTTAATGTTGACGTCCACATTCTTGTGCTAATTACACATTGCACTGGTCGATATACCAATTTAACCTGACACAGCCATACTTACATTTTTATCTCAATTTTCTAGACCAAAATACAGCCAAACCGCACTGCTCCTACTGTGCTTGTTTACATCCGGGTGGTAGAGAATGGAGAGCAGGCCAACTAACCAGAGCTTGCGCGGCGTGACCCCCAATTCACACATACTCCGTGCGTGCCAAGGTCCCTCAGCGCCACGGTTTTGCTCTGTCGGACGGCTCGCGCCCATTCACACCGGATCCGTTTCTGACACATCACAGGAGAACTACAAGATCCCGCGGGATTTAAGAGAAAAACATGCAAACAACATGTTGCTTTGTCTTTCTGAAGATGCATTGTTGTTAACTCAGTTCCTGTTTTGACGTAATGTTGATAAAGTGATGAAAAATACGATCGCGAGTCCGTATATTGTGTTTTATTTTGAAATTGAGCGGATGCTCTGAGCGTTTCCTTGTCTGACTTCCTGTCCGGGCTGTCATATTCTGTCCAGCTTGACGCGTGCCTGCAGCGTACTCCGGCGAAAATAGACTTACTGCGTATATGAAACGGAGCAGAGACGTAGTGCCATTGGTGGCACGGAGACAGACCGCAGTGCGCCCTGTGTGAACACAATGATTGACTAGAGTGGCAGCCAAGTACGGCGTAGTGCGCGGCGCTGACGGACCGCGGTGTGCACGGAGTATGTGTGAATTGGGGGTTACAGTTTGAGCATTCAATTTAACCGGCATAGAGGGCCAACACATAAAAATATTTAATTTGTTCAACTGACTAATTCTGGTGCCGACCAGGCTATTGACTGGAGGTGAATTCTCCGGAGAATATCCTGCTGCATTCTCACATCATCTCACTCAGACTTGCTGCAGACTAAATACTATATGGGGCTGGCTCTCACACTCAATAGCATCTAAAACAAACAACAGTGGCTCCAAACTATAACCTTTCTATATTTTCTACAAACCAAACAAGGCTTTGTTTTGATACCATGGGGTATGCAGTGAAACAAAAACAAGACAGAATCTAATAAAAAAAAAAAAAAAAAGATAGCGGGATCCTTCTTTCTTCGCTTCCTGTTAGTTTTAATTTCCAAGTCTCCAAACAATAAACTTATAGACGGACTATATGTTATCTATTTTGTTTTTTTAGGGTCTGCCTTCCCCAGTCGGTCCAACAGATACAGCTCCTGCTTAATTGAATTCCTACTCGTGGGAACTCAATTTCCAAACAATTCATTTATCAGAGAGAACGAGCAATAAATAGGATATATAAAATACAATAAATGCAGTGAAAGAAGACTTTCAGGAAATTAGCTGAGGATGTTATGCTGGAACATCTTCCTTATATCTAATAAAATAAATAGCTGAAGGGCAAAGACGTCCCTACACTTTTAGGACTTCAGGGAATAATAGTCCTTGATGTATTTCAGCTTTAATAGTCAGACTACAGTGCAAGCATCTCTGTCTACTGACTGAGGGTAACAAAGGTATAACATGTCATTACAGTCTGAAAATGTGAAAAATAAAAAGAGCTCTTTGTCTCTTTTTACTCAGCCAGATAGGAAGCAACAAAACTACATCAGTGGGGCATACAGTTGAGGTTGACAATTGACAAGTTGACAAGAACAATGACAACGATAAAGCTTTGAGTCTTCCTCACATTATACTGACACACAGACCCTGATCCTCACTGTCATCATTCTCAATAAGCTGTCTTTACCCCCTACACATTCAAGCACCAAGCAGTTTTATGAATATTAGGGCTGGGAGTCTTTGGGTGTCTCACGATTCGATTTCGATTCTTGGGGTCACGATTCGGTTCAAATCTATTCTGGATTCATGATTCAAAGTCTATTTTTGAATGAATACATACTTCAGGATCTACTCCAGTCATCTGTGGGAATGGCTGAATTTTTTGTTGGCCTTTTTGGCATTTTACTGAGTTAAAGAGCTAGTCTTAGCACTTAGCAGGGAGTGACTGATAAGCCAAAATAATTTACATAAATCGAATTGAACTGAATGAATATCATGGACTTGTGGCTTATTTGGAAAAACTCTTTGTGTGAGTAGATTTATTTTCCTGGACAGAGTGCTTGATTGTAGGAAAACAAAAACTTTATCTGCTTAATGTGGAGCTAATCGTAAAAAGCAGAGTTTGTCTGTTGTGATTCCAAAATGTTATCAGTAAACCCCCAAGCGTATTCAGATATGCAACAGTTAACATCACTTTTATTGAATAAGAACTGGTTACACAATTGTTGAGGACTAATGAGCTGCGTAAAGTATATCTTAAACTGATTGTTGCAGGCAGTTGGCTTGTGCCTTACAACTGCACCTGGATATGATGTAGCCTGAACAATGTGCAGCTACATGCACCCTGTCTTCCTGTTGTCCTGAAAACGTCTGCTGCGTGCTGTTTACTAGCATGTGTAAACCTCAACTATGACGAGACTGCTGATGCTGCCTTCGATAGCAAAGTACTTTGAACTCAGTGTCTCCAGGGAGCGCAGCGGGTCAGCAGCCCCAGTCTAAGCAAAATTCCCTGTTGTACTAGAATATCCTGAAACCTTCCAGTTCCAAATAGAACCCAATTGACCATAATGAGACGTTTTCGACCAAGGAACTGACCCTAACTCTTTGTAATTTCACTGTGTGTATTTCACTTTTTATATATTTAGCTTTGACAAAACAAGGGTAACGGGTTGCTGGTTGGAAAAAACTGTAGGCCTATATTTCATAGTTACTTCAACAATCACTATACCAAAGGATGGCCAAGAAATTCAAATGGGTGTACTACACTTTAATCTTGTGTTCACAAAACTATAATTAAGTTTGCGGGACTCAGGCCCATTCCTGCTCCGAGTGGACATGGAGAGACGAGGGCTGCCGTTCACTTCCCTACTTCCCCTCCTCTTCCCCCTCTGCTTTGAGGAGTCAAATTGGTTCCAGATGCATTCTCTCACGGCTAGCCTCCATAACCAAATCGCAACATGAAAGAAGTGAAGGGGAGAACTTAGCAAAACTCTGTAGAGGAAAAAAATGTATGGAATTCCTACGCAAAATAGTGGGAGGAAGTTGTAGAAAGAGCCGTATTCTTCCTTAGGGCACTACTGTCTGATCACTTTGCCGCATGGTGCTACATTACATGTTCTTGTGGGGTTTTTTTTTTTGAGACCTTTAATACTGTCGCAAGCCTTTCGGAGACAATGTGCACCCCGAAAGAGGATCTAAGAGCTTTGTTCCTTTCATGTTCCTGGCAGATGTGTCAGAAAAAAAATCTGTACAAAGTGATATTTAACCAGAGCAAATCCACATCCTGCACCCATGTGGACTGAAGATCAAAGAGCTACCCAACAGCATGTTAGACCAATTTACAACCCTGCCCATGGAGCCCATTTAAACACTCGCTATAGGACGTTTGAATACACGCTTACCAAAATGATAGCAATGAGTAACAACTGCTGAAGGTCTATTGAGAAGACACCTAGCCAAAAGGCTGAAGAATGTGGCAACTCCGTGTCGCCTCAGTCAATTAACAAGTGAAAGCAACTCCAAGGCTAGTTGTCCTACAACAGCACCAACACACCTCTGTGTTTGTCCGAGTCGCTTAACAAGTCCAAGTGAATTCATTTGCAGCCTCAAAGTAAACACGTCGCAATTCACACACGTTTAGCTCTTTCTTTTAGCGACTAGATTTTATTTAAAAGGAGAAGCAGTTTTACTTCCAGGTTTTCTCTGTAGTTCTTTGCAGCCTAGACACACACCTTCACAGGCTACCTGGTATCTAATGCGAGTGAATGCGTCATTATTAAAGTGGGCTATAAAATGCAGGCTATGCCGAAATGCATAATAGTCTGCTGATTCCTAAAATGTGTTTTAAGTTGTTCATAGTAGCGCTTTACTTTTTAAGACTCTTGTGTTATTTGTAAAACATCTTTACATGAGGTTGGTCCTAAGAGGTAACGGTCCCTTTTACTTTTTTTTTTTTCTCCTCAAATCTCTATACGAGCTCTTTTTCCTTGCTATCCAAATAACAACGACAGAAGCCGAAAGGCTGGACTTTATATTCACTAGGCCATACTTCAAACTTCTCAAAGGCTCATTCAAACATGTTTTTTGTTACACAGGATGTTAACCCCATACGTCGAGCGACAGACACAGCGTCATTGCTATACTGACGTATTGCTGTGTTTTTCAACAAAGGAAAAACCACAACAATAAACACTAGAAACCTTAAATGAATGTCAAGGATGAAGTCTTTAATTCGGCGTGCAATAAATAAACCAATGGCGATACATTAGAAGTTTAACAATGTTTCTTTTCCCCGTTATTCCCACAGTCCTGTCACACCTAACGTAGACACTCTGTGGTGGGCGGTAGCTAGCGTTGTAAACTACTTCAAATGTATATGATTTATTGGATACAATAACTGGCTGCTGGACATTTTGTGGCCCGAATTGACTTAAGGACTTAAATGATTGCAGAAACATTTGAATAAATTATCTGCGATGGGGATACGTTCACTGATAGTAAAATGAATATTGAATTCCAAGAGTTTTGAGTGGAGTTTGGCTTGATGTCCTCACAACATGAGAGCGAAATCTATCGTACCTACAGGATGCCAGCTGTCACTAAATCAACAAGTTAGTCCAAACTTTAAGCGTACAAAACAGAGGCATTCAGGCTTAAGCTGTTCACTTTTCTGTCTTTTTAAAAAGTGTAGCACTGCATGAAAGCGGACACAGAGTGAGGTAGACGAACAGTTCTGAAGTTGGAATCATGGAAACAGACTACTCACCCTGAGCTCGGAGCGGCTGGGAGTAAAAGTTTACTGAGAGGAAGAAACTGATTATCTGGAAACACACACGCATCTTATTGCAATCCTAAAGTGCATCGTGGACAAGAAGACATAGAAAACACTTGTACTGTGACACGCTCCATGGATCCCCTGTTAACTCTCTCTCTCTCTCTCTCTCTCTCTCTCTCTCTCTCTCAGCCCCCGGTGTGCGTATGGACCACTAAGGACATGCGCAGAAAGGAAAACCATACCAGTTAACGGTGACAAATGAATGGAAAGTGTTTTTAAATTGACTGATGTAAGTTTACCTATTTTGCAATGCATTTTTGACTGTCTGTAACACAGTCAATTTGCATGATTAAATTAAATTCACGGACGTAACTGCTGGAAAGTCTCAAAACAACAACTAAAAAAACAAGTGTTTATACAGACTCCATGGTAAATGGACTTGAGCTCGTATAGCACTTTTCTAGTTTTCTGACTACTCAAAGAGCTTTTACTGCCATATCAGTGTCACACCCAGAAGTAACTCATCCCATTCACATGCATGATTGAGTGTCATGTACAGGAGCTGGTGATCGAACCTAGAGACGACAACTCTACCAACTGATCCACAGCCACTGATTCACATCCATGTGAAAGAAGAGAAAATTATTGTCGATATTTCTTGTTGAAAATTGGCCTCTGATTTAGTGCTAATCCCCAGATAAATCAAAGCATTTTAATGTTAGGGACACAAAAAAGAAGTGTTCTTTAACACAAGACATGACATTTTGACTTTTCTTGAAACTGACCTTTCCCTACCCTTAAAAACAAATGGCTTGATACAAACAGCATTTAATTCAATTCAATAAACAAATCTTTCCACTTAATTAAATCTAGGCTCTAAGTACACTCCCCGAAAAATATTTCTGGCAACAAAATCTTAAACAAACATATCTCCAGGAGACAGGATTACATTAGCATCATTTTCTCGTGTAAATAGCATATACAAACAGCAGGGATTAAGGGGATAGTATTAAATAAATGTGCGATGCATAATGTATCATTTGATGTTGAAAAAAGATGCATCACAGGCATCAACTTTACATGCACTTGATATCATCTGTAGGAGATTTCTTATTGGTGTTGTTCTTTAGATGTTAGGTTTGCTCGGTCCACAAAGGTTTTCTGAAGTACAGTAGGGTTTTTTTTAAAGCGATAAACATATTGCACGTTTAAAAACATAAAAGAAACATGGATTTTACAGGACTGAAATGTATCACTGTGAACTTGTTTAGCAAGATAGTTTCATTTCTTTTTAAAACCCAAAGAGGATTTCCACACATCTTAATCAGTGAATAACCTTTTTTTTTTCCATTCACACTTTTTTCCACTGAGAGTCACAGGAGAGCTTCAATCTCTACGCTGCTAGAAAATACTTTGAAGCACTTCGCACAGGTTCCTATTCCACTAACACACAGACATAGTCACTCACAAAACTGCAGCACCCGAGGGACACCCACGCATAACACACAGAGACAAAGCATCCAATCAGTATAAATATTTCTGAATTCTGTCACTGTTATACATACAACATAGCTTTTGTTCCTGCTGCACTGATTTATTTGAAGAAGTCATTTCTCCTCTGTTCTTTTCTTGAAGATTGCCCATGAATCAGTCTGAATCAGACTTCAGAGAGTATTTTGGGTGTCATCACACACTGGCACAAATCTACTTTGAATAATGCAACAATGAGACATTATTATGAATGTTTTGCTGCCTTAACAAATCAAAGGATCAGTGTGTTGTACCCAGAAGCGCTGCTTGTCAACAGGTAGCGCAGGCAACTGCTTGGGGACCCCAGACCAGTAGGTCTGTAAACCACAGCAGTGACCCAAAATGTGCACATTTTTCAATGACAGTAGGAAATCTCCCTAAGGGGACCCCGATTAAAACCATTCACTCTTGTTGCCTTGCAAATCATTTATGAATTATTGCTGTGAAAACCAAAATTTGTCAATGAAAGTCAACCAAGGAAAATGAAGAGGAATTATCCGTAGGATATATTTATAATATAATCATTTATATGATTATAAAGTATTCATCCAGTTTTCAACCTTTGCCCTTCTTGTGCTAAAGCTCTGAACTTATAACTGCTCAAATATAAACAATAGGGTCATGTTCAGCTGGTGTAAAAGAGTCAATAACCCAGATATTATTCATGTAGGCTTCATGTCAAAATGCCAATCTGCTTGAACTTGACACAGTTTTCCTGTTGGAGGTGTCGTTTTGCGTGACGTGGGCATTAAGTTTTATTTTATTTAATGCTCTCATCAATTTTCCAGAAGTTGCTTTTCCACTATTGCGTTTAACCTTAGAACACTAATGTTATTTTCACCCATGCGACTGTGGTCAGGTGAATGTCATTGTGTTGCTGCTGTCTGAGTTGTGTGGGTCTTTGGGTAGGTTCAGGCTGACCCTTGACTTCATTGAAGGTAGGCATGTTTCCCTGCTCCAATCCCTGGTTTATTTTCAACAGGCACCTGTTCCCATGATTTTCACCCGACGTTAGTGATAGTGAGTCAAATATTTCCCACACTTGTCAGTAATGCAGTGAGAGACGTAATACTTCACCAGACAAGGCTCACTTGTCCCAGGAACAAGTGGACCATTATTTATTTTCTTAGGAAATTTTCATTAACAATTCCCTAATTTTTCATTAATTTTAGAGACCTGTTATAGGGTCCCCCCATGATAACTTATTTTTCGTTTTATTGGACTTTGAATAGGGGGAAATAAAATAACTTAAATGTGCCATGTATTATTGTACTTCAATACATTTTGATGTGAAGTATGTTTTGTTGGGTATATTCTATCGGGTAAAATATACACTACATTAGTGATGGTGTTACAAAACTGTTAGTTAGTATTCTAGGGTTAAATTGTGTATACTTCAGTTACAGTAACGGAAAATTCCTCTTTCTCAAAAAAACTTTACCCAGTATGCCCCCTTACCTAAACCATTGGAGTATTACCAGAAGAGAGAACAGATCCAAAACAGATAATTCCCTGCTGTGTGGAACATATCTAAAAGGGAAAAGTCCAAATAGTGTCAGGGCCTTAATTTCTAGAAATGATCTTGTAATTGTTCGGAGTTCATATTCGAAAAGGACTTAGGAAACACAAATCTCTCTCTGAATGAATGATTAATCTATGCAATTAATTCACTCAACTATCAGCCAACAAAGTTAAAAAGTTATTTTATTTTGGTGAAAGGCGAAAAAAAAAACAGCTTGAGAAGATAACCATCATACGAATCATACGAATGATATGGTGATTTTTCTGATACATTCATCTAGTGACAGGAAGTGTTGATTTCCAAGGGGGGGGGGGCTCCCAGTCTGTCCCCTCATTGTCCCTCATAATGCCCGTGTCAACAGGGCCAGGCGGCTTTTTTTGCCACACAGCCGTCAAACAGCAGGAAAATTTCTGTCCAGGGAGACATCCTCTCTTGTAACGGGTCAAAGGTCCTGAGTGAGGAGGATGTCAGGGGATGGAGTCAGCACTTTGGCCCCATGTGGCTACATCATTCTGTCGACAGGAATGAATAGTGAGGGGCCACGAGGGAGGAGGGCCCATGCACTGGCAGAGAGCAGGAGAATGAATCATTTATTCACACAGATGCACTGAGGTCATCTGGGATACATAGATAGTCCTTTGAGCTCAAACATATGACATTATATCCTAAATACTACATTTTATTTTGATGTAACACAGTTGTAGTACAAAGTTTTATACTCTGATGTAATTAAGTGTATGAACTCAAAACAATATACTGTTTCCTCACATGTTATAAACATGTCATTTAGATTACTAGCATGATCCAGTCAGAGCAATGTGGTCAACTCACCAGATGCTTTTGGATGTTCCACTATGTTGGCAGCTGTTCCTAACTTGTGGAACAGTTCACCTGTGAATATCAGAACCGCTACATTCACTGAAACTTTTAAACCACTGCTTAAAACACACATCTTTGAGTAAACTTTGACTTGACGTGACTTAAAAAATAAAATGTATTTTCCCATTTTCCCAATAAAACACATTAATTTCCTACTTAACTGTGACATGACAGGTTATTTATTTATCAAATATAATATAATAATCAGCTTTAATGTTCTCTGAGGGTCTTCAGAATCAAAATCCACCAAGTCGTTAGGGAGAAGAGCAGTGGGGAGAGAACACACCCCTGGGGAGCACCGGCACTGATTGTCTGGGTGCTGAATGTGATGCCCCACAGCCTCACCTGCTGCCTCCTGTCAGTCAGGAATTTGGTGATACACTGACAGGTGGAGGCCAGAACTGTGAGCTGGGTGAGTTTCTGGTGGAGGATATCTGGGATGATGGTGTTGAACGCCGAGCCACAAACAGGATCCTAGCATAGGTCCCCAGGGAGTCGAAGTGATGCAAGATGAAGTTCAGTCTCATGTTGACTGCATCATTACTTTATTGATGCAATAAAAAATATGGAAAAATATAATACAGACATTTACTTATTCTCCGTCAATGCATATAAAAACTAAGCTTATGATATCTTGAAAATAAAACCCTCCAATAACACATACTGTGATAAATTGCAGTTAAGTGTAGTGCGATATTACTCATATTCCTTGTTTCAAGTCATCTAGAAGAGTCCATGACCTCGTCCTGATGCCCAGCCAGATGATTGTGTTTCATATGGAAAGCTACCAGTCCAACATCACTCCAACTCATGGGTGGAGGAGGACATGGCTCAGTTGAGCCTGCAGTACTCATGTCATTGTACTACCACAGCATTTTTAAGGTTTGGCGAAAGTTTTGAAATTATTTTAAAAGAGGAATTCCCCTCTTTGACGCTTCACCACCACCACCACTCAGTCTTAAACAGCTCTGGTTCTTTGCTTTGCTTTGTATATTCAAGAATATTTACTTAATTGCAGCGGGGTCTTTTGTTGTTGCATTTTTTTTAAATGTATTTGTATGTCAATATGTTGTGTTTCTCCCTGATTTTAAAATCACTACAAACAGTAAAGGCCCGGCACACTTGTGCCTACAGCAGTCGCTCAGAGACACGGCATCCTGGAAGAATAAAGTGTCTGCAGAAGAGAGAGTCTCTTGTTTGCAGTCAGACCTACAGTACAAACCCTGAGGCTCCATCCGTCACTGACTGCCCAACTGGCTCCCAGCTTCAGCACAGAGCTCCATTGTCAAGGCAGATGTAGTTAGACATCATGATAAACTCAGTGTTGTTGTTTTCCATTAGTTCTGTGCCTGTCCTCGCTAACCAGATGCTTAATTTCAGTTATTACGTGTATAGCAGATCCCTGATGTCCACAGATGTCTGCCTTAAGTGTGACTGTGTGTGTGTGGACTGTGTGGGTGTCTGAATTAACATGTACCAAGCGGAAATTGGATTTTTATCATATTGTAGAAGTTGGCCTTTGAAATTAAGAATTTGTTGAAAGAGTATTATCTTGTCCAAGCCAAGCAGTTTAAAACACCACATGTTCATTGATACAAACACCATCTGTGATAAAAGTCATGTTTACTTTCTGTAACAGCTAATTGATGAAATGTGTTCATTTATTAAACAGTCAGAAGAGAGTACTTACTACTTCATTTCCTGCTGTAAAACAACTTACACGTTTTCTTCTTGGTCATAAAACTAATAAATAACTCAAAGGCGTCCTTTGAAAGATCCCTTTGGATGTCTTTCATGCCATGTACGTGAATGAAAATATGCATATATGTATATATACGTCAGAACCAAAAAGAATGACGGACCCAAAACTGCAGGGCAGAGTTCGATAAGAGATTGGGAGATGTGAGTTTATTTCATGGCCCAGATTAGTGCATGCAAAATGGCAATGGTACAAAAAAAGGCTATAGGTCATCCATTAGTGAATCCTACAATAAGTACTGACTGAACAACACTATGGAACGCATAACAAACTGGCAACAGGAAGGAGGACACACAGGGATTACACAGAAAATCACGGGATGATGAAAGGCAGGTGAGGACACTTAGGCGGTAAAACATGAGGCGCAGGATCTAGAAGACGGAAACAAGGGTAAGTACAAAATGAATCAATGAAACCAAAATAAATAGACAAAACAAAAAGACATTGGGCGTTGGTTACGCAGTGGTTAGTGCACACTCCATGTATGGAGGCTAACGTCCTCCAAGCGGGTGGCCCGGGGTTCAAATCTGACCTGTGGCTTCTTTCTGGCATGTCATTCCTCACTCTCTCTCTCTCCCTAATTTCCATCCCTGTCCACTGTCCTTTATTGCCACTAAAGCCCCCCAAAATGCCCCAAATTCTTCTAAAACAAAAACTAAAAATATTACCTTAGGTAACTTGATGAACCGTGTCAAAATATCATTATTAAACTTCTTACACTTTCTTTTAAAGATTTATTTTTTGGGGCTTTTTGCCTTCATTCAGAAAGGACAGTGGATACAGCAGGAACTTTTGAGAGAGACATTTGGGAATTACATGTTTGAAAGTATTCACCGATTGGACCCAAATCCAGACAGTCAGCGAAGACTTCTATAGCCTCCTTTCATGGAGCACGGAAACCACTAGGCCATATTAAATATTTTATATTATTAAACCACCCCATATTAAACCTCTAAAAACTAAGAAAGGCCTTCAAAAAATACACCACTGGTTCATCTTAATGTCTGTTGTTGGGGCAGTGGTTTATATAATTTCATGATTTTTTGATTATATTGTATTTAAAATATAAGCATCTGTGTAACACAACCCCTGACAAGGTGTCAGTAGGGCAAGAGAATATTGTGAAATGAATCTCATGAGTGGGAAAGAGTTAAAGTCCTAAATGATAAAGGAAACACATTTTCAAAGTCAAGAGCTCAGCAATGTGAGGCTCAGCCTGCTTGCACACAGATCACTGATGGAACAAACAATAACTTCCCTTCACAGTTTCAGGATCTCATTTCTGCTCTACTTATAGATACATCAAAAGTGGTGGTGTAGCATTTCAATTTGACTAAAAATAAACATTTTCTATTTACTTATCTTTCAGCAGAAATGCACTGCAAAATCTCATATCTTACCAAATGTCTCTGTCTAATTTTTATACAAAAATATCTGATTGCACTTCACAAAAGCCACATTCACATGAAAAGTCCAGATTTTAAGATTTTACAAGCAAAAACAATCAGGCCTGAATTGTTTGTACTGAGTAAAACTGGCTGCCATAGCATCAAGCAAGATGTACTTGATAGTTATCTGAAAATGAGATCAAGATCTTATTTCAAGAAACGTAACAAGAAAGGAAACTAGAATTCAAATCAGGATCAACAAAGTGTCTGTCTGTCTGTACAAATCGACTTTATATGACTTCTTCCAGAGTGCACATATTTGAATTTGAATGTATTTAGTGGGATAGCCCCTTGAGATGTATTATCTCATTTTCAAGGGGGGTCCTAACACAAAAACAAAGTAATACACTCATAGCTCTCTCTCAGCCTCTCCCACCCCACCCCAGCTCTCAGCTGCTGAACAAGACCAGGTAAAGAAATAAAGTACAACATATTTAAGGTGTAGCAATAGAGCGCTTTGTCTTTGAATTATAGTAGTAGTACAGGAAAAATAACAAATAAATAAATAAATAAGTAATCAAATCTAAGGAACCTAAGGAAAGAAAATAAATGAAGTGATGGATTTCAGAGAGGGGGGAAGATTATTCCAATCTGAAGGAGCTTAATATATAAATGACCTGTGATCAATTTCTTTGGGACAGTGAAAAAAAGGATGGTTCATGTGTCTAAGTGAATGTGAGGATGTATATGGAACAAAGAACTGTTTGAGATATGACAGAACATTTGAATAAACACATTTAAAAAGAATCTGCACCCTGTAATACATGCTCCAAAATAAAATGTGATTTGAGGAAAAAAAGAGAACAAAGCAGAGAGAATGCAAATAAGTCAATTCATAAAAAGATCTTGAGAACATTTTTTTTTCCAGTGTATAAATAACCAAAATGTAACATTGAGGATTTTGACGAGAAATTCTAAAAAAAAGTCTTAGTTCAACATAAAAACCACAATATCAAAGTTGTGGTCTGAAATGTCATCTTCCACAACTCATGTCAAGTAACAGAAGACGCAGAAGGACTCAGAGTTACAGGTGTAAAGGCTATTGCAGTCAGTTATGGGTTTAACTCCTGAATATCTTCAGTATCATTATGCAGAAAGAAATATTCAGGAAAAGTCTGTGAGCGCGAGGGGTGATGATGTTGATATCATGTGACCGGTGAGTGATATAATGAAGCTGTTTAATATCCTTTTATGTCCTTTTCGAATCATTTAGTGACGCTGTCATTAAATCCAATTACACAGAGCACTGATATAAACACAACCAATGTCATAACAGTGACAGACTCTTTCACTACGCCCTCTATCTTGGATTTCCACAGCATCTTTTCAATGTCATGTCCTACCTTCTTAGACGCCCACATCTCTGGTCCGACAGGGAAAACTACTGTGTGAGGGACGTATTTGATTTAGTGGATTGGAGACGTCTTCAGGCGCAGGTTGTCCTGAGTGAATGTGTGACAATGGCTTCAGATACAAAACGATTTGTAAGCTGCAGGCTAACAACTGTTTCTGTTTTTAAGTCGAATGAATACTGAGGTCAAATTAACCACATTGGTTTATTCTGTAGTTTTAACCTTAATGCGCCACTGATGAAAATGTTTGTTTTTTTCTCTTGGCTTAAGTGAGACTCATTAGGGGATAAACTCAGTTCTTATTAGTTTATAACCTCGCACCCGGTTGTGTCCTAATGGAGAGACATTAATCTGAGAGTTTGTGTATTGGGATGTTTCAAAATAAAAAGGCAGGTTTCTCAGGCATCACACATACTGTACAATATATTTTCTGGCTAAATTCACTTTCCAAGTTCCCAACTTCAAATCATCCCCCGACAGATGGTCCTTCACTTTAAACAGTCCATAATGCTGAACTTGTCATGCTCTGGTTTCCAACACAACATTCACCTTCAAATAAACCACATGCCGAAAAAACTGTCCCCCGGTCCTAAACAATATTTTACTGTCTGTGTTTTCACAGCCATATTGCACAAGAGCTGAGGATCGCCAATATGACCTCTAAAGGGTGTATCCATCAACTAAAGCCCTCCATTAGTCCTTTTTGTAATGCCATTGAAACACCTCAGTAACATCCTGTGTGTTGACTTGTGAAGGCTTGTTTGAGTGATGGTGAAGGAAGCCTCATTTTCTCTCTTGTCAACAGCGATACTCCTCATGACGTGGTGGTGTGTGGGGTTTCCATTCACACCTGTACAGTAACTAAGGCGATTAAAGGACAGATATGTGTGTGCATGTGTGTGGTGGTGCAGACGAGCTTCTAGAGATATGTTTTTTGTGTCCATCCCCCAGGCAGCATTAGATGGCTTTTCACCACCTGTCAGTACGTGGAAACACAAACACACACACACACACACACACACACACACACACACACAAACACTAACACGCACTCAGGCCCGGGTTACAGCAAAGGTGTGAATCGGAACCCTGCATTTACCCAAGCAAAAACAACATCTGTCAGGTTCACACGATAGCTCCCCATGTACAGTATGTCCTCGTGTTAGCTCCATGGTTGATGAGGCACACAAAGACACACACACACACACACACACACACACACACACACACACACACACACACACACACACACACACACACACACACACACACACACACACACACACACTCACACAGTAAAACCTCTGAGGTCCCCTCGCATGTCAGAGAGGGAGAAAAAGCAGAGAAAAAGAAAAGAAGGGGGGCCCTGTCAGTGTTTGGTGTCAGCCATGATGGATGGGAAACAGGAACATATGGTTTGCTATTGTTACTCACTAAATCCTCTTTCACTATTGGGCTGTTTGCTTGGTTTCGAGGCGCTGAGTTTGACATGGCTGAGCTAGACCATGACATACAATGCCATTGAGCAAGGGAAAATAACATGAGCCACCTGTGGTCTGCCATGGAGCAAAGACCGTAAGCTGAGGGTGTTATGTGTTAAACGTATTCCAGAACTAAAGAGGGAAATTGTGAAAATGGATAGACACACAAAGAAATGATTGATTTAGAGAAACAATAAGGTTAAAAAGGGAATGCATTTGAACCAACACTGGGCCCTGTCACAAACCCGGAGCAAAGTTTCTTGGCACGCAGCGCAAGTGTCATTCCTAAATTCCTCCTGACAAAGTTATCATTTTAACATCCAGTGCTCCTATCCTTAAAAAGGAAATGAGCTTGCGTCAGCATTAGCGCCCAGGTGTGAGATACCGATATTATCGTGCGAGTTCTATCTGTTGACATGTTCATGTATTGTGTTGTTATAGCCAGGTTTTAGCAAACAAAACAAAGGTGCTCCCGGAGGCGTCCATGTTGCTTGTCCAACTTGTTTGCCAACTTGCAACTGGAAAGCAGTCAACTCAGCTGAGACGTCATTATCAGCTCTGAGATAAATGCAACGCACCTTAAGGAAATCAGGCCCCCTTCTTTCCAATGTCCACCTCTTTCCTGTTATTCCCACTCCAGGTTAGAGCTGGATTTTATATTTTAATTACACGCCTTGCTAGTCCGAGAGGTGCTTCCTTCACTGAAATAAACAAAGACAGGGTGCATTTATTTGTAAAAATATATTTGATTTAAATTGGATATTTGAACCATATTGGTCCATTAGGGTTTCATTTTGTTCCCCCAAAAACATCTCATAGAAAGCATGCAATTTAGCTTCTAATGAGATGCAAATGTTCCCAGAGTTGGGCCAAACAGAGTCAAACATCTGAAGAGTAAATGTTGGACTTTAGCTGGTTTTGAAGATTTGCGGTATAACAATGGAATCCCTCGCTATAGAAGCCTCCATAGCTTTCTCTGTTGGCAGATTTCTATACCATCCAATCTGGAAATTTTTTATCGTCGGGGTGAAGTCAAGTTTCAGCAACCTGAATGATGCAAACCCATCACCTGTTGACATGTGAAATCTGTTTTTTGCACCACCAATTGAGCTTACTGCTAACAGTGGAGTCAGCATGGGTCTATCAGCATATCGTTCTCTAATGCTGCCTGTGACACCTATCACATTACACCTATAATATTGTATTTATTGATTGGCAAGGTTCATTTCTATAAATTAGTGGTAACAAAAAAGAAAGGCTCAGCAGAGCTATTTATACTTCAAACTCCCCACTTTAATCACAGGGAGATGCATGTGGGTAAAGTTTGCATGTGTTTTGCAGTGTGTGTGTGTGTGTGTGTGTGTGTGTGTGTGTGTGTGTGTGTGTGTGTGTGTGTGTGTGTGTGTGTGTGTGTGTGTGTGTGTGTGTGTGTGTGTGGGGGGGTGCACACCTTGAGGCCATATGTGAACCAAATGTGCTCAAAAATGCCACGCAGACGTGCACACACAAACACAGGTATAGCCCGCCCACGCCCACAGACCATAATACGGCCTCTGTACTTTGTGGTTACAGGATGCCAATAAATGAACCGGAACTTTGTGACTGAGTCTCATTTCATCTGATGCAAGAGTGAATGGAAGGTCTACTCACATGTGCACCAGCTTCCTGTTTATGGTCTTATTTGGGATGTATTAACCTTTGATTTGATGTCTTTTGCGGTTCCCAGCTGACACGTCACTAATGATGTGGTTGAAAGACAATTTAATAAATAAAGCATGTCTCCCTCCGTTTTATTAGTTTGTGCTTCAGCTTCAAGAATGCAGAATTTAAGTTAGGAAGAAAACAATGATATCAGTGACATCTTACTGAATGTTGCTAGATAAGACAAACCATCTTTTTTTTTTCTCAAACACTTTATAATTCTGCCTGTGACATTTATTGGTATCTGGCACTGTGATAATTATAGAAGGACATCTGTAAGCAACATGATACGCTTATTGGGATTTCCTTCCTCTCTCTCCCTGAACACTTACACACCATCAGTGTGTCTATCATGAATTAATGTGTTCCAGTCAGGAATACTCTCGCCTTAGATTTAACCATTTATTGCACTTATGGTTTGTACAGTTTTATTTGGCGGTATTGGTTCTGCTCTTAGCTCTCAGCAGTATCAGTGCCACAGATTTTGCTGAGAGTGCAAACCTTTAATTCCCCCCATGGGGACATGCAGAACAGAACCTGAATGCGCATGTAATGATACTGACATCTTGCAGACATAACAAGCGAACAATTCATCCTAGAGTATAAAATGTGCTGACTGAAGCTGGTGGAGGTATGGGTGGTGGAAGGAGAATTTCACAGCAGTGTCTAGCAGCAGAGTGGATGTGATGCAAGAATGGTTTAAATAGACCGCCGTTGTCAGAGTGTGATAATGATTGGTTGGCATTGGGGCAGTTCTCATGTCAGTTGATGGCCGCTCGCAGGCAGGACTACCGTATTCCGCCTGAACTAACGCAGGGCTCCATTAGCCAATGAGCTTTAAAAAATAATTCATTTTGGGGTGCAGATGGCCTAGCGGTTGGGTCGCGACCCATGTGGGAGGCTGTGGTCCTACAGGCAGGCGGCCCTGGTTCATATGTACACTATGTGCTCTAATTTTTTGTTGTGTCCTAAACACATGACAGTTTGCACCAGTTTTGACACGTTACAAATTTTCCAAAGATTCATAGCATTCATCCATATTTTCCGTCTGTAGACCAGTGAAAACTACATCTGTAAACTCTCTGACAAACAGCCAATCACAATGTGCTACATCATCAGAAAAACACACAGTCAACTATATTGTGTAAGATCACTAGCAGACACAGGACGACACACAGATGTGATGTGATAAATGCAAAAAGCCTGATAAAAAATGTAAAAAAAAACAACTTGTCAGGCTAATGACAATAACATCACTACTAAGCAAATGAGATAAGCAAATGAGAAGTCAACAAACAACTGTAGGCCATCTTAGTTAACGTTTACAAAATAAAGTCTAAGAATGACTTGTCACTTTGTTCACAGATGATCAAAGCTAAACTCAGAGATCCCAGCTGTTGATCTGCTATGTACATGCTGATTACCCAGCATGCATCACTGCTGGCGACAAGCCAGTCAATGACATCACAGAAGGTGTTTTCCATCAGCTCAACACCTGCTGTGACATCACTGCAGTTAAACTCATGCCTTACCTTTGTTGATGGCGCAAATACAAACAATAGAGAGCAAACAGGAGTCTCCAAAAATATACATTAGTGATATCGTATTATAAAATTAGGGCCATCAAATGTTTGTTTTCACTGTCTCTATTTCTTGTTTTTTTTAATGAAGCTGGGTTGAAAACATTGAGGGCTCATGAAAGACAGCCAAAAATGTGGACCACATTACATTCACTGAGAGCAGAAAAACAAGTGGCTAACCCTCTTTGTGGGCCCTGTCAGTTGACATTCAGCTGATCCCAGAGGAAAAACACACTCAAAAATAAGTTCTGGTTCCAGCAGCTGCAGTGTTTCTGTTTTACGTCTGTGTGAAGTGATCTGAATATAATCTCTGACAAACTTCTGCCAAAAGTGTAGATCTTTCAAAAGGATGTAATTCCTTATGAAATTACATGGAATATACCCTGCCAAATATCTTTTCTGATTTCTTCTGAAATCAGAAATGGTTTTGGGTTGATTATGAGTGGTTCCACATTAGGGTAAATATGACAAAAAATGTGTCATAATTGACAGGTTAGAGGTCTAACAAACAGCTTTTCACTTCAAAAGGACATAAAACCACCTGAAATTAAACTTACTATTATTTAACAGGGTTTAAGACAATGGTGCTTACAGCTGCCAGCCAGTAAGTGTCCAACATATAAATATTTGATCCCCAGCTCCTGCAGCCACATGTCCAATGTGTCTTTGGGAAAGACACTTAACCCCATATTGCTCACGCTGCTTTATCAACAGTGTATGAATGTGTGTGAACGGGATAAGTTACTTCTGATGCTCAACATAGCAGCCTCTGCCATAAGTGCGTGAATCGGTGGGAATGTGTAGGTGTGACATGCGGTGTAAAAAGCGCTTTGAGTAGTCAGAAGACTAGAAAAGGGCTATACAAGCTCAAGTCCATCTACCATTTACTACAATGCCATGATGGGAAATGAGACAAGATTTACAGCTGGCTACAGGGTTCACCAAGATTGCAGAAAAACAAAAGTTTGTCACAGAAGCTTTCAGGGCGCACTAACCCTAGGCAATCCGTATCGTGACCTACAGCATTGGACACGCAAAGTCCAGTTTGTTTGACTAGTGGGAGTGCTCGGGTACACTTCCTTTGCCCTGGCACAGTTGGAAGAGGTGTGATTCAACATGGACATTTGAATATCCTAATCGTTCCTCTTGTCAACTCATTTTAAACAATAGTGGCATAGTAGGAAGGGTTCACGTTGGATATACCCACAAGAACTCTGAGGTCTTTAGGGAAAATCTGGGACTATCCAGTATTATGAGGCGATGGCGTATTTACAGCAATGTGAGCCACCTGGGGGCTGGGGAGGGAGGTTCAGTTACAGGGCAACTGGGCTAAGTGTAAGTGCGCCCGAAGTTAACATTCAAACGTAAATGATCTAATAACTTGTTTATCAATCTTCTAGATGAAATTGAAATTACAGGACTTTTAAGTCAGTGATTCAAGTTTTGAGATTTTCTTCCAAATACGAAAGAGTAATCTATACTTTACCACCCAGTTGCTATCTGTCCTTTGTTACTCACCTGTAATTTCCATGTGTTTGGCCTATTTTCAAATTCCTGATCATCTTCTTGGATGTATTGTTTGTCTCTCCTCTATTTATAATTTTGAGCTCCACTGGTGGAGATACAACCCTAGCCTCCGTTATTCAACTAAAGAATTACCCATCTCAATGTCTTGCTAGCTTCAATGACACTACTTTAATGGATGATTTCAAACCGAGCAAAAACACATGAGGAGCGTGTTAAAAAAAGAAAAGAAAAAGGTAATCGTCCTCTTTGCTTGACTGTTTCCAGCAGGTCCAAAGCATCATAACTCTCAGGAAAACCTCTAAGCATACTGAACATCATGTAGAGGGATTGAATGTTCTGAGGCCCACATCTGCTAATGTGTGTGTGTGTGAGTGTGTGTGTGGTATGCACCGTTAATAAATACCTCCTTTCATGTGCGTGCAGCTCTCCAAAACAGCAATGTGGGCAGCACATATGTACGTACACATGGCCCTCATTCAAACTGAGGCGACTGTTGGGATCAGAGGCCGTCCACTGCTTTATTCTATTTACAGAGATGAACTGCATGGAATCGTAAACTGTTATGCAATACACCAGCGATGAATACAAGAGCTGGAGGTTATAGTAGCCTGAGTTATAAAAATACTTGATTCATGGTTCCAAAAAGTGTAGCTCACTGATGACCCCTAAAAGCCCCTGGAAACCTAAATCCACAAACAGCTTCTAACTATGTAATTCATCATCTTGTGTACATAATATCAACTCTCTAAAAGTATTAGAAGTTATCTTCCAACCGTTTCTGAGATTTTGTAATTTAAAAGGAAGAATGTGCGACTTTTTGATCCAGGAGATGTCTCCCTTGCGCACCAGCAAGAAACCAAAACAAACTGCTGTTTGGTGACACTTCCGCCATACTGAAGCCTCCGCTCTCCTCCAGCAACACACCTTCAACCTCCCTCCCCTGGCGTTCACATGAAGGAGTTATTAATTGGATCGCAACATAATTGAGCCCCGTTAGGCACAAGCGCCGTACAAAGTTGTCCTTGTTTGTTAGCTGGCTAATGGAAGCTCAGATGATATGCAAATTGACACAGAATGACAGTGATCTAAAAATCCCCCCAAAAAAAAAGCGGTGGCAGAGATATCCAAAACGTTCGTCAAAAAAAGTCACTGAAAAATTAAAGTTGGTGAAAAATGTTCCTAATTGATTTCAGTTATGTTGTGATTAAATGATGTGCCATATAATTTAACAAATTAATTAATTCATCTTTAATATCACCAAAACTAAAACACAAATAACACAATATCAATGACTTTGATTTTGTATTTTGACTCCTATCCTACAGCCATTGACATTTGATGAGGAATGATGGGTCTTAGATGTGTATCATGACTAGTACCATGCCTTTTCTTTGAAGCTAACTAAAACATAGCGGTGTCTGTAATCCATTCAGGTGGTTCAAAGCGGTGCTTGGATTAGCCTTCAAGCCCTAAAAAACGGTTACAGCTTTATCATAACAGATGACATCAGCAGCATGTGTTATATACATTCAGTGCAGCAACTAATTCTTGCCACAGAGTCTTCACCCTCTTTTTGAAAACATCTATAAAAAGACACTTTTATGGCAGCAATTACCAGTTCTCTGCTCTGTATGTGGCTATATTTAGCACGCTAACTGTATGAATAGGGTGGATACATCTGGCTGCACGTCTGTGTGGAAGACATTCTAGCACAGTGTGTGGATGGCACAAGATTAATGTCTATGTATATACTCCTTGCCTCTAAAATGATTCCTTAAATCCAGTGTTTTGTGGGCTATACAGCAGAGTAGGTAAAAAAATACAAACATATTTTCTGTAGAGGTATGGAAACATGCATCTGCTAAAAGAGCTACAAAATAAAATATATACATTTGGCATTTTGTTTTCCTCGTCTCCAGCCATCTTGTTATTCAATCCGACATGATGTAAATAGCGACCCGCCAGCCTGCAGGCACACCTGGCTCTTAAAGGGAACGTGGGATGGCACCCTGTGATTGCTTTGATTCATTTTACACTATAAGCATATGTAGCCATCATATAATCAAGGGACCAAATCCAACTGCTTTGCGCCCTTGTGCCTCATAAAATATCTCTTCAGCTGCTTAATGTTAAATGTTAACTTGCTAGCTTTGTCTAACATATTAGTGCACAGGGGGTTTGTCTCCTTTTTTTTGTTGACGCAGCTAATTTTTTTTTTTTTTTTTTTAGAAGCAGCTGACTAACTCTGCTCAAAATGGGTTAATGAGTTCACTGAGACTGAAAAAAACAGGACCCTTTATCATTAAAAGCCCTGAAACAAAGAGCTAAAAGGTGCTAATTTTGTAGCTATGCACACGACAAGTTACAACTTTTATATGACGAGGAGTCTTATAAATATTGTATATTATTAACAAATTGATTTGTGTATATTCAAAGTATCTACTGGCAGCAAAATCTGCAACCTAACATTGACAGTCTTTCACAGAGCTGTTGGTTTGTGGGGGTGTAATTTGACTGATGTTTTCTTCTAAAATGCACTATAGCTGTGACTATATTTCCACACTAGTGTAGGTATGCCTCACAGTTACTCTGATGCTTGTGTACCACTGCATCTTTGCCAAACCCTTGTCCTCAGGGTTGCCATCCACTGGCAGCACATAAACTGTAATTTCGAGCTAAAACTGGAATGATACAAACCGCAGTAAAAGGAAAAAAAAGCATATTTAAACCAGCACTAAGCTTGTGGAATGAGGCTGTGCCATGCCGCTCTAACCCAGAAATAAGCCAAGACTTGATTTAGACAAATTGTATTTTTCTGTTTCTGTTCTTCTTTTGTTTGTTCTCAGTGGAGGTCATTTGGTGGAATGCATATTTTGGACAACTGGATTTCTTTTTTTAGCAGCATCATATTTAACTGAGATGCATTCAAGGCTGCATTTGAAAATGAATAGAAAACTGATGTTTAAACTGCAAGCTGCCAACATGAAGGTGAATGTATTTCAGCCAAATCAGATGGCCACATATACAAGCGGCTGTCAGTCAGCATCACTGAACTTAAAATGATGCACAAAGCACATTTATAAAAGGACATAGATTTTTGAGAGTATAGATAAACTATAACGTGAGAGTTTGCAGTTATCGGTACAATGAAACAGTCATGTTTGATGAATGAATCCTTAGGTTTAAGGCTGTAAAACAATTTAAAACTGGTAAGGGACTGGATAAATCTTTGAATAAGGAAGACAAAAAAGTACACAATACAAAAAATGGTCTTAGTCAGTATTTGATGACCATTCTGGGAGAATATTTAATGTTGGTCTGGCAGAGCAATGGCGATCTGTACAGCGAACCAACCTATATCAGAGGGGGTACCACAAGGTTCTGTGCTTGTATGGTTAGCACCAAAAATATAAATAAAATAAAAAAAGGTATTAATCCAGTAGATTGAGTTTAATGTGAAAATACTAACTCCATGTTAAAGCAACAATATGTAACGCTCCACCTTAAAAATAGTAGTTTCAAGCACGAGAGAGAATGGTGTCCATCCCATCCACA
The DNA here is from genome assembly GCF_963930695.1 of Labrus bergylta. Lineage (NCBI taxonomy): Eukaryota > Metazoa > Chordata > Actinopteri > Labriformes > Labridae > Labrus > Labrus bergylta. Next base: position 16,067,363 of record NC_089214.1, read on the forward strand.
GAGCATCACGGTCGCCTCTTTTCAGCACTAACTTTGGCAGTGGCCAAAGTTTTCTCGCGAGAAGTACGTATGGCTTCATGGCACCAGGACACGCACCAGCCTTCAGCCAAAAGAAACTAGTACGGCATATCTTAATGTTTGATAAAATTACTGAGGCTAAGAGACAAAAGACGATAGTGACAGCTGAAGCTAAGAAGAGAAAAAGAGAGAGTGACTGAGTAAGAAGCAATGCTCGAACAAATATTGGACAGGCGTTTACATTTATTGTCAGGGACAGAAATTCACCGTTGACTAGACTCAAAGGTCAACGAACCCTGCAAACCCAGGGGTGTCTCAAAGCTTTCCCAGAAGCATAACCACAAAAATCTGAAGCAATAGATTGGAGAGGGGGAAAATACCTTAATCGTACCGTGCCAAAACAAGCATCTGAATCTAAATAATGCCAGAAAATAAACTAAAACACTGCTGCCAAGCAGCTGACTCAAAACCAAAATTGTCCAAGACACCCAGAAAACACTAAACAATATGCAAAGGCTGCCAGGCAGACCTTAAAAGTGAACACAAAAGGCTGGAGAAGTAAAAAAATCCAGCACCTGAAGTTTACTCTTAGAGACTGGCAACAGAGAGCAAAGAAAGAAAGGGTTGGTTTCTGTTTATCCAGACTTACACAAGAGAAAACACAGGGAGAACCTCTCACTACCTCTGAAGGTGAGATAATAAGTCAGCACAGAGCACTGGAGTCCAAGAGTATATATAAGCTCCCCACACCTGAACTTAATCAAGGCCAATCAGTCACACACACACCTGACTGCAGGGAGTTGATTCTCTCAGCAATCTCACAGAGCAGAAAGTTCCCTCACACTTACGCTTAGACAAGCAGTAGGCTACAAGCCTGAGCTGGTAATGTCTCAAAAGCCACGCCCCTCACTAACATGCTCAAGCGCCATTGGTCCAGAAGCGGACCTCAGCTCATGCTTTGAGTGTGGGCTTGTGCATGCATGGGGTAGAGAATGAGCAGGGAGACAGGGAGGCGTCTGATTGGTTCATCAGATTGGTACCTCGTGGCAGACATTGGCCAAAGTCTTTACAGGCTTACAACTGATACAGATAATGGATTTTCTTTGATCCTTTTTCAGAGCACATGAATTATTAATTTCTGTCAGGACCCAAAGACAATTTCAACCAAATTTTAAAAAAGTGTATCTGGAAAAAATGACCAACCCTGCATTTAACGTCAATCACAAACAATGTCACCTACAGAACTGAACTCACCTTGTTCATTCTATGTCTCATGTAACTCATGTATCAGACATCAACAACGTGACTGACTAAATTTGTTCTAATATTTGTGTAATAAGTTATCAAAAAACGGGTTAAAGATTTTACAAATCATAAAAAAAAGGCGTGACAATAAAAAGAAGAAGTGTGACAATATCAATGATACCTGGGTAAGATTGGAAGTTATTATTGGCAGGCATTTTATTTCGCACTTTATACTTGCGGTATTGTAACTGCCTCATGGCTCACTCACATACTTTCATATGAGCCTTTTTTTTTTGCACAACAGCCCTAACATCTGTGTCTCCAGATTTCTGTGCTAGTGACATTTGTTATTTTGTTTGCCCCTCTGCGTCTTTCCCCCTTTGGCAGGAGGTGTCCTTCAAGCCCCATTCTCCTCTCACTCATCCGTCACTCGTCGTGACAGACGGTCCACTATGAAGCAGCTTCTCCTCTGAAGCTGAGGTAAGTGGCAGCTGCGGAGCCTCACAGCAGGGAGTTTTATTTGTGCTCTCCTTTGTTGCTGATGCTGGGATAATTTTTCCTGCAGGCCGCATGCTGAGAAAAGGACTCTTTACAATGATGTTGATTGCTATGCTTTGTCTGGAAGATGTAGTCTAGCATCACAAACAACAAAAAGATAAACCAAAACCAATGCTGCATGTTTACTTCAACAAATAGAGCGCTGCTCTCTTCTGCTTCAAGAAAGTCAAGATCAAGTCAGCGCCTTGGCGTGAATGTTGAAGTCACATAATGGGCAAGGCTAAAGTAAATGTAATTGGATAATTACATTACACCCACAAGAAAGCAATATAACAAAATGCAAAAGTCTATAACAAACACAAAATGACTGAGCAGAGCTCTAGCTTAGGGGAGGAGACACATATGTCTTCTCTTTGGTTGTGGCAGGCAGATACATACTTTGCAGCCAAAAGAAATGTGTTGTTACTTTCTACCAGGATGAAAATGTCCCCTTATTTGTTCTGTGGATGATTTCAGGCATTTTGATTGATATCTTATCTTACTTAGGAGAACATGTTCCACTCAGTGGGGAAGTCAAGCTATCAATTTGACTTTAAATCTTAATGTGCTGTAGATTTTGTTCGAGATTCTGCCGCTTGGTAAACGCTCATGTCAGTTAGCTCTGATAATAGTGAAGGACTGAAATGTTAGCTGCTAATTCTTCCACCTTTTTGTACTGTTTCACCCATATTTTTGACCTGTGGACTTTTTTGTGTTTTTTTTAGCCCAGTGGAATTGGTGTGAAGTCTTCTCCAGTAGGACTACCGACGCATCCAAGTGTCATTTATTTGATGCCCAGAGTAGGCACAGTCTCATGCCTTCTCACATATTTATTAACCTTTAGCAACATTTTTTTAAATAGAAATAGATTTTTTTTAAACATAAAAACAGCTGAACATTTTTTTTTTTTTTTTTTTTTAAAGATTTATTTTTGGGCTTTTTGTGCCTTTAATGGATTGAGAGGACAGTGGATACAGTCATAAATCAGGGAGAGAGAGAGTGGGGAATGACATGCAGGAAAGAGACCACAGGCTGGAAGCAAACTCGGGCCGCCCGCTTGAGATGACAGCCCCCATACATGGGGCACCGCACTAACCACTGCACCACCAGCACCCCAACAGCTGAATATTTTTAAGCTGTCACATAGCTTGATAAGGGACAGCACCTAAGGGGATGAAATGTTTATTATGTCTCCAAAAGACAGCGGAGAACCTAAAAAAGCAACAGGAATGACAAAGTAGAGTCATGCAAACTCCATGAATTTATTCAAGTTATAATGCAAACATTATGAAGTTAATTTCAAAGTGAAATCAGAGACATGTAAATGGTTAATACCTTTGGTATTGGTTGGTCTTTTGTCATCCTATTTGGAGATATATAATATTCTTCTGCTAGTCAATGCAGAACATTTCATGATGGGAACTCCCCAGTTCATCCCTTGCATTGATCAAGTCATTAGCTAATTATTGAAAAATGCGTTGCTATTAACTTTGTGTAACCACAACCCAGCACATTGTATTACACACCCTAGACTTTGCTGTCAGGGAATCATATTTTGGAATTGTCATCGCCCATTGAGTGCACATCATTTATGATAAATCACGATTTTTCAAGGAAATATGGGTTTCCAGATGTCAGTTTTAATTTAAACTGAAGGATGGCAATGTTTATCTAAACTATGGATTAAGATTTGGCAAATAGCCTGAATCGAGAACATGTTTTTTGGGAAAACATATTTTCATTGTTCGATTAGGCAACCTAAGTGTTGATACATGAATAATGCCATCAACATTAATGTATGATCACATTTAAATAAACCAGTTAAGACGAATAATGTCTTAAGGCAAGGAATAAATATAAAACAATGTTGCCTTCAGATGTTGGCCTTTCTGGCGTTCACTCTGCATAAATATGTAAAGATAAAGCATGTCATTTTCTTCACAACTGTGCTCCTACACATGAGAGCTCCCTCCAAAGGGCCAGATAGTGTAAATAGAGGCTCCAGTCGAGTTTGTCCAGGAGAAACAGACGTGCTTGTCCCCCCATGTGCCTGATCAAAGGCAGAGTTAGTGGAAATGAAAACAGATAAAAAGGCCCAGTGAAGGAAACATCTCAAAACAGCGAGCTGAAAATAACACATTCATCATCGTTTCAGTCCCAGCTGTAGATGGACTGGAATTAATCAGGACTACAAAGCAGGAACAAAGTCTGCGATGCAGGCCCGAAGAGGCCTGTTTTACTTCAGCTAAATCCCTCTTTGTTTACAGACTGGGTTTAAACACTGTGACAATTCACAAATACACCTGATCTGTCAGCATTATGCAATCTGTTGGTTTTGAGTGGCAGGGTAAGAGTAAAAACTGCTAAGACTGCCATGTTCAAGCAATACACTTATTAAGGATCCAATCCACTTTTTTGATATATGAATAATGGATAAAAAAACATGTTTAATAAATAAATGGGGCTTTTATGGCCTTTATTCAGATAGGACAGTGGAGCGAGAGTGTGGTGTCACAAGTGAGCTGGACAAACAGGGAGAGCACACAGTTTTTAAGTTATATAAGATATTATTTATTGCAAACTAAGGCAAATCATTCTGATCAAAGAATATGCAATCTGTAAATCAGTGGTGGTTGTAAAGGCGAATGTGTGAAGAGTTGACAAGAGAGAAAAATTAAAGCATGAGAAGCAAGCTTAAATACTGAGGTGCACCACCCAGGTGCACAATATCAAATTAAGCGGTTCCGCCCCTCTCTACCTGAAGGCAACCTAAGTGGGGAGAAATGCTGCATTCATGTGATGCTCGGGTGGTCCAAGGTTCCGAGTTTGGAAGTCGTTCTTCCGACTTCAGTGTGTTCACATGATTTCAGTTCAGAAAGTCTGAATGTTGTAACAATAACACAAAACAGCGTTGATGGTACGAAGAAGGTCAGTGAAATGTAACTGTTAAAAGTTATATTTGAGCAAAAAGTTGATGTGCAATACCGGAATTAATTAAAAGAATGTTAACATTAACAAAACATATTTTGCCCCTCATTTGATGACGATTATGACGTCAAGTCGGGAAGTCGGACAGCTCATTCTTTTCCGAGTTTCCGAGTTGTTGTTCCAACTTGAGCAGGTGTTCATGTGCATTTTAAAACTCGGAAACTGGTTTTTCCAATTTGTCCGACACCACATGAATGCAGCACAATTACAAGGAAGCAGGAGGAGCACTGAAAGTCAGGGGTCATCACAGTGGAATGACATAATTTAAATGGGTATTAGTTTGCTATCAATTTTATGAAATGTGAAAAGTCTAAATTTCAAGATCAAAAAGCCCCAGTTATGTCACAAGAGCCAGAAATAAAGGTAAAAAAAAAAGGTAAACCCAAGTCCAGATTCAAACTGATGATTCATTTGAACAAACAGGCAAACATGCAAAAAATAAAGCTCACTTTTCCAGAATAGAAAACCAACAGCCACGCTGAAACTCTATCACACAAACACGGGGTAAATGTGACAATCACCTGACACAGACGGGAGGAAACAAAGGGGGCAATCAAACACAGGTGAGGACAATGAGGGCAAACAAAAATGAGACAAATTCAATTTGTAGGTTGAGTCTCAAGTCATTTGATTTTTGATTTGAGCGTGACGTGTCCAAGTCTTGTTACATGCGTCCAAACGAATACGCTGACACCTAATCATTGTGAACCTCCTGCATGTTCTACTCCATGTCATGTAACAGATGCTTTGATTTGATTCTGGAATCAAATCAAAGCCGAAGGTCGAGGGTTCAATCCCCAGCTCCTGCAGCAACATGTCCGATGTGTCCTTGGGCAAGACACTTAACCCCTAATTGCTCCCGCTCCTCGTATTAATGGGTATGAAGTGATTAGTTCCTTCTGATGGTGTAAAAGTGCTTTGAGTAGTCAGAAGACTAGAAAAGCCCTTTACAAGCTCAGGTCCATTTACCATTTGGTATGTGTTAGTCCAAAAGCTGTTTTTTTGCCTGAGACACACATCATCAGATGACAGATGTCTGTAAGTGAACGCTGGTTGTGTGTTTGGGGTATAAAACTTTTACTGCAACAACTTCGTAGTATGCATCACAGCTGTGGGGAAATCACAATCACATTGAGTCTATAAAAAAAACACATCATCCACAAATAGATTCAATTCATCAGGATATATCTCTATAACCCTCAGATAGACATACAGCTGTTTTATTAAGTTAATTAATTTATTTCAACGTGCCATACACCAAAGGTTGCCGAGCCCATATGGGCTTACAAGACACTGACAAACATAACAAACAATAGCAGCTAACGAAAGGAGAGAAGAAGAAGAACAGATACACTGCACATACAGGGACAGGCCAAATATGAACGTCAACCAGTTTCAACACTCGTTGAGCGCCGACTGTAACATCAGTGAATCAAACATGAAGTGTCCTACAGCGACATGAGCGAGTTGAACACCTAATGTGTGAACAAGTACTAATTGACAACAGGTCAGACACAAGTTTGCATATATTGAGTCTCCATGAATTGAAGTGGCACTATTAGATAAGAGTCTCATTCATGGCACTGCTGGAACTGTTGCTCCATTTTTCTGAAAGAAATTAGGAAACTCTTCCTCAATCTGTTCAACATGGGTGAAGCGACTTGTGTGAACAGCCGTGTTCTAATCAGTGTGACTGGTGTTAAGTTTCACATAATTCTCAATAATTGCGGTCTGCAGGGTTTGCAGAGGTTTGGTCTGTGGCGCAAATGTTCATTCTCTAAAGAGAGGAAGGTCACGTTATCAAAGCTACAACTATTGCTTTAGAGAAGGATTTGCAATATTAAGACAGCTGACACTTATTGATACTGAATATAAAACATTACAACTTTATGCAAGATCACGGTTTTGTATTAACACAAACAGCTTTAACAAATTCTCCCTGCAGAACACTTCGGAGGAGAGCGTTACTGTGAGCTGAGTTTGTGTTCTCATTCCAGGCACAGCAAGGACTCGGATTAATTACTCAAGCAAACAAATAATGGAGCCAAACCCAAAGCAATATCCATTGGTGTCCAAGTAATGTCCCAATGTCTTTTTTTCCAATGTGGGCGTTCACAACCACAAAAACTTCAAGCATAATAGGGCTTTACTTTACTCACACTTTTAACAGTATGCTGTTTGAGGGAAATTCTTTTAACAGTGCAAAGTAGATAAAAAAAAAAGTCAAGGATCAACTGGATAATTGTTCTGAATAAACTTGTGAGTTGATTGTAATGTTATGAACTTGCTTACCATACATGCTTAGAAAATGTATTTTTAGGGGCTTAATAAACTTTCCTTAACCTGTATAAAACAAATGGAAAATTTAAGCTTTGGTCACAGAAAAAAGGTTAGCAAAACTGTGCCATGTTTTTAAGCCACTAGGTTTGTATAACTGGGACTTTTTTAGACTTAGGTCCTTTAGAACCTTCAGATCGGAAGAATGTTTGAACAGTATCAAGAAGCAACTAAAAACTCACCTGCACAGACAACTCTTCATGTAACCCCTTATTTTTATGGTAGGCTGAAGCCCTGCGTCGACATTAAGTTTTCTGATTATTAGCTACATGAGTTGAACATTTACCCAAATGCGGCTTAAAGGTCGCATGTTATGCAAAATTCAGTCCAAGTTAATGGTAGATTAAATGTTGAATGGTTGATTTAAGAACACATATTTTCAATATTATGAATATAGTGATGAAGCCCTATTGAAGCCAACAATTAATCATTAGCTTTGTGGCTACAAATACTGAAATATATTTCCAAAAAGTACCACTACTGTTTCATTAGTAGTTGTGGTTAAAACATAATCATTCAGTACTGACTCCCGGCAAGGCTCAGACGTTGTCAAATGATAGGCTATATGCACATACAGTATTAACTGAAATAATGATAAAACACATACTGGAAAGTTTGGTCTTTCAGTAAGAAAAGTTGTGTGTAGGACTATTCTGTTTGGAGATTTTCAATAAAAACATTTAAAACAGCAAGGTATCACTTTTTTTCATGTGGGTCCTGAGGGGCTCATATGAACAAAGGTTGAGAACCACTGATGCAGAGATGCTTGTTAAGGAAAAATAGTACTTTTTTTTTTTTTTACATTAACCTGGCAAAATGTTCTTTAAAAAAAAAGTCCTTAAGTAAGAAGGACTGTAGTGTACCCTTCAGCATGATTTGATACAGTGCCACTGTGGAGACTACACACATTTTACCTATATATGGTTCTGGCTCCCTCTAGTGACTTGCCAATATACTACAGGAAAACCTTGTGAAGGGACAAATCAGGGACAAATTAGTGCGAACGTGTTTGGTAAACAATGTCAATAGGACTTTTAACACTGATGGGAAAGTTGGTTTAAATCCTACAGTGCACTCCATTGTTGGCAAAACTGATGGCAAAAAGAGATTGTTATAAGAGTAAAACAAAGCCAAATGCTTAACTTACGTTTTGAACCTGTTATATTTATACATGTATAAAAGAAGGGTAAATATGTTATCAGAGTCATTGTAGTCACAAAGTATTACAAAACTTTGTGGAAGAAAAAGGCTGATTCCATCCCCAAGTAGGCTAACAGAATGACACGTTTGCGGGTAGCCTAGCATAGGTGTACACTTTATGTAAATATAGACTATATAAACACAAATCTATAAAATATGTTTGATCCCCGGGATAATATAATATCATAACGGGGCGGTAGTCTAATTCTTGTGGGGTCTTTGAAACGAAAAAGTGCGAGAACCAGTTTTATTTATTTAAATATTATGGGCGTTACATAGCGTCGACGACGACGTGATGACGTACATACGCTCAGTTGTGCAACTTCTTCTGGGTGACGTCGTCTGTCCTGCACGTTGACATTGGGGATAGTAACCGGACAGAAAACACTTCTCATCTGACTTTCTCCCAAAGGTGAGTTTCCTTTATTTCTCTCGCTCTCGTTACATAGTCGTCCTCATGTTGAAAACCTGTCAGACGGATACTGAAAGAGGTGTCCCAAATGTAATTTTGAAGTATGACTTTTAGAAGGAGGTTAAATCTTTAAAAGAATGTAGTCAACCTATCAGCTAACGTTAGCATAGCCGCTAGGTAGCCTGACTTTCTGTGGATAAAATTAGTAAATGTGGGTAAATGCTTAGCGTGAATAGCAGGCTGATTTATGCATTTCGTTTCTTTTACTTATTGTAATCACAGTGTTTGGGTGTGTAATTGTTTATTACCACTGTTGCCAGGCTAGTAGCCGGAGTTTACTAGCCTGTTAAAGCTTGAGTGTAGAAGCTTCCAGGCTGAATCATTGAGGTTATCTGAGGATACACTTCTCAATGCAGCCAAACATGTGACGATTACATTAGCCATATGAACTCAGGTCTCAAAGACACATAACAACAGGCTAACGATAGATGCTGTGTAATAAAATGCTCTTTCTTGGGTGTCTAAGGGGCTGAGCATTATTTTCGCTATTGCAACTTAGATAAGAGATTTAACTGGTTTTCCACCCCAGCATATCTTAGGTGAATTGTGTGTGGACAGCCTAAATGTTGTGTGTTTTTGTTTCAGAACAAGGCAGGATGGGAGCCTCCATGTCTACACCAGCTGCCCCTACAGTCCAGGCAGAGGCCATGATGGCCACCCCACCTCAGGGCTGCCCCATGCACCAAGAAGCCAAGCCTGTCAAAGGTGGCTTTATGAGACTCCTAACTAGCATTACGTCATGATGTTACTGTATTACATCATGTAATAATGTTGTTTTATGTGTTTGTATCTTACTTTCACAGTGTCTCCCCCTTCTGAGTGTCCCATGCATCAATCGCAGCCTGTGAAAGGTAACAGTTATAAGATCAGATGACATGCAGGCCTCTTCATTATTTTTGTCACAACACATTTGTTTTGTTTCAAAGTTCATTTTTTAAATGCTTTACCAGTTAATTAAAGCTGTGGCCTAATATGGTTGGAGTTTTTTTTTTTTTTTTGGTCCCCTCTTAAGTCTGAACCAGTTGCTTTTGTGTCCCTTCAGTTACTCCTCCGCCAGAGTGTCCAATGCACAAAGCGGAAGCCGGTCCAGCTCACCAAGACCGGGCCTATGAGTTCGTCGAGTGTCCAATGAAAGGTGCAGAAGGCGCGAACAGCGACATCAACCCTGCAAACATGGTACCTTTACCAGTATGGTGTATGAAAGGGGGGGGGGGGGGGGTTGAGGGACAGGGAAGGGGAGTGAGAGTGAGAGGACAAGCAAATCAGGAATAAATGTTAAATCATCAAACATATTTTTTTAATCTCTCCAAGCAGTAATCATGGCCATACCTTTTTGTGCTGTTACTTGCAGACTGAATTTATTTTCTCCTGGATAAGCTACGTATGTCTTTAAACTATGCGGTCCTGCGTCTAAATCCTGTTTTGTTCTGTTTTGCTCTGTTATTCAGATGCCTCCTCCAAACCAATCACCAGCTCCTGACCAACCTTTCAGCCTGTCTGTCAACAGAGAGGAGTCCCAAATACCTCGCCACAACGCTGAGAAGAACTGGGTTTACCCTTCTGAACAGATGTTTTGGAACGCCATGCTGCGGAAAGGGTCAGTCCTTAATCAGCCTTTCTTATGTCAGCTCATCACTGCAGGTGTTTACAGAAACATACCCCCAGTTTGTAACGTCATTTAAAATTATTTAAAAAAACAAAACATTTGTCTGTTTATCTTAAAGGCAGTATGAAAAAGATTCATCTATTGCGGTTTGAGAACAGAACTTTAACCCCCATCCCGCCTCACGACACCAAAAGCTTAGCTTAAAAACCTGTATACCATCCGTCAAATATTTTTTATAGTTTTTGACCTCAAACGGTGCAGGATGTTATTAGCTGGAGGCTACAAAACCACTTTCTAAATGTTGACGCCCTCCAAGACACGGCAAAATAAGAAAATATCAAAGTCAAAGTCTGAGTTTTGACAGATACAGACGGAGCAACCCACATGAAGATGATGAGAAGAGATCATTGAGAGAGATGTGATCTTTTTTTTTCCCTGAAGAAACTGATGCTTATATTGGGTTACTTTTGAGTGTAACAAGTAATATTAGTCTGAAATTTGAATACCTGTTGTTGTGGGATTGTTGCGTTAAAGGATCAAGGCCTTGAAGATCATGGTCACGACATTTACAATAAAACGAGCCATGGCGTTGCATTTTGTCAGTAAAGCCATAAATGATGATCCACTCTCTTGTTTGGGCTGCAGGTGGCGCTGGCGGGAGGATGACCTTGCTGCTAAGGACATGACCAACATCATTAAAATCCACAATACGAACAATGAGCAGGCCTGGGAGGAGATCCTGAAATGGGAGGCCATGCATGCAAAGTGAGTCAACAACAACTGGCCCTCGACAACAAGAGCTTTCTTATTATTACCCTCACTGTTTTCAAACAACTATGTCCAATGGAAGAATCAATCGTAGCATCAAACAAACATAACAACATCACAACCTCAGTGTGTACATGATCTGCCTGAAGTATTGACCGTTAGTTAATGATGGTTTCTTTTTTTTTTTTGATCGCAGGGAATGTCCATGTGGGCCGTCTTTGAAGAGGTTTGGTGGAAAAGCCAAAGAGTTTTCTCCCAGAGCTCGCGTCCGTCACTGGATGGGGTGAGCTCCTTCAAACTACATCAGCCTTGATTTTAATCCCCAAAACTAAGACGTTCAGAAACAGTTAATTTGTGTCTTCATTCCTTTTGTATTAACACGAAGACATTAAACTTAAAACTATTTTTGTTTACGTTTAAACCTTTAATCCACTTGAAGCAGGATGTTAGATGTTTAGACATCATTTATTGAAGAAAAGTTTGAATGTTCTACTTCCTGTTCTTCTTCTCCTTTCCTTAAACCCAGTTTTCAAGCATAGAAACATTATATGTACCTTCTATACAGATCTGATACTTCACCGGGCAAGATTGTTCAGATAAAAACATCCTGTGATGTTCAATGGAGATCTCACAGTCAAACATGTTTTAGTGTTATTTCACTGTGATTGAAATGCTGCTGCTGCTGTGTGCATCATTAAAACATCATTTTATTTATTTAAATTAATTATTAGTTTATTTGATCAGGGACAGTGTACAAAAACATTAGTCTCAGAAGAGAAGAGAAGCTTTGTAGCAGGTTTAGCTAACTAGCTAATTTCCATCGGTCTCCCTTGGCAAACGATGGCAACAGTAAAATACAAATCACACACACACACCCAACATATTAGTTAATTGCCACACACGTACCCCAAATCGTGCCTCCTGCACATTTGGTTTGACGTTTTACCACCAATAAAAAAAATAAATAAAGTCAGCGCTGTCACAACTCAGATGAAGTGACTTTCTTTTTCTACAGTTCCTTTCCGACATTTAAATTGTATAATCCTTTTCATACAGTCCCATTAGTTATAGCTTCCATTGCTGCTTCAAAGAAGCGCATACCAGCGTCCAGTTCAGACATTAACAGCTGTTGCTTCTCCTCGTTCTTAGCTACGAGTTGCCTTTTGACCGCCACGACTGGATCGTTGACCGCTGTGGGAAGGAGGTGCGCTACATCATCGACTACTATGACGGCGAAATCAACCAGGAAACCTACAAGTTCTCCATCCTGGATGTACGTCCCGCCTTTGACTCCGTAGACGCCGTCTGGGACCGCATGAAGGTGGCGTGGTGGCGCTGGACCTCCTAAAGGACACACACACACACACACACACACACACACACACACACACACACACACACACACACACACACACACACACACACACACACACACACACACACACACACACACACACACACACACACACACACACACACACAAATACATAGGTCACACATTCAAGGACTGTGAAACTCCTTTCTGCTCTCGACGTGGTGTGAGAAGATACCTTACTCAAGACTCATGAAGAAAAAGTAAATGACATGTTCCTTTTAGCAGAACCTCATTCAGTAAGGCTGAAGGAAGCTTCATCTGCTCATCATATTGATCGATTAAAACTATTTGTTTCACATTGCTGTTCACATATTTCACTTACAGCATGTGCATCTAAGCTAGTGGAGGTGTTCGTCAAACAGGTCACATGTGGCTCCCTGCCTCTGAACATGCCTCTACATAAAATAAATAAAGAATTTACTTGAAGGAACACTCCGACTTTTGTACAGAATTGACTTCAGGAGTTATCTCTCCATGTCAAAAAAGTAGAGCTTTGTCAAGTCAGAGAAAAAGAAAAGTGATGACAGACTTGTCTTAGTTTTTAGGACTGGAATCAGCAAACTACCTAATGAATACAGATAAGTTTGCATAACCATCCACCAGATATGTGTGCGCGTTGCGTGTCAACTCAAGAAATTCCCGCTGTGACAAAATCATCCCGAAAGCATGAGATAATACAATGCATGTGGTCTAAAACCCCTTATAAACACAACGTTCTGAAAATAAACCGGATGTTTTAATCTTGTTTCGGTGTGTGACTTCCTGTCCCGCTCGTTCTGCTCGCTGGTAAATTGATGCGTCGTGCTCCGGCACCTGGCAAAAAAAATAGAAGCCTTGGCAGATCTGCTGTGAGACGCAGCGCAGCGGAGCCAGCGGAAACTCGAACATTGAATAAAGTAAGAACCTTTCAGCTCTGCTACCGTGGTAGAGGGGACACACAGCGAAACACGTATCTGGTGGAATTTAGCAGTAAGAGAGTCAAAAGAAAGATGTGATTGACATGCAGTGGAGGAAATGTGAAATCAAGCGTTTCTGTACCCTTTTTCTAACTGGTACTAATAGTCAGGATACACAAGCATCTCCTGATTTCTCTTCTTTTTTTTAGCATCCCTTCTACTCTTAACGGTTCATTTATGGAAATGCAATACTATATAAGCAGGAGATCCCCTTAACTTGAGAGATTGAGGCTGCTGTGCTGCCGAATTCCCTGTTTCTACATCTCATGGCAGCTTTAAATATACAAGTAGATCTTTTGGAGCAAACTCTGACCTCTAAACAAATTACTTAAAGTAGATTTTATTCACTTACAGTTAATTCATACATACATAATTCCATGAAAATATAACTGTTGGTGATGTCAGACAAACCAGACACAGACAATGTAACCTGGTAACTGGCTTATCGACGTGAACAGAGCCTAGTATGTTATTTTTGGGGGGATAAATCGGATAAATGTTCCGCTATGGAGACTGAGGATGTTCAGAGGGCCGAGCTTTGAGTTGAGTAGACTTGTATGACTTATCTCTGGTGCACCCTCCCAAGAACGTCATCAGATATGTCATACTTCCCACATATCGAAGGGTTTTTGTTTCACCAAGGATGATTATTCTAACTGGCGAGGATGGGTTTGCCACTTTTCCTTGATGATTGTGGAGCGGGTTATGAGTGTGTTTGTCTTATATGGATACGGGCGGACCGCCAGGATACATAGTTATATATTTCTTTTAAAAAGGACAAGGATGATTAGACTTGCTGTTTGTTCTGTAGGAGGAGCAGATGATAGAAGCTTGTGTTGAGGTAAATTAATAGCTGGCTATCAATTTCAAAAATTCTCTTGTTCTGGACACATCATATACTGTTTTAGTTTTCTGATTCTCAATAAAAATGTTAACAGTTAATTTCAGATGGTGTTCATCAGATGTGCATTTGTTTAAATCTACATTTGCTCTTGCATTGTTTAAGACATTTACAGTGGAACATTTCATCTCCAGCTTCTACTGTCCTCATTCTATGTTTCAGCTGTAGCATTTTTTTTCTTCTGTTCTACGGTTATCTTGTTTTCTATTTATTTTTGATGACTGAGTGTACACGTTCTGTGTACAAAATCTTGATGCTTTTGTTCCCAGATACAGTGTTGTTGGATCTAAAAACTATTTCACCAGCTCTGGTGGTTAACTATCAATAAAGCTGGATACCTTCTTCCTCTGAATCTTTGTCTCTTGGAGGTGTCTACTTCTGCATCAGAACATGGCCAACACCTGGCATGGATGGATCAGCAATTATAATGCACAATAGACCTGGCTCACAGTGGGTCTTCACCTCAAGTGAACTGGATTTGTTTAAGTTAAACCTCTGTGCTGGCTGATTTAGTCTTTCCTTAACAAACTTGGATTACCATTTTCTCATGGAGCTGGCTAAAGGGAGAAGGGGAACACGTAACATACAGAAGGGACCAACAAACCGCTGACATCTGGATGAATTTACTCATGAACCCTTTGTTGAGCATACCAGAGGCCAGCTGGATATTACACTCTCCATAGAGGTGGCTTTTAGCGCCATCTGCTGGACGTATGCAACATTACAGCTGTGCCTATGTAACCATATTGACATAGCTTTACTGCATACTTAACCAATATTAACCCATTTACAAATAAAACTTTGAAACACAGACCTGGGACATCAAGTCCTGTGTGTGTAATTATAACTATAATATTCAAAGCCACAGAGCATTACACTTTACGTGGGTTCACTTTGAGTTAACATACCAGTACAAATGAACACAAGGTTGTTACCAACAAGTCAAAAGACAAAGAGGTAGAAGTCGACTTGTCATAATGTAGACAGTGTATAGCCAGAGATGTGCTAATATGTATGAGGCAATAGTACATAAATAACATTAAATTAGAGTATCAAAAAAGAACCCTTAACAATTTATTTGAATGCAAGACAGTTGATGATTTGCATTGACTTCAAAACAACAGTAATAGGATTTTGGTATTAAACTTTAATACACATGCACACACACATGCACAATCACACTTTTTCTCTACGCCTTGATGCATTTCTTATGCTGAACAAAAGAGGGAGGTATTTCACTAGAATTGATGTCACTGATTTGTAGAGAACCAGCACAAATAAAATAACTCCCACATGATCAAATGTTAATCTTATGCCATGAAATAAACTTCAAAACCTTAAAATTAAAAACCAATCATTGTCACTTTTGGAATTTTAAATACTTTAAGCAATGTTCCTGTACTTTCTTCTTATTTACACCAAATGGCATTTCTTTATTCTTTCTTTCTCATTTTTTAAAGATGATTTTTGTTGGGGGGGCCTTGGCCTGGATTTGGACAGGACAGTGGATAGAGTAAGAAGTCAAGAGGGGGTGAGAAGGAAGGAAACGAGCCGCAGGTTGGACTTGAACCTAAGGCCGCCTGCTTGGAGGACTATTGCCTCCATACGCAGGGCGCAATCTAACTGCTAGGCCATCTGCGCCCCTAATTTATTTTCTAGAAATTAAACTCATTATTAAAGCTTGTAATTTACAGGGGGAAAAAAAGAAGTGAGAAGTGAGGACCTGACAGTGAGCTGACCTCTTGGAGTCTCCTGCTGATTACCTGGCAACTGCTCCAGGCAAAGATAAACTGAAGGCAGGGTTTTGATGGCTCAAGCAAATGAGACATGATGTGTTGATTAGTGAGGTATAGCGGTGTTTGTAAATGCATTTTGTTACCTTTGTTTCCCCTGCTTTCAATGCAGGGAATTTAAATATGTTAAAATATTAAATATTCCTTTAAGACATAGTTTCTGCCCATGGATAATGAAATGTCTTCACTTATTGAAAAATGACTGACACAGGTTCAGTCAGTTCAGCTTTCTGTTCTCACATGCCTTTTGTCCATAGTGCACATATGGCTGCACTGAATTTCTGATCAGCTGTGGGTTATTCATGTAGGTGGATAGAGCGAGAGCTGTAAGGATAGCGAGGGCGGCAAACACAACATGTCTTGTGGCTGCTGCATTGCATTCTGGTCTATTAAGGCTCCTGTCAGTGGAGAAGCAGGTCTGTCTGCCTCTTGACTGATGGATTCCTGCCTGTATGATTGTTGAATGTCAGCGCAGACGGAAAACATCTGTCTTTAAAATCTAAAAGGGACTGACACCTGATATTTACAGTCCATTCTGAAGACAACATGATGACTCGTCGTGACATCTCATCAGCTATAATTGGCCAGTCATCAGTGGGAACAAGAACAGAATGGTTCGAGGATGCATCGTTCATCGCCTGTCGCTGTTTTTGGGGTGGATTCCGCCTTTAAACATGCGACTGTGTGGGTCGACAACAGAGCCATGCTTATGCTGCCCGAAATAATGTGTGCATGTTGATTTCCCAAGTGTTTCAGGAAGGCCAGATAGCTGCAAAGCACACAGCAGATGTCCAAACAGCCCCTGGCATTCCATGTGAAAGTCAGATATTTTAACATATCTCCTCTCTGCAGTCAACATTTCCATACCAAAGAAGGGCCTTTCAAGCCCCATGTCTGCCACCAGCCATCCACTACCCCACCATTACCCTGCTCTGTCCACAAGTCTGCTCACTATCAGCCTCAGACATCATCTTGTTAGAGAGGAAGGCTTCTCTGTCAACAGGGTGTGTTTACCAGTTTATGTGCTAATCAGTGTGAATATGCAATCATTCAGCTGTCTTTGTGTTTGTGTGTGGGGCATGGTATTGTCGAGTCTATTTTAAAATGTTTCTTGTTTGAGCTATTACAAAGCTCTGTATTGATTTGAAACAGCTCAAAGAGGAGCGACCAACATTTGCTTTCCGGTTAATCTCAGATGTTACGATTTGTAAATGCTCATAAATGTGAATCATGAAGCTGGTGGAGTCTTGGGACCAGATCTGTGGCTTCAATTCAAACAGAGGAAGAGTGACAGTTCTAGTGAGAGGAACCTGAAGCAACAATTATCCCAGCAACAACTCATATAGAGCCATAGAAATATCATCAACTCACTTATACAGATTATTATTTCCTTTAAAGCTCCTGTGAGGGACTTTCAGTTTGTTTCGATTTTGGCGCCCCCCTGTGGACTTAGTGGTACTTCTTATCTCTTTGCTGATCTTGTCCTGCACGTGTCAATTCTCATCCTGGTTTTGTTGTAAAAATGAGCTGTCTAAAATGTAAGAAAAGGCTGTTTGTGCAGTGTGCTGTAAACTGTCTAGTCTGATACCGATCCAGCCGCAGCGTTTACAGGCATTTAAAATTAACTTGTAAAAATTGTCAATCTTGTCGCTCATGGTCTTGTTTGCTTTTGTAGGTCACAAGGAGACATCAGTATTAATTTCAGTCTGTTTCATACGCAGATAAAAACTCCACATAAGGGCTTTAAATAAATGATGATGCACTGTGATAATCCCTTCATCTTTGACAGGTAAAAGTCCTTCATTTTAAACATGCAAAAGACATCTTCAGCCTCAAGCATCCCCTTTTTTTGTGATGGAGGGACTCAGCACTGGTTCTGAAACTTGAGGAAAGGAGCCTAACTTCTCCAGAGTTACAGTATAGGTGAGATGCACCAGTCATGTGTTGGAATATGAACCACTGAGTGGTTATCCTTTGTTGGAGTGTTCCTTGGAGAACAGGATGGCTCTACTTGACAGTAAGTCACCGGGAAAAAACCAGCATGCGTTCATATTATCACATTTTCAGCTGTATGGTGCAGATGTGATTTGGTGATGAGTTGGATCCAATGGGTAGGGGAGGCTCCCAGGGGGAGCTGCATGGGATTGTCTGACTGAGACCCCTGAACTATACCTATTTATCTCCCTCTGCTGGTAGAATTACTTGTGCATCCCTGGGGGACATGCATTCCAAGTTGTCCATATTCAGGACCTGTATTGTGGAAATGATTGCTTTGAGACCTGACTAGTAGTTCATGTTGGCTAGAGACAATCTACTCCTAAGAAGACACCACCAGTGAAGGAAACTATCATCCTTTAAAAAAAGAGAGCAAACAGGTTTGTTTAGCCATGGAGTCACCTTTACAGCAGCAGCAGATGGCCAGGGTGCTGCAGGTACAATCAATTTTCAATCAACTCAATTTTACTTATATCAAGACACTTGACAAAAAGAAAGTCTAGAACGTACTCTTTGCAGCAGTCTTTTATTGTACTGCAGGATACCCTAATAGACCTGCGGCGAGTACTTCATGCTGACAAAACCAAATTGATGCTTTTCTCCAGAGCTACAGAGATGTATGAAAACAATACCAAGATTGTTGCCAGGAATGGGCTAATGATAGAGAGAGTCACAGAATACAAATATCTGGGCAAGTGGATTAATGAAAAACTGACATTCAACTTTCACATGAATAATCTTATAGGAAGAGGAGTCTGTTTTTATGTCAGTCTTGGACTATGGTGATGTTATCTATAGGCATGCACCTGCCACAACGCTCAAACGTCTCGACTCTGTCTACCATTCTGTGTTAAGATTTATTACTGGTGACCCCTATGATACACATCATTGTATCTTGTACAACAAGGTTGGATGGTCCTCTCTCACAGAACGATGTCATATGCATTGTCATCTTTTTATTTATAAAGCTCTCACATAAAAATTACCCTCATACTTAACATAACTCATACATTTCTCAAAGCGGTTGCTTTGACAAAGTTTGTCAAAGCAGTTGCTGTTGAATGTCCCTCGAGTCAGATCGGAACTGGAAAAAACAGCTTAGAATCAGGAATTTCCCCTTAAAGTTAGGACTAGATCCTTGTAAAGATGAACATTTTTCACAAAGCATCTTAGCCCTTAAGAGAGCTCCTAAGGTGTAAAACTGTTAGGAGTAGTGAGGAGGACTTTTAACAGACTCAAGAGTTTCTCAAGCTGAAGAGAAAATGGAAAAATGTTCTCCAAACATGACAAGAGGAATACTCTTTTTGAGTCAAAGACAGCCCAACAGACAAAAATGATTCATGCAGACATTTTGATCCATCTATGACATTATTCAGTGCAAAGTGAGACATGCATGTTGAGTTTTTCTACATGTGGTTACCTCCACAGGTGCATCCAATCACTAATTGAGACCCATTACCTGATGATGTAATGACCAGCATGAAGCTGCTGCACAAGTTAGCATGTGATTTCAAACACCTTGTAGGCTCTATACTTTTAAAGTATGTCTATCACACAGATGCAAATTTCATAGTGTTTATAATTGCACAATGTCTGATGGATTCTATATTTTACTTTTTAGCTCAATGTTTTTTTTGGTTAACCAATCACAGCTTCTGAAAAAATGCGTCATACCTAGCAACGGGGTCAACCACGCCTCCTCCAAGATAAAAGTTTCTGTCCATTCCTTGCTCAGAGTTGCTCTGAGATTGTTCCTAAATCACTCCTGAGCTAAGACTCCTTGATGGGATTTTTTAAGCTAAGTTAGGAGCTCTCTGAGAGGATTCTCAGACTGTTTGTGAATACGGGCCCTGAAGGTTCTGGGGTGAGCTGCATGTGTGAATGCAAATTGGCAATTTTTTTCACTCTGACTTTATCCAGGTTTTCTTCTGCCGGCTTCCTATTTTTCCGCAGAAAGACTGAGTGAGCTGATGTGTGAATGCAGCAAGATATAAGTAGAAATCAGGAGCAAGCAAGTGGGATGGGGTGATGACATTCATTGACATAAGACCATAGACTGTAGCACACAACCAATGCCATCTCTTTGCACATAATTAATCTGCTTAATTATTACTGCATTCCATTATGTTCTTCTACAAGATCTTGGATTCTGTGAATATGTCAAACTGGACATAGCATTGATATAAAGTGTTGTGTAGCTGACCTCGTTTGCCTGGTTCCGCATCGTTGCCCCTCTGCTTGAGGCTGGCTCCAAGAGCCCCAGAAGTCACATACTCACCACAGCCAAAAAAAAAGATTAGTCTCATGGGCACACACTGTAGGGTGGGGGTACATCCGTTTTGGTTTTTTTGAACGATACCAGTTATGCATAGTTAGGCATGTAGTTGACCTGATTGACAGAGGGGTGGGGGTGTAGCGGTTTATTAGGAGGCTTAAAACTGGCCTCAGCTCCAGCTTTTAGCCTGTTGTCAGGTTGAATGAAAGTTAGGCTTTGGTGGCGGCCGCCGATGAGCCTCCGGATCCCCCTGCAGAAACAGATGGGTGACGTCACTCAGGCTTCGTCTATTTATTTTTACAGTCTATGTGCGTGTCCACCTCCAAAAGAAAAGGTCAGAGGTCAAACAGCCGTTCATGCAGCTGGTAGGAGTTTCTCTCAACACTGAAGATATATAATGTTTGAATTTTGTGCGCTAATTTGCCCTTTATTAATGAGAGATTACTTATTTTTATTAATCAGGTGGTATAATAAAATTGCATTATTAATTTTTTTTTTTACATATTCTGACATCTTGCACATTTATTGAAAATGTTTTCACATTGTTGACTTTCTTCCAGGCTCGGTGTCCTGCATTGACTAAGTCCACCTCATCACTTCCTTGGCCTGCGTCACTGCATGTGGCTTCATGCCCTGTGGCCATATTTTGCTATGAAGGAAAACACTTCTGTGTTGAAGCTTTGCTACGAAGGCCATGAGAATTCATCCTTGTTTAATTGATACTTTTTTTCTGAAGTGCCCTGAGGCATATTGTGTGGGGTTTTGTGGCCAGCTAAGAAATGGGACCCAACTCAGCACTGCGTCCACTGTAGGTGGTGCAGCTACATTATTAAGGAGCGGCAGGGTCTGACAGTAGAAGGACTCTCTGTCATCTTTGATGCTAGTTAAGTCTGAATCCTCCTTTATATCACTGAGGCTCTGGTGGTTTATTTTTCCTTTCTCGCAGGACTGCAAACTAAGAGTGACAAAAGTCCCACAAACTTTTGTCTGTTTCTAATGTGCTCTCCTTGCGACATCACAGTGGGATTCTGGTAAAAAAAAAACAACAAAAAAAACTCCCCTCCCCTGGTATCTCCACCCACGGACTCCATCCCCAGCCTAGAACAAAACGTTTGTGCAGGTCTGCCATTTTCTTTCTTGCTACAAAGGAGTGATGTCTACCAGGAAAACTCAGGGGGGGGGGGGGGGCTCATTACATTTAAAGAGACACACACACCAAAACGGAGCGTTCTGAGAGAGCTGGTTTATACAGGGTCACAAACCTCCTCTGGTGCATGATTCATGTTATATTTTGACCAAAGCACAGCACAGATGTTACATTTAGACCACAGGGGACTGTTTGAAAAGGAAGAAAAGGGTGACAAAATGTCCTCTTTAAATCACAAAGAGAGCTCAATAAGGGTTAAATGAATTGAATTAAGAGATTAAGCGATGAAGCAATAAAACTAGCCTCTGGAAGGAAACATGTCAGGTTGTTGGTATTCAGGCAAGTCAGAGCCTTCCTGTCACACTAAATGGCACTTATTCAGCTGAGCCAATCAAAGGGTAGCATTCACCTAGCTGGTTGAAAGCCATCAGATTAATGAAAAAGAAAATTGTCAGAGTAAGATCGAGAGAACACCGACATCCAAACACGGTGGCAGACACAGTGAAGGCAGAGTTAACCGAGCGGTGATGGAGGTAAACAAAAAGAGACGGAGTGCTCGATGAAATAGAAGAAGACGGCTCAAATGGAGCCGATAGCTTCATCACACATCTCCTCAGGGACGTAATCAGTCCTCCTCCAATTTGGCGTACACCGCTTATCGCACTACCGGGAGCCATGACCCCCCCCACCCCCCTCGCCCCCCCTCCCGACTTTTACGGTGTGGTCGACTGGCAAATGGAGAGATAGGCCCCATCTGTCTGCCAATGTCTTTTAATGAGCGCGCCGATAAACAGTGAGGAGGAAGACAGGAGCTGAGGCCCTTTATAATTACTTCTCCAATGATCACCCTATTTCATCCTGTATACCAGATCAATATTACAAGACATGGCCTTGATGACTTACAAAGTCACTTAATCTCACTTGATTCTGCCTTCACTGAGGGAGGACGGGAAGAGGCCTTTATATGCGGATGAATGGCTGAACAGGTGGGTAAGGCAAGGAAAAAAAAAGGAAGGAACATTTAGCTTGGGGATTTCCTGTGATTCTTCTCAGGGAAAACTGTTGATAAAGTGCAGTGCAATGAGACCATACGATAAAAAAGGTAAGGAGGAGAAGGAGAACATGCAGGGAAAAGACACTCGAACGTTAAGAATAACTGCATGACATCCAGAACCTGAAATAAATGATCATCTGAAATAAATGATTGGATCATTTTGAACATTGCACTGTTCACAGAATCAGAAACATCTGATGTTAAGTATGTATGTTGATTGGAACCCCCCAGAAGGAAGTTTGTTTTAATCAAATTTAATTAGAAAATCTGAAATACTGCTGCATCGAAATGTTGGAGTTGCAATGTCGCACAGCATTTGTACAAAACTTCTGTCCAAAATTCTGATTGTGTCTTTGAGACTTACTGATACATTTCAACTGTCATGGATACCTTTGTTGTCAATTTCATCCGGGAAATGTTTTACCCAATCAACTATAACAGAACCAAACGGATAAAAGGACCCAGAAATGCAGGCTCAAACAGAGCAGGGTACAATAACCACTGTGACATGGATTGGTTGTCTCACAATGTCCAGCAAAAACAGACGAGCAAAGCTGGTCGAAATGTGAAGCAAGGTGATCTGCGTGCAGCAAGCTCAGCTGCAGGACATTTAAATTAAGAGTGTGATCAGTAAGACTCAACATATCATGAACTGTCCTGAACACCCTCTTATTTTTGAGTTTGGTCTCCTTCCTGCTGGTCCTGGTTCATTCTTCTCATACCGATTTTAGCTTGATTATTCACTATGTCACTGTTTATTTTACCGACTTCACAGCACTTTATTTGACTTAATGCACGTTTCTGTGCTGTGTCTGAACTGTTTCAGCCTCTGGCTCGGTGTGGTTGGAGTTCCTATTTTTCACTTGTTCTGTGGATCTTCTGTATGTTTTTGGTGTATCTGTCGTGTCTTCTTGCAGATCGGACTTCCTTCGGGATAATAATAAAGTTGATGAAGTTGATTACAGGGTACAGTTCATTAAAAAGTCCAGATCGGTATGCAGGTAACTCAAAAACACTAAAACAAACAAATCCAGGAGGGGCAGGCTCTGGTCAAAAAACTCATGAGAAAAGAGTGCTGGAACGAGTGAACATGGAATAAACTGGTAAAAAAGAGGGAGGAAACATGCGCAAGGATTATTGGTGCATACATGTGGTGTTGTACACATAGGAAAAAAACGAGTTTCAGAGTTGTGAATTGCACGTGAACGCCTGAAACTCTGAAAAGAATTAGGTGCCCGACTTGACGTCAGACTCGTCATCACCTGGGGGGCAAAATATGTTTTGTTAATGTTAACATCCTTTCTTTTTAATTCACATATTGCACATCAACTCTTTGCTGAAATATAACTTAACTTATAACAGTTACATTTCACTGATCTTCTTCGTTAGATCGACTGTTGTTACAACATTCTGACTTTCCAAACTGAAATCATGTGAACACACTGAAGTCAGAAAATACGACTTCCAGACATGGAAAGTTGGACCACCCGAGCAGCACTTGAATGCAGCATAGATTCAGAGACAATCAGGGGCTAACGAGATACAGGCGAGAACAATCAGCGCAGGGACGCACAAGGGGGGAAACACGAGGTGCAGGATCTGAAAGACCAGGGTAGGTACAAAATAAAACAGGAAATAACAATAATACTCAAATAAAAGGAGAGGAACAGAACATGACCTTAGGTACTGTAACTTGACGGTTTGTGACAAACTCGATGACATGGCAAAGAGACCCTTACAAGGAAAAGTGAGTCCTTGACATGTTTACAATATGGCTGCCTAAATTAAAAATATAGATTTTTTTTTGTACATCTCTACATCTCAATGTCCCAGTGAACAATAGCAGCAGCATTTGAAAAGACAAGATAATACACAAAATGTATACCCCTTTGCACACAGCTCTATTTTTCTTCATATTATAATTTGCTGTCACTCTGACCCCTCTTCTCTCCCTATGCATGCATGATGAGTTGTGTATTCACCCAGCATCCTTTCACATCACAGTTAGCCATTGTTTCTTCTCAAGAAGAAAGTGCTTGTCTGGCAAGCACTAATTACATCCTTGATTACGACGAGAGGCAATGAAAGAAATGGAGCCCTCAGAAAGAGAAAGGAGAGGTGACCTCGACGCCCTGCCTCTTTGTTTGGAGAGAGCTAAGATACTTATTGGTGAATAAGGTGTGTGTGTGTGTGGGGGGGGGGATGTAAACCATGACTATATCCCCTTGAAATATCTCTTTTTTATACCTTCAGTTTTATCAATCTGGTCATATAAGAGATGTCCGGTCCAGTCATTTTATGAAATCATTCATTTTCCCTGTTCTTATTGATTTATGTGTAAAGAGAGCAGCTTGGTTGGGATGTTGAACACAAAGTTTAAGGTTGACATAGTTCTTCATTCATCCAAATCAGACCGAATGATATAACAGAACAATTCCTTATCAACACACCGAGACCAAATGAGTCAAACAACTCTTTATTAACCCAACATGAGGGGTGGAAGTCTGTAAAGTCAGTGGTGTGTGACGTGCATGAGTGGAGTTAAATGTGTGCAATGCAAACATCACAAAAGGTCAACTCAATACACACTACAAGATTATCGAGCCGATTTCGGGCCCGATTACCACCTTCCGACAAAAGTCAGATTATCTTGCCAGATTCTTCTGTGGTTTGGTTTTAAACTCCCCGATCTGCTCAGAAGACGATCAGGGCCGCTCTCATTTCAAATTGTAAATGTGAAACGAGTTAAATATTTACGATCAGAAATCCTGTTGTGTGGGGAGAACACCGAAGACGGCCGAGCACGGCCTCTGTGAACTGTCACATGGAACAGATCAATAGCCATTCAGGAAGCTAGCTGACTGAAGCAGGAAGCACGACAAACATCACCATGGCGAACAACAGGAATTGTGAAGGATAAAGTTAAATGGGTGTCATAAATTCAGGACCAACTTGTTGATTTGTGGCAACAACACGAGTTATATACAACATGTGATGTTAAAAAAGCCACAATCCAACTGACAAGGAAAGGAGTTGGACCAAAATGTTTACCGTAGTGGTTGTACCAGCTAACAGCTAGCCACATTTAGCTTGACCATCATGTTTGTTTACCCTGAAGTTACGTTTGACCGCGCGAGATCTCATGTTTCGATCGAGACTCTGAACTGTTTAATCCGTCATGATTTTTCGTCGTGTGTGGGGTGTCTGACATTTTCAATATCGATTTTAAAATCTTTTAGCGTGTGTCAGCCCTTAGTCTAACATGCTCAAACCAAAATGCAATATAGCTGTGGTGAGGGTCAGAGCAGAGAGAGAGAGAGAGTGTGAGTGTGAGTGAGAGCGAGTGTGTGTGCGAGTGTGTGTGCGTGTGTGTGTGTGTGTGTGTGTGTGTGTGTGTGTGTGTGTGTGTGTGTGTGTGTGTGTGTGTGTGTGTGTGTGTGTGTGTGTGTGTGTGTGTGTGTGTGTGTGTGTGTGTGTGTGTGTGTGTGTGTGTGTGTGTGTGTATGTATGTATGTGTGTGTGTGTGTGTGGGGGGGTGAGACTGCAGCACTGGGCCCAGGTGTTCTGAAGTTACTCTAATTAGTGAGCTGCAAGGAATCCACAGGTAAAAGACACAATTTATACATTCAGGTGCACAATATGTAAATAATCGCCAATATATGAGCCAAACAGACAATTAGTTCACTTTATTTTTCTATTTTGGTAATAATTTAATTGACTTGATTTTATTATATTGAATGTATCTTTGCAAATATTTATGTATATGTAGTATATTATTAAAAAATGTACATATTAAGTGTTTTAGATGTTATATTATTGTTGATTGTTTTAATCGTTCTTGCTTTGGCAATAACAGTTGTTACCATTCATGCCTATAAAGCATCTTGAAATGAAATGAAACGACACACCTCCAAGATGACAACAGTGCAGACCCGACCCGATGACACTACAGGGGCATCCCACACTGTTGACCTTTACAGCGAGATGGTTTTAGGTTTCAGACAGAAGATCGAGACCTTTTTCGCCAAAGTGTGACAACAAGCAGGTTAGAGCAACCTGGGTTTCCATCTCAGTTTGTGAGCCGTGTGATTTACCGGCGTCATGTCCAGGGTGTGTCCCCACCTCGCGCTCAACGCCAGCTTTGATCTGCAGCTCCTCTCTGAGACGCTTTTGCTAAAGGTCGCTTCAATAATATCCAGCTTTTACTGTGTAATTTACATATATTGTCTAGGTTTATTTTGGGCGTTGATGTCTTTATCGAGCGATAGGAAAGTGGATAGATTCTGAAATCGAGGAGAGAGAGCAGGAAGTGACATGCAGGAAATAAGCCACAGGTCGGACCCCGAACCCGGGCCGTCCCCCTGGAGGACCACAGCTTACCTACATGTATGATGTCACTCATTATGGTTGTAGGTCTATCCAGTTGTACCCAGAGGCATTTTGATTTGTGTGCCCCTTTGCAAAATTAACATCTACATCTTTTTTTACATTCACACTTCAAACAGAGTCAACAAAATCTAAACATATGGAGTAATCATGAAGGCAGGGGCAATGTCAGGACTTACTTATTAGACCGCATTTGTTTTAGATGTCTTGGTATTACTATTGATGGGGATGTAATTTGTGAATCCAACCCAAAGTTTAACACCTATAGAGAGAGCGCTTCACCATCTTGTTGAAATCGAGCAATGTAAATATGTAGTATGTACACAGAGCACTCTAAGCAAGCTAACCAGACACAGGGTTAAAATGGCCGTGTGCTTTATGCTCTCTGTTTGCTTTTTCTATGCACACTACTTGGCTTTTATCTTGTCACAGCAGACTGTGGAACAATCAGGGAGCAATACCTTCAGAAACGGTTCTTGAAAGGACAAGCAACAATGGCCGCAATTCAGTTCAACTTTACACGCTGCAAATGTTAGATGCTCTGCCACCATCAAAGACAGACATGCTGCTTGTGTATTAAGTGCTTCAGACATGAGAGGAAATGGCAAAGGCACTTGCCCAGTATGCTAATCAAATTCTAGCAACACTGCTGCTTGAGGGATTTTTTCCTAGATTAAAACATAAAAAATAAAACATGAATGTGCTCCCCCCTCCCCACACCTGATTTGCTGAAAACTTTAAAGTCGTAATCAAATCCTGCATCACCTGATGCAGCATCTCCAGCACGCTCCAAGTATTAATTCCACTAATACAGAGGGATGGTGGAATATCATGGGAGGATATTGGAAAATAATTTCTTGCTTGGTTTTTCATTGCAGAATTCATTAAAATCCAATTTTGTGAAATTGAAATAAAAACAGCCATTTGCTGTGATAGACTGGCATGCTACAGCAGCAAATATGAGAATGTAGGTGCAGTGTAATGGGGTGGGGGGATGTGTTCATAAAAGAAGATTGAGAAGGGGAGGGGGGAAAGGACAACAGAATACAGTCAAAAATAATGAAACAGAGATGGATGAATATTTTCCTCTTTGGTTCTTGCTTTCCTTCTGTGTAATGCATTTTGAACAGACTTCAACTTAGAGAAATAATATTCTGTAACAATGAGTACACCTGTCGATGTTACCAGCCCTCCCCGTCTTGCAGCCTACGGAGAGCAAACCTAAAAGGCACTGGTTCTATTAGCCCTAAATGCTAGCCACCACTTCCCTGGATTAGCTGCTATACATGCTCATAATTGCAGTTGCAGCAGTACTGCTTTAGCTCATTAGCATGCGGCACCACATGCTCAAAAATAACGGAGGAGAAAACACAACACTGCCTTGATTGAACTAAAATGGTTGTTCCGTGCCAAAAATTTAAAGCTTTGCAATTAAATCAAAAAGGTTGACTGTGTCTGCTGCAGAGAATTACTGAAAGTAGAAGACAGTACAGATAATTTTCAATTGATGGCATCTGGAGCTAGTCATATGCATGTGCAAAATGCCATTGCTTTGTGTCTATAACTGTGAATTTGCATGCTGTATACATGCAAATATTGAGTGTTTACAAAGTATAACTTGACTGTTAAAAATGTATTCTTTGCAGCATCAAAAATGACAAGCATCTACTTCAAGCAGAGTGGCCTCGGGCAGCACCTATTCAGTGACACACTGGGTAATATCATGAAGAATGAACCTGTTTTATTGCAGATTAAAATGACTTTCATGTTATGCTGTCCGGGTTGTTTATGTCAGTGTTGTCAGGAAGGACAGTTACAGCATGCATCAGTAAGACAGGCCAGCCTTTAATATCAAGAGCCTACAGCTCCACGTCAATCTAATCCATCAGAAATATACATTTTGATCACATTGATTTCATATAGAGGAGACAGTACTCTGATATTTTCAGGGACCAAATATTCCACTTTTAGCAAGCAAAGAAAATTTCCCTCTGCAAGGTCGTAACATCATGCTCAATGAGCTCTAAGTAGGAAAGCCATCCGCCTTGATCAGTAGGAACAAAAAAATCGGTCTGAGATTTACTCACCTCTTCTCTTTTTCTTTGCTCTAATATTTGCCTTCAGTCGTTTCTGCAAGAGAGCCTTCCCAAAGAGTGTGTTGCACCTCACACGTCGTGATCATACCTGCAACAACAGGTTTTTCAATGTAAAGTGAGAATCAAAGAGACACTTCAAATACATGTTAGTGTAGCATCAAATTGTTTTAAAGCTGTTATTTTAAGGTTGATAGCTGCATAATGATGCTTTTAAACACTTTATACCGGGAAATTAAAACGCCTCTCTCATCCCTGAGATCACAGAATCATTCAGATTTGCAATCAGACGGTTGAAGCTGACGTGAATTACATCTCATGAAGGAAGCTGGATTTTTTTTTACTTAGTTTCTTCCAAAACAGTACAACAAACAGCTTTCAAGCCCAACTTGGTTTGGATTCATGTATGCCCCTGATTGCCAATTGATCAATAAAGTTCTTCATCACAATGGGAGACATATCATCACATAGCCATTTTAGTCCCTCTCACAATGTGAGTGTTGCTACAACCCATTTCATCCAATAAATGAAAATTTTGCATAAAATGGAAGCATACACAAGCCGAGGCTGGCATTGTAAATCTCCTATCAATGCTTGGCACCATTTTTATCCACGTTAGCAGTTAGCTGTAAAAAAGAAAGATGTCAGTCATCTCACTAATTATATCAGAATGAAATATTACAACAATTGAAATGCAATCACTTTTGTAAATGGTAAATTGACTTGAGCTTGTAGCGCTTTTCTAGCCTTCTGACTACTCAAAGCGCTTTTACACAGAATATCACACCTACACATTCACACACTGATGGCAGTGGATGCTATGTAAGTTGTCCATCAGAAGTAACTAATCACATTCATAAACCGCTGACTAATTTGAGATTAAGTGTCTTGCCCAAGGACACATTGAATACTTTGCTGCAGGAACTGGGGATCAAACCCCAAACACTTTAGTTGAGAGACGACCGACTCTACCAACTGAGCTACAGCCACCCAACCAAGTTGACCACTTCACATGTCCTCCAGTGCGATAGACAGGTAAAAAAGTATTTGTTCAATGTTGTGTTTTATGGACACATACCAGCAATAATGAAGTACCCAGCAGCTGCAGTGTCACAACTTTATTTAAGATAATGTGTGCATACTAATGCCTTTAAAATACATGGTAAAGATGGCAAACACACTTGCAAAACAGCAGAATATTTGCCATTGTGCATAATGCATTTAGCTTGATGAATGTGAAAGTGAGGTGTTTCTTAAACGCTGTATAGATAAACCAGGCATTCATCATAGCATCTAGCATGCTCTCTTTCCAACCAGATGTAAGTACACTTGTGCCAAAATTTGACCCTCATTATTGTTATTGCAGAATGTACAGATCATTCACTCTTTGCTTATTTACAACCTGTTCCTAGGTTCTGTTTCCAGGTCTCACTAATTACTTTGGCTGAAGCTACACATAAAAAGTTGTAGTAAATCAGCAGCACACAGATCTGGAGTTGAGTCAATATTGAGACCAGCAATGCAGTTAATTTGAAAGGCAAGCTGCTCAGCCCACACCTCCTCCACCTCAGTCCTGTGTTGTTTAGGATGCTTTGAGCTGATGAACTGAAGCGCTTCTGGTCCTGAGCCAGCTTCCAGTGGGGTCAATCAGAGTGGACTGACACAGGGTCAGCACCACGCGCACACACACGGCTCTCTCAGGCCTTCATTAATATTATTTTCCCGCAGAGCCATGTCGCTGGCTTTTTGCTCTCTGCTAAGCTTACACATTTCAATGAGGGCTACCTTGTTGTATTTTTTGGTGTATAGTTTCGAGAGCGAATCATTCATTTTTAATGAAGAGCTTTGATATACACATGAAAGCTTGGATGGAAAATGAAGTTGGGCTGTAACAGAGCCATCGCAAATCCATTGCTGGGTCTGCATACCTGCAGGATTGGAAAGGTTTGGGTGCAGGAATGCATAAAGTGTAGGGGTGTCAACGTTAACATGTTAACGCATGAGATTCATCTAAAGAGAGAGTTTAACTGGTAAGTCTAAACATTAGATAAAACACTCAGAAAACAGTCAAACATTAGCACAATTGTGGCCCTGGTGGTGCTGTGGTTAGTGCGCGCGCCTAATGAATGGAAGCTTTGCTCCTCCAAGCGGGCGACGCAGCTTGAATCCCACCTGTGGCTCCTGTCCCGCATGTCATAACCTGCTCTCTCCCTGATTTCTAAATTATACCTTTTAAAAATACTGGTAACAGAAGCTCTCAAATGTATCACTATTAAAAGGCATAAAAAAAGAAAAAGGTCAGCGGTTAAACAATGTAATTTTGTAGCCAGGTGTGGCTAACGTTAGCAGCCAGTTAATCATGATTAATCCCAGCCTCCTATGATTACATTTTTACATTGATTGACAGCACTACAGTCATAAAGACACGTCAATAACCGTAATGTTTCCATGAAAAATTTTATTTGGTGCCGGCTCTGAAAAAGTGAAAAGTACTTTCAGGCAAGCATTTCATCTTGGTGAATTTGTTCAGTTGTATTTGTGTTGAGTCTATAAGGAGAAAAGTTTTGGTCCTCTGAAAATCATTTTTCTATTGCTTCCCTCATTTTTTCCATTACTGCCCATTTCCTAAAGCACACAGCTGTATTGAATGATTTTACTTTTCAAAAAGCTTTCAATGTGTTAAACTCAAATAAAAATGAACTTGCACAGACACAACCTCACCACGGATTACACGTCGGACTCTGCTGTGTGGTGTACGCTTACACAAGAAACCAAACATGAAGTCAGACATCGTTCAAGACAAAGTTTCGTATCTGACAGCAGCTTGTGAAAAACAAAAGAGTTCTCTATTTAATTAAATCAAGTCTTTGAATTGACCTTCTATTAGTCAGAGTGTGCTCGGTCAAAGTCTCAAGATGGAGGTAATTTTCTAAAAGACAATTGGCTTCTAAAATAGAAGTACCTAAATATCTAAAATACAAAATTCAGTCACAGCGATTATCCCATGTTATCACAAATTATGTAACTAATCCCATTTGTACACATTCATACGCCACCAGAGAAGCAGCAGCAGCAACTTGGGGTAAAGTGTCTGACCCAAAGACACATCGGACATGTGGCTGCAGGCGCTGGGGATCGAACCCCCGACCGTCCAGTTAGAAGACGACGGACTCTACCAACTGAGCCGCCCTGCCTTTAGCTGTTTGACAAATCAATGATCAAAAGGTACATCTCTCAGTGCTTTATCTGCTCACAAATTACAGACGTAAGAGAGAGGTTGCCAATGAGCGCTGCATGACTAGACTGTGAGAATCGCATGCAAAAAAAAAAAGTAACAAACCAGCGGTATGAAAACCATATTAATCAACCCGGTCAAAATCAAATCAAGAACAAAACAATTTAGTGTAACCAACTGTTGAATAGTCGTTTTAATCTGTGATCTTCCACAATAAATGAAGAACCCTCAGCACTGTTTCTGTAATATGTTGCTCTGATAGCTCTAAATATCCGTTTTAGAATTCATCTGGTTGGTAACAAAACCCTTAACCCTTTCAGTGCTAGTGCTTGGCTCCTCTCTGTGTTGTTAAATCAAACACTGAGTTATTTGTGGAGTTGATTGCTCCTTCCTGACATCTTAAAAGACTTCAAATAAAAAAAAATATATATAAAAAAAAGTTTGACCAGAGTGAAATTAACCTCTGACACAGAGCTGGGCTATATGTTTGACCCCCTGATTCAAGATGAATCCAGTCCAAATACAGACTCTGCAGCTCCGGAGCGTCTTTTTCGCCACTAGAGGCTGCTGTTGCACTGCGCAGGAGCTGTGATTGGCCGGAGCCGTCAAGAGGCGTGGGAGGTCCCTGTCAGCGCTCATCTCTGCCTCCCTTTCTATAGAAACGCAAGTTAATGAAAGTGGAGAGAGAGATTATGTCGAGCATTACATTTAATTGGACTTCTTTAAATAACACTGGGACATTTGTGTTCCGCTGACAGTGAGTGTGTGTGCATGGTTGTGAACTGACAGTGTACTCACAGCACATGTTCCCTTGCATCGGTGTGTGATAACCTGTTTGTTGCCATATGTTTGTCACACACACACACACACACACACACACAAGCACACAAGCAGGCACAATTGCTCTGTGTGTTTGTGCATATCGGTTTGTTCTGAACAACTTAATTTCCCTGTGGGGACGTTGTGTTGTTGCTGCAGCAATAGTAAGGAAAGGTAAGAGCATAAACGAGAATAATAGAAGCATTATAAGAACATGGAGCAATCTCTTTAAACATAATGTGAGCCGAAGTACGCTGCACTTCTTATTGATCTGTTGCTTTTATGTGCCTCACCTCGTTTTAGAATATGCAATCCCTGTAGGTGCTTTTCTTGTCCCTACATATTTGTGTATCACGTAATTTGCAAATGAACTTTATTAACAAGGCTATTGAGGGCTTAATTGTCTCAGGACGCTCAGGTTATTTGTCTTATGTGTTTGCTGGCTGCTGCAGGGGCATACAAACAAGTCAGTTTTAAATGGAACAAAAATGACATGAATCAAAAATTAAATTAGCATGTTCATCCTCAGCTTCTAGTGCATATCTCTGCATGATAGGTTTGTCACAAATAGTTTGCCGCAGTCTTTCTCCAGCACCTTAGGATAAAAGTGAGTTTTACATAGATATAAGTACCATAGTTGCAGGATACGGACCAGGCAGACATCGGGGCGGGACAATGGCTGCTTATACAGAGGGAGGATGTGTCAGTGTTGGTGTGCGCAGTTAGAAAGACAGGTGGACAGAGAGAGGAAGGCGCAAACTTGCTTTCTGTCAGGACACTGAAATAAAAAAAAACAAGAAGTAATATAAAAAATAAAAGGCTGAGAAACAATTTTTTATTAGCTGCTGTTCAAAAGCTTTAGAACTGATTTAAAACACTGGCTTTTAAGTTCACATGATTTGGAAGTCCTTAAAGTTCTTAGAAAATAAAATTTCTACAAAGACAGACCTTCATGTGAGTGTGGAAAGATAACATAATACAAACAACAGAAGTATCAGTAATAGGGCGATAACTGATGTGAAGAATTACAAGAAAACTAAAATCAGGGATTCATTGAAGACAAAAAAATTGGGACTGGTTCAATCAGTCAGGCTTTTAAAATCAGCATAACTCAATTTATTGAGCACTCGTTTTAAAATCATAGTTCCAAAGTATTTAATAATCACAAAAGAAAGCAAAGAAGAGAGAATGTTTTTTGAATGTCTGCATTGATCGGTTGTAATTCCTGTATAAACTCGACCAGACTCCAGGGGCGTAGCTAAATGTTGCAAACATTGGGGGTTTAGCCTAAACATGTTGTAGGTTCATGCCCTACCAATAGATTTTTTTCATTTTCTGGCAGCTATAGACTATTTTTAAGCTACTTGAGATAAGAAAAAAACTCAGACACAATAGTAGCTGAATAAATTATCTTACTCCTGTAAAGAACACATTGTAAGTTATTTTAAAATCCTTTTTGGGCCCTTCATGTCTTTAGTTAGATAGGACAGTGATGAGAGACAGGAAATAATAGGAGAAGAGAGTTGGGGATGACATCATCAAATGTTGAAGCTCGGATTCAAACCCAGGGCGGCCACTTTGCTTTTGGGTGCTTGCTAAAACCGCTATTGGTTTAACCTGCATCCCCACAGATCATCTGTTGAATCTAATGTTCTCTAACTGTGTAAACATGAAACTAACTTCCTCAGTCTGATGTTACGGTAAGGTCATTTAATTCGTTAGATATCAAACATATTGGTGCTTTAGAGTTTCTGATCAGAAACTTCGGCTGCAAAAAGATGAAATGCATCTCCTAGTGTGCATTTTCTCTCCTTTCCCACTCTGTTCTGCACTCCTTTATCCTCAACACATTTTGACCTATTCTTCCTACACATCTTCATCTGCTTTCTCTTCCTATGCATCTTCATCTGCTTTCTCCTTAAATTTCCACATCTCATTTTCCATTCATCTCCTCACTTTTGTCTTTCTTCCTCACTCCTCAAATTCAGACTTCCACCTCCATCTTTGTCCTTTTCTCACCAATCCTCCCTTCCTCTCCTCCTCGGGCTCCTCATCTCACATTGTTCTCCTCTCTCCCTCTCTTAGCTTCTACTTATCACTCAATTCTCACTCCTCTTATAATCTCTCCTCCCGCTCTTGCCTTTTCTTTCCTGCTTCCTCTCCTGCACTCGACAGGTTCTCTCCCCTCCTTTTCTTTGCTCTCTCACTCATTTCCCCTCCTGACTTATTTTCTGTTTCCAATGTCCAATTCATGTATGTGAAGAACTGGATACAGAATTGGAGGCAGGGAGCTCTTCATTTCTATGAGAGCTGCTCAGTGGCTCATGAAGCCAAAATGTCTCACAGAATTATCCACATTTTCTAAATAGCTTCTGCATCACATCACTTGTAGAGCAAGTGCACCAGTGTGTCTTCTAACCCCACCTTCATACCTCATTGGCTAATGATTGATACATAACTTTTGATTTCTTTTTTTTTGGTGAATTAATTTTTGCAGACTAGAACACAACAATTTAAAAACTGACTTTTCAAGATATCTTTCTGGGAGGTTTACCTCACAAAACGTATCCCTTGATTTGCAAACATCTTTAATGTACATAAATGGGAACACATTAATTTGGGTGCACTAGGTGATGGACCAGAAATAGCTCATCGCACCACAAACTTAAAGATGCAAAATGGCAAATGAGTTGTAAACCATTTTCCGTGAATTGTGGCAGCATTAATCCTTAGTCCATTGAGCTAGTTAGCGAGGTAGCTAGAAAGCTTGCTCACAGCAGGGAGTGTTTGGTTTAGGGTAAGGCAAGTGGGGAGTGTGTGATTCTGAGGGCCATTGACAAAAAGCCATTTTATACCTGGCCTTTTGAAAAAACTTTCCGCTGGCGCCAAAACAGCTAGCCTTCAATAAACTGTTTCTGCTAGCTTCTCTGCTAATGACGTCACTCACTCTGCTAATGTGTTACAAGTAACTGGATAAGAACGAGGACTTAGGATAAGAGCGCCTACTACCACCTTTTGGTGCCTTTTTGCTTTTAGTTGAGTCGAGGACTGCAGCCTCTGTATTTAGGGCATCTCCTCTACTTATTAAGCTAAACCGGCATCTCCATCGATATAGTTTCAATGACCTTTTGAAATGATTTCCAAATAACTCTTCAATATTTGGTTATACTGCAGTCACGTGTATGTGACTTCTGGTGATCCTGGAGACAGCCTCAAGCGGACACTCCACGTACTGCAGGATTTGCACTTCCGCATTGGCTTCATTTTCCAAGACCGGAGGTTGTTGCCTGGCTTTTATTGATCTCTGCCATTTTATATTGTTTCATTGTGTGCTTGTTTTTTTTTAATGTAAAGCACTTTGTGATGTGTATCTGTGAAATGTGCTATACAGAAAAAATATACTTACATCACTATTTATACCAGGCTACAAACATCTTTGATTCTGCTGTATAAAGGGCTTTTAAATCCAGCTTCAAGTTGGCCTCATTTTTTGATATTGAAGATAGTTTGTTTAAAAATTGTGAGCACCCTAAAAGTAACTATAAGTGATCTTTAGAAATACAACAAAGACTATGGACTCCTCCTTTTATTGATTGACATCAGTTCTTTATTGGAGATAAAAAAGAAAAGAATGTTGTTCTGTAATTCAACTGAACTGAGGGACAATGAAACCATATTGTTGAAATGTCTGTCTTATTAAACCCTCCACTCTCGCCGTGTGACACTTCCAAAGGGAGGTCATGGCGTGCCAGGTTTGCTGGAAAGAGGACACTTTTCATGGCTCTCTCTTCCTGAGTGTGTGTGTGTGTGTGTGTGTGTGTGTGTGTGTGTGTGTCTGTGTGTGTGTGTGTGTGTCTGGGCTGAAAGAATATTGTGTTTGTTTTTGGCATTTCTGAAGCTCTAACTTGTTGCTCGAGGGCTTGCCGATCAATTCTGTCTCTTCCTTTTCCTCTGAACAGACAAAAGTCTTAGCTTTAATTGCTACAGCAATGAGGCACACACATTGACTGAACCTTTAATGTTGCTGCCTGTCAAGGTCTCTCTGTGTGCTGCTCTTTCTTTTACAATTAATCTCATTCTGTCTCTCTCTCGCTTTGTGTTTTACCTCCCAGCCTCTCCTGAGTATCAGCAGGTCCCTAAGAAGTCTGAATAGGGCAAAAAGGTTAATTCCAGTTCGTCTTATTTTTCTACTTTTTTAGCCATCACGAAGTCTGCGTTTGAAATTTTTATAATTTTTCCCTCTCTACAGAGCTTTATGTATTTGCAGCTTTGTGAGGACACTAATCTCCAGTATACACCCACAGGGCAAACACTGCCAGCTACATCTGGAGCCAGAAAGCAATTAAAGCACAGCCTTAAGTACACTAACGGAAAAATCCTACAGCCAACCTACAGTACCATTCAAACATCTATTTATGTGGGGGGGCAGTGTGTCGAATATTCATATGACACAGAGAATCGTCTACAGCCAATTTTCACAAAGACTTAAGCCCTTTTCACTTTGAGATTCCACCTTTCCACGACGCCTTTGTTGACCCACACCACTGTTTGATAGTGGCGTCCCAGTGTGTGTGATTTTACAATGCGTTAAAGCTGCCAACAGACGCTCTCATCTATCAACTTTTTGAAAACAACGTTAGAACCCATGTAGAACCCAATGCCTCTAAAACTATTGGTCATCCCTCTCCCAATGTTCCAGCTCTGGTTGACTCTGCCATCGCAGGCAAACCACTCAACAAAGCAAACCACCTCAGCCACCCGCTGAACTCATGCTTCACTTTACTTTCATACAAATACAGATTTCCAAACGGTAAAAGCATGCTACAATAAAAGCTTTATACCTATAACCTTTATACCACTGCCCTGAGATAACTGTACCAAAAACAATCTAATGGGCTTACTCAGTTTTCTTCAATGCACATAAGCCACAAGTGCAGATTCTTGTAAGAAAGGTTAAAAGTGTGAAAATATCTCAACATGACTTTCAAGGAAGCAGAGTTGAGACTTAATGCTGTCCCCATCCCCGTTTCAAATCACAGCATGTTAGCGACATCCACTCCAGAGTCAGAGACTGTATATAAAACACACATATCCCTCCTGCTGCTGCGTCATGACACAGTGCTTTTAATCAACAGCACAAAAGAAATACTACATGAAAGTAGTAAGTTGCCTTGGGCATGTCATCAAAGAGGTTCTGAAAAACTATGGGTCATAAGATTACACCTAATTAGATGGTAAGAATCCTTTCTGTCCAGCTGTGTTTACAGAATGTTGTCAAAATCAGTGCCAAGTGAGTCAAATAGTAACTGAATGCTCAGAGGGTAAAGTTGTGTTCCTGTTCCTGTTGCTCTTTTAAATGTCTATCCTCTTGATGAACATTATTTTTAAAATACTGGAATTCCTCAATTCAGAGAAACAAATGAAACACTAGAATTAAGAAACAGCCAGACAAAAAACTGTATTGTCACCATTCTCCCAAATCTCTTAAAAGACACTGTGCTTTACGGCTTGTCTTTTCTTCAGCTGATATTGGTGAGGGGAGAGTCTGCATGCTCTCATCACTGATTAGACTCTCAGAGATCATGGACACATGAAGAATGACATGTTAAACATGTACAAACAATCCCTCCTCACTTTACCTGTGAGCTGAGTTAATAAAGAACTGCCAAGTATAGGGGAATAAAGTGTGACATATTCCTCCACCCTTCACTATTCGATGCATGACTCCCCCCCCCCATTTCTTACCAAACAGCTCTGCTGGAAAAGGACTGATGGACTTTTCTTAATCCTTCTGGTAGGCTTCAAGACTTACCATGCTGTGGAAGTCTTCGGGGAAGGGATTGAGTCTCGTCTGCGGCCATTTTCCTGACAGCTTGAGAAGAGCTCTGTCCAGTCAGAGGGGCATTTTGTTGGTGTCAGACGCCTAACACCCTGTTAAATGAAGGTAAGAACACCCCAGGGCTTTTCCCTGGACCCATCAGCTTTAACATTTACTTTAAGTCTCTCACTCAGACTGCTGTATGACTGACATGTGGCTATACAGACCAGGGTTCAGTTGCTAGTGTTGGCTGAATTGGCTCTGTAAAATGGATTTTTGGATTGGAACTGTTTTATGTAGACATCACTAAACTAGAGTGGGGAAATCTTCATATTTTGTTATCCATTTATTTAGCACTTTATGAAAAAAAGTTACAGGGTCTATAAATAGTGTCTGACACGAGGTGCTGAAAAAGCCTGCGCGAAAATTTGAATTGACTGAAACAGCAAAATTCAAGTATCCAGAATAAATTACTGTGGAAAACAGCTCAACTGGGAAACTACTTCAACTACTATTGACAAGAATAACTATATTAATCCTAATAATTATAATAATACTATTAGTGACATTTAAGGCTTTCCCACACAACAAATGGGTTATGAAAGGCTTCAAAGACTCCTGGCCGTGCGCTCTGCAGGAGGCTGCCTGAGCCTCCCAGCAGGAAACCCGAGTCATCTGGTGAGAGGGGGAGCTGCTGCTCGTAACACGAGCAACACACAAAAAGAGGAACAGACACGTTTATTTAACAAGGATGTAAATACTCTTTTTGGTCCATGACTGATTTGCTGATTGGATAAATATAATATTGAGAAAGGACAGAGCATCCAGATCACTGATTCACAGTGTTGCACTGTGACATTTGCTTTCTGGACACACACTCAGGGGCCTGATTCACTAAGAATGAATGAATAATGACTGCTAATAGCTCCAATAGCTAATTTTCTCCTGCTATCTCCTCCCTCTTAAGGTCTGGTTCACAAAGCACTATGGCATTCAGGCACAAACACACCAAAAGTATGTTTACCTGATGTTAGAAAAAGAAGATTATCCGACTAAAACTGGACTTTTAAAAATACACGTTAACATGTTGGTCTGAATGAAATCGTGCCAAGTCCAAGTTCTCAAAGTTGGACTGTCACAGCTAGATAATGTAGTTTGGGGTGGATTTACTATTGCATACACCTTAGTCACACCCAAACTGGCACAGACATTTTGAGCATGCTCCAAAGTTCCTGTGTTTGGCTTTGACCTGCTGGCGAACAGCATAGATGCCTAGAAGAAAGCCGGGGAGAAAACAGTCAGAGCCTGACGTACTTCCATCAATATAAAGATTATACCCGGTTGCCTGGATACTAGGACAAGGACAGTACCTGTGCATGAAAAGGCACTGGCTGTACTGTAGTTTTTTTTTATTCTTAATCTCACAAAACAGATTTTTAATAACAGGAATCCTCACCAAAGCACTAAATGTACATGAATCCACCACAGATAGAAGTCCATACCTTTTCATTTTCACCTGAAGTAATGCTTGCTGAATTCTATCCCAGCAACAATAAGAGGTAACTAACAGGTTACAGTGGTCAGACAGATTTGATCTAATCAACAAAGCAAAATAACAGTCGAGCATTTTAAAAGAATCCAAATCTCAATGCCTGCAGGTGGACCGTATTCCTGGTTCAATTCTCCAAAAGAAATAGTGAGAGCTTTACATTCTTGAACAGTTTGTGTTCTGATTTAAATTCTCACAAGGTTTCAAATCTTCTCTTCTGGAGTACTACCATAAAACATATATTTAGCTTCCCACTAAATCCAGGATTTATGTTCCGAGAGTCAGAAGTCAATAGGCAGTGTGTTTCTCATAAAAACAGCATGTCTCCGGGTCAAACCCTCTGAGCTACAACCAGCAACCTTTAGCAAACCATTTAGTCTCATTTAAACATCATTTTCCCCTCAATCCCCCACTCTCTGCCTGCACCAACACTCCTCTCGTCTCACTGAGGGTTTTTTTTTTTTTTTTTTTTAAATCTCTGCCAAGATTACTGGTCCGGCCTTTAAAAGCACACCTCTGCTCTTTCTGCTTCACGTCCCATTCCCTCCCATTAAGCCCTGAGAGTCCGGGGCTCTGCCTGTCGTCTCAGCAGGCTATTGATCAGCGTCAGTGTTCGCTGGCTTGGACTCCTCTCCTACAGATAGATCCGGAATTGGCCCAGCCGCCGGCTTTTCATTAAGAAAACACCGCAGACGAATGGCAGGGAAGAGGTAAAGGGCATCAGGGCTAAGAGTCTGATAATCAAACTTGATGGTTTCTGCCAGCCGGTCTTCTGTCCTTCCTGTCGGTTTATTAGTCAGACTGTTTGTCTGCTTTCTTCACCCGTCCTGCTTGTTTTGATTGCAGGAACCTGTGAGTAAAGAGGTGTGTGGGGAACATTTTATCAACAGCAAGAAAGAAAGACTTTATTTTTGTATTTGAAGGTTTTTTTTGTTTTTTTCCCCACCACAGACTTAAGCAAACATTTCAGTCCAGATAAGATTTTGATACAAGCAGATCAGCTCTGTGGCACTTCCATTTGATGTCCTAAAAACATAGTGCTGGAAGAAAAAAAAAATCTAATTTCACTGCAGGGCTAATCCTTAATGACTTTGCCCGTATCAGATTCTCCTTTTTATCACAGCCGGCATGCCATTCAGTGCTAATGTGGAAGAATAAGAATCAGCAAAAGTCACACGTCAATCTGATAGTTTAGAGATGAAATCTAAACCTGGAGAAGCCGAATGTTCAAAGGTAATATCAGAGAGATGTTGACTGAAGGTAGAAGGATGCAACGTCTTCGCCTTTTCTGATTTCAGCTCTCCGATAAATTCCTTCCAGGGAGAGCTAGGCTGGTTGGATTTATTCTACCTCCACTTACTTATTTTTATTGATGTCATTTTTTGCTTTATCTAATTGGGTCAAGTTATCTTTATCACTGCCGTGGTTTTTTTGAATCCTATAAAGGGTCTTGCAGATAGGATGCGGAGGGCACCGTGCACCACACTCAAGTCCACTCATTGTCTATGTGTTGTGTGGCACAAGCGAAGGTCGCTCTTACCGTCCTTGTGTGCTGCGTGGAAGTTAAAACATTTTTAACTTGGGCGCTGTGTGATGTCACCGCGCGTCCAATAGAAGGGTAGATCGGATCACAACAAACGGTGTCCCATTTTCCTGAGCTCTAGTATAAAAGACCTACCTTGACATCGGAGAGATGTCAAGGTAGATTTAGACACTTCTTATCCTCCTCAGCAAAAGAAAGTTCACGGTTTCCTGCATTTTGCTGTGGCAGAAGCTACTTTCCGAGCTATTTCCCCGACTATCATTTTGGTCACCTAGCACATTGCTCCATTGATTTGCGTGACCCCCCCCCCCCCCCCATGCTCTGTTAGTCCTTTCAAAGTCAGATCACCTGGGTACCAAACATGTACCCCCCCCCCCCCCCCCCCCGTCCCAAAAAATATTAAAAAAAAGTAACAAATAACTGATAAAAAATGCTGTCAATTAAAAAATATTTACTTTAAGTAGCACAAATCTAGAGTAGCCATTTTGCAAAATTGTTCACTTGTGTTCATTTAAGATTTTGTATATTTTACATGTCTTACAAGGAGTGGGTTAAAGTTCAACTCTGCAAACAATGACTGGATCTGTGGTGTTAAGTATCGCACAGGCCTGATAGTGCCGTCAATCCTTCGTGCAAATCTTGGCCCCAATCTCTTTTTTGTATTTTTTTTTTTAAACAGCAGATTACCTGTTAGCACTCAGACCATAATGACCCTGAGGCTCGAGGAACATCACATCCACATGTTTTTACATGAGAGGACCCAGGAAACTGAAGAAGGGGAGCGAGAAAAAAACTCAAATCTCCATATTTGAGGACATTTGTAGACCTTAGTGTAAAATACTGTCATTCAAGTGAAAATAAGGCAGAAAAGTGGAAACTAGAGTCAAGTACTTTAGCCCTGCAACAACCGCCCCCCCTCCCCCCTTCTTCATCCCCCTTAGAGGCTAAATTGCTTTTTGCTTTTCCCCTGTCGTTGCTTGGCGTAATCCTCCCTGTTGTCTTAATATCAAGTGAGAGAGGGCGAGATAATGGAGCATCAGGGGAGGAGAGGTAGGCGGCAGCATTGCCCTGAAGACGGTCCTCCAGGGAAATAGCCCTCCCTCGTGTCAAAACACAAGAATATTATTAAAACCCACCCCCTCCTTCTGTCCATACATTTAGCATAGATCTAATATACATATCAAAAGGAAACAGAGGAGAAGTCCAAACGCCTGTGTAATAGATGTGTAGCGAGGTATCGCGTGGCACTGAGTAACCCTCCTCTGCACTCTTACAAAGGCAGCGCTTGGACGGCACTGCTGACTGATGCTGTATTGAAGGTGTATGTCATTGTTGTCATTGTTGTGCTGACTGATACTTCTGTGTGCTGCTCATAAGAACACTGAAACAAAGCCAGCAGTGATTTCAGCTACATAGACGATTATTTTGGTTTGTTTAGTTTTTTCAGTGTTTTTAATTTCAATTAGAAACACACACATACGTTTAACATGGTAGGATTGAAATAATGAAATAGAGCTTGAAAAGTCAAGTCAGACTTTCATGAGCACATTCACATTCAATTGCGGTTCCCATCCTATGACCAATCGCCCACCTGAAAAATATTGGGAAGTCATATTTTAC
This sequence comes from Labrus bergylta, assembly GCF_963930695.1. Lineage (NCBI taxonomy): Eukaryota > Metazoa > Chordata > Actinopteri > Labriformes > Labridae > Labrus > Labrus bergylta. Next base: position 16,111,093 of record NC_089214.1, read on the forward strand.
AAACTCAAAGCAAACTATAACAGTATGACATTAGCACAATACATCATTTTGGTGTTTGTACACAGTGATGATGTGTTTTGTGGGAGGAGCCCAACTAGCTAGCAGCCGCTTGCGGTCACATCAGAAAGCTCCGAACCATTTGCATGCCTTCTCCAAACACTGATAGACATCGTTAAGCTAACCCTTAGAAATGGGTTGAGGTTTCCGGCCCTTATTTAATTTTCCAGTCACTGGGTCAGGGATCAAACTAAATGGCCAAAGTAACAGTGTTGAACACAGGACGTCTTCTTATACTTCATATAAGAAAGAACTCAAATACATACAAATCTCTAGACGCGTACCACTTTGTATTTTGTGGTCATGTCATGGACATCGAATACTGAGATTAGTAGAGTAGGTCGTCTCTCAACAGGAAGGTCGGGGGTTCGATCCCCAGCTCCTGCAACTACATGTCAGTTGTGTCTGTTGTGCCTCGGCTGTAAAAGCACTTTTTTAGTCAGAAGACTAAAAAGCGCTATACAAGCTCAAGTCCATTCACCATTACAGATGATGTTATGGGTGATGTCAGTGACAATTATATATGAAGTGGAATATGATGGCAGAGATCGTTATGGATGATGTTTAAGATAACGTTGCTGATCATTTATACCTCGACATCTACGACGAGATGTCAGTAAACATTATGGAGCATGTTAAAAATGATGTCATGAGTCCCTATTGATGTTGGGAAAGATGATGTCACAGATCATTTGTGATGCAAAGTTTGAAGAGAACTATATATGATGTGTGACGTAATGTTATGGATGATTGTATATGATCCTATAGCTTGTGCTTGTACACTGCTTCAGGTTTTGGTGTGTGTTCTTGACACCCCAGCAGTTACCTGGAGAACAGTGTGGGGCTTCTGACCTGCAGTTCACCCTCGAGTCTTCACTCTCACACACACACACACACACACACACACACACACACACACACACACACACACACACACACACACACACACACACACACACACACACACACACACACACACACACACACACACACACACACACACACACACACACACACACACACACACACACACACACACTCAGCTGGACCACAGTGTTGGTGGGTTTGGTCTCAAGGATAGCAGGTGAAACTCCATCTTAAAATGAGATCCACTGTCTGCATACCAATAGAATGTCCTCAGGGCACACTGTGTGTCTGTGTCTGTGTGTGTGTGTGTGTGTGTGTGTGTGTGTGTGTCTCAGTTCTTTCTAAGGGACTGCCCAAAGAGCAAAGCAAACTATTGATGGTGTGATTTAGAAGAAGTGGGTAGATATCTGTGGTTAAAGTGGCATCCAGCAGCCCTCAGGGGGCCCTGGGGGTGTCATAGATGGGTCAGGGTTTGGGCTGGATGGCAGTGCTAAATGGTCTGATCGTGGTATGGGTGAGGACAAACGCCGATCCAATTACAACAATATAGTTTGACCAAATATATGAATTTTTTTTTACTGCTTAACACTGAACATTGGACACAAATCCCAAATTCCGGCTTCTATTTTAAAACCATTGTCAGCGTCTTTTAATAAACGTTCAGTTTTCCCGAACAATAGATAATTTCCAGTCCTTGATTCATTTCTTAACTGGGTATTGTCCAGCCTTTAGACCCTCATGTGCAAGCTTATAAAAACTTGTGTAATTAAAGAAACATTTTATCAGACTTGTCGGCATCAGACTTACTGTTTTGCCAAGCCGTTATCTTTATGGGTTGAATTCCAAACTTTACACTCACAGACTTGCAGACTTTGAGGCGCGTGTCCTACATCTGGCTGGTTAACACTGTTCACTCTATCTTGATGTTGAGACCAGATATCACCCCCCCCCCCCCCCCTGTAATACATGTTGAAATTCAGGTTGTTGCTAATAAGGAAGTCTTTCACAAACATATGGAAACTGTGAAATCAAAAGTTATTGAAATGGTTTGCATATAGCATTAAAGAGCATCACAGCACAGACTAAAATCTTGTGTTTTTCATGAGATCTGTCTAAATAAACACACGAAACATATTGATCCAAAACAATTCTGGAAACAGAAAGATGAAGAAAAAATGTCAAAAAAACAAAAAGCCACTGACAAAAAACCTCAAAAGCTCTTTAGGCCGCAGTTGCACTTTGGTGACGGTCCCTAACCCTGACTTGTCACTCAAGTGATACTGGACAAACCAAAACATTTCAACATGCCTTTAATGACTATTTGGTGCTCATTATCTGTAACTATCCAGATCGGGTTTTTTTCCCTTTGTTATTCACATGCCTGTTGGACAGATCAGGGAGATTATGTGAAGATTCAACCTTTTTTTTTCCTCTCTTTTCCTGACCTTTCTTTGAGCAACAGGAGGCAGTGATACGCACACATAGGAAAAGGTCAGTCATGTCAGTGTCACCTGGCCATTTCCTCTAACAGTGGGTTGCAACAAAGAGCGGTAAGCCTGCAGCAACTCTTCCCATCACTCTCAGTTCCTCCTTTTCTCCTGCAGTATTACTCTCTGTCCTTCCCATCATCTGCCTTTTGAGTCTCCTGCTCGACTCTGTCTTTGGACCAAACACGCCTCTGTTTGCTTATCTTTCAGTGAAAGAAGAGACACATTTTCTGAAGCAATATCCTGCACAAGGCTGTGCAATATTGAGGATGAATTCACTATTGAAGGATTCTTTATGGCCAAATATTTCTCATAAAATACTTAAGCAAACATTTTCTTCTCCAGCTGAAAAATCCTTGTCAGTTGTGTTGAACAGTTTTTCTCACATGGACCGAGTATATGTCTGTGACTGCAGTGCTTTTTGAATGGAGCATTGTGGTGATATTCCAGTGTGTTTGAGGTCCTAGTTTGCCCCGCACACTGCTGATTGAGAGGAGCTCTCTGGTGCTTTAAAGGTAAATAACTGCTCTGCCGAGGGCACTGTCCATATTTTTGAAATTCTGCGCGAGCATGATTTGGAGTGTTTCACAGTCATTATCTCTGACCTTCCCGGTTTGAACCTCTCCAGGTTTTAGATTGGTGGAAAAGCTTCCAAGTCACAGCACCCCAGGAGGCTGATTTTACGCTGCAGCCTGATTTCATTCTTTGGGGAAATTTGATCAAAATGTCTTCTTCGTGTAACTTCAGTCACAAACAGAAATGTCCTGCTGTACACAGTAGCATTGTGCTACTGGCATTGTGCCAACTGGATTTGCATTTTTCTGTTTTTTTTTTTTTTAAATATACCTTTCAGCATCATCACAGGTTGATGAAACAGTTGCCATGAAGAAAACTGCAGTTTGTTGCTGTAACAATAAAATATAAATATCAAGGACAGATTTTAAATGGCTCAAATTAAGCTATTTTAATTAGTCAATTAGACACATGTCGATTACTTACCTTACTTCAAATATAAAATTGCAACTACCAGGCACGAACACACTTATTTCTCTTGTCAGAAATCTGAAATCATTGTTTATTCACTTTTTTTTTTACATGGACATACAGTAGCATTGGTGCTAGCCTGTAACATGCACAAGTCCCAGATGCACTGCTCCTAGTGTTTATTGCAAAATGCGAATTTGCAAGTTTTGTGGTAAAAAACTTGGTGGTGTTTTTTTGCACTTAGCTTTATTTTTCAACACCAGAGGTTTCCACTTGCTCACTACGCACTCCATGACTGAAAGAAAAAAAAATCCAGTCCCTTGTGATTGTTCCAGTCGTAAATGGTAAGACGTTAGACCCTGAAGGAACTTCTCCAGAGTCCACTATGTTGATTAAAAAGATCATGTTAGATTCTCTTTGTCATGATCGCTGGCGCTAATTATTCATTTGTGCTTAACGACTTTGATCAAGAAGAAGACTTTCATGTGACCTATTCAGACAGACATACAGCAGCAGATGGGGAAGAGAGATACGAGGGAGAGAAAAAGTGAAAAAGAGAGATAAGCAGACGAGAGGTAAACAGTGCAGACACAACTGATTAAATTGTTAAATCATAATCTCGCCTAAGGCGCAAAAATGGCAGTCCATCATTTTTATCTAATTAAAGCTAGCAGCCCTCTCGTGATACTTGGGTGAGTATACTACCCAAGTCTGCAGACATCCTCTGGTTACCCTGAATAACTTCGGCAAAGTCAAATTTTAGGAGTTGGGTTTCTTTTCAGCCTTTTGGCTTCTTCTACATTCTGTAAACAGTAACATGTGAACTGGTACTGCCAGCCTCTTCACTTCCTCAATACTTTAAAAACAGATACTTTGTCGGCGACATTGGCATCTCATACTTTGATGATCTTTCTTTATATGATCGTGTTTACAAAGCAACAAGGAGCCCTTAGCTGGGCTTACAGCTAGCTCAAATATAAAACCATACACAGTGCTCAGAGATACTGCTGAAAGTGTTTGAAAAGTGACGCATATAAAGACAAAGAAAGTCTGTTTTGTCCACCACTTGTCCCAGAAGATGTGGGTTTGAGGCCTGTGTGAATCCAATACTAAACACCCATAAATGTTGTTAACCCAACGTGTTCTTTGCTTCAGCCACACAGTTTATTCTGCCTTAAACTAACCAAAGAGACATTGCCTCTGTGTTAGACAGTAAGTATGGATTTGCAACGGTTTGAAATACCAAAGGGTTTAAACAAAGCATTGGAATTTTATGACCTTGGATGAGAGGGCACAGTTTCTTTGAGTTATCATCTGGCTGTTTGTGTGTTATATATTATCCTGTTTCCTGATCTAAGAAGTTATGAGGGTAGTTCGCAAATCAATGAAAAGCTAAAAAAAACAAGTTAAAAATGATTATATTGTATGAAAAATATGTAACTCTGACACTTAGCATTTAAAACGGGTACTGCAGTCGTAATTCAAAACATTTTAGAGAGCTATCTCCCCCCGCCCCCTCCTCCCTAGAGTTAATGTGCTTGCAAGTTGCTATGCCAAGGGCACTGAAGCTTCAGTGTTTAGCCAGCTCTGCATCGGTCTTGAAACCGTTCTGCGTTCTAACCTCTCTCTCCAATATTGATCCTAGTTTGAGCACGTTTCTGCTCGTGAAACTCGATAGAAGATTGCAGAGGCTTTTTAGGTCAGGTAGAATAAGTTATATCTGAACCAGGTCACTTAAAGGCCAACACCTGTCGGTTTGTACACAGAGGGGCGTCCCTTTAAACCGCCTACCTTCTCTGGTCAAAACAAACGCAGACCATTTGCACCGGAATCTAAACTTAGGAGGACATACTGGCTGCTGCATCGTTCAGCAGAGCAGCCAGCACTTCAACATTAGATGTTACCTGAATGTCTGATGATGCAGTAAGGCCATTTTTATGATTTAATAGATATCTTGCATAATGGTCCAATAAGCTGTGTGTATAAACATGACATGTGGTACTTTTTTTTTGTACGATTTCTAGTCTAAAATACATCTTCTGTTAAAAATCCTTAACACTTAATAATCCTTCTACCACATCCCAGTAAATCCTCTGATTTCAATGTGAGTATTATATTATTATTCCACGGTGAGTATTTCAACATGTGAGAGACTTTATCAGCAGAGCAGTTATTTTTTTTGTTGTGTTTTACAATGTCTGTCCATCCTCACAAAACAGCAGCAGTTGGGCTACAGATTGAAGCCATTGATCACGGTACTTTCTTTTTCTCCCCTCCATTCGTCTTCTTCGTTCCTCTTTCTGCTGTTGGAAAAGAAGCAGTGAATAAAGAGCTGCTTTTATCTCATGTGTCCACTGGCTCCCCAGACCCAGCCTACAGACACCCACCACCAGTGATTAGCAGTAAATTGATTTCACACTCCAGTAATGCCCAGACCGGGCTATAACAGGAACTGGAAGCAACTGTAGGTCACACAAATTAATTACCGCAATTAGCTTCCAGACAGTTAGGGATGTGGAAGAAACGGAGATGAAGGGAGACTCAGTGCACTTCAGACAGACCAGAACTTCCTCGGAAACTGACTGCATCAACAGTGAACTATTAGAGAAGCCTTCTGACTTCTGACTCTCCTATAAAACATAACTTGCACTATTTTTGTCTTGTAAGAAAACAGTTAATTTAGGCCAAAAATTCATACAATCAAACACGTGCAGTACAAAAGTTGGCACACCAGTTATGTGAGAAGTAGTTGGCTAATAGGTAGCTTCACACTGAACGATCATTTTATACAGCAGTGTCAAACATCAGTCCGAGACCAAGCAGCAATTGTAACAACTCAAATCCGATCTGAGGACAGAAAATTAATGACATAACAAACTCTATCAACTCCTGCTTCTCTGATCAGCTGTTCATTGGCATTTACTGGTAAAAGTATTAAACCAACCAGATTCTGCCTTGACCTTCATCAACCAATCACCCTGCTGCAATGAAATTTTAAATCTGTTCTACTTTCTTTTGCTTTCAGCTCGTTATTTCAGTGTCGATGGTTGCAACCCTCCTCCACCAAAGTCACCTCCAATTCATACCATCAGTTTCCAGACGGAGTCCTTCAGAGGTCCCTCCCTCATCACATCCCACATTCAGCATCACTACCACTAATGTCTATACTCCATCAGCAGGTATCATGAAACACATGATGTCATGATGGAGCGTAATCAACAAAGACTTTGCATATTTATATGTATCAACTTGTAAGATAATTATTTTTTAGCTCATATAAAGTTTCTCCTATCCTGAGCTTCCGGTAAATCATTTCCTGGTCACGTTCACAAGCTGAACTGTCCGACACACTGAAAAGAAACAAAGAATAAATTCACAGATTTCCATCCACGTTTGAGCTAACCAGCTTTAAGTGAAAGTATTCATCCCCACCCCCCCACCCCAAATACACAAATCTAAAATGTGTCTATAAGACCAGACAGGTGCACATGCAGTAAGTATGCTGTAATATAACCACCTCTCCACCTCTATTTCAAACAACGTGCACAGCTTGACTCACTTATCAAAGCAGCCATAGCTGCAGCTGTGGAATAAAGAGATGAATAAAACATGCAGAGGGGAAGAAAGAAAAAATACCCAAACATTATATTTTTTTCTGCTGTTAAGCCAGCTTTAAAAAAATAAATAATTCAGCAACAATTCTTCTATTCTCAAATTGCATGTAAAGAGGTGAGTGTATATAACCAATTGTGATCATTTCTGCTGCTCCAGTAGCCTTTGTAGCGTTTAGAGTTTCCACATTGTCCGACTGCTCCCCAGGCACACCACATTACCGCTGCCATTCATAACAACAACAATCCATCATTTTCCAGCTGCCAAATTGGCAGCTCTCATATTATCAAATAGAACACAGTGTACAGTACACAGAATCCAATGTCCTAGTATCAAAATATGCCCCATGCATGCTGCTGATTGTAGAAAAAAAATGACATATTCCAAGCTTTCATGCAGCTCATTGAGGTTTATCAATGTTTTCATTTTCCCATCTATCTATCCATAGAATTCAATTTGGAGCCCGAGCTTGGAGAGTGCTGCTTCTTCCACTTGGGGTAGTAGCTATTGATGTAGGCCACATGCTCCTCTGGCCTCTAGCGAGCAGCCCAATTTTCTATCTATTTACGCCACAGTTATGACCCCATTGATTTCAAATAGCTCTGCTGCTATGGAGGCTCATCTCTGATGCATGCAGTGACAGCGACTGATCAGCGGCGTGGGAGCAGCTGAAAGCCTCAGTGGGCCGGCTAAATGGGCCAGCTAAATGTGTGCTTTGTCTCTTGTCAATGGTGGAGCGCATCGTCAATTATGCCACTGATAGTGTTTGGCCGAAGTTAGATCAAAGCTCATTCTTCACGAGTCTAGACACGTCATCAGATAAAATGAATCAGGATTGTTGCAGTTTGTTGTCCGTTAACAACCAATTATAACCAGAGTCATCAATAAAGTCAAGAAATATACAGCGAATGTCATTTAAATATAAATATATACATACAGTATATATGACTGGTCCTCACTGCCTCTGACTGGCATATTTTGAAGTCCATTGTCTACCTTACCAATAAAACAACAGACTGCTGTTTGTTGAATATGAAGCTATGTGCTAATAAGATTCAATTACCTCAGCTTCATCTAAAGAGTGGAATCTTTAGAAGAGCAGATCAATGAGCCTTGGGTCTTAAACCCTCAGGCTTTACCAGGAAAATGTCATTTTGGCTTGTGAAAAATGCTACAGCCCTATTCACATTTGCACAAAACTCCCGAGAATGTCCTGAATCTTTTTAGGGATGAGCTGCTTGTGTCAACGTAAGCAATTCCATTTTTCTTCAATCAGACTTCTACCCAGAATATCTCCAGTCAATCCCCTGTAATAGATTTTCTGGGTTAGCAGGTTAAAGTTAAGAAAATTCACCCCCATGAGGGTGGGATGGGGTGTTGAAGTATCCTGCAGCCAACACGCGACCATATGTGTATGCAATCTGCAGGCAAATAATAAAACTGCTTTATTATGTTTTTGCTATTGTCATTAAAAAGCATGTCGAATTTAAATAAATGCAAAAACTGTCGTTATAGTGCCGGACTCTGATGTTTTGTCCATGTTGTCTTTCTTACATCATGTCCTACTCTCTGAAAATCGACTCTTCCTGTCATGTTGCGTAATAAAACAAAGGGGCTTGGAAGACCTATGAACTGTCAACCAGAGGGAACGAGCACTGAAACTAAATAGACACTGGGGTAATCAGACACAGGTGAGTCTGACGACACAGGTGAAGACAATCAGGGCAATCTGAAAACTGGAGGGAAACCAGACAAAGGAAGGAAGGGAAAAACTGGCCACATGAACTACAAAATAAAACATGAAACACTAAAGACACGCAGAGAGCTTGAGAATGTAACAGTAACAATACAAACAGGACATAGAATAACTAAATTAATAAATAAAAAATAAAAAAGCAAAGGCTAAACTTACAAATAAAGCAATAAAACAATACACACAAGGGAAACAAGCAACAAGAAGGAAGAAAGAGACAAACAGAAAACAGAAAATGAAACAGTAACAAAAAAATACAACACGTAACAAGGACATATCATGACATTTCCTGACTTCATTGATTTAGGATTAAAAGTTACGATTGTTGTTTTGAAGACGAAAAATTGATGACTGCATTCTAAATGTATTACAGCGGACAAGCAATGTGTCCAAAAGAGGTTATTTTGACAACACAACATTTACAGAATGGAATTGTTTCTCCGTTAATGTAGCTTACTTTAGCACACGTTTAAAGAGTTTCTAAGGCATAAACTGTAGTTCCACAGAGTTATACAGTGATTTTATTTTGAAATTCTCACGTATGATAGAGGCTCACCAAAGAATGATTTCTCAAAACAATGTCACAGTTGGAGTATCAGAGGGTGTAAGAGCCATTAAATCCTGAGTGTGAGTAACACTGAGCCTGTGAAAACAGTAATGTCTTCTGTGGCTCAGCAGATTTTCTGGATATGTAAACCACATCTCTTAGTTCTAAGCAGAAGATACGATTTGCTCTGTTTCTCTTAGCTTTATGACCTGGGGCAATAGGGTTGGAAATACACAAACATTTAAGTGTTATTTTATGCATTGTGGGAAAAGTAGGAAACAGGGATGTAGTTAGATCGACTTGCAGGGACTTTAAATCAGGATATCTCATCGTCTGTCACTTCAGTTATGACCTTTCTTGTTGGTCTCATCCATCTCTCTCTCTCTTTTGATTCACCTAACGTTTCAGGGGTGTTGGACCACATCACAAGAGTGTCACTTTAAAATGACTTTTATTCCCATGACTTGGTGTATTTAGGTGCTATATCGTCGATGAAACGCTACTTCTTAAGGAAAAGCATTGGGCCAGAGTGAAAGAGCGGGTCTCTCTGGGTGAGTGACAGGCTTCATATTGCTTTAGATGACAGCCCCCTCTGTCACACGCTTTATTCCATAGAGGACATCCTGGCGTGGGCACAAATCAATGTGGCCGGTTTCCTTTGACGCCACTCTCTGACTCTTTATATATTCATCAAAAGAGGGGGAAGTTAAGATGCCAGCAAACATGACTTGTGGTGCGGTGGCAACAGTGACATTTGTGTGTTGGTGCTCAACACATTTCAGGCCCACGGTATTGACAGCGCTGCCCCTTGAAGCCTGCCAAAAGCTGCGGTTCAAAACCTGCTGCCTTTCAGTGAAGGGACAGCTTTCATGAGCCAGTGGGGTGTGCAACACTTTGTAATTCCAAAATGTTCCCTCGTCCCACCTCCCTCGTGTCCAAACATCACTGGAAGCTGGGCTTTAAAACATTCTGGCAGTCGATCTCAAATACGGTTGACTTGTGAAAGTATCAACAGCCTCACTTAACACTTCAAACTGTTTCTGGGCACAAACTGTATCAAAAGGTCATAGTTCAATAAAAAATAAAGCGATATAGTATCCTGGTGTGCTTTATTTTGTGTAACACTGCACACACATATCAGATATCAGAATATGAAACATGTACAATTTCTCATTACACAACACAAACGATACATATATGACAAATATGATGTCTAATCTTGTCCCCCTTCCACGCTCATGTGTTGTCACAGCGTTATTCACATACTGCTGCCAAATGTGTAGCTTTTTCACAGCTTCTGAAACAGTGCCTGGCTAATTAACAGCTCACACAAACATATATGTGTTTTCCCCCTTTTATTTTGAATGCATGAGTCAAGCAGTCTTTACATCTTTGTACTTACACATTGCATTGGTAACAGTGTTATATTTGTGTCCCAGTGTGTGAATTCCATTCCCTTTGGCCATAAAGGGAAAATCAGTGAATATATTGTTTAGTCAATTTATTTACATTTGTACATTTACATATTTGTACAATAACTCTAGTATACGAACCGTAAACAAATTGTTACCCCAAGGTCAGCATTGTCGAGTTTTAAGTTGAAACTGAAACGTTGATATTCTGATTGGAATTAATTTTGCTTAATGGCAACAGTTTTTCCAGCATACTTCATTTTAAAATCAAAACAAGGAGAACAAACACTGCTTGCACAATACCCTTAAAAAAAAACCTATTTAAATAGTCAGGTTATTCAGCAGCTGTCCAGCTCTGCTAATTATAATGTCCAAATTACATTGAGCTGTCAACCTCTAGCACACGACTGAATGCATAAGCACACACACACGCACACACACACTTATTATATATGGCAGGTGTTACCTCTCATTACCTCGTGTGCTTGGGGAGTGTCAGCCTCACAGCACCTGTGGCCAGCGGTTAATAACCCCCATCCAAATGCAAAATTATGAGTGTTTTTTTTTTTTTTCCTCCTCAGCTTGTAAACCAAGAGGAGGGTGAAATTATATATCAGATGTAGTAATTGCTGGAAAGCTGTTGTGCATCCTGTTATTCCGCCTGAGCAGAGGCGGTGCCGCCGGCTTGTTAAAGGCATTCACATAGACAGAGACAAGGTGAGGTATTGATGAGTCAAGGGTCGCAGGGACACTTGTGACTGAATGTTATTTGTGTTCACGCAGATGAGATGTGATTGTGTGTGTGTGTGTGTGTGTGTGTGTGTGTGTGTGTGTGTTTGGGGGGGGGGGGTTGGTGGGGGGATGGGAAGTCGCATAAACACAGAGGAGGTTGATGTATTGATTGACTGATTATATGGGATGATTGCTTGAATTCATTCACCCGCATAGGTCATTGGAATAAGTCATTTTGAATTACAAATGTAATATCAAGCTGCAGATATACTTCAAATAACACATTCAAAACACAATGTGACTAAATATGCAAAATGCCAGAATCCTAATAGAAAAAGTAAGTGAATCACATCAAAACAAATACTTTCTCTTTTTTAAACTAACTTCAGTGGTCTGTAGGATTTTTTTGTTCCTCACATAAGAAACATTTTATTGAATTGGTTTCGACGACAGCATTTCATACAAGAAGGGAACCCCCTTTCAAAAGCAAACGTCTGGTGAAATTGTGCATATTTATTTCAGCCAACAAATCCTCTTTAGAGGTCCAACATTACGAAAAATGAATCTTTCAAAAACACATTGTGTCGTGTATGAAAACCACACATCTTCTTCCTCTTTAATAAAGTTCTTCACTTCTATCCAACACATCAATGAGCCGTGCTTTTGCGCACTAACGTTGCGTTTGAGTTTTACCTAAAACACAAACAGATCGTCACTCCTGCTGCCGGAAATACTCAAAAAGAAGTGGTTCTCAAAGTTTTTCTGTCATGCCAAGTGAACGTATATCTCCCAGTCAGTATGTGTGTGCAAAAAGAAGAATCATCAATATTGATTTACTCTTTCTACGTCAAATAATCACAACTACTTCAAATACTAATGTTAAAGTTTCTAAAAGAGTTTACATGCCTGTGTACAATTAACACGTTAACAATACCTTTAAATAGTAACACAACATAGTGGCCTATAGAAAATCATTGCATTTTTTAAATGTTTTTTCCTTGGACAGAGCAATACTGTCTGGTATTTATTGTCCAGCTAGCGTTAAATGCCTGAATACAAATCTTAGCTCCATCATTTATACCTTTGACATTTTTATGGATATGCAGCTAATATGAAATATGAACTATACCCATCGCAGCTAAAGTCCACTTATTTTAATAACAAAACCAACAAAAAGCAGCACCAACCTGTGAGAATTCAAAAAACTTAAAACCATGCGACGAAACTTGAAAGTGTTTTCTGTGCAGAAGCCATGACATTTCAACAAGTAGCAGACCACCCTGTGTCAGCACAGCTCTTTGTCACTTCACTGGTCCACTAATTGGCATTTCTCCCATCGCCCTAATTATCGACATAGACTTTTGTGTTTGAGCTAATTAGCATTTCATGTTTATTGGAATAAACCAAACCTCCGAAGATTAGAAGTCATGCCGCTCTCTGATTTCACTTTACTCGTTTTTTACAGCCACTTTAATTATCATCATGATAAAAAAGTGCTGCAGCACTGACAATAAAACTGTTTCCCCTAAAGATCCTACATTAAGAAGACGAATCGCAATAATTACTTAAGTTATTTTTTTTCTCTCCAAAAGTGGCCCCTTCTGCCCTTGTTTCATTTTGACATTGTAAGTGAAAAATGAAACCATAACTGTACTTTACTTCTGCAAAGCAATTAGAAGAGCAGCGATAGAAATCCCTGCCCTGCAGTATGTTGCCTCCTGACTGTAATGCATTTATTGAGCCTGTGTATGATCTAATCGTCCTGACCCTATATAGAGGTTAAGTGAGGCCAGAAACCAACCTCTGATGAGACAGTAATGAAAGAAATTACACTCCAGTCGACTCCAGACGCTCCATTTTAATGATGCCATGACAACTGAAAGGTATTTATAATTAACTGCGGCACACACACACACACACACACACACACACACACACACACACACACACACACACACACACACACACACACACACACACACACACACACACACACACACACACACACACACACACACACACACACATGCAATACAATAACTTCTTGTTAACTGACATCTTTTCATGAGCTCACTTTGCTCTATGTCTTTTGTTAATGATCGAAGTTGAATTAAATTGCTTGTACAGTACAAGCCACCTGTAGCCACCGGCTCAACATGTCATCTAATATAGAAGATACTGTAACAAACAAAGTATTTTAAACGGGTGGAGTGGCGTTGCTGGCATGCTCCGGAGACAGACGGCAGCGCATGATGTGGAAACACGAGCATTGACTGGAGTGGCAGCAAACAGCGCCATAGTGCAAGTCTCTAACGAGACCTTTGTCGCCCCCCTGTGGTGGAATGAATTACCAACCTCCATTTGACCTGGAGAGTCCTTTTCCATCTTTCAGAAAAAGCTAAAGACCCAGCTCTTTCATAAACACCTACGCGCTTAATGATATTTATGGGACTAAGATTGATGACAATGATTTTGATGATGACAATATTGATATTTAGGATGTTGTTGATGCTGTTTTTTTTTTTTTTTTTTACAAATACAGTAACAAACCATTGCAGATGATCCAAAATTCAGCAGCGCGACTTGTTTTCAACCTAACCCTAAAACAGCACGTCTCACTCAGCTGTTCATCTCCCTTCACTGGCTCCTAGTCACTGCTCATGTCAAGTTTAAACCTCTGCTGAGTTTGATGTTCAAACTGTTCCGCAAATTCCTTCCACAGCTCGTTATTCACTTCCCTTTCAATGCTGTACGAGCGCTTTTTTCACAAGTTTAAGGTTGAGTTGGAAGTAGTTAAATGGAAGAAACATTTGATGACTGGCCATCGCCTCTTATTAATAGTCTTGTAAGTACAATATATTGTATTTCTCTTCCAAATGAAGGAACTGAACTGAAAAAGCCCCAGACTTACAGTGCAAGTGTAAAAACAGGCTATTAACACCCACTCGGGGGGGGGGGGGCAGCCTTTTTCACAGTTGTTAAAGGCTGAATTAATGCACAGACAAAAAGAAGACAGCTTCATTCTATTTATACATCACCATGAATAAAATCAACTTTGAGTAAGTTTTCTTCCAACAAGATCAGCAGTGTGGTTCCTTCACAAGTATAGCCATACAAATGGGTGTTGTTTGTCTTGAGAGAAACGGCTGAAACACAATATCTGAGTGAAACTCAACTGATGTGATGTTGTATTCCAGCCATCAATCATATCATTATGACACTGCAGTCATTTTGTGAGATATTGTCAGGACCAGGCTTGAACCAGAAATAGAAAATGACTGAGAGATGGAAAAAGAGCTTGTCAGTGAGAGGTACAACCCCTGAACCATCTGCCTCTCTGACTGACACTCCTCTGTACCTGGCCTGTAATTAGAGGGACAGAAACAGGGACCATATTTACCAGCATCCTTCAATGGGCTACATCTCATTTTCCTGCAGAACACTCATGTCTCATCAAAAAGAGGAACTTATCTACAATAAACAGGTAAACCAAATAAACAGCTGTTACATATCAAACTGGGCAGCTAATGGCTTATGGGTAAAAAAAAAAGACGAAGAAAAATCAATAGTAAAAAAAGGAACACAAAGCATTTCATTTTATCATCCTTGGCAAGCCAAGCAATACATGGGGAAGTCAGCAAATACATTATACGATTCTGTTCGCCCTTGCAGCGCTTCCTAAATTTTCTACTTCCACATCAATTTCACAAAGTGTTTATTGCCTTTTCCTGGCTTATTCTCCGTAGCCGCTCCTCCCTGGAAAGCTCCCTGTCCCAAATAGCAGAGCTGGCCGCCGTGCTGAAATGGACCCCTGCAGCTCCCCTTTGTCCATCACCTCATTTTTCAAACATTCTTATCCTCACTCCTCTGGAACCATCCGGGGCCAATCTCTAGCTCGATTTTAACAGGGGCCATCTTGGGTGTGGCAGTAATAAAGCAGGGTCACTCTGCAGCCAACACCAGTAACAGCAGAGAATATCCACAGAAACATTACAGGGGCCTCACCCACCATCACTCTGAATATCCTCTGTTTTATCACACACACACACACACACACACACTCACTCACTCGCGCATAGACCTTATGTTCCTCCATCACAATATTGTAGAGGTCTTTGCAATCTTGTTGACTGACAACTTTATTTCAAAGCAATGCAGACATACAGAGCCAGGCATCACCCTGCATGTCACAAGGTTATCTGTCCGATTTAACTGACAGGTTTTTAATGGACTTGCTTTATAAAGATGATCGTTGCCATTTGTTCTGTCTTTCTTCCAACCATACTGGACATTGTTGCAGTACATCGAGTGGTTCTTTTGTGTGTGTGCGACGTAACAAAATAGACGATAGAAAATGTTCTGAGGATGAACGAGTTTTCGGACGACATCATTTGAAGCATCTAAAAACTCACATAAGGCGTTATCACATACAGTATGCACACCTGAAAATATCTAGATGAAGACAATTAACCCAGAGTTTCTCCCGCTGCTTCGTTTGTGGGTTTTTTTTGTGTATGAATGGAATTAGTTACTTCTTATGGTCACTTGACATAGAAGCCTTTTCCATCAGTGTGTGAATGTGTAGGTGTGATCTGCGGTGTAAAAGTGCTTTGAGTATTTAGAAGACTAGAAAATGCTGTACAAGCTCAATAACATTTACCATTGAACATTTATTTCTATTCCAACCACTACTCATCCAAATGATGGACATGAAACATCAAACACATTTTAAATACACTACATGAAAGCTTCCCTGAAATCTGTGCTGGTGTTTTTCTTTCCCTTGGCCTACGTTGCAAACAAATTGTGTGCAATGTTTATCATCTCAACACAGCATACACATCTCATTGGTACACAAAGTAAGCTTGCATAATGCAGAGGCCCGATAGCCAACGGACCAGAGAGAGTGGAAGAGATGAGGGTCCGTAAACGAAAAAGAGAGCTTCTCAATGTCTCCACCTGGGACCTGTAAGTCCCTATGAAAGGGAGTGTGTGTTTGTTTGTGAACCAAGCAGTCAGGCGACAGAAAGACAGAACAGAGCTGGCATGTGATGCCATGAAAGAGAAGGCACATGGGTCATTTTGATGGTTATTTCTGAACATCACCATAAGGCATGTGTCAGATGGACTATTAGGCCAGAGCATATGCGCAAACATGCACCCACGCGCGCACACACACACACACACACACACAAACACACGAGCGTCCTACCAGAGACATATCGGGTGTGTAAATGGCCCATGCTATGCAGTTCTGTCCTATGGGGTCTTCTTAAGTGGGTGATTATGTGTAAATGGTCATGTAATGACGTGTTGCCTTTCGCTAATGTCCCCATCAAATGTTCATGGCTTCAACAGAGCTGTGTCCCCAAAGACACCATAATGGACACTCTAAGCTGGAATCGGTCCTTGGGAACAGAAGGGTAATGTGGATGAGCAGCAGTAGGAGGTGCATCATCATGCTGGGTAAGCAGTCATCTTTGGTTCGCCTGAATCTGAATCAGCCAGGGGTTTTAGATCACGAATGCATGAGCTGTTTAGGTTCCAGTTTAAGGCTGTTACAATTTCACTCACCAACGAGTTTGTCGGACATTTCCTAGGACTGAAATATCCAGAGCAAGCTGGATTGCTTCAAGAAGACATGTGCACCTGTCATCCAAAGTTGAGAGCAACATTACACATTTGTTAAGGATGTGTTGCAGGAAGAATAACCACTTATATAAAACTGTAAAACCTCTGAAATGTTAATTGAGTTTCTACGTTCTTGCTTTTCTAAATAGAACTTCTGTTAAGTAACATTACTTGATCAGGTCATAAGGTCTCCAATGAATCTCATGTTCAATGTTCCAGCTCTTCAGAATGTTTTGTGGAATTAATCCTGTTTCATCTTGAAAAGTAGACAAAAAGTGAATTCAATATTGCAGACGATATCTTTAGGCAAACACAGGAATCAGGGTAAAGTGGTGAATCAGTTTTAAAATACTGTATGTGTTTTATACACACCTGGATGCCTGCGTGGGTTAGGGTTATAGTAAATGGACTTGAGCTTGTACAGCACTTTTCTAGTCTAGTCTAGTATTAGTTCATTTCATTCATACACATGTATACGCCAAAGACAAAGCAGGGGAGCAACTTGGTGTTCAAGAAAACATCGGACACGTGGTTGCAGGAGCTGGGGATCGAACCCCCGTCGATCAATATGCACAGCAACACTGGAAGCAGCTCCAAGCCGATATCTAAAAATAAAGTCCATCTGATGAGAGTGATACCACTTGAGTTAGTTTGTCTTTTTTTTTTTAAATAGAGATTAAAAATACATTTAACTCCAAAAAAGACCTGAAAATTGACAAACTAGTCTCACCAAATGCTTTTAGGTGATTTTGAATGACTTGAAGGAAGCTCATTTAAATGGCTTTAAATGTTCTGCCCCATATATATATTTTTTTGACTGTGGTCCATCTTGAAAACTACTTTCTGTATAAACCTGCTATTTCATATATGTTTAACCTATTAATGTATCTTGAAATATGTTTATACATGCATGTATTGGCTGCTTATTGTTTGTAGGAAAACGCTACTTGGCCATGACACTTTCTGATAGTCAGTTTTTAATCTCAATCAGCTTGTTCTCTGGTCAAGTAAAGGTAAAAAAAAAAAAAAAAAGTAATATTGACATCAAAAGAGCTAAGTTCTCAAGAAAGAAGTGTACACTTTATTCAGCAAGTGAGGGTCTAGTGAACAATATTCTGCAAAAACTCAATGATCTGAAACACAAGTCTAAAAGTCAACTTTTATTTTGTGGACATTTCGAGCTGCTTCTTTGTCCACAGAGCAAAGCAGAAGGAGCAGCAAGTCGAGTCGTACACTATATAAACCAAAAACCTAACTGATGATGATGATGGTATAAACAGAGGGCAGCATTATGTTGGACAGTGTGAGGATAGACATTTACATTATTTCTGTTCCGATGGTCTCTGTCAACGAATCCAGCTAACCCATTTTTGACATTACCTGATAAAATACACTCCTTATCTGTCGTCCAATTTGACGACTATAGGACTCATTGGCTGACAGCGCTGTCAGCAGCCCGATTGGAGAGATTCTCCAGGTTGCGGGTTAGGACTTTGACTGTTTATGAGCAGAATGCACACTTCAACATTATGAGTTGAAATCCAAAGTTTTGCCCTCACAGATTACACAGAAAAACATTCAATTGTGAGTCACAGGTAAAACCGACTTGGCTTGACTAAACCCATTTGCATTTTTGTCCCCAGATGAAATTACATTTTGGAGTATGAGTAACAGCCGCATGAGTCATCCTAAAACATTCCAACAGTTTCTGCTACACTACCTGCTGGTGTTTGATCACCAGCCAAGAGGGATTTTACACCTGTCACTAGACCAAGTTTCAACCCTTTAAACAGGTTATGTGCCTTGCATTTGTGGGATTTACAAGAGAAAGTCCAATGGTGAACTCTGTGACACTGAAGGCCCTGTCTCCAGGTGCGGGTTCAGGAACTGGTGCTTGGTGGAGACGTAGGGAAATCACTGGGGGGCAAAGCTCCTACATAACTGTAATGGAAAAATAGTTATCCAAATTCCTGTTCATTCATTTAAATTATAAATGAACTACAAATGTCCTGGTTTATTGCTCCTTGCAGCTGGCAAAGTAAGTGTTTTGATTTGCTTCGTATGCCAAACATTTAAAAGATGTTGTTAAACCCTGTTCAGCTGCTTTTTTTAATTTTGTACCTGCTGACTTTGCTCCTGCCCGTCACACACTATTCGTACCTCCTCTCTTTACACACAACACCCCACTTTCTGTTTCTACCTCACTGTCTGCTTTGTTTGTTTTCTCCATCGGCAGTAGGTTTTTATGACAAGATGTTAAAACACAACTCCAATTTCAGATAGTTTTCACCCAAGATATTTTTTACAAAAGATGAGTCAATCGTTTGAGGAAGGAGGGATTTTAAAATCACCTGGTGAATCAATAGGATTAAAACCAGCGTGGTAACGACACCAAGTAACATCCTGTACAAGCAGCTGCACTTACAAAACAAAGACATACATTTCATTGAATCAAGACAGGTCCAAAAAAAACCCAGTGCACTTACAGGAGGTGCAGAAATAAGAGTGCTTTTTGGCACACTGTGTGTCTGTCACAATGAGCATGAGGAGCAGAGCGAGTGGAGAGTGCACACTCATTAATTGATTTGCTGTCTCATAGAGAAAAAAAAAAATGACATACTAAAATGAGTTGCCAAATTTACTCGGTTGACAGTTATCATACCTTGGATGCCGGCCCGGATAAAGTTTGTGTTAGGGAAGCACTGGATGTTCATAACCTCAGTAATATTTGTCAAAGCAGACATATCAGATTGATATCGGTAGATTCTTGCTACAGAAAAATAAAAAAGTTCAACATGCGGGCCAGGGGGTGATGTTGAAAGCTGGTTGAAAACACCTAATTTAACATTACTAAAGTGGTAGGGTGACCAAACTGGGGCGTCCCGTTTTCAAGCTCAGTCCCCTGAGTCCCCATACAGTAAATATCTTTAAAACACTAATATGTCAGGGTTTTTGGACAGGTTTTAACCAACCAAATCAATACATCATGCTCAAAGCACTGATTTGCCTGTATACATGTCAATCAATGTCGTTGCCAAGGCTGTTGCTGTTTAAACCAATAGAAAAACATCACTAATGCACCACGAGTTGAGGTTCAATACTGATTTGTCTGAACATGTGTTGCTTAGCTTATCCTAAACCAACAACAGGTAGGCTAGCTAGAGCTCCAGGAGAGTTACAGCTTCCTTTGAAAAGTACCAGCCAATGAATATGCTGCGTTTTGCACACACTGCAGGTGTCCATTTTCAGCCGCCCATGGTGGAAATACCGAGCCAGATGTAGCCAGAGTAGCACTGATGAGACCTAGTTCAGTGAGGCAAACACCCGATCAACCAACTTAAACGGGCTGCTCAGGAGGAAACATTTAACTACCTCCTTTTGTGACCAGTGCTGGCCACTGATCTGTGGATCCATACGTGTAGGTTTGCGGTTATATAAAGTGTCCCGATTTGGAGGTTTGAAGATATTGTCACCCTATGAATTGGTTGTTGCCAAACGCAAAAATCTGACATTTTGAAGGAACAACACTTGTTGTTCATGATCCCCATGAGCTGGTTAGATCCAAAACCAGTTTCATCTGTGTGTCTGATAGTAACTAATTTAATGTATTCAGCCTGATTTTCAATGTGACATAAAAAACTGTTCAGTGAGATGCAGTAAGGTCTTAGCCCTTACCTTTAGCAGTGACTTCCAATGTGATAAGAGACCAAATATAGTTGCTAATGGTCGTCTTTAAGTAAAGCTAACTATCTTAGTAGTACAGAGTATGTCCTCAAAATGATCTTCATCTCACACAAGGTCAGCAATTTAAGTGAACTCTCTTACCTCTCTGACATTATTTTCGGCATTTTGTGCAGTTTTATAATATGCACTTGTAAGAGCATCTTTTGTGGGATGTCTCTAGACAATTCACCCTTGAAAAGTTGGCTCAAAGCAGTTATCTAAAAGTAACAATTAGCCTCTTCTACTGATACAAATCTTTGTCAACTAACTCCTCTGAAGCTTCTTTCGTGATGTGTCTTTACACAAGTGAAGGTGCTTCTGAACCTTTTTGACTATGCCAGCTTTCAGACTTTTCTGCGAACTCTCTGACTGCCTCCTGAGAGTAAAATGTAAATGAGGATGAGACAGTGAGGGCCAGGAAATAACAAGTACATGACACCCTGTCTTCAACATGACTTCAAAAACCAACACATGTCAAAAGTCTCAAATTCCGCACTTATGAGACAAGAGAAGCATGGACCACTGTTGCATTCTTTAAGCGTGTTCACAGATTCACCAACTGACAGAACAGTCACGCATCTGCAGAAAAAAGTACCATTCACTTAATGGTACGAGTGAATTAATCAATTATTTTTTTATAGAAGTTGAATAACCCGGCCAGCACAGGCCTCAGAGTTTGTATGTTCTCTTCGCATGGGTTTCCTCAAGGTGGTCTACTCTCTCACATAGAACAAAAACATGCAGGTTTGGTTTGTTCATACTATTAATGGTTGAATCTATGTTTCTCTTTTAATACCATATAAGCCCTTTAGGTGAGATCCAGCGTATGGAAGCCCTAAGAGGACATGCATCCTCACATTTTATTTAACTATTTAACCAGCCTCAGCTAACACTATTCACACAATTGATCAAACTTCAGGGAGAACACCGGCCAAAATAATAAACTTAACATCTAAATCAAAACCCAAACTACCTTTCCTCAAATAAAGTAAAGAATAAAGATGAAAATACAGACTTATCTTGCTTTACTCCTAAAGAGAAAAAAAGAAGAAAAGATTCATCCAAAGAAAATTGACTTTTGTTACTCTATCATGCGAAAAAAAAAGAAGATGTATGGCAGACTGGCATGTCTGCTAAAGGGTTTCAGTACCACACTCAGACAACACATCTAACATCAGTAGGCCATGTTGGTGAAAGTATTTGAAAACTGCGAAAGTCCTGCAATGGCCAGATACACTTTTATTTGGAGAAAGTGGGTGCAAAATGGGGTAAATCCCAAACACATGCAAAAGTAAAAAACGAACAAACATGTAAAGATGCTGCTTATGAAAAGGTGTGCAGAAAATAACACACACACACACACACAAGCAATTGACACAAGCAGATGTAAATCGCTATGGTTCTGGAACACTGACATTACTCCCTGTGGTCAAACCCTGTGAGCAACCCCTTACTGAATCCCTCCCTGCACCAGGACTGATAAGACTGGCCCTCCTGGCAGTCCAGACCTCAAGAATCAAGCTGCTAAACTAAGCGCCTCCTTGAGGTCCGGAGACTTGCATTATGATCATTTGATAAGTAACATTTTTGAGGTTGCATGTGTCTTCTCTGTTTTTTTTAAACATTTTTTTTTTACTTTCATTGAGACTGAGAGAAGCTTCCAACCAAGCCAACGCCAAACACCTCCGCCCCCAAACACCCCATCTCACGTCAGTGACGTGCCGACTGCTGATGCCATTTTAACTGTCACACTTGGAAAAGGTCAACTTTCCCTCGCTCCGGCTGCACATGCTCTCTGGCTGCGTTGCAATCACACATGCACACATTTAGAAATACAAGCATGCTCCCTCTGCCTTTCTGTCTCATTGTCTCTCCCACACACACACACTCGCTCACACACATAGAGAAGCCATGGCTCCCATCTTCACCATCCATAACACCATTGATTGGTGTGGACTCATTAAAACAAATTGAGCTTCTTTGCAAAGGAGAGCGTGTTGAGCTGCCTTCAGCTCAGCCCTCTGCCACTTTTTTGCCAGCCCCACCCTCACTGACATATTCAGCCTGACGTCACACAATTTTCTTCTAACTCAAAGGACGTACCTTAAGAAATGGTTGGCTTTCAGACAAAAGTTAAGTGGGAATAAAACTAACTAGAAACATACAGTTGGATGTTAATGAATGCAGCAAATGCACACATGCCAACATGTTATTGTATCGAGATGATGTTGAATTTTAAGCAGGTTCCTGCCCCCTAAAAAGCATGCTCTAAGGGATTGTAGTCTAAGAGGTAATGCTTCATTTGCAAACTTTCATATTAACTGAAGAAAGAAACACACATTGGTCTCTGTGCCTTTTAGTCCAACCCGAATCTTATACTATGGCCTAAATGTTGGTGTTATTTGCGTTGTTACGCTAAATGATTATCCATTCATTAATGAAGTAACTGGGTGCCGTATTTTTATCTCTTACTAAATAAAAAACAGAAAGATAATTCTATCGAGTTCTACTCATTAAAATCCATATTATTAAACACTCTTCTCAGACCCAATACCAACTTCCTGTTTTAAGATTAGC